>NW_026693934.1:14680000-15880000 GCF_021218885.2 Marmota monax | reverse complement strand
GGGGTCCAATTTGATGTAATTATAAGAGCTTGGAATAAAATTTGCTCCAATTCAGTCCCCACTACTTCCCCTTCCATTCTCCTTCTCCCTCTCCCTGTTCCTTTTGCTTTATTGATATTACTTTATTTATTTATAGCTTTATAAAAAATGAGTGCATTATGGATATACATAAAGATGAAATCTGCTGTGGTATATTCATATATGTACATAGGAAACTTTGGTCAGATTCCTTCCACAGTTTCTCCCCTTTCCTGTCCCTTTCCCTTCCCTTTCAATCCCCTTCCTCTTCTCCATTGCTCTCTCTCTCAAAAAAGATGCTTTAAAGATGTTTTATAAGTAAGGTAATATTTGTTGGGTTCACGTATCACATTACAGGCATTCCACCTTTTGCAATTTAATTCCTTTAAATAGTGTATGAATTAAGCAAATTTTTCTATTTGCAGATGAGGATATTTAAATCACTAAACTTAATAAAAATTCCTATGTACAGAGTGAGTGCGGCCTGAGTTTGGATTTGAATCTTGGTTTTGGTTGTAGTATCACATCACATTCTTTCCACCATTCATACTGCCAGAGGTAGTATGGTGACATTGTTGACAAAGGTGTAAGAAAAGGGAACCAAGGTATCTGTGACCTCAGAGAATCACTTCACTGCTGGGTGAAACAGATAATAATTATTTCTACTCCCTTCCCTGGACTGTTATGGCTTAATTAACATTCATAAAGATGTTATGAATGAAATCATTGTCATCACTAACAGGCATTTATGCCCCCACAGTCTCTGTGGACTTTTTGTCTTTTATCTCCCAGTCTGCCCTCGCAATGGAGCTTGTTGAATTTATGATCATCTTGGCTTCTTTACAGATGGGAAATGCCTCCTCACTGAGCAAGATTTGGCTTTTTTTTTTTTTTTGAGGTAAGAGGGATACAAATAAAATGAGCCCTGCTGGCAGAGAAGAAAATACTGACTGATGTAGTCAATCTATGAGAAAAGCTGTCCTGCTAGGGGCACTTTGACCAAGAGGTAGAAGGACACAGTTAACACCAGCCAAGGATCATTTTTAACAACTTTCACAACCACAGTATTGTGTTCAATAATAACCATTTATTGATATTACTTTATTTACTTATAGCTTTATAAAAAATGAGTGCATTATGGATATACATAAAGATGAAATCTGCTGAAGTTCAAAAGCAGTACATTTAAGAAGTTCAAATCTTCATCAGTGATGATCATTTTAAAAATTTGTTATGTTTAATAAAATACTTGCAACTAAAAAAGAGTGTATTTGAGGATGAAATTCAAGAAAAAAAATATTGCAGATTGAATTAAAAAATTCATTTAGCAAACAAATCTAGCATGCCTTGCATTTGACATTCTGTTGTACTGTTTTATATTTTACAGAAATTCATATTGAAAATAGTCAAGAGGAATTACAGAGTGAAAGCCCACTCATGTCCGGTTTGTTTCTCTTAGAGTCCTTCACTGTGGAGTTTATTTTGACTCTTCTTTTTAAACACAAGAGTAGGCACTTCCTCTGGAGGCAGAAACTGTCCTCTAATGAACTGTGCGCTAAGTGAGCTCAAGTGGTTCCAAATCGTGACCAACTTGCTCTCAACACTAACACCTCCACTGCGGCGCCAAGTCTATGTCCTTCAGGGCCCATCTAAATGGTTAAGAGCTCTCAAATTGATTTCCATATAGAACACAGTATTTATTAAAGGGTAAGTGATATAAACTGTGCTCATTTGGTACAGCATTTGTGATATCAAAACTCAACAGCATCTGTTACAAATGCTTAGAACTTAAGTCATTTTTTTTTTTTTATGAAGAAGAACTACCTCTGCCAATAACACTTTTTAAGTAGCTAGTCTGTTACCCAATCTGGAAGACTTTGAAGAAAAAAAAGATGGTTTCCTATATAAAACACCTTTGAAGGAACTAAGTAAAGATGAGCAAAAATGAGACCCAGGTTTCCAGTGTCAACTGAAGAATTTGTGAATGAATAGAGGAATGAAAACCTATGGTAGGACCCTGTGTTCCAGAAGAAGCTAAGGTGGCCACTCAAAAGAAAAACCGTAAGATAGAAGGCTACTTAGAGATGAGCCAGGGACAATGGGGATAACTGAAAATTCTCCCTCTTCTCAGTACTCTGGGGCTATGAATATTATTCAGCTGGGTATTGATTGTGATCAGAGTTGATAGTTGCAAAATCCTGCATAAGGAAGCACAGGATATGGAATGCCACAAACATTCCCTGCAGGAGAAAGCCAGGTAGACACTGAAGGTAGGCATTCCAATGGATGCCATCAGAACAGCAGCCTGGATTAGTAACATAATCATAAGATCTTAAGCAGAGCTAGGCTTGAATTCAGGCTCTGATATTTATTGGCTGTATCCTTTTGGCCAGTATACTTAACCTTCCTGACTATTAAAGTCTTTCTTCATTTACAGAATGTGGGGACGACATATAGTGTCTCAGGATTGTCATGAATGCAAGGGAAAACATTGTATGCAAACCTGCTGTCATGTTCAGCCCATCCACATAATGTTACCTATCTAGCTCTGGCAGCAGTCAAAATGAGCATGGAGGGCCACAGTCACAACCCTAGGAGGAGCCCAAAGGTGTATCTGCAGAGCTGGGAGAATTTGGAAGTCAGTAGCTGGGGGCTCCTGAACAATCATTCTTTCACATGGGAGTCAATAGAATAAATTCCAGCTTTGTCTTTGCCATTGACAGGCTGTGTGTCCACTGATTTGCTACTTTGCTTCTCTGGGCCTTTCAGTTTCATCTAGAGAAAGGTTACCATTTCTGGGCCATTCTGAATCAACTATTTTATACCAGCAATATTTCCATCGCGATAATTTAAGTAATGATTGTCTTTGTGTTTAAGCTATGATGCTAACAACAACAACAACAACAAGAAAACACTATCTTTGTTTTGTTTGCTGCCTCACATCCCCAACTTTAATTGCATCTGACCCCACACTGTTCTCAATCCCACTGTACCCTGGAGACTCATTGCCTTCTTACCCCTTCATGCTGGTAAATTCCAAAGATTGCGTGGGACTGTGTTTTGAGCACAGTAGTTAGAAAAAGAGAAAAAAAAATGGTGCCATAGATTAATTTCCTAGACTATAGGGGAATTGGATTTTGTCTGGGTGGGTGGCCATCAGAGATAAGATAGCTCAGAAATATGGTTAGGATGCTAAAAGTGCATATCATTTATCAATGAAAAATATCACATATGCAATAGTTGTTTTTAGAGTTCCAATGTAGTGGCACTTGTTCTTCACCTATCCATTAAACTATTTAGTTTATATACATTAATTTATTGACTATTATGTTCTATTTTAGGAGTTGGGGATAAAGCACAAGATCAACACTGGAGATAAAGATAAATAAAAATAAGTAACTATATGTATCATGCCACAGTGGCTGCTTAAGTGTCCCAAAAGCAAACCATGGCAAGTAGCCAGCTATCGCTCCAATGATAAGGCTTCCCAGTATCCCTGATCTTAGTGGCTTTTATAACAACAAACGTGGATATCTTCTGCTCATAAGCAAGTAGCTGGCTGGAGTGAATCACTTTAGGCTGCTGTCAGGTTCAGATCTCCTTGTATTTGCAGCCATGGGAGCATGCTCTCTGTGGAAAATACAAATAGAAGAGGGTGAGTGGAGACTCCTGTTGCTTCTTAAGGCTTCAAATGGAAATACCATGCTCAGGTTAAAGGCCCTCAACCTATCGGCCAACTCAAGCTCAATAGGCAAGCCTGGGATAAAACAGGATATAAAGGGTATTCTTAGTGACATTGCAACATTATGTGGCAAAGGCATAGGTATATTGTTCTATTAAAGGGAGGAGTAAAGAACTAAAGACAGCAATGTAGTCTAGCACAAAGGAAAGAGGATGAAAAGTATAAATAGAGGAGCCCACGGTATTTTGTCCACAGTGATCCAATAGACCCCCATATAAGCAGAGACTTTGACAAGGTGAATGGGGTGAACATTTACAGGGAGCATATTCCAGACAGAGAGAGCAGCTGGTGAAAACTACCTGGAGCAGGAATTTGCTTCAGAGTTCAATGTGGCTGAGCTGGAGAGATGGAGGAGATTTAGTACTAGGTATGTTGAGGAAGGCAGGTCATAGTGGAGGGCTAGCGCAGGTAATGCAAGAGCTTATGAAGATCTCAGCCCTTCTGAATGAGACAGGAATCCATTGAAAGGCTTTGAGCAGAAGAGGGATGTCATTTGATCTAGGAGGTGGTAATATATGGGACTGATGGCTGTTTTGAGGGTAATTCAGGGAGCTGTAGGTAGAAGTGTGGAGGTCATCTGGAAGGTTACTACAATATTCCCTACAAAGACCCACAATAGTTTGGTCCATTTTGGCAAAAAATGAGGAGACTCTGGATACATTATCAAAGTAAAGCTGATGAATTTTAAAGGTAAACTTGATATGCAAATGGGTCAGATGAGAGAGAGAAAGAAGTCAAAGGTGATTCCCAGATGTTGAGCTTGAGACTGGAAAGGTGCATTTCCATTAATGGAAATACTGTCAGATATGCAATTTGGGAAATCTGGTTCTCATTCATGAGGATAGGAACCCCTTTTCCTTTGTTCTGAGCAAACAAGAAGCCTTTATCAAAACAATGCTTCTACTGAAATAAAATCCTGTTTAGGTTTCTATACATTCTACTAAACCAAACCACTGTGTCATGTCAGCTAGAATTATGTCTGCGTTGACTTTTGCTCTACTTTGATTTTAAAAGTCATGAGAAAGGGATCCCACAGATAAATAATTCATGGCATCTGCATTTAAAGTTAATTTCAACCAATAGCATGTCATTAAAATGAGAATGTGAAAATAGTTCAATTTATTTTTTAATTAACTCTCCAGAAGTAATAGCTGACGATTGTCCTTGATCAGGTGAAACACTATACTTAAACACCTAATGGTACTAAGTATTTAATGTAAATCAATGAAAACAACTTCCTAAAATGTATTAGTTACTTTTATCTTTCTAGTCAGTTTTTAATAAAGATCAGAACTTACAAAGAACTTCCAAAATACTCTTTGGCTAGATTTGTCTATTTTTTCCCCCAGTAAATTCACAGTGGCATTCACTCTGGTGTGTTTACCACACCCAACCCCTAAAAACCAATTTCTCTTTTCTTTCCTTTCACTGCTTATATTCCACCCTATCTTTCAAGAGTCAGCATAAATCCCACTTCCTACCTGCAATAACCCTGCTGCTGGCCCACACTGATTTTGTATACTTCAATGTCATATTTTTATATGTAAATTAACATTTTCACTTATGATTGCAATAAGCTTTGGAAAAAAGTAAGTCATCATTCTAAGGACATAAATATTTAGGGGTTTGGGGTGTTATTTCCTCTTTTCCTGTTATATTCCTTCTTTTCAATGATTCTCAGATTTTGAATCAAAGAGTAGACACATAACAAGTCTGTGTCCTCTTTGGTCACGCGTGGCATACTCTGAATCACTGGACCATTAAAGCCTGATCATGGAGTTTATAGAAAAGGTGAGGCTTGGAGGCTGTGTGAGGAGAATTAGGAGAGCAATCTATGCTCTTTTATTTGGTGTGGTCCTGGATGCTATGGAAGAGTTGGGCTTGATGCTTGAGATGTTTTGCTTGTGTCCAGTGCACCACTTACTATGTGATACAAGAATAAGAAGCTATGGTGTAGACAGGGAGAGGCTGAGTGGAAGTGGATCTTTGTTGCTGATGGACTAAATGAAACGATGATAAGACACAAATGAACACATCCTGAGAGACAGTGTTGCTGCAGAATGGCAAAGTAGCTCATAGATTCTATGGTCCATGAAGTACGGATTTATCTGTCCTCTTTCCAAGCCTCTGCCCCACACTGATGTGCTAGGAAGAGGTGAGGTGTCGAGAAGCAGGTCCTGCCCCTCTCCATGCCATGCTGCTAGAGCTGCAAAGCTCTTCCTGTCTGGAAATTTTTGATTAGAAAAAAAAAAAAACTGACATCATTATGCAAAGTACATGTATGAAGACTGGAATTGGGTGTCAACATACTTTATATACAAACAGATGTATGAAAAATTGTGGTATTTTTGTGTATTAAGAATTGTAATGCAAAAAAAACAAAGTCCATGTATAAAGACATGAATTGGTGTGAACATACTTCATATACAGAGATATGAAAAATTGTGCTCTATATGTGCAACAAGAATTGTGATGCATTCCACTGCTGTCATGTATTAAAAAAATAAAATCAATAAGAGATTAAAAAAAATAAAAAATAAAAAGGCACACACACAGAAAAAAACCTTAAGGTTGTAGGTGGACAAAATAAGGCTAAGAAGCAACAACTCTTTCAATAATCAAAAATAAGTCTCAACTTTATGAACTCAGGTTGAGATTTTGCTAGGGAAACCCACTACTCAGAAAAGAAAGAAACATTTGACAAAAGTAGTTAGTAGTGTTTATCAGGAGAAATAAAAACCTTTCACGCTTGAAGCCCAATAACTTGTTTCCTTATTAAATTAGTTATGTTTTGAAGCTAGTTTCCTTCTGAAGAAAATGAATAGTAAAACCTACCTTGCAGAGTTGCAGTGGCTAGTAATAGTGGTCAGGAAATACCATTTAGTAATAGTCATTCTATTTCCTGACCATTAGTAATGTCATTAAAATGAGAATGTGAAAATAGTTAAATTTATTTTTTAATTAGCTCTTCAGAAGTAATAGGTGAGGATTGTCCTTGTAATGCTATATTTTATAAAATGCTTCATTTTATAAAAATATAAAGAGAAAGAACTTTGAATGCTGAAAACAATATACTCCTTTTATTGTGTTCTTTTAATTTACTTATGATGAGACTGAATGTCCTTATTCTTCATTCCATTAAGTAATTCCACTAGTATAGTGGAATATAATTCCACTAGTAATAGTGGTCAGGAAATACCATTTAGTTAGGTAGAACTAATATCATTTAGTTCTATCTAACAAACCATATCTATTGGTCCTGTTCAGGGTTAATGCAAGTTAAATGGTTCTAAACCATTTTTTGTGCACACTATGTGTACCAAATCCTCTTGTGTACATGGTTGAGAAAAGATTATGATACACACTGAAAAGGTTCCTTACCACTTCTTATCAGCTTGTGATTACATTTGGAAGCTTTCCTCATAGAACCTAAACATGCAAACTTAGAGTTAGCCTAAGCTTTTTTTTTAACATTAATGGAATGAAAATAAGACATGCAGTCTTATCATAAGTAAATTAAAAGAACACCACAAAAAGAGTATATTGTTTTCAGCAAAGTTCTTTCTCTTTATAGTTTTTTTGTGGCAATGCTGTTGATATCTCAAGATTCAGACATGTCTGTCCTCTTACTATGTTAAGGTAAACAACTTCTTTATATTTCTTTCTTTTTATGTAAGTAGGCCTCCTCCTCCTCCTCCTCCTCCTCTTCTTCCTCTTCTTCCTCCTCTTCCTCCTCTTCTTCCTCCTCCTCCTCTCCTCCACCTCCTCTTTCTCTTCCCCCTCTTCTTCTTCCTCCTCCTCTCCTCCACTTCCTCTTTCTCCTTCTTCTTCTTTTTGGAATGAACTTCAGAATCCATAGAACAATTCAACATCCAATCAGTCATTTAAGGCTGATATTCCAAATCAAAATGATTAGAATTAGGTGATTCTGATAGTATTCTTCGATTATTACTTTTTTAAAATTTGACATGCTGAAGAGAACATTGTTTTATGTCTTTAAAATCTTATAAATTAAAAAGAAGACATTTAATGAAAATCCAATGTGATTCTTTTGGAAAAGGGTTATTTATTATATAAATCAATGGAAAGAAAACTAATAAACATTCATAAACAACACAGTTTTGTTCATTTCCCTGGGTTTTCTTTTACCTCAACAAGCAAGTAGATACTGTTTCATCTCAGACCTGATTTAGGTTTAACTCTTGTCTCTTAATAAAGTAAGTTAAGATGTACACGATATTTTAAAACGTAGCCAGGCAGGTGAAAAATTGTGCTCTTTGGAATTGTCCAAATCTGCATTTGCATTCATCACCTATCAATTCATCATGGAATGTTCTTCCTGGACATGTTTCTGGACTTACTCTAAGTCTCAGTTTGCTGTTGTTCAAATGGGCTAATAATGAGTACTGTTCAATGGACATTGTCTGCCAAGTGATGAGCCCAGAATATTTTATTTTATTTATTTTTTCTCCAATATTTATTGGTTGGAAAGGCCTTCATTGTAGATTATTTAAAAACAGCTTTGAACATATGAAAACTGTCATATTTAATTACAATGAGTGTTTTATAGAGGATATTCATTATTTAGACACTGAAATGAATAAGTATTTCTCATTTTGTGATTTTTTTCCACATTCTCTCCAGCATTTATTATTATTTATATTCATATATATGCATGAGACAGCAGAATGCATTACAATTCATATTACACATATAGAGCACAATTTTTTATATTTATGGTTGTATACAAGTATATTCACACCAATTCATGTCTTCATACATGCACATTGGATAATGATGTCCATCTCATTCCACCATCATTGCTAACCCCCTGCCCCCTCCCTTTCCCTCCCACCCCTCTGCCCTATCTTGAGTTTGTCTATTCCTCCCATGCTCTCTATCCCTATCCCACTATGAATCAGCCTCCTTATATCAGAGAAAACATTCAGCGTTTGTTTTTTGGGGATTGAGACCAGAGTATTTTAAATGGTATGGCATCATTTGGGGCATACTTTCAGATATACGATGAGTATGCACTCACAAAGGATATATCATATTTTGCCATCACCATGTTGTAGGAGCTGATTTGATGAGAGACATTTTAATGCAGTCAAAATAAACGAGTCATTAAACATTAATCTTAATGGATGAGGCAAATAAAACCTCTTTGGGAAGTGACTGACTTGCTCAAGGTCACATACTAGTTAGGACATAAATGAGGCCAGGCTCTTAGTCTCCTGAGCTAAATGTGTGTGTTTTTTTGTTTGTTTGTTTGACTTAAGGCATGTTTAATGCAGGTAATATCCAAAAATAGTACAGAGGATATTTAGAGGATATTAAGTCTTTTTAACAATTGGATGTTGTTTTTGATGAATTGAGTGACATAGTCATTGGACAAAATTAACAATTATCTTTCAAAAATTGAATATTGAAAAACAGAATCAGAAAACCGAGTTGTTTAAGTATAGTGATGTCTGTGATTATAATCACATTCAATATATTATCTTTAATACATACTACATTTAATATATTTGACATTTTATTTACTCTTTAAGTACTAAATATCAAGAAAAGGCAGTAGTAAACCTATTTCTAAATCACTATTTTTTCTTACAATTTAAGGCACAAAATAAACCCTCCCTAAATTAATGAAATACAATGAATCCTCCCTTCTTTAATAGGTTGGAATCCTTGTATGAAATACGTGATCATCTTTGGGATTAGTTACTTGCCCTTGCAGGGCCTTTTTTCCTATATATAAAACGATAATTTGAGCAATTTTGCCTCTAGGATTTCTGTTAAGTTTGTCACTTGCTCAAAATATTTGGCAATCTGCCTTTGGGGAGATGACAACTATTTATCATTGACTTTCCAACCATACCTTCATCTTAGAAATTTCTTTCACTTCACATATTTCTTGGAGGGCTACTGCATTTGTACAACATAAACCCAAACCTATGGTCATGACTGATGGCCCCAGAATGGAAACCTGACACAGAATGGAACTAACCCACACCCTGCACTGAGCCTTTCAGATAAGTGTTTTTTGAGAATTGGATTTATTCACTAGATTGTTTTATGTACAAATAAATGGAATGTACTTCACAGAAACTTGAATGAAATCTGTGGTTATATATGGGAAGGTGGTTTAAAGACTCAGGAAGAATCTTTCTGAAGAATTGAAATTGGAGCAGATTTGCCAAGAGATGTACAAGTCAGAAGGAATCTTGCACCTCCAAAGAAAAAGAGTAGAGCCCAGGAACGGGAGGGAGAAAGGAAGATTTGAGTTCTTGCTACACATAGCCAAGATGTCTACTGTGTGTTTTGATGGCATTTCAGTGAATCTCTCCAATAAAAACTCATATTTGGGTCATCTTCAATCAGTTTTGGTCTTTGCAACCAGAGAAACCTGATCCCAAAGCAATCTTCTTTCGCTTGTCAATTAAACTTATGGCTGCCATTTAAAGTCAGGAATGGTGTGGAAAGGTGCCATAAAATTCTAGGAGTGTCTCCATCTTTGTTATAGAAACCTTGACTTGAATAGATGCCCAATAAATATTTGATTTGAATTCTTAATATTAAAGGGAATTGTGTTTTTGAAACGATAAGAACAAAACTTCTATGTAGTAGCTATTTTTCCAAGGCAATTTCTTTTTTAACATACAACAGAGGGGGTATTTCTATTATATCAATTGTTAAGAATCATTATCATGATTAGAAGTGAAAAAAGAGAGTGATGAGTTTTTTATTTTAATCCAGCTTCAAGAAAATTGGATTCTCTGTTGAGTACAGAACAACAATCGGAACCTAACAGGCTGTAAAAATATTGTTTGCTCTGTTAAGAAAAAGCCGAAAAAATTTATTTTATTTGAAAAATGTTTGGTAGATACTAAAACATCTGGTTAAAAAGTGAAATCATCAGTGACACATCTGGGTGTTTGCTCCATAAGATGTCAAACATGAGGATAATTGAAAATATAGAGCCAGATTACTTAAATGTTACTCCTTCATCCAGATGTTTGATGGTGTGTTAGACAAAAAACTTTACATGTCAGACATTAGGGTTATAAGGAATATCTAAATACCACCATAAATAAAATAGCATTTCTTATATGGTTCATTAACCAATAATTAGAAACTGTGTTAAGTAATTTGCCTGTTGGTTAAAATCTTCTTTTTTTTTCATTTAGTCAGTAGGAAGTAATAAAACACAGAAACATAGAATGAATATTCCCAGAGGATAATTGGTCCAGCTGATTGAAAAATACATGAGTGGATTTCATTTCCAAACTGATTATTATTTTGTTGTTATACACATAAATATCAATGAGGTAGCATTTTTGGCTATTAATTAAAGAACATAAGAATTGATTTTTGGAAATGCATTAGGAAGAGGGACAAAATTTTGAATTTCAATCCTTGTGGTATGTTTATTCATGAAAAATAAAGTGTAAGTAGATGTAACTTGCATTAAAATTTAACTTTTGAAGTACTAAATGGCTTGGCCATGTTTGGGCCACAAATGCTGTCCCATGGGACAGTGGGAATCTCTAGGGAATCAAGAATAACAGAAGGCATTTGGCTGATACTGCAGGTTTATGCAGACCATGGACTTCAATCGAGGAAGGTCAATGAATACAGAGAAGGAACACTGTACATTTGGGTGGTGAGTTACCATCTCTGGATTCAGAGGAAGTTAAATAATGCCATGAAGTCAGTTTTATAGACAGAATCTAATACTGTCTCATGGCCCAAAGCAACAAGTTTGTTATTATTTTTTTCTTTTTTTAATTGGCTTTCTTCATTCAGCTGCATTAAAATGTCTCCCATCAAAATAGCTCCATCAAAATATTGGTAACAAATTAAGATCTATCCATTGGGAATATCCACCCACAATGAAGAATATACATTTTAAGTTCCGTTTAGATAAGAGGTCACTGGAGCTCAGAGAAGCCCAGTTACACAGCCAAGTACAACATTCACTCTTGAAGTAAAAAACCATGAACACAAATTCAGGTCTGGCTAGTTCAAGCAACCTCATGTTTTCATTTGCCACAGGTCCTGTTAAAGCATCAAAACATCAACTTTCTTATTCTGCACTGAGATGATAATTATTACATAGGAACCGTTTTCTGCATTAATGTAGATTATAGAGGCACATCACAAGCTCAGTTTAGAAACAGATTATTGAAAATATCTACAGTATTGTACAGAGTGTTATATGGGTGAAAAAACGAAAGTATTGGATTATCAAAATAGTGGTAGGTTTTGTTTGTCAGAGAGAGTTAGGTTTGAATTTCATTTTTAACACTCCATACTGGGGCAGATAACTTAAACATTTATTTGTAAAATAGAGGTAGCAGTAATACTATATTTTATCTAGATTGCCACCAACATAGAATAATCAAATTTTTCAAATGTGTAACTCATGAACCTGACTTAGTGTTTAACATATAGAATTTAATAAATATGGAATGAATGCTAACATGAAGAAATCAATTATATATACATATATACATATGTGTATACATATATATGTATATGTGTATATATATGTATATATACACACACACACACACACATACGTACCCACATACATGTGCATTCTTATCAATTTCCATCAACATCTCCCTCAAAGTCAAGGTCAAGATTATGTATGGTGGTATATTAGGACTAAAAAAATATGATTATTCATTCAAATATCTCACCATACAAGATATTTGTTTACTCATTTTAGATACTTTTTCTTAAATTGTGATATTAAGAATTGAACCCAGAAATATTCTACGCTGAGCTATAATCCCAACCTTTCTTTTTTTTTTTTGGCGGGGGGGAGGGGGACAGGGTCTTGATAAGTTGCCCAAGCTGGCTCTAAACTCACAATCATCCTACTTCAGTCTACTGAGTAGCTGGGATTATAAACCTGTTCCACCATTCCCTGCTCCTTCTTAATTTATAAGCCTCTGGGGGGAGCCTTAACTGCATGGAACCAGTGCTTTGGGCTAGGTCATTAGTATAGAAAGAAATGAAGAGTCAATACTATATCTAACTGGTTAAAATCCAAGACAGCATAATTCAGAAGTCAACTGGAACCTCCCAACCCATCATAATAATATTAGAATTCTTAACACTCAATATTCAATGAAATCCCCCCCCTCTCTGTCTCTCTCTCTTTAATTTTTTTGGTTTGGGACAGCTTTTAACAACAACAGAAGTGTGTGACGTATTGTAATGAGGAGGGAATTGAGTTTTCCTGATGAACTTTGGTTCAGAATCTGCCTTCTGCCTATGTGTTCAGTGTGGTTATTATTTTCCTTGTATTTTATGATGCCTTAATTTTATACCAGAAAACCCAGGCGTGACATTCATTCTTTTCTTTAATATTTGCAAATAGCTCTCACTTATTTTTACTGATGACCCTTAATTTAGGATGCTTTGACTTATGACTCTTTGCAATCTTGTGAAAGCAGTGTGCATTCCATTGAGACTGTTCTGCAAACTTTGAATTTGGGTCTTTTCCTGGGCTACTCCTGTGCAGTGCAGAGCAACATCCATCAGAGCAATAGCAGCTGCAGCTCCTAGTAAGTCCTGTGTTCATGAGGGGAAGCAGCTACACTCTACAGTGTGCTGTTGGCTAAGTTTGATGTTTGCTGGGTTAGGCATATTCAATGCACTCTCAACCTGCGAGGTTTCCAACTTATGATGAATTTATTGGGGTGTGTGCAATTTCATCAGAAGTCAGTGAGTATCTGCATGTTGCCACTTCTACTAAAGATATGATAAGAGAGGATGTAAGAGTAGTATTTACATTACAGATT
Organism: Marmota monax; assembly: GCF_021218885.2. Classification (NCBI taxonomy): domain Eukaryota; kingdom Metazoa; phylum Chordata; class Mammalia; order Rodentia; family Sciuridae; genus Marmota; species Marmota monax. Next base: position 15,866,422 of record NW_026693934.1, on the reverse strand, counting down.
ATCACAATTTTCATAAGTGGTTGATAAAACCTACTCTCTAACGTCCTTTGCCCTTGACACTATGAAAACTATTTTCATCAAAAGCCTCAGAAAACAAACTCGGCTCCTTTCTCTCCATTTTCCTCCACCATGTCTCTTCCTTTTCTCTTCCCCTCCCCCCGCACAGGTATCTCATAAGGTATCACTTATCCATCTTTTGTGTTCTATTGGTGTTGTTTTGAAGGTTTTAGTTGGTATTGCAAGGTGACTAGCCAATATTTTCTTATATAAAGAAAGATCTAGAATTGACTTTTGTCACACTATTATTTCATTTATTTCTCTACTTCAGTGTAAATGGTCCCTCTGATATTCACCTAAGTATTTTTCAAGGCATATTTAATACCCCCAATTGGTGACTTTTAGATTTTATTTTAAATTAAATTATTTAATATATATTAACACTGTCTGAATATTAAATAACTCCTACACAAAATGCCCCAGGAAATGGCAGGTACTGTGTTTCATATAATTGTTATAGTTCTTCCAGTTTGGATGCCCAAATACTCTCATCAAAGAAGTTATCTGTGGAGAGGAGCACTGCTTCCTTTTCATTCTCATTTGAAATAGAAAGTGTGAAAGACCCAGCAAGATTCAGTAATTGGCTGTCATACACTATTTAGATGCAGCTTTGAAGAAAATCCACTTCCTTTTCTACTGTTCTCCGTTTGCACCACAAAATATTCAAAATGGACAGATCAAAGTGAAATGTCCATTTTTTTTATATTGCTTCTCTTTCATTTCTGATACTTTTTCTAATCCTTCTCTGGGTAAAGGTCAAAGATTGGGGGATTTGAAACGCAAAACAGAATTTGAACAGAGATGGATTGTGTCTGTTGGTTGATCAGGAGACAGAAGCAGGACTTAAATTAGAAGAACTGGAACTGCAATATTTGAAATATTTGTAAAACATGTAATGTTGTCTTTATATAGCTGAGAGCAGGAATTTACCATCTGAGAGAAGAAAATGTTAGGTCTTGGGGGAAAAAATGGAAGAAAGATATTCTTGTGAATTTGTTTAACTGAATGCTCTGTAAAGTTATTGATTACATGCCTGCGGTCCAAAATGGAATTCCACCTCTGAGAGATTGCCTTCTCCTGACTTCTGAACAGAATTGCCTCCAAGAAGACGGGTATGTGTCTGTAAGGAGACTGGCTTTATTTTGCAGGTGCAGTAAAGAATTAGTTTACATCATAATTATTCTCCTCTAGCTAGCATCTCAGACACATGCACTTTCAGGTTATTTCACATTACTTGATAGAAACAAGTCTTCAGTTTAGCTAACAACACTTGACAAAGATGCTTGGAGATTTCTCTCTTTCTTTCTGGATCTTACCTTGATATTACTTTTAAAAATTACTCAACATAAATATATGCTTAATTCTGTTTTTATTTTTTAATTGACTGAAATAAATAACTTTTTTGAGTTGTGGGGTCTTTCAATATTGCCCAGGCTGACTCCAAACTCCTGGGCTCAAGAGCTCCTTCTGTTTCAGCCTTCACAAAACTGGGACTATAGGTGCCATTGCCCCCATTTAAAGAATGGTCTCAGGCTGGGGATATAGCTCAGTCAGTAGAGTGCTTGCAGCTCTTACAGAAGACCCTGGGTTCAGTCCCCAGCACCACACACACAGAAAAAAGAATGGTCTTTGCAGGTCACGGTGGCACATGCCTGTAATCCCAGAGGCTTGGGAGGCTGAGGCATGAGGATCGAGAGTTCAAAGCCAGCCTGGCAACTGCAGCAAGCAATTCAGTGAGATCCTGTCTTTAAATAAAGTACAAAATAGGGCTGAGGATGGGGTTCAGTGGCCAAGTGCACCTGTGTTCAATCCCCATACCCCCCCCCCAAAAAAAAAGAATGGTTTTAAGATTAACAGGTAGGAAAGTGAGACTCAAGCAGAATCTTATGGTTTGAGAATATAATATCACTGAGACTTCCACTAGGTAACAGAGCATCTCAAAATGGCAACATGTATATAGGATTCCGTTCTAGAATTGTCTAAACATACTTATTAACACTATTCTGAAGAGTCACTCTTAACTCTTTCAAAACTAGATTGCTTAAGGAAAGGAAAGGGATAGTTTGGTATATTACATCATATAATATTAAACATATTTTTAATATTTATTTAATATTTTTAAAGGTGAATGTGAAGTCCTCTTATAAATATGATTCTTGTCCCTATACTGTCTCTGAATAAAAGGACAATTGGTTTGTCTTTAGATGAAGTTGTTTTCATGTTTTTCATCTTCGTTCCTTATAGTTTCTTCTTCATGATAATGTATCTGTTTATAGCTTGCAGACTATATCTGATGCATTTTTAATCTTTAGTGCGGCATGGCAAACGCACAGGTGATTAGAAATTCCAAAAGAGCATTTTTTTTTCACCCCAGCAAGGTACTGTCCTTGCTTTTTACTCTTTGTTTTCTTTGGAAAACAAATACCACTTCTGGCTGCTCTTAGCCATCTCCCTCCACTGTGTTCTGTTCTGTGTCATTAGCAACAGGCAGCTGGGTAAATGTTGGCCCACATCCAAGAGGATGATTGCTTTTCATAGGCACTGGCTTTGCTGTTGGCTCTCTGACTAATGGCTTCTGTTTTTAATGGCTGAAATTTAGTATGATTAACTCTCCGGTGATTAATAGATGGTGTTTCTGAGAGCTAAATAATAAAGAAGCAATTAAACAAACCTGATATGTTGTCTTTACCACAAATCAAATAACACTTTTTCTTCACGTTTCTTGGACTGTGGTTTGGAGGTCAGAAAGCTATTCTGACGTGGGAACAGGAGCCCTAGACAATGGCTCTGGAGGAAGGGAGGACAGGCAACACAGCAGGACACTCTTGTCCTTTGTTCTCACTGAGGTTTGTATTTTATGGTGTTCCATTTGGAAAATAGAACAGTCCTTGAAATCATGAGCCCTGGATTCTTCATCTCTAAAACAGGAGTAATACATAATTTGTGTGGTTAAGTGACGATTAGATGGCACAGCATATATAAAGCATCTTGCCCAAGGCCGTGTGTTCCCCCCAAACATGCTGTTTCCAGCCCCCTTTCTTTGTCCAACCCTAACACTCCATATTCTTCTGGGTGTCAACGATATTTGGAGAGAGAGTGGGGATCCTAAGAAACTCTCCTTTGCTCTTTAGCACTCCAGGGAAGAAAAAAAATGGTTTCTCCCTCCCCAAGATAAAAATAATTGTCATTTGTAACATGACCACTATTGTAAGTCATTATTATTTTTTTAAAAAGAGTTTAAGCCATGAATTGGCATATTTTTGACCTTCTTTATCAATCTCCACATCAATTGACGTTAGTTGTGCAGAATTTCAAGATCTCACCAGAAAGAATAACACCAAAACAAGTAGAAAGAAATGAACAATATAGACAAGTGATCTATTTTGTACTTTAAACATTTAAAATGTCAAATTTTTTTTTTCATGGCAGAATAGGAAGTTTTTTTTTTTGTCTTGGAACAAATAAGACTAGATCTATTTATTAGTCATTTGCTCGGGTATAACTCAGTGACAATACCAAAATCTCAAGATTAACAAGGAATAATTTCTTGTTCACATAATTTTGCAGCTTAAAGCATTTCCCAATTTAACTTTTATAAGTTGGGGATGAGAAATAATCCCAATTATCAGCATTTATCTGCAACTTTTCTCTTGTTTGATGTATAATTTTCATATCAAAAAATGGATGGCTATAAATGTTCATATTAATGAGTTTTTAATAATAGCATATGTCCATGTTATTACCACCTAAAACAATATTCTAAAATTATCTAGAATATGTTCCATCATCTCCAAGCCTCTCATTTGTCTCCTTCACCTCTGCCATGACAATTTCTTCCACTATTGGTTAGTTTTGTTTTATCTGTAAATCAATTTAAATAGGATTATGCATTGTGAGCTCTTATGCATCTGATGGTATCCATCCAGTGTAATCTGTTTCTTTTACAGTTGTATTTTATGTGTGTCAGTTGCTAAAAACTTTTTGTTGCTGAGCAGTTTTCCATTGAATGAATATACAATCCCACAATGTATGTACTCATTCTCCTGTTGACCAACACTTGGCTCCTGATTTGGACTCCGCGAATAAAGCCACTATTCGATTTGTAAGGGTTTGGGGAATGTATATTTTTATTTCTCTTGAGAAAATGCCCAAGAATGGAAAGGTTTCACTTTCTAGTTATCTCTAAATTGTCTTTTCATTATCTCAACAGTCTTTCAAAGAGGGGAAGTTTTTAATTTTGATGAATTCCAATTTATCTTTTGTTTATTTATTTTTTAATGGATTGGGCTTTTGATATCATGTCCAAGAGATTTTTGCCTAACTAGTGTTTTCTTCTTCTAGTGGATATTTTAGTTTTTCCTTTTACATTTAGATGCATGATTACTTCAAGTTTATTTTTTTTTTGTATATGATACGAGGAATGTTTCCGAATTTTGTGTTCTTGTCTTTTTGCTTTTGTTTTACCTTTGCATGTAGACACACCACTATTCATTCAGCACCTTTGTTGAATATTTTATTAGATACATAAACATTGTAAACCACTAGGCTTTTCTGACATATTTACGCTTTCTTTATAAAATGACCTGTATTTCATTGTTCTGAAGTCTACTTTTTCTGATGCTAATATTGACAATCTAGGTTTTTCTTATTACTATTTTTTTTAATAGCAGGGATTAAACCCTGAGGTGCTTAACTACTGAGCCACATCCCCACACCTTCTTTCTTTCTTTCTTTCTTTTCTTTTTCTTTTCTTTTTTGAGTCAGGGTAGGGCCTTGCTAGGTTTCTGAGGCTGGCTTTGAACTTGGCGATTCTGACTCAGTCTCCCAATGGCACTGGGATTACAGGTGTGCACATGGCACCCTGCTGCCAATCTAGTTTCTTTTGGCTAGTGAGGAAAAAATGAGTCAGAATTCTTTTCCTTTTATGCCTATTTGTGTATTTGTAATTAAAATGAGCTTTTCCCCCTCTTCTAGGCTGCTGAATTGGTTTCTTAGGCTTTGCCACAGCAAATTACCACAAATGAGTGGCTCAAAGAACAGGAATGTATTCTTTCACATTTCTGGAGGGCACAAGTCTGAGATCATACTGTTGCTGAGGTCAAGCTCTCTCTGGGGTTTCTACAGAAAAATCTTTTCTTGCCTCTTTGCTTCTGTTTGTGGTTGGCAATCTGTTATTTCTTGGCGGGCAGCTGTATTGTTCTCGTTTTTGTCTCTGCTTTCACATGCCCATATTTTCTTCTGTGTGACTCTGCTCACATGGCCTTCTGGGTCTTCACAGAAACTTTTTAAAATAAAAACTTTTTAAAATCATTTCCTTTTAGTTATACATAACATTAGGACTCATTTTGACATAATTTTTAAAAATCATGGAATATAATTTTTTCAAATTCAGTCCCTAGTATTTCCCCTTTCCCTCCCTTCCTCCTTCTTTCTGTTCCCTTCCCTGTACTTGACTGACCTTTGTGCTTTTTGCTTTATATTTTTTCTTTGGTTAGTGTGTTGTGGATATATATGATGGTGAGATTCACTACGGTATACTCACATATGTCCATAGGAAAGTCTTATTTTCTAAATCATCTGAATACATTAAGGTGAGAGGCTGGTTTGGCTCAATCTGAGATAAAATTCCTCTCTGTGTGGGGACCTATAAAACTAGAGAAATAATTATGTGCTTTGAAAATAGAATGGTGGACAGTTATGGGATAGACATTGCCATTCAAAAAGGGAGAGCGAGGAAATAACGAAAGATTCACTGACTCAAAGAAATTTCAAAATCCTGCATAACAAGCATTAGGTTTTAAAACCTGAATATAGTCCTCCATAGCTTACTCTACCTTTGGGTCTGAAGAAGTTCATTCAGTCCCAGTATCTGGGCTAGTGGGGACCTTAGCAGCCTCTCTGTCCTCTGAGCCACTTTTGGCACATTCTTGAAGGATGTGCACATTCCATGACTGTTAGGATGGCCTTAGGCCTGAACCTAAGCAACTGCATTTTAAAATGCTCCAGTTTGAAACCTGCAGTCTCACTAGGCACAGCCGCAGATCCCTCCAGTATGGCCTCAAACAAGTCACTTCCCCTCACACGGATAACAGAGTGAAGCCCCTGGCAGGCTGTCCTCCTCTGATAAAAGGAAAAGGTGAAAAGATCAGGGCGGAGGCCACCAGACCAGATGTTTCTGACCCCAGGGTAAATGATGTCACTGAGAAATTTGGTGGTAGCTGATAAGGATTGAAAAGGGGGTCAAACCCCCCCCCCCAATTTTAGTATAAATGATAGAGCAAATAAACAGGGATTCAGCCAGCCCGAAACAAGGATGCACTTGAACTGGAGAGCCTGATGAGGACCTGATATCCCATCACTTGTCATCATTTCCTGAGCCTCTATGTGAGCCTCACCACTCCCAAACTCTACTGCCTCGTCTGGACCTTGGTGAGAGCTGCAACTTCTCCCTACACAACTGGTCGTCCACTCCACGCCAGGAAAAGCCTGCCTTGGTTCCGGACTTGATCACCGTGCTCTGAGTGAGTGTGCATCTGCTGGACTTAAAGCCTAAGGCTTAAGACTTTTGAACTTAGCGAGTAGGGGGAATGTCAGTTATTAGCCTATCATGATTAAGTGTGTTTTGCCGTGCTTAGAATTAATCTAGAATTGTTTGCTGTGAATTGATTATGTCTATTGCAGTGCCTAGCATTAAGGATTGTCGTTTTCTTTATTAAGAACCTATAGAGTGAAATTGTATTGCGTAATTTGAGTGAATAAAGCACTGAAAGGGGCAGAAGTGCATGGACATTCTTTATTTCTCCCCTCAACTGCAGATGTCACAATTTTGCTCCCTGGAGACAATGACCCAACCAGGTTCATCAGCCTGTGTCCTGCCTGCAGAATCCCTCAAGTCTGACAGAATCTACTCTGTGTCTTCTCATCTCTACCCCTTCAGTCTAAGCTGATGTTGCTTCTTGTGCTCTAACACACAATACCAAAAGCAATCCTAAAGTCATACGGTCCTTAGTTGGGTAGTTTTATATTAGTGACTCAATTTCTTTGCTTGCTTTAGTTCTGTTGAGAGTACCTATTACATCTCGAGTCCCTTTAGCAAGTTGTATTTTTCTAAGATTTTTTTTTCTATTTCCTCTAGTTTGTCTACTTTTTTGACATACAGTTTTTTATAGTATTCCCTCATAATTCATTTTCTTTCTGTAAGGTCAAAAGTAATGCCTCCACTTCCATTTCTAATTTAAATTATTTCAGTCTCTTCTCCCCCTTTTTTTTTGAAGTATAACTAAAGATATATATATCCCCTTCCCTCCCTCCCTCGTTCCCTCTCTTCCTTCATCTACACCCTCAGCCATATCAATTTTCTTTATCCTTTTAAGAAACAACTTTTAATTTTGCTGATTCTTTTAAAAAGGAAAACCAAACAAGCAATCCACCAAACAAGAACCAAACAAACAAAACAAGAGAGAGACAGAGAGAAACCAACAAACAAAATATCCAAATACCTTTGCTGATCTTTGTCCATTGGTTCCATGTCTACAGCCTCCCTCCATGCTCAGCCAGGTCCCACCGAGCCAAGGTGACAATGCAGGAGGACGTCTTGGCGTCCTCTCAAGACATTTCTGAGTACATGTCATTGGGGCATACTTGCTTTCTTTCTAAAATCTCCAGCTGCCATGATTATCTTGGGAATGGTTGGTTTGCAGTGTCTTCCAGCTCGACTGGCTGCTTTTCCAACGTGAACCTCAGTCAGGAGAGACAGAGAGGAACATTTTATGCTAGTCTTTCAGGTAGCTCTAGACAGAGTAGAATTTACAGCACGAAAGTTGCAAATAAGATTTTGTTCCTCTTACTCTGGAACCATGACAAAGGGTCCCGTTCTGGGAACACAGGCCACAGCTAGTCCAATAGCCAGACTGCTGAAAGGCAGTCTGGGTGGCACAAACTTTCCTACCACTCTGAAGTAACTTTTTCTTTTCAACATGTGTTTAGTTACTACACTATTTTTTTTTTCTCGCTTGTTTCTTAATGTTTTGTTGAGGAGCCAAAAGGTTGGAGTTGTCTAGTCCACCATTTTGCATAGATTAGAAAGTTCTGGATTATTATCTTTCAAATACTTCTTTTGTCTCATTTGCTCTCTCCTTTCCCTTTGAAACACTTATTATAGATAGTCCTTGATTTACGATGGCTCTACTTATGATTTTCTGATAGTTTGGTAGTGGGATATATACACATATTCAGTAGAAACCACTCTTGTAATTTTGGACTTATATGATTCCCTGGGCTAGCAACATATGGTTGCAATATTCTGTTGTGAGGTGGGGCCATTGGAGCCACAGCTCCCATTTGGCCACAGGATCATGAGGCGAAACCAGTACAGTGTATGTATTGCCAAGCTAGGAAGTCCAGGAGATTAGGTGCATTCTATGCTTCTTTGACTGTTGCTGTTTTCAACTTAACACTGGCTTTATTGGACTGCAACCTCAGCGTGAGTCCAGGATCATCTGGTACGTTTAGGTTAGACATTTCCTGTTATGGCTCAGACTGTTGATGTCTTGTTTATTTTATTTCACTCTATTATCTAGGTTTCATTTTTGATAGTTTCTATAGTTGCATTTTCCCTTATCTTTTTAATTTTTTCTCATTTTTCAGATAAAGCAATTAAAACTCAATGAGGTTAGAGTCATAAAGCAAATAATAAGAATTACAGTTTAATGGTTACTTAATGGATGTCGGGCACTGTGTTCCTTTGTCCTTTCATCTCTGTGATGATTCTATGAGGTGGATTATCTTATTGTGGATCAATTATCTTATTGTGGATCCAATTATCTTATTGTGGATCCAACCCAGGGCTTTGTGCATTCCAGGGAAGAACTCTACTGTTGAGCTACCTTCCAGGCCCTAGTTGTATTTTCAAAGTCATGAAAATCTCCTTTGCTCTATACAATCAGTTCTTAAGTCCACATAATGAATTCCTCATTATTATATTTTTCACTTCTAATATTTCCATTTACCCTTTTTTATTGTTTCTGTTTCTCTACTGAAGTTCCCTATTTCTCTGTCCACGTTGTTTAGATATTCTATTAGACTCCACGAGTGTTTTTATTCTAGTTATTTCTTCATGGTGATTTCTGACAGGCTTCTTTATTCTAAATATATGGCTTGCATCCATTCTTTGTCTTCGATGATGGACCATTGTTTTCCTGACTTTGACCTCTGGTGTCCTAAAGAGTTTAGTTTTGGAATGTTGTCTAGCTGTTGGCTTCAGCCTGCTCTCTCCAGGGCTGCTAGGTGGTCCCACGCTCTAGGCCTGGGACCTATGATTACTAGCTGAGACTCTTTGTCCAACATTTCAGATGGGTACCCTGCACCCTCTGTGACCTGTATTCATTGCCTCTGCCCAACACCTGTTTAGACTGATATATTCCCCTGCACATAGTAAGACAATTATCTTGTAACTGAATTGAAACATACTAATAAATAATATAAGCCTTAGAATAGACGGACTTGGATTTAAATCTTCACACCATCTTTGTGAGCTGTTTGATTTTGGAAACATTGCTTCATTCTTTCAGGACTCAAATTTTTCACTTGTAGAATAGAAATAAGATAATTCACCTCGTAGAATCATCACAGAGATGAAAGGACAAAGGAACACGGTGCCCAATGTCCATTAAGTAACCATTAAAGTATAATTGTTATTATTTGCTTTATGACTCTAACCTCATTGAGTTTTAATTTCTATATCTGAAAAATGAGAATTATGCCATACTGTAGTAGCTAGTATCATGTACCTTTTGCTATAAAATTGCATAAAAATTTAATGACTAAAATTTTGAACAAAATTTACAAATTATCCATGTTCTTACATAGATCATATTCTCACAGAAACTCTCAAGGTGAGTGTGGTATTCCCCTTCTGTAGCTGAGAAAACTGATACTAGAAGGCATCAGACTGGTGCCCATGTCTCTATAACCCTGGTCCTGTGCTTTTTCTGCTGCATGATTCTCAATTCTATAGGAGCAGGGCTGGAGGAACTCAACCGTTCCTATTCTTTAGGCCAATACACACAAATGGTCTCATGATTTCTGTTCATTTCCCTTAATGCATTATAAACACCGCTGATTTGATGTTTTATGGCGTTCTGGGCAGTGTTTCTGAACACTGTTCCATGCTGCATTTCATTTCATAATCTCTTGTCTTTATTTCCAAATGTAGCTATTTGTTCAGCCTGGTTTTGCTCTGCGAGGTGTTATTTACAATACCTACTAATTTAATCCTTGTTCAGGGAAAACTGGGGAGCAATTGCTGACTTCCGTGGATCATTAAAAATTCAAGCCTGAAAGAACTCACCTACCACTATAATCCTACTCTGCTTTTTAGCCAGTGACCTGTGTCTATATAGTGCTATGTGTGCATGTGTGTCTGTAGGGGAGGAAGGGGTCTCATTTCCATTTTACACAATAATTTGTGGTGTTTTGATTGCTTTACAGTTCTTCAAAGATTTCATTCACCACACACCCATACACAAATGAGCAGATATTATTCACAAACTGTTTATCATACAGCTAATAAAAAACAGTAAAATATTCCCCCATCACAGGATCTGGATATAAACGCAAATGCCAACAAACTGTGACACTTAAAATTTGAGAATGTGAAAGCTAAAAGAGAAATCACTCAGTATTGCCTCTGCTCACAACCACCAAAACTAACATCAAGAGCAAGTCACATGAAAACAGTCGGTGCATGGTGGCATTGGAATCAAAGCCCAAAACCCACCTTCCTTCCATCCCCGGGCTTGCCAGAAAAGTGCCCTTGTTCTGCCTTTTCATTTTATTTTAGCCCTCTTACCTGCCAGTGTTTTTATCTAGGTGGAGTTGGAGGCTTCATTACAGAGAAATCCGCTCCCAGGACTAATTTGAAGTACTTTTTTCAATGTGTAATGAATCCCTAGGGCCATCTTCATTTAACAGAAGCTTTAAATTGATGCAGCACATCAATCAGGTCATGGAATTTAGCACTGAACTCAAGTATATATTTATTTAATTAGAAGTAGCATACACTTTTGGAAAGAGCTCAGGCTTATGAATTATTTTGAATTCTGTTTCTAGAGTTTGCTACTTAAACAGACTTTGGAAATCCCCAAATTAGGAAGATAGGGATTCTGGCTCCTTTGACCTGCCTAGGAGGATTATGGACAGAGAAGGTAACACCCGTGAAATTCCTGGCTCTTATCCTAATGCATTTCCTACTGTGTTTTTTTTTTTTATTTCCTAAATGTGGATTTAGAGTGTCGTTTCTACAACACATTGAACACATTGCTTCTTCTTGTGAAGCATGTCTTCTCTATCCAAAAATGAACCAGGGTAGTTATGGGGCTGAACTTTAGAAGATGACAGAAGAAAGTGTATACATCTTTGCTTTGCACTGTGAAGTGCCCTAAGGGATCAGATCTCAGTGCTGTCCTTACCATGGCTTGTTCTATAAACATGCATGGTATTTGCTGCTTAACAATAATCAATAAGAGATTGATTATTGTTAGTTGTGCATTAAAGGAAAGTACTTGGATTGCAAGTAAGAGGGAGGTATGTGTGTTGAAAAAAGTATTATTAAGAAAACAAACACGGCTTTTTCTGAGAATAAGTAAGAGAGAAAGTCAAATCCTTAATAAGGAAAAGCGGGGGAGCAAAGGTTCAGAAGATTTATAAAATATCTAAATTCATCTTCCAAATAAATATTTTTATTTGGATAATCTCTCTTCTAAATGTGAAAATAGCCTTTGGCAACTTGGAAAATAGCAGGAGAGAATGACTTTCAAATGGGAATCAGGGATTGTGGCTGAGTTTCTCTCTTGGTCCAGGATTGGACAGAGGAGACAGTACAGAGAGCAAATTTCCAGTAAATTTGTGGCTTCCAGCTTGCTGATGAAGCCATTCATTGCATGTAGATATTTGCATTTGCAACTGTGAACTTATTTTCTGGCATTGTAACTAAAATGTATTTCAAGGATTCCTCAGTAGAGCTAAAATGAAAGGCAAAGTAAGTGAGATCCTAAATTTCGTAAATATATATGAAACACACACACACACTTTATGAAAAATGAAACAACAAAAAACTTCAAATGAAAGAAAGATAGCCCTCTCACCACCACTAATGGAAAAATCATACCTACCAAAAGGATCACTATCTTGCAAGAGAAAGAAGTTTTTCGTATTCAGGGCTAGAATGTCTGTGCTATATAATATTCACGTTTATCATCCATTCAGCTTTTGTTAAGATCTTTCAACTTAATCTAGTATTTCAATACATTTCTTTTTTTAAAAAAAAATCATATCATATTGTGTTCTTATGATCATGGAATCATCTTTGAACAAGTATTATCTGTCAAGGAGAAAAACATCAAATTGGAGTAGCATTGGTTTGTTGCTCTTAAAATGGAATAGGGAGACCACTGTTAATCAGATCTCAGGCACACTGGCAGCTGACCTTTGGACTGCACTGTAGATACCCCATCACTACCACCATTTAAACCACAGTATCCCTTAACATAGTCATCCTCTGCTGACCTTATGGACAAGGGCCCCTCCTCCCAAACTACCTAGAGATTGAGACCACACCCAATCCCTTTCTATAAAACAGTTGACTTCTTGCCACACTAATCATATTTCCTACCAAGTGATGAAATCTCTAGTCCCCACTCTCTGTGGTTTAAAGCATTTTCAAGATTGCTAGGGTAGGTGTCCTTCCAGAAAGCAACTTGAATGAGTCACAGATAAATGTAATTTTCTTTTTCTTGATTTTATTCTAGCTCCCACTACTATGTGGAACATTTTATGTTCTTTGTTGTTTGCTCGTTTTGTTTTGTTTAAACTCCCTAAAAATCATGTGAGGTTGGTGGTGTTCCTTTCATTTTATGATGGAGCCAACGGAAGCTGGATGGGGTCTGGCAACAGATGCAAGGAGAGTTCCTAAGTGGCTGGGATTGTTCTGGAGCCAAGTCCTCAGACTTCCCTGCAGTGTACATCCTGAACCAGCAAAGGGCACACTCCCCCCACCCCTCTGTAAGAACACTTCTAACCTCAACTCTGTGTTTCTAAGACATTTCAGAGAGCAAGACTAATGTAGCACTAAAGGATTTTCTACCATCAACCCAAACATTGTTTCACATCCCTTCATCTTTCTCGCGGTGATAATGAGTAGTTTTGACGGAGAGGGAAGGGCTTAGGAAGCCAGGGCAAGATGGTGAGTGGGGAGGTGGGGGGCAGGGCCAGCACAAAGGAGCATGGAGAGGGTCTTCTGATGAGGTCCACGTCCTGGCTGACATCAGTGCTGGGGGACACAAGCAGGGGACTCAATTAGATAGACACTTTGCACTCATGCTCCTACATAGGGGATCCAATAGAAAAACTAAAACAGAAGCATGAACAGAGAGGGTGTCAGTCAATAATAGTGAGGAGCCAGTGGACAGAGGAGGAGATAAGGAGAAAATTCTAGAGACTATAAAAAGAACAGGCCAAAACTCCTCCACCAGATTCCCAGCTCTGGGGACCCCTTTTCTTCAGTGCCCGTCTCTGTCGCTTTTGCAATTAACCAGCTGCTTGCTTCCTATCTCTGTGTCCTGTTCTTCAAAATTTTTTTTTTTTTTTTGCTGAACAGAGGGAAGAACCCAGCACCCCTAGACAGAAATTTGATTTTTAAAATTATTCATGGTTTTGACATTTTTTGAGAAATTCGCATTTCATGTAAACACATCTTGAGGGTGGATGACTTTTATAAGACATTAAAATATCTAAGTCTCAGGAATTCAGAATCATGTAAAAAATGCCACCCATGTGTTTGAGAACATCCAAATATGATACCAGTGTTTTCCTTTGTACTCAGATGCCATAGTGGTTATTTTGTAGACAATGCTATGTTTCAATTTTTTCTGAAGATCAGTTTTGAGAAATCTCATATTGTTTGAGATAAATAACACTCGAATGAATCAAAGGCCCACATTATTTATCTTCAGTATAAAGAAAAATATATAATTTCTTGTTTTCTACTAAGGTTTGAAAAGTATGACCTTTTCTTCGACATCAACTTTGTAATATTTACTGATAAAAATAAAATTATAATAAAATAATAATGATACTAGTAATAAACATTCTTCAAAGGCTTATATTAAGCTTTACAAAAAAAATGACTTAGATGCATTATTTAATTTCATCTTTTTTAGAATCCCCAAGAGATTCTAAAGGGGCTTTTAGAGTCATTTCACAGTTAGGCTGAATTCACTCAGCTTTTAAGTGACAGTTCTGGGAATTTTTTACAGTTAGACCAATTTCACTCAGTGTGTGACAGTTCCAGGAACTTTCTTCTCGAGAGACCAAGATCTTAACCATTAATTATATGGTCTTCTACAGAGAAAGGAAAAACACTATGGAAAGATTGTGAGTTATACCTTGTGATTTAGGCTACCATTTTGGGATTAAATTGTACATTTTTTTCTCACCATCTTATTTGTATATTGTAGCCAGTGCCATGTGTCTTAAACATGTTTATCAAGATTCAGTTTTCAAAATATTTGCCTTTCATTTTTACTTTATGTTATAGTGTGATTTTATTAGCTTTTTCATTGCTGTGACCAAAAAAAAAAAAAAAAAACCTGACAAGAACTATTAGAGGAGGAGATGTTTATTTGGGGGCTCATGGTTTCAGAGGTCTCAGTCCATAGACAGCCAAGGACATTTCTCAGGGTCTGAGATGAGACAGAATATCATGGTAAAAGGAGATAGAGGAGAAGAATAGCTCAGAACGTGACAATACCAAGCAGAGAGATTGCTGGGCTCACCAAAGGGAAGATACATATATATATATTCCCAATGCATGCTGCCAATCACCCACCTATTCTAGCTACATTCGACCTGTCTATGGTGACCACCCAGTTAATCAGCTTAACTGGATTAAGGTTCTGATTAGATTGAGACTCTCATAAAGTGATCATTTTACCTCTAAACTTTCTTGCATTTTCTCACACATGAGCTTTGGTGGATACCCAATAAACCATAACATTGATCGAAGAGAATGCCGTTTTACATTAACTGACCTTTATATATGCATCTTATCTCTAACTTTGCATAGATTATATTAATAGTTGGTAGGGAATAATAATGCTCTGTGCTCTTCTCTGTGATGGATGCTTTGCAAACAGTAACTTCTATTATCACAGACTCCTACCACGAAGCTATTCCTGGCCCTATTTTAAAGATGATGTTTAGTAGTTTGTAGAAAAACCCAGAACTAGTGAGTGGTAGAACTGAAGTAGAATTTAATACAGTTCTCAGGTCCAAGTCTGGTCTCTTGAACAATGACCCTGGGACAGAAGGGTCAGCATCTTCCCTCCCTCCAGGAGGGAGAAATCAGAGAGAGAGAGAAATCAGAGTGCTGAGATCTTTCTGGACAATTGTGCTTACAGTCTAGCAATTCACAGTTTTCCCAATTGTCAGACTCTTTGGATGCAATCAAAGCTGTTAGGGGGCAAAAGCTTCAGGCTGCCTCCTCTCTCTCTGCTGCTGATTATAGAGTTCCAAACTCCTGGGCTGTCTTCATCCATGGCTCTGTGCTTCCTGGTCAGAAGCACCAGGCCCATGGGCAGCCTGCCAGACAGCTTCTGCTGCTCTGTCCTTGTCGATTCCTACTTTGGATCACATCGTTAAGTCCCCGTCTTTTAAAAATTTTCATGAACAGAATGATTTTTGTTTGTTTGTTTGTAACAACAAATGCATGGAATTTGTATTCCTTGAAAATTAAAAATATTCTTTTTGTTTTCCTCATGGGGAAAAATAATCCTTTGAGAGAATCAAGAAATCATTCATCTTATTGCACAGTTTTAAAGCTGTCCACACCTATTTTGCAAGTTAGGGGAAAAGCAGAAGTCTAACCAAATTCTGGGAAATCCAGATATACAGAGGGTCTTCAATTTATGAGCATAATTTTGTGACTATTTGTGCACCAACTGATGAGGAAAACAGAAAAAGACTTTTCCCATTAATCGGAAAAGTAAAGTAAAATAATTAAAATGAAAGAGGAAAAGGAAAGAAAGAAATAGAGATATAAAAGACTTTTCTCTAGCTTGGGGTACAGCTCAGTCATAGAGCACTTACCTAGTATGCATGAAGCTCTGGATTTGATCCCCAACATCCATTACATCTTACCATCTTTTTTTTTTTTTTTTTTACCATGTACAAAAGCAAAAGCAATACACTGGGAATAGAAGGCCTGCTTTAAATTTTGAACTTTGATCTTTTCCTGGGCTAGTAGGTAAGGGTAGGATTGTCTTTCTTGATGATGGGCAGTAGCAGTGAGCCAAGACCAAGCACCCAGTCAGCAACAGAATCATAAGGGATAGTTAATACTCTACAACGTACTGTGTTACTAAGTTAAGTTTGGTAAGATATGTGTATTACATACATCTTCAACTTACTCAATATTTTCAATTTACAATGGGCTTATGTGGAGGCAACCTGATTGTTAGTTGAGAAGCACCAGAATTCACAAATATTCACCATGCACCACGCATTATTTTAAGCGCTAGGGAAATCAGGTAATGCCTGGATATAAATTCCTCAAATAACAAAGTGTTCAAGTTGTCTTTCAAGAAAAGCCTCCATCCAAGGATGGATCCACTCAAGAATGTTTTGGAAGTGGATTTTCAAAATGTCACAAGGTCAAAATCCCCTGGGAAAAGAAACCTGCAAACTACAGGAGAGCACCATTTTCAGATGCACCAAAGAATTAAAAAACTCCCCCGGTTACCATCCAAACATCAAGCAACTTTTCCTCTTCCTTCCTGTAAATTCCCCCATGTTCAGGAAGGCAGATTTGAGCTTATAGCTTCTGGACCCTCCTTGACAGTTGACCACATCATTCATAAAGGATTTTTTTTTTTTTTTTTTTTTTTTTTTTGCCAAAATCCAATGCCTGTAGTTTGGCTTCTATGAACTTCAGGTAGTGAGCCCTTTCATGATAACACCAGGAACATGCAGACAAATAAAATGGACAGAATCCTGATTCCTCTGAGTGTGCATCCAATAAGAGTAATATAGACTGAACACATGAGCTGGTGTCAGATAGTGATAAGTCCAAGGAAGAAACAGTTAGGAGATGGAGGATGATAACTGGATCTTTTACACACAGTGATAAGCTAATGCCTGATTCTTTTATTGGCAACTTCAGTGTGTGGTGGCACATACTTGGAATCTGAGCTACTAAGAGATCCAGAGTTCAAAGCCAAGCTGAGCAACTTAGTGAGACCCTGTCTCAAAACTGAAAAAGTCCTGGGGATGTAGCTCAAAGGGAGAGATCTTGCCTAGTATTGCAGGAGGCCCTGGGTTTGAACCCCAGCACTGAAAAAGGAAATTATATTTTAAATAGGTGTTTCCCAAATGTTAACTATAACACAAAATAAGGCAAGAGAGACTCTCTCACATTCTCTGAACAACTTTTATATTTCTGGCATGATTCTAAGGACTTTTTAGAACTCCTACATTTATTTTTTCCTGGGTCCAGCACCTGTTCATCTTCTGGTTTCGTCCATTGCAGTAGTTTACATTTGTACTACAAATAAGGCTCTCCTTTAAATTTTTCTTTGAAGATGTCTAGGAATACTGCTTTAGACCAAAACTTCATTAAATCAAAAATTCATTTAACACAGGTGGAAACTAAGTGCTAAGTGGGGGAATTAGCTTGCCAAGTATCATAGGCCAAGCATGCCAGGGAGGCCCAAGCTGTGGTCCTTTCTGTCCAAGATCTGTGATTGGTCTCCCAGTGTTAGCTTTGTTGCTATAAAAATACTGAAATAAATTTACTTAAAAAAGAGAAAAGGTTTATTTTTGCTCACGTTTTCGGCCAGTTTGCTTTGCTCTGTTGCTTTTCTTCCTATGGTGGTGATCTGCCAGTTATCATCAATGTTGAAGTCTGAACATTAGAGAAGCTCTAAGAGCCAAGCATATAAAGCAGGGTTTATTTAAAAAGGGGTAACAGAGACTTCTCCTGGGAGAGAGACAGGGGCCATAGCTGGTATCCTGGTTTCCCCAGAAGTGAGGTGTTCTGTCCTTTTTATGTGTCCTTAGATTCATTCCTTTGTTTTCCTGCCCTCTTCCCCCTTACTTTTCTCCTTTCTGAGTAGTGACTAGGCCCAGGAACGCTCTCAGTGGGATGGCCAAAAGGTGACAATCTGGTGGGCTGAAGGGGGAAAGGCCAGACGGTGCAACCCTGGACACATTAATTAACAACTTTATAGCTCCCTGTAGGGAGGTTACCTTGGCAACAGGTTGGAGCAGGGGCAGTTTCTAGGGTGGAGGAAGGGCTCTGAAGGAGTTAACATTTCAGTCCCTCAGGGGACAGTCTCCAACTTGCAGGACTCACTCAAAATTGGCCTCCTGTATCTGACCTGACTCGGTTTACCTATCTATCCTGTCTGTATAATTCTGGCTTCAGGGGCACACTACATATTGGAGGGAGTATAGATCAAGGATGTCAGTTCACCTCATGGCTGCGGAAGAGCTAAGAGAGAGCAAGGAAAAGGGGGTGGGTCTAAGGTCCCAATAACCCCTTCAAGAGCAAGCCCCCAAGAAATGAGCTCCTTCCATTAGGCCCTGCCTTCTAATGCTTCACCACCTCTGGAACTCACAGCAGGTGGGGTAGCCTTCAACAACTCCAAAAGCAAACTGCAGCAGCCACCTACGTGGGTGGAGTGGGGCACACCCTGCACTGAGAGGGACACAAATCTTGCCAATGAAGTAATCCAGCCTTCACTTACTCAAGAAAGCTGAGATCTCAGCTGAGCCAGGATGAACCAGCAACTTTTACAAGAAGTCCATCCCGGGGGCTCAGCGCTCTGCATTCAACCTCCACACCAGAGCTGCATTTCAGAGGCTTAACTTCTTCTAAGCATAAGCTTATGGACATAAGCATAAACTCTGCCTAAAGCAGAACAAAACGAGGGTCAGAGGGGCAAGGGTACTGTAGCCCTTGGTTAATTTCAATTATTCTCTACAGAGTGTACTGTCAGGCTTCCGCACTGGGCTCCAAGCGCTGCTAAATGCGGCTCAGAGCTGAGCAGCCCGCGCTGGGAGGCCTCCCCTTGATGAATGGCTATTCATCCCAGCTTCCTGAGGCGGCTATTATTTTGTGGCTGCCTTGTGTTTGGCTGAATTGTCAACTGAATTCCCCCCTGACCTCTTTTTACCTTCTGAAGACAGAGGGAAAAAAAATAAAAAAATAAAATAAAATAAAAAGCAGGTGGTGCAAGATTGCACTGGGAAGCCGCCTCTGCCTTTGCAGGAGGCTCCCTCCCTCCCGGGCTCCGGGGAGGCTGACCGGCTTCCCTCCCCCAGGTGCGCCGGCCAGCGCTAATTGTACCTACAATAGGCGCGCAGTAAACGATTTTCCTAACAAGGAGCTCAGGGGACTAGGTAAAGAAAGTGGAAGAGGCAGTCAAAGAAGCGGGTAGGAGTGGGAGTCCCACGGTTTTTCCTCCACTTTGTTTCCAATCGTCTTTTCTTTTTCCCCTGGTGAGGATGCTAATAGAGTGAATACCTGGGCGTAGCTGGAGACAAAGCAGTAGAGATTTCAGTGGAAAGAAATGTAATCCGGACTAAAAAATAGCCTCTTTCCCTACCACTGGTGTGTGTGTGTGTGTGTGTGTATGTGTGTGTACTTTGCCACCTATGAAGCAGTGTATTCAAACCATGATGAATACTGTGCTTGGAACAGAGCCCTCCTGGTGACAGTCCTGGCTCAGCCACCAAATCTGTGAGTACTGGGCGATTCAGTACACCCACTGGGGTTTGATCCTTTTAGCACAACGAAGGACTTTGCTAATATCTATAGCTGTGCCCCCTACAGTTTTAGGCTATCATTTTCTTAAAGTTAAATTTCAAGATGGTAGCTGGTAGCTAACATTATATATCTAAACAGAGCAGTGCAGGTGATATTTAAATCTGTGAAATCATTTCTCTTCACAGTGTATACACTTACATAAACATGCGCACACATATACACACACATATAGGCTCGCTAAAGGAGAGTGTGAATCCCAGTTCTGTGAGCTTTTAACCTTGACCTTACCATTTCTTAATCGCTGCAAGACTCAAGGTTTCTTACTTTTTTTTTCCTTAAAAGTGGGAATAAATATTATCTACCTTATAATTTTGTTATGGAATTTAAATGGGAAAGCTAGTACAACGATAGTTCTACTAGCCAGAGAGATAAGAATATATGGATACCATCATCCAACCTCAAAATCATCAGATTTTGTGAGAAAATGATCTGATGGGTAACTAGGGCATTTCCCTAAAGTCATTAGGAACTTGGAGTTGTTTTTTTAACTTGTTTTTCATGCACCTGTGTTGGCTAGATCACAGAGCATAGGCTCATTCCCATGGGGGAATGTTAACTTCAGTACTTTGTAGACAACTTTATGACCACCTTGCAAATGTCTGTTACTTAGCTATCACTTTAAAGTGTTGAAAACATTAACTTTATGTTTTCTGGAGGTTCTTTCTTCCATATTCATCTTCTATTGCTTTTGATTTTAACAATATTGGTCCAGGATGTTATTGATGACAGCTACACACCTGGAAAACATAGGGTTTTCTGTTTGTTCCTTCAGAATTAATTTTGTGGATTGAATATAATTACAATGTAGAGTGTCATACTTTTCAGAGAACTGGAAGAGCAGAATTTGAGAATCTTCATTCATAACTAATTGGACTTTATTTTTATTTTTCAGGCAAATGCCACTGAGCTGAGGAACATTTAACAAGACAGAGGTAGTCACAGAAAGTTGTGGACTCAAGTTGAAAGGATCTAAGTTGTAAAATTAGACCCTTTTATTTGAGTTTTGTCTGTCATTTCCTCTCTGTGTAACTTGGGTAAGTTACATAATCAGCCTAAATCTCAGTTTTCTCTTATGTAATCTAGAGATAATAATATCTATTTTACAGCAGGCTGCATTTATTTACAGGGAATATGTTCCAAGACCTTGAGATGAGGCCTAAAACCATGCACATAGTACCAAATCCATATATATATATATATATATATATATATGGATTTGGTACTATATATATATACTATTTTTTCATATATATATATATATATATATATATATACAATATGATAAAATTTAATTAATAAATTAGGTGCAGTAGAAGAGGAACAAAAATAATAAATAAAAGAATTAAAACACTATGCCATGATCAAAGTTATGCAAATGTATCACCATGAGGGATTCAAGGAGGTCTCTCTTCACAAGCAGAGGAGACCTCTACTCAGACCTTCCAAGCTCTTGGCACATTAGAAAAAGAATTTAATCATGTATCAGATTTGAGCAAAGAGGAAGAACTTCATTAGAAAAAAAATGTGAAGCTCACTGTCTCTTCCATCTAATAACATTTGGAATGTGCATGTACAATAAATTTCTTAAAATATTCCACCCTTAGCTTTATCTAATCTTCAATACACTGGGTAAGCTAACTAACAGTGCTCTTTGCATTAAAAGGAGGTAATGTTCATAAATGAATGAACTTATGGCAACTTTAAGATTTGTAGATTTCTCAGAACTTTGGGAGTGATGGGCCAGGAAGAGGGAAAAGCCTGGGGAGTAATCAAGGGCTTTTAGATTTAAAGCCATGGTCTCTTTTCTTCTCTTTTGTCTTTTTCTATCTTTATTCTTTCTATGCTTCCTCAAACATGGTCACTTTCTCTCTCTCAAAATACCTTACTGTACCGTATTGACCACAGTTGACCTCTGATGAATAACCATGGAAAGAGAACTTGCACATATGAAGGAGTGTATATGAAAACTGTGCATATTACATAGGAAAACAACCATTCTGGACCACGCTGAGCACAGAGTCTGTATCCTAAATGTAGATTCTGCACAGGGTGCCTCAGACACACTTGGATCCTGCAGAATGCAATGCGACCACATCAGAGTGAAGGTCTGCCAAAATGTCAGACTCTTGCCTGTAGTTCAGGATCCAGAGTGAAAGAAGACAAATGTTCTTGTGCTTTTACTTTTTCTTTCTTTCTTTGAGGAAGAGGACATTTGCATGTGGTTCAACTTCAATAATTGCATTTGTAATGCCTTTGTGCTGTCCCCCGCTGTCTGACCTCCAGGATCTTATCCTAATAAAAAAAATCAGTTAAACAAGTGTCCAAATTGACCAGATCGGCTAAAGCTGGAACAGGGGAAGTTGTTTTTCTCCTAATGAACTGTCCCCTGGACACAGGCAGTGCCACAGAAGTTCAGAAATGTTTATTATCTGTAGCATTTCTGGGAGTTACACTCTTTGTTAAACCCCACCACAGAGCTCAGGGGGCGACTGGTGTTTCATTAATTCACTGTGATGATTTGTCCTAATTATTCTAATTACTGCCTTGTCTCCTCAGACCAGCTGGTGCCTGAAGCAGAGGGTTATGTCACCAAGTCATGAGTACTGTGGCAGCTGCAGAATCCCAGGCACTGGACCTGCGGGATTCACCACCACGCAGTCCAGAGGGCTTCCCTGTTCCTGCTGCACAGTGTGACTTGCCTGTGGTGCTGCTGTGGCCCGCTTGTGGGTCTCTGAGGTCCTGCTGTGCACATGCCCTGTCTTCTGTTGCTCTTCTTTCTTTCCAGGAGAAAAGAACCCTGATCATTGGTATTTTTCCATCTTTTCTACCTGCTCCCCTGCCAGCTCCAGAACTATTTATGCCATATGTTCATTGTGCCTTCTACTATTTACACATCCCTGTCTGAATGATTCTTCAATCCAGTCTTGTTTTCTAACAACTGTTGATAACACAGATATATCTGTTTTTTACTGCGTATTACAACATGCCAAAATGGGTGTTGACTATCTTGTGCACTGTCTTTTAAGTGTGAGGGTTTGCAAGTCATAGTAGAAACTATGATATCCGATCAAGTTAGGAGCCCTGAAATGAGGCTAGGTGACAAAAAAAAAAAAAAAAAAAAGAAGTGTTGAAGACAGTCTTGATATTTGAGACTTACCTGGGAAAAGAGCCAGTGATCTTATTGTTCATAGTGCTTCCTTTGACCAACCCTCACTAGTTGACCAACTCCTGTTCCAATTCATATCCCAGCTTAACTGTCATTTTTCTGAATCACACCTTCCCCGTGCGGTGCACTGTAGTCCCTTCTGTTCCGTCACTTTGTCAGTGGATCACCCCATGCTTGCTTACCTAGGTAGGCTAGAATCTTAGTGAGGACAGAATTCATATCTTATTATCTTGACAAACCCAGGGCCAAGAGAGAACTGGCTCAGGGCAGGCCCTCTGCCCATGTGCCCCCAAGACTGAAGTTTGTGGGTCCTCACTTCAAGATGGCCAGATCCTCTCTGCGATTCCTGACCATACTGGGAGGTCATCTGCAAGAAGTCCTGCAAGGAAGGGACTTCTTGAAAGCCAGCTGACTAGGGTTTAGGGGTGACATGGGAGTGGGGAAACAGAAGACATACTGAGATGCTTCAATGGACAGAGGGACTTCAGGAAGAGTGATGATGGACCAAACTGTGTGTGTGTGTGTGTGTGTGTGTGGAGGGGTGGGAGGGGTAAACAAACAGAAGTCAAATAGTCCGGTCTCTACTTTGGAATATTTGTCCTGTTTATGTTACAAAATTGTTTGAAGGGTCAAACAAATGCAAACACAAAAGCACAACAAATCAATCATGCAGAGCTATCTCCATGCAGGAGTTTTGTGTTTAGTTGCATTTCATTTGACCCACCCAAGATTGGTTTGGTGGGCTCCGTTTCCCATAGTTGGCTATTTGCTACCTATATTTATGAACCTGAGGCTAATAAGACCCAGACAGACCTCACATGCAACTAGCAACTTTCGGGCTGGACCAAAAAGCAAGATGTGTTCATAGAAAAAAAAGATGGCTTAAATTTAAATTCAAATTTTAAAGAAGCCACAAAGACAAAATGAAACTCTTTGAATGCTTGATAAAAACATTTGATATTTATTAATAAAGAAATCACATTTAATGGAATTCAGTTGAACTATTAAACTGTCCAGTGAGTAGAAATTAATGTCCGTTCTTTGATCTTTTTTTTTTTAAAAATATAATTATGGTAACGATTTAGGGTTTTCTAGACTGCATTCTCTGGGGAGAAATACTGATAGAAAAAGCAAATCAAACTTCAGGGCATTTTTCAGCAGGTTGTCCAAGAAATTGATGTTCTTGAGAGTAGTTTAAGAGCCACTGCCCTGAAGGAAGCCCACCAAGAAACAAGATTTTCACATGTAGGAGTGGCTCTGCCTACATGCATGGTTTATCTTTGCTCTACCCTGCTGCAGCTGAGGAGGTCCTGCCTGAGACAGGATGATGACTTCAAGGGAGCAGATAGATCTAGAAATCTAATTTAGTGCCATGGAAAAGGGTCAGGACTGGGACTCAGGGAGCATGTTCTCCAGCTAGGGTGACCGTGGAATTAGTTAAATTCCCTTTTGAGAGTGGAGAGGAGTCATGTGATATTTATACTGGGGCAACATGTATAGACTGGAGCAGCTGCTCTTGACAAATAAGGACCCTAATTCAGCCTGAGGCCAGTCATTTCATCATTCTGTGATCTCCTGGAACTCTCTCAGGCTTCTTAAGTTTCATTTTCCTCATCTGTTGGAATTCCTGTCTGTGAACCCTCACAAGTGTTATGAGAATTAAATGAGATAGTGTGTGTCGAAGAGCTTTGAAACAGAAAGGAAAAAAATAGGTATTTAGTAGCATTGTTATTGTGGATAGAGGTAAACCTCTTATAAACCACTCGTTTTCCCCTTATTGATAAGAAGAATGGGAAACAATTGATAAAAAGTTTTAAATTATTCAGCAGCATTAGGAGTCCGAAAATGCTGTTGTTCAAGCCCCAAATTTGGGTCAGTAGTTTACATTTTAGCACTAACTTTCCCTTTTATTATGTTCCCTGTAGAACTGTTGGGATTAAGGCATAATGACAGCTTCCAAACTGAAAAATTACATTTATCAAAAGCACAGGTGATGACCAGTCCTAAACATTTGGTCTAAATATAAACTTAGTGCAAATACCTTTAGCCATGTATATTGCCAGCTGACTGGAGAGAAAACTAATTAACTCATGTTGTATTTTTTAGTGGCAAATGATCATTTATTTGTTATTATGTACTGAGAAAAGAGATTGAGGACTGGGTCTCTCTCTCCTCACCCTGAAGAAACATACATTATTGTCTTCTCTCTTGTGTTTCCTAAGGGCCTCTGTGAGGACATGCTGTGGCAGATCAACTTCAGGGCCAGCTGTTGGAGGGATCTGAGACTCAGCAGAGAACCCAAGATCAGACAGCTATCAAAGAGAGGAGAATCAGGCAATGGGTTGCTCATGCAGCCACTAAACCCCACTCCTGCCTTCAATCTTGGAGTAAGACAGAAAGTCAAGTACACTCAATTTTCCAGGATTTGAGGAAATTATGCATATATGTTGAAGTGAGCCTGAAACCACAATAAAATGAGAGAATGAGGCAATTAAAAAACATTGCACTATTATGCTATAATAATACCTGCTCACCTGGATATGCAGTTTTGCCAGATTCTCTCATCAAAATTGGTTTAGCTTAAAAGAAAAAAAAAATAACCAGATAACTAACCTTGTCCTCTCATGCTCTCTCTTTTTAAAAATCCACTTTATTTTAAAATAAAACAGATTTAGTGTATTCTCTGACTTTGGACAGGTCTCATATTCCTAATTCTACACAGCGCATCAATATTTAAATGCACAGATATTCCATTTGAGAATACCTGCAAAAGACAAAATCATCATCAATATTACATTTCAAATCAAAATGATTTTCGCTTTAACACAGGATCTTCGAAGTACTTTTAGAGCTGAAATAAACCTGGCTCCTCTTCCATCGGCAACCCAGAGAAAAGTAAAGTATGCAACTTCATCTTGCAAACTGCTGTGAAGTTCCTTGGTCATCACCTGGGAACAGCCAAGAAGTCTGAGGGCCCCTGGCTGAGCTTGTCTTTGTGAAGTGGAGATGCTCAGTGGGAGAGTGTGGCTGCGCTTCAGTCAGTAGGATGCCAGCGTGTCAATCCAGGTGCACTGGAGGGTGAATGATGCTAGTAGGTGGAGATGAAGGCACTCTGCCATAGGGAAGGGTACTAGCCAAACCCAGGTATCCCACAGGTGGTGATGAGCGCACTGCCAAAGCGAGGCCTGTCAGATGGAGTGAAGGGAGACAGATGCCGCAAGTACTATTCTATAAGGCAAAGCAGTGGCTGGGAGAGTTTATACTAGCACTTTCTCTGAGCCATGCACAGAGATCTTTCCTGCATTTTTTTCCTTGACTTTTTACTACAACCCTCCGAAGTAGGAACTATTTTCTAATTGATAAATTGCTGAAATAAAAAATGATTAACATGGCTTACCAAGACTACAGTTATGAATCATGATGATAAGATTGGGTCCTTGGTAATATGATTTCATATTCTGAATTTCTAACCACTCTGCTGAGACAAATATTTTTCAATGCAGAGGATTTGAGAATTGTCATAGTTATTTAGGGAAAAAGACGAAGGGAGAGAAGTGAGACAAATATTTTTGGCCATTTTTCATATTCTTGAGAAATTTAAAAATCGATTAGTGAGTATAAATCATTGGTAAGAATATTGTTGGATTTTTTCTTTCAAATGTAGACACACAGACTCAGGAATATGAAACAAAATTTCAGTATTATTTAGCTAATAATAGGGATTTTGCACCTCTGATAGCAAAGTTGACATTCTCTCCACTCTTTCACGTTGTCGAGATGGGTTTCTCTGTAAAATAACAGAACAGCAAATATTGTCCCTACGTCTCTCCTTGAAGTATCTGGGGTGCTGGCCAAAGCATCATTTCCCTTCCATCCCACTTTTCTGAATGCTGACTCTAAGAAGTCATGTTTCCATACTCTTCTGGCTCTGCTTTCCTAAAGAGCCCTCTGAATCTACTTGTTCCCTGACCATCAAAGGGTATCCAGCTAGGCTACAGTCCCTCAGACCTTTACTCAGGGACTGGCTGCCTAATCTTGAAGATACATTGGTTTAATATGATGTCCTGAATTTGGGGGCCATTGGTCTTAAATGGTGCCTTCAGGTGAGGCTGTAAGGACTCAACTTAACCAAACTACATTCATGTTGGTCCTGACCACCATTTTGCCCATGCGTGGCATATGTTCTAAACCCTGTAAGAGAAACAAAGTTAAGATACTCAAATGAGAGTTTCATGCTATGCCTGGATTCTTTATTAACTAATATTTAACATGTTAATTGTATTTTTAAAAGCCCAGATATATGCCAGTTGATTGCAGCCCACTTTTTTCTAGCTTAGCACATCAATTCCTTCTTCCGGCAGAAGAAGCACGAGTGTCTGTCAGTTCCCAATCAGTTGCACTTTGTGCAATTCCAGATTTGTCCACCTCTGTCTTTTTTTTTCTCAGTGTCTTCTGCTTTGGCAGCGAGTTCTTATGCTCTGGTTGAAATAGTTGATCTGGATTGTCAGTTTGATTGGATTGACAGATGCCTAAGATTAAGAGACTTCTGGATGTTCTATGAGGTTGGTTCCAGTGATGACTGGCATGTGGAACAGCAAACTGGGGAGACCTGCCTTGAGTGTGAATGACATCATGTAATAGGTTTGGGCCTGGATACAACAAAAGAAGAGGAGGAGGAGGAAGGCCCAGCAGATTGCCGCTGCCATGGCCGGAGGACAGTGACTCTGGTTCCCTCACTCTTCCAACATGGACTCTCCCCAACGATTCTTTAGGGAGTTTGTAGGCCTTCAGTCCCAGACTGGGGCTACATCATTGGTCCTTTTTGTCCTGAAGCTTCAGCTTCTCGGAGGGAGCAGCTACTGTTTGCCCCAGCTCTCCAGACTGAAGACAGCCACCAGGGACTATCCAGCTTCTGATCCTATAAGCCAATCTAATATTTAATAAATACCCTTTTACAATCTTATATATAAATAAAACAATATATATGATTATATATATATATATATATATAAAATATTTATAATAATATATAATCCACTTTCATAGTCGTATATATGAAATGAAATCATATATATATATATATATATATATATATATATATATATATATATATATATATGCTGTTGGTTTTGTTCCTCTAGAGAGCCCCAACCAATATACTAGGTTTTTCTGAGACAGAGACAATGTCTTATTTATTCAATAATATTTGGCACAGTGACTTTTACATATTAGCATGTCTGAGGTCATGAATTATCCAATGGGTGACACTTCTGGGGTCACATTTCCCATTCTAACATTTGACCATACCAAGGATGCTGCTCTTTTCTACGTGGAACTGTCTTTCTCCACTACACAACTTACCTACCAGTCAGGTTACCTAAACATGCCATTCTTTATTTTTGGCACCCTTTGAAGGATAATGGGGACTAGGAAAAGTCTGGTTCCAACTCTGCCATCAGGGAGCATAAGCCCTCTCACAGTTTCTCTATTAATAGAATGTGGTTAAAAATATCCATATGTTTGATTGTCTAGGTTTTCCATGAAGACCATTCAAGGCAGTGGGTGAGAAGGTGTTATAAACACAGAAAAGCACTACAATGTGTGCCTCATTATTGTTTCATGTAATAAAACACGTACTATGGGCCACATCTTTTAAAATTGTTTCAGAAACTACAGATGTACGAGGTCCTTTAAAAAATACGTAGGGTTAGGTGGGTATAGTGGTGCACACCTGTAAATACACCTGACGCAGGAGACTGAGGCAGGAGAATCTAAAGGTGGAGGCCAGCCCTGGTCAATTCAGTGAGACTCTGCTTCAACATAAAAAGGACTGGAGATATAGCTCAGTGATAAAGCACTCCAGGGTTCAGCCCTCAGTAACAGCAAGAAAAACAACAGTAGAAAAATAAGATCAAAACTATCATTTTCTCTAGAAAGTAAATAGAAGAGAATAAATATCTTGTGGTTGATTCTCTACACACAAATCTGCAAACTCATCATGGTAGCAGACTCTCTGCCCATTCTTTCTTACATCTGACTTTTCAGTAATCAATAAGAACAGTCCATTAATGGTGCAGCTGGTGGGGCAGAGAAACTGTTGTAGCAAAACATTTGAGATCAAGCTAATGAGAGCATGTAAGAAAGGGAAGAGGGCTGAATTGATGTTGAAACTAATTTATTTCATTAGCTAGCACTAGACATAAATTGCAGTGTAATGGAATTAATCATTTAAAATGGATTGTTCACTTAGAAGTTATAAAAAATACCAACATTCCACTTGGTGGTTTTTTTCCCCTCCCTTCTGCTGAATCAATTGAAAGGATTTGTTTGTTTTTAATGTATAAAGAGGTCCAAGACGTTCCTATAGCCCTATTTGGTAAATGGAGTGACACAGGGTAGCTAGAGCCTCATGGGCAAGGGATAACATGAATCAAAAAAAAAAAAGAAAGAAAATGAAATAAAACACAAAGGAAAACAAACAAACAAACAAACAAATCCCTGAGCAGATTAGGAAGGGCAGTAGATTGATACTTGGATCACATGACTTTGGAAGAATAAATTCCTTTAAAATTTGGAGCCATGCTGAAATTTGGATTGTATTTCTAAACAGACACAAATTATTGTGATAAACCATTGATTTCAAAAACAAAGCTGCTCAAGAATTCTTGTGAACATGTGATCCAAAACCATTTAACAAATCTTTACTATATGAGATCTTTTTTTCCTTCCTGGCAGCCTTGACTATAGGATCATTAATGAAGTGCTGATGAGGAAAGGGCTTCTCCCTAGATGCAGTTTTATAGATGGCAGAGAGGTGGTGGAATGATCCACCTGACACAGTGCATGGTCAGTTTAAGACGTGAACCCAAGATTCCCCTGGCTCCACCATCAAGGCTCATCCTCCCATGGAATTATAGGGGGTGGTTGAGACAGGACGTTATGTACTAGTTTACTCATTTACGATATTCATTTTTTTTCTCTTTTATTGCTGAGTAATATTCCATTGTGTATATATGCCACATTTTTTTTTTATCCTTTCATCTACTGAAGGGCATCTAGGTTGGTTCCACAATATAGCTATTGTGAATTGTGCTGCTATAAACGTTGATGTGGCTGTGTTCCTGTAGTATGCTGTTTTTAAGTCCATTGGGGATAGACCGAGGAGTGGGATAGCTAGGTCAAAAGGTGATTCCATTCCCAATTTTCCAGGAAATCTCCATACTGTTTTCCATATTGGCTGGTGTGAATATACTATGTATACAACCAGATATATGAAAGATTGTGCTCTATATATGTAATAAGAATTGTAATGCAACCCGCTATTATATATAAATTTTAAAAAAGTAAAAAAAAATATATTCTTTTTTTTAACTAATCTCAAATGTAATAAGTTACTGCCAAGATCAAGAGGTAAGAGAACCAACTTTAGGTCTCAGTCAATTACAAATATTACCTACTTAAATGTTTACCATAATTCTTTCCCGTAGATATTAAACCCTATCATAAGTGAAGAAAATTCATCTCAGAAAGATGAACCCTTGCATGTAGGATCACATGCAGGTGACAGACCTGGCTTTGGAATCCAGGTCTGTTTTTCTAACCTATGTTCTTTTACACTGTGTTTTCCATATGGGATAATTTTAGTTTGTCTTAATTTTAACCAAAAAGAATAAGTGAACCGGTGTGACTCTGCACCACATTCATCCAGAGGAAGGAGAAGTTGTGCTCCATTTAGGTACAATGTGTCACAAATGCATTCTATTGTCATGTAAAACTAATTAGAACAAATAAAAAAAAAAAGAAAAAGTGAATACTAGGTAGGCAATCAGGTTCACATCTAGGACCTGTAAGTCCACACAAATACATTATACTGATTGATAAAGTGTTTTTCTTTGAATAACCTGAAGCTTTTTCCAGAATTTATATTAAATGAGTTTCACCACATGTTCATTTTAAGTAGTTGTAGAATCACAAAGAATCTTTAAAAATCAGCATATTGATGGACCAGAAGAAAGTCCATCCATCAGAGCTGGGAACTGAGTGAGGTAGGTAGGTGAGATACTTAAGGCACAACCTTAAAAAACTGGTGGTTGATTTAGAGTCCTTCAAGTACTATATTGACCCAAAGAATGAGACTGTCTTAACTGTTGGGTTGTAGGTGCCTTGCTTTGCTCTTCAACACTATCGGAGCCCTATCAATAAGAGGAATTTGTCCTAGAGTTTTTCAAGACACTTGTACCCAGGGAAGGACCAACTAGAAAGTAACAATTGATGTGTGCTCTCATTGATCACTGTCATAAACACCTGAAACCTACATTTACCTACTGCTGCCCAAGTGTACCCTGAACAGTACCAACTGTGCTCTGTGCTGCTATTTTAATAATATTTTGCATCTGTCATGGTCCCTCCATCCTGATCCTTTGATTTCTTTAATTAACATTCTTAAGTGTCCAGATTTGTGTGTCATGGAAAAAGATTCATTCTTCCTAAGTCTATTTAAAAATGATGAAAATGGTGTCTCAGACAGTCCAAGGGTAAAATGTAGAAACCTGGGAAGGTTTGCTACAAGCTGAGCCACCAGTAGTGAAGACAGAGGGTCTTCACTACAGAGGTCTCAGAGGTCAGCAGGAAGTTTCAGCTGCGTCTGGAAGTAAAGCTGCAGATAATGCAGCAGACACAGCACTGTCTGGAGACCTAGAATGGAAGATTTCTCCTATTGTGGACAGGAGGGGTCTAGGTGTCTAGGGACCTGTGGGATATTGTGAGTGATGGGTCCACATGAATCACATAGGTTGGCTGGGATCAAAGCTAAGATTAGAGTACAGCAAATATCTCTGGAGCCGTGGCATCTTGTATAAGCCTTGCTTAAATAAGACATTAATGGAATCTAATTTTAGAAGCCTAGCCTGGCTTTATAAATAGGGTTGCCAGATAAAATACAAGATGCCCGTTTAATGTTTAATTTGAAATTAACTCTGAATTTTTTTTCACATAAATATGTCCCAAATATTGTATGAGGCACACTTCAAAAAAGATGTCTGAAATTCAAATCTCACTGGGCCTGCTATATTTCTATTTGCTAAATCTGTAACCCTATTTATAGAGAAAGTTGGAATTTTTTTCCTACTAATTTTAGGACTCAGCATTTCTGTCTAAAAGCTGATGGTTGGGGTAGAGAGAAAGAAAACTTGGCCACATGAAAGTTATTTGAATTGCAGGTTTTCTTTCCTTCTGCAAAATGGGTATAAAAATTTCAGCAAGGTCTTTTATGGATGCAGGGAGGCATGCATGAGATAATGTCTGAAATGCTCAACACAGTCCTAGGATGTAGTAAGTGTCCAGTAAATTCCAATCCCTGTTAAAGTGATATTTCCCCAAAACAAGGATAGAGGAGCAAATGAGTAAATAAATGCCCTCCCGTTAATGCAGTACACCGTGAGAATCTGAATAACATTCATCAGATGTTATTTTCTACCTGGAGCTCAGGATTCATCCTATTCTATGTGGGAAACCATCAAAACAAAGTGGCATAGCAAGAAGTCCCATGACAGTTGTGTGGAAATGCTCTCCTTTCTTTTTAAGGTGAAGCAGTAATGCTTTGTAAGTGGCATTTGTGCCTTTGACAAATGGGAAGCTGACAGCGCTTAGACGTGGGTGACAAGCACAGAATAGCATCCAGTAGGCAGGTGCTGGGGAGGGGAAAACAACTCTTATGTATGGCTGTCTGGATGAAGTCAGATTTAAGGAACTGAGAAACTCTCTATGTGGGAATTAGGCACAGGAAGGTCTTTCAGTAAAATCTGTTATCCTTTCTAAGACAGATTGTTTTCTAAACCTTTTTCTCCCCCTCCCCCCTTTGGCCCAGCGTATAGGATTGTATTGGAAAAATATTCCTAGAAAACATAATTCACCAGATTTTGATGGAAAACATTTCCCTTCGGTTATAAACATCTAAATAATCCATTGTGAACATCAGGAGTTATTGAAATCTCCAATGTGGCTTCAATATATTCCTTTCTGTGGAATATGGGCAATGTTTTCTGAAGCTTTATTGAAAAATGAAAGTCTCCTATAAAATGTATTTCAGATCATTTAACTTTTCTATCTCCCTTTATGATCCAATGAATTTTATTCATTCTAGCAAGTCATACTAAACCTAAATACAGTAGGATTAAGATTAAAATACTGAGTATATGAATTAGGGTTAATAAAAAAAAATATCCAATAGATCTTTGTGCATGCAGCTCCTGTCACTTAAATGAAATGATGCAGCTCAGAGGTGGAGTGCAGATAAATTGTCTGATCTTTTTAAAAATTTGATGGCCACAGAAATCAGATCCAGATGGTTCTGTTGTTATAAATTAAGGTTGATCAAAATGACATAACTCCTTAGGGAATCTTTTCTCGAGACATTAAATCAAGTGCCTGTAATTGTATTTTTATAGCTCTATTCCATGGTGTAACTGAGGTGAAAAATTAAGAAGAATCTCTGGATAATAGCAAATAGCTCTTATATAGATTTCAGTTTCAATTGGTTGGATTAGCGAGAGAATATAAATACAAATTTAAAAAAAAGCTTTATAATGACCTCTGAACAATCTCATTATCTGAAGTATAAAGAAATTCCACAAGTAGTTAGATAATGGACAGAAGGGCAATTCAGGTTATTTGTTAGGCTCTAGATATGTGGTCTGAGTTAAGACACTGCATAGATGCAGGTGTGTATATACACCCTGTAAGTGCCCCATGGCGACTCCTATAGTTGTCACCACTGGATAACGGAATCATGAGGAACTGTTTATGATACATGCTACTGCTCCTCACAGCCTTGCATGAATAGGTAGAGCCTAGAGAACAGGTAACCTTTGAAAGTCAAGGTGAAGAACCCTAAGTAGAGTGAGTACCAGAGGTTGACGGACTGTTTGGAAGCTCTTGATATACTCCATCAATAAAGAATCAAGACCTGAGCTCTGATTGTCACCGTTGAAGCAGAGAAAAAGAAAGAAATTTGAGAAACCTCAGGGCAGTGGAATAACAGGATTTTCTGTTCCTGGACAGGGAAGGGAGACGGTGGGATGCAAGAGTGCTCAGGTAGATCATGACGCCACTCAGCAAGATGAAGGAGATATCAGAAAGGAAAGGATGATGGGAAAGACCATGACTTCCATTTTGCACAAGTTGGATACTTGTAGGGCATCAAATAATGACTGCTGCTAATGATTTTGATGACTATGGACATTCAAAATGTCAAAGGTCACTGGAACATGGAGAATGAACTGAATGGACTCAGTGGGTGAGAAACAATTCACATGAAAGAGAACGTATTCGTCATTTTAAATGGCTCCACTGAGCTCTGATATTTATAGAATGGCTGAGAAATATGCAAAGCTGAGAAAAAGGTAAATGCAGTGCTGTGCTGGTGCCAAGAGTTAAATTCTCAGCAACTGTTCAACCTGGTGGTTGGAAAACAGCTATTATCCCATATTACATTGTATCAATTTAGAATACAGTAATTATATCAACACAGATTGTGCAAACTTAAAAGGCACCATTTCTTAATTTCTTAAAAATAATTTACTACTATATTTACACTGTTGAAATGGTTTATACTTATTATATCCATGAGGTAGAAAAACTACAATGGTGTGCTATGTGTGACTCTTCCCAACTCTACTTTCAGTTGCAACACTGTGGTAGCCTGAAATTGTACTAAGATAATAAGTAAGTACTACAGATTAGGGTCTCTGCCCCCCAAAAGCTGGTTGTTTAATATTTACCAGCACACCGCTGAATAAAGAGGAGCTTCCATAGTCAAGGAATGGACACAGTCAATTTCAAAATGGGTTCTACTTAACAATTGATGAATTAAAAAAAAAGTGACTCCATAATTTAGCAAATAAAAAGAAGAATTATTTAAAAATAATTACTTTTTAGTATAACTCATAGTTTCTGCTGATCCCTAAAATTCCAGGAGGACACGAATGGGTCATACAGGCTTGGGTATCTCATGGAATAGCATGGCTAGAGCTGAGCAGGGCTGTCTGTGCCTCTCTCTCTGCATGTAGTTTTCCCACCGTGCTCTCTACTCTGTGTATTAGTTTGGGCTCCCTTAAAACACAGTGACTTGATGAAGTTGTGCTTCCAGCATGCTGTCTCAGGGCTCCAAAGGCAAGCATTTTAGGAAAGAAAGTGAAAGCTTTACCACCTTTCATTTTCTCGTCTCCAAAATCACAAAGTCACATCCTCAGCACATTCTATCCATTACTAAAAAGTCACAATCTGTCCAGACTCAAGAAGATGGGACTTGTACTCCGATTCTCAAAAATGGAGTTCAAGGTTGAAGAATATAGCATGAGGGATTGGAGGTAGTTGGGGGCCATCTTTGGAAAATACAATCTGCCACAAAGCCCAATCCGCAAAAGGATCGGAGAAAAACAACTCTATGTAGCTATCACCAGGCATAGGTACTGTGGAGGGTACTTGAGAATTGTTGCTGTCATCAATCTGAGACAAAATTCTCATGTATGAGCTAGGAAGTCCTTTTCAAGTGACACAATAGGACCGAAGGTAGTTTTATTTGGAAAAAATTTTATGGAGTAGGGACGTTCAGGCTTGGATGGTGATTAATAATAACATGGCTTATGGCTTCAGAAAGTCCACAGGTTTATAAACAGGGACTCCTCACTTTTTGTGAACATGTCTCCTGAAGACTTTTGTCTTCATCTTGGCCATATATTATATATTTTTTTCTCCTTTTTAAAAAATTTTTGCTTTTCTGTATACATGGTTCACTTGAATGTTCTCATGTTTTCTTTTTTTTAATATTTATTTTTTAGTTTGAGGTGGACACAATATCTTTATTTTATTTTTATGTGGTGTTGAGGATCGAACTCAGCACCCTGCGCATGCCAGGCTAGTGTGCTACCGCTTGAGCCACATCCCCAGCCCTGTTCTCACGTTTTCTAATTACAACTTTTAATACACTGATTTTCATATTTATTTCTCATCTGGCTATGATGCCTCAGGTTTTTTGGTTTTCTGGAGTGGAAAGGAAACTGCCTGCCCTTCTCCTCCAGTTAGAACCAGAGGTGGTGGTGGTGGTGGTGGTGGTGGTGGAGGTGGAGGAGGAGGAGGAGGAGGAGGAAAGAAATTACATTCAGGTGAAATTGGTAATGAAAGGTTGAATAATGTATGGAAAAGTCCTTGGAAGAGTTTAAATTAACTAATAACTAGTTGGAAATAGGGCCACATTTTAGGACTTTTAAGAAATAGTTGAAAAAAAAGAACCATATGTTGTGTGCTTTATTTTATAATTGAGAACCGAGTCACAGAAAACTTAGAGGCAGAGGTTAGAATTTATAAAAGATCTTAAGCTGTCCTCTAAGTTCAACAAACTTTTTTTGAGAATCTGCCAGGTACCAGGCTCCATGCTAGATTCTTGAGATCGAGCAGAAGTAAGATGGAAATAAGCATCTGGTAGGCTCTTCAAATACAGGTTGCAAATTAAATGATACCGTAGATCCTGCCAATTATAAACTCACCCTCTAATTTTGGAGATATGACAACTCTCCATGGGAATGAAAAGGCTAAAGAAAGCTGAAGGTCAGATCTAGACACGTTGAAAATGTGAAATAACATTTTAAATTGCTGGTTTATTCCACAATATCCAGGTTGCCTCTTTGCTGTAGTCATTACATAATTAAATGTCTCCAACCCAGTTAAACTTTCTAAGCTGCATTAAATATTATAAACAAGTAATTTTTAAACCTGGCTCTTCCTTAGAAAAACTAGGCAGCTCTAATAAAAAATACTGATGAGTTCATATCAAACTAGATCACTTAAATTGGAAGAGCTGGTGGCAGTGACAGGATAGCCATTTTTGTCAATGCCTCCTGGTTTTTTTTCTCATGTTCTACCAGCTCTACAAACTCCTGACCTCGCCAGCTTATTTTTTCCCTTTCCCTTTGTGTGCCATTCCATCTGCCATCCTACTGCTCCTGCTAACTGAGTTCTCTGAAAGGAAGGTTTGTTTCCAGAGTTTGAGAAGTTTTCAGGAATGGTGGTTCTCAGACTTTGTAAATCTCTCTTGCCTGAGTGATGCACCTTCCTCCACCAGAGTTCTGGTTCAGTTAATACAGAGTGTGAACTGGTGATAACAATGTTTAATGATCCGTAGTTAATTCCAGTGCATGGCCATGTTCGAGAACAATTGTCCAAGGACATCTCAGTGATCAAGACCTGGCTGTCCAGTCAGGTGCAATTTAAATGTGAGGAAATTCTTAACGGAGAGCACAAACAGACTTCAGGAGGCAAGCAACAAAATGAATGATGGAAAGGAGTTCAGGTGGGGACAGTGGCGAATTGGGGAGAGCATGTTCCTCTGCTCATCCGGCAGAAGCCATCTGGCATGTGGTTGGATCAACCTCTTTTTCGAAGGAAGTCAAAAATATGGATTGTATTTTTATGCACAGTCTGCCAATTTTTAAATTTTGGCAACTAATTCACTTTATAAAACACATTAAATACACTGAAGAAAACCTGTCTTGTGTGAGCTGGATTCAGCCAGAGATTCTATAGTTTATGACTTTTCTCTTAGAAAGTCACATCCCTTTTGATTGCTATGTCACAGTCACTTTTCCTCTTAGCTTTACTTGGGTTCTTTAAAAAAAAAATCCTTTAGTTTTGCTCTTATAGGAATGTGACTGCCTTGTTCTGTAGCTGCTTATAAACATTTGAGGAACTTTTCCCATGTTCCTAGGTGTATGCCTGATGCACACTTAAGGCAGGTATCGGTAGACATTCTGCCATTGGATCGCCACCTTGAGGAATGGGTAGGAGTTCATTAATGCAAAACATCCAAACCAAATCTTGCCATATTTGGATTGTCAATGAGATAATTAACAATTTCTTTGCTTCCTTCTGAGCAGGATGAGTTAAGGATTAGCTTCTCTCAGTAGATTACACATTATAGAGAAAAATGTCAAACAGCAAAGTAAAATGTCTTCCCACACAAACATCACCACAGTTACTAATGAGCTAGCTTTTCTGTCACATTCACAACTAGCAGGAGATGACCTGAGAATAAGTTTTCAGAGAAGCTTTCTATTGGAGGAAATGTATTTTGCCTCTAAATTTATAGTAAAAAAGTGGGTCGATTGGTACTTGCAGAAGCTATTTTAGTTCAACAGGAGAAAATTAACTATATTTTGCAAATAAAAAACTTTGGAAAAGTTACTCTCCTTAATTAGGATGGAAATGAAAACAATCTCCTCAGTTTAAATATTTTTATTTTCAATAAAGAAATTTCTCTTTGCTCTTCGTTACTCCATACATCATCACCATTTCATGAGACCACTTATCCATGACCTCAACTATATATATAATTTATTCACCTCTTTCTACTTCTCTTCCCTCCTTATCTCACCTAGATTTCTCATCCTGTGTTTAAAAACAAACTTTTGTAAGAGCAGGCATGTGAGGCAGAGACACAGTATAAAGGTAGTTGTCAGTTCCCTGAACTCTGCTCTGTAACAAACTGTGGAAAGACACATTCTCACTTGGCAGGTATACTTGGTCAGTATATTTGTTAGCTTTCCATTACTGTGACAAAATGCCTGAGAAAATAAATTTAAAATAATGAAAGGTCCATTTTGGCTCATAGCTTCAGAGGCTCCAGTCCATGGTTGCTTGTTCCCATTGCTTTGAGCCTCTGGCAAGGCAGCATATCATGTCAAGGAGCATGAAATAGGGCAGAGCTGGTCACCTCATGGCAAAAGCAAAAGCAAAAGCAAAAGCAAAAGCAAAAAATAAAACAAAGATCCAAACCATAACAGTGAGACATGCATGGCCTCTCCAGATAGCTGTGCTGGAGGTTAGAAGCAAGGGTTAGAGGCTATGCCTGTGAATACTTAATATCTTAGCCCATTTTCTATTGCTCTAAGAAAGTACTTAAGACTGGATAATTTATGAAGAGAAGAGGTTTATTTTACCTCTTGATTTTGAAGGCTCACAGTTCTAGAGGTCCATAGTTCTGGCAACCATATCTAGTGAGGACCTTGTGATTCATGAAGAACATGAAAGGAAAGCAGGCATGTGGGGAATGACAGAACAAGAGGAATACAATTGCTTTACAACAACCTACTCTTTTAGTAATTAATCTAGTCCCTTAGAATGAGAACCCACTCACATCAGTTAGGCATTAATCCTTTCACAGGGGGGATTCCTCCCTGACCCAAGCACCTTCCTCTACATCCTAAGGCTGCTATTTTGGGGGTGAAGCCTCAATGTGAGTTTTAGTGAGGACAATTTGTATTCTAATCATAGTGTTTGGCATTTCCTGTATCCCATTGATCAGAATCTATTCTAGGGGAGACCCACCTTCCACCTCATGTTTCCGAACTCTCCTTCCCTATCCTGAGTGGCTATGTTGCCTGGCTATGATGGCAACTGTGGGGTAAGTCAGGTTCCATATGCTTGGCTTGGGTTTTCATTCAAATCTAAAAGTGTAGGAAGAGCCAGTGCTTCCAGAGAGCAAAGCAAGAGGCAAAGCAAGAGGAAGAGGCACTGAGATGGGTGAGGTCAAGGGATCTGAGGAGGTGAACAGTTACATCCAATATGTACAAGCCAAGCAGCCATTTTTTAAAAATTAATTAATTTACTTATTCCAAGTAGGTATATACAACAGCAGAATGCATTTTGATTCACTGTACACAATGGCAGCCCAACTTTTCATTTCTCTGGTTGTACATGATGTAGCATCGCACCATATGTGCAGTCATACATGTACCTAGGGTAATGATGTCCATCTCATTCCACCATCTTTACTGCTCCCATGCCCCCTCCCCTCTCCTCCCTCTCCTTTGCCCAATCAAAGTTCCTCCATTCTCCTCATGCCTCCTGCTCCATTATGGATCAGCATCCACTTATCAGAGAGAACATTTGGCCTTTGTTTTTTTGGGATTGGCTTACTTTGCTTAGCATGATATTCTCCAACTCCATCCCTTTACTTGCAAATGCCATATAATTTTATTCTCTTTTAATGCTGAGTGATATTTCATTGTGTATATTATACCACAGTTTCTCTATCCATTCATCTACTGAAGGGCATCTAGGTTGGTGTGACAGTTTAGCTATTGTGAATTGAGCTCCAAGAAGCCATTTTAAGAAATACTATAAATGTGAATTCTAAAACAAAGGCAAGACTTAATACCCAGTTTTTCTCTTTTTTTTTTTTTTTTTTTTTTGGCATGAAACAATAATCCCATAGGTAATCAATCTCAAATGAGTACAAGTATTTACTTTTGTTAGTAAAATTGACACACAGGACAGATGTTTCATTTTTCATGGTAGTATTTTTGATGACAACGATCTATGCTGATCATTTTTTTCCTAGTACGTTATTTTCACTGTATTTCGATGTTCATCCTAAATCATCACTGTAGTATTTAGATGACTCTATTGTTTTCTGAAACTGTGCCTTCCAATGAAATGGAATACTTTTAGAAAGAGGAGGACAAGACTGCAAGATAGCTCTGCCCAGGAGAAAGAAGAGCAAGGGTTCCCTTTTCTCCAACATTCTCCCCAGCACTTACTACCTTTTGACAATAATCATTCTAAGAGATGCAAGGTGATATCACATTGTGGTTTTTTATTTTCATTTCTCTGATGATTAATGATGTGTGGTATCTTTTCATGTACACGTGGGCTGTTTTTTAAATGTATATATATATATATATATATATATATATATATATATATATATTTGATGGAGCTTTTGTTCATTTATTTATATGTGGTGCTGAGAATTGAATGCAGTGCCTCACCCATGCTAGGCAAGTGTTGTACCACTGAGCCACAACCCCAGCCCCATATGGGCCATTTTTATGTCATTTTTGGACAAATATCTATTCAGGTCTTTTGCCTAATTTTTAATCAGGTTATTTGATTTTTTTCTTCTTCTTCATCTTTTTTTTTTTTGCTATTGAGAATTATCAATTTCTCACATATTTAGGATATTGACCTCTTGTCTTGTTAGATATAAAGTTTTTCAGTATTTTATCCCATTCTATCAGCTACTTTTTACTTTGTTGATTGATTCCTTTGATGTGCAGAAGCTTGTTAGTTCAATGCAATCCTGTTTGTCTATTTTTGCTTTTTTTAACTGATCTTTTGTGCCATAACAACAACAAAAAAACTGCTAAGATTGATCTCAGAAAGCCTATGTTTTCCTTTAATAGTTTCATAGATTCAGATTTTGAAATTAAATCTTTATTCCATTCTGAGTTGATTTTTTGTCTATAGAGTGAGATAAAGTTTCAATTTTAGTTTTTTGCATGGGAGATAGTATCTCCAACATAATTTGTTGAAGAAACTATTGTTTCCTAATATTATGTTCATTGACTCTAAATGTGTGGATTTAGGTTTAGGTTTTCTTTCTGTTCCATTAGAGTGTGTGTCTATTTTTATACCTGTACTATACTGTTTGAATTACTGTAGCTTTGTAGTATGTTTTGAAATCACTGTGACACCTTCAACTTTGTTCTTTTTTTTCTCAAGAGTACTTTGTCTATTGGATCTTAATTTCTCTTTTCTATAAGAATTCCATTGGAATTTTGATAAAGAGTATAGTGAGTCTGTGGGTCACTCTGGATAGCAAAGACATTTTAACAATATTATCATTCTAATCCTGGAACACAGATGTCTTTCCATTTGTGTCTTATGTAAAACATCACAGAGGTTCCTCAAAAAAAAAATTAAAATAGAACTCCCATATGATCTAGCAATCACACTTCTGGTAAATACCCAAAGGAAAATAGGATCTGGAACTTACAGGGATACTTGCACTTACATATTTTTTTGCAGAATTATTTATAATAGACATGGCATAGAGCAGACCTAAATGTCTGTAGATGGATGAATGAATAAAGAAAATGAGATCTATATATCTGTACATATACACAATGGAATAGGCTTAAAATAGAAGAAAATCCTACCATTTGAAACAACATGCATGGATCTGGAGAACATTTTAAATAGAGT
This sequence comes from Marmota monax, assembly GCF_021218885.2. NCBI lineage: Eukaryota > Metazoa > Chordata > Mammalia > Rodentia > Sciuridae > Marmota > Marmota monax. The sequence goes on along the minus strand of NW_026693934.1, from coordinate 15,824,279 downwards.
AAGACACATAAAGACAAATACTGCATGATCTCATTTATATGTAAAACCTAAAATAGTCAGAAAAAAGTAGAGAGTAGAGTATCAGAGGTATAGTAGGGTGAGAAAGTTGTGTAGAGGGTCCAAATGTACCAAGTTTCAGGTACATAGGATGAAGAAGTTCTGAAAATCTAAAATATAGCCTGGGTACTATAGTTAATACTTCTGTATTGCATACTTGAAATTTGTTAAGAGGGTAGAGTGTAGGTGTTCTCACCAGAAAAAATAAAAAATGAAAGAAAAAGGAGAGAAAATGGTAATTAAGTTGAGATGATGGATATGTTAACTAGCTTGATTATAGTGAGCATTTGCAAATGTATACATGCATCAAGTTGTAAACCTTAAATATATACAATTTCTCTGTCAATCATACCTCTAAAGCTGAGTAAATGCTTTTTAAAAAGTAAATCCCTGAAAAGAAAAGTATAGAAAAAATATATTAGGACAAATGAAAGCTGTTAATGTAGTTTAGATTTTTTTTAGCAGCCACATTTACAAAACTAAAAGATAAAATTAATTTTAATACTTATCTCAATTTAGTATATCAAACCAATCATTTCAACATATATAATACATGTGGAAAATGTTACTGAACTATTTTGTGTATTTTTCATAAAGTATTTGAAATTGAGTATATTTTTTACCCTTACAAATCACCTCGGTTAGATCAGCCAGGTTTCCAGTGCTCCATGGCCCCCATCTACTGACTACCACTTGGTCAGTGCATTTCCAAAGTGACATATTAAAGGTCAGCCAAGCATATTCAGGGAAGGGGAAGGAGAGGCTTGGAACCAATCCCAAGATAATGATGTTAGGTGGGAATATTTGTTCTCAAACTTGAGAGTGCTTCATATTCACCTTCAGAACTTCTTAAAACACAAATTGCTGGGCCCCAGAGCCTCTGATTCCCTAGGTCTTCACTGAGATTCCAAGGATTCTGTTTCTATTCCAGGTGGTGCCAAGACTGCTCCTTAGGCAGCCACTCTCTAAGGGGCATTGTGAGGATTAGGCTTTGGGAAATCAGCTTTGGAATTTGTAAGCTGTAAAAAGGACCCACGATTCCTAAATGTGATGTGAATCATCTCCTGTGTTGCACTAATGGTTGGTGCTATAGCAGGAAAGACAGGTGGTCAAATTGTGCTTAAGACTGTAATTCTCTCCCTAAGTGGAATGACACCCAGTAATCTTTTGGGGTCTTGTTAACAAGATTCATATACCTGCAAGTGAAGATGCAAGTAGATGAATCATTCATACAAAAAAAATGTTATATATTTAATTTAGTATAACGTTGCATCACAATAAGATTCAAATCTTGTTTTAAATTTCCATTCACCAGAGGAAACTTGTAAACAGAATTTGAAAAATCAATTACTTTTGGGTCTAGAAAAATTATAACATGGACAAAATTTATTAATTTGCTTAAAATTAACTGTGAGTTCCCAATAATCTAGAAGTTCCTTTTTAGGTAAGTTGTATCTCATATTTACTGTTGTATTTCCAGTTTTATCTGTAGGTTATAATAGTAGGTTTAAATATTTGCTTATATTAGTTCTTAATCAATAGATGAATCAGTGAATATATTTTGGTGAACTTGGTCTTTGTCCTATTCTGAATGTTTAATGCATTTCCAAAGTGACATATTAAAGGACAGGCAAGCATATTTATACACAAAAATAGATATTATGTTACTATGTTCTTTTCTGTAAGTATGAGAAATACAGCGTACTTCAGAGTTAAAACACAGCCAACAAGCTGTGTTTCCCTTCTGATTCTGGATGGTGTGATTATAGAGTCCATTTCCAAGACTTCTCTCACTCCCTTGGAGCTTGGAGCTGAATTACAAATTACGTGATACTTTAGATTCACATTTCACAGTGTGATATTGTAATATATTGTAAGAAGAGATGTTACACTTGAATTTTTAACTGATTAAAAGGATATCTCTAGTGATGCAAGAAAGGAACCTCATGAATCTAACATTTTCTCAAATTTGGGCTCACAAATGGAGATCAGAAAACCTTAGTCAAGTGGAAACTAATTTAGAGTTGTTACTGTGTAGGATTTATACTTCCCCAAGTCACCTAAAGCTATTGCTACCGTTTGATTCAAGAGTTCTGATTTTTATAAAGTTGGCTGTGAAGTCCATCTCCCTATTGTATCACCATGTCTTATATATGATAAATCACAGGAGATTATTCTATAATGCTGTTGTTCAAGGCTGACCATGGGAATGCTCACACTGACTGAACTCCAAATCTGTGCCCCTCACTCTCAGTCACCACATGAGGTAGAAGTTATCACTGACTCACATTTTATACAAGCTACACTGAGGCTCAGTGTAATTGAGTAATTTGCCCACAAAAGACACTGAGGGCAGTTGGTAAAATCTGCTTCAGAAAGTTCGTCACACCCTCCACTTTCATCATTGAGCTGTTATAATCAGCAGGGAACAAAAGCCTTTGGTATACATCTTTCACTAGGGAAAACTCATGGATAACCACACCCTGGGTCACATTTGTATACAATGAAATGGGCTCTAAAACAAGAAAATCCTTAATGTCAGCACCTTAACGGCCCTCTTCCATTAAACCATTTTCTTGGAAAAGGGATTTTTCTATATCCTGAGGCTTTGAGAGCTGGACTTAGGTTAAAGGAACTGGAACATCAGGGATTTGTACACGAAGGGCAAGCACAATTGCTGTACTGGAGATATTCCCATTGGCTGAACAGCTGTTCCCTTTTAAAAAATCTATAGAAGGTCATTTATGATATTGTGTCTGTTACAATGGCAGTTGAGGAAATCCTTGGTCTCTTTGTTTCTGCCATCTTGGAGATCACAAAACAATTCTGTCGTCCTTCATCTTGAAGCTGTGGAAAGGGATTTCCCATGAGTGTTAATGAATGAAAAGAGTTAAGGTTTCTTAGCTCAAAAAAGATAAAAGACAAAGGAAATGGAAATATGTCCCCCGAGGAATGAATTCATCATTTATTCTTTCCTGCTTCTGACATGAAATTCACACCATGACCTTTGGCCATGTCATAAACTCTGGATACAAGTTTTCTATAGTGTTTGGGCCTTAGGGGAGCAGTGGCTACTGTAATTCATACCAGTCACCATTAAGCGTTCCCCCCCCCCCAAACATAGATGGCTGTTCTTTAGATAGTATTTTCATCGAACCATATTTCTTCAAAACATTTACCAAGCTTCTAAGAGAACGTAGTTCATTCTGCAGAGGAGTTATGCTTCAGGATCACCCCTCTTCCTCAGTCAGGCTAATCTCCATTCTTATAACTACTCTCCAATACTTTCACTGGATGACAGATCACAGATTCATGAAGTCAACTGAGATATGGCTCATCGACTCAGTGAAGCACTGACATATGGCTCAATGGTCTTTACTTTTCTTGAGAGAAAAATATGATGTGAAACTATGTAAGTAGAAAAAATTTCAGTCAATACATGACTTGATTTGAAATAAACATCCGTGGAGGACATAAAGATATCATGAAGCAATTCTAGCCAGTTGTTTCACCCACCCTCTCAGTCAAGTCCAGAGTATGGTGTTATCTTTCCTTCTCACTTAGTGAAACCCAGCTCATGTCTGGAATGAGAATAAAAACCTAAGAACTTTAATGAGTAGCTTGGAGGTAGAGAAGGATACAGATTCAATGTAGTGAGATATGTGTCATGAGAGAGCTCGGAATCCAGAGAGGCAGGGAAAGCTCAGGCTAATTCCTGTCTTTTCCAATCTTGTTTCCACCCCTGTCATTCCACGGAGACAATACTTGCCAAGGATTCGGATGACTTTGACTCTTCATGCTGTCTTTTTTCTAGAAATTCTCTTTTCCCTTGTCTTCTCTGGCCAGCTATTTCCATATTTTTCTGTACTTCTCTGGCCAGGCACCTTCCCCACCCCCATGCAGGTCATCTTCTCCCAACAGCCACAAGTTCTTCACACTTCCATTTAGGGCTGCCATGTTAAACAATTCCATGGGACTACTCATGACCTAGTCAAAGGCACAGCTGATTTTTTGAAGCTGTGTGGTGCCACTTTGTGATATCTAGTGTTACAGGCAATGAAATCATTCATTTCCATCCTAGTCTTTATCTTATTATTTTGGTTTTCTTTACCTAAGCAATCATAACTATGTTTGGGACTTAAAATAAGATGCAATATGAATTTATGTCTCCATCCGTGCTTTTCTGTGTTAACACACTCATCTTCACTTGACTATTTGACATGCCCAGCTGGGTGTCTCAAATATAGCTAAAGTTTATTATGTCCCACGGCAACCTTAAAGATTTTCTTTCATATAGGAATCTTCCCTGTATTCTCCAGCTTCATGGATAATACTACCACTGAACCTGCCCATGCATCATCCTTCATGGTCCCTCTAACTTTGATGCCCTCAAAATTAAATCCAGTACCCAATCTGTTGATTTGCTTCCTCCAGCCATCGCCATTGGACAAGGTACCATCATTCCCCTGCCCAGCTCTCCTCTAGGTGTCCTTTCTCAACACCAGGGCCACAGAAAATACTCAAACTGCTGGTCTAGTCATGTCCCTGAGCATCTACCCATTCAAAGGGCTTTCTTCCTTCCTTTCTTTCTTTCCTTTCTTTCTTGCTTTCTTTCTTTCTTTCTTTCTTTCTTTCTTTCTTTCTTCTTTCTTTCTTTCTTTCTTTCTTTCTTTCTATTATACACTTTAACTTGCCAGATGTTGTAACTATTGCTTATTTCCTCAAGCTAATCTCATTCTGATTTTTTTCTGGTTGTTCTTCTTTTCTTCTTTCAATTCCAACTGCAGTTAGCTTTTGAAAATCTGTTTGAATAGGGCTGTTGCATGTATGAGCCTCTGTGCTGAAATGCTGTGCCACCTCTTCTACCCTCCTAGCAAACATATCAGCTCACACATTATTCCATATTTTAGCTTGGGAATCATGTTATGTTCTACACCTTCCCCCAAATCCCAGACCAGGTCAGATTCTTCATATTGTAAGTTTCACAATACACATACCTCTCCTGCAGAAGATCATAATGGTATAATATTATGCTTATAAAATATTTGAGAACGGAGAGAGCTGACGTCACCATCCCTGTTTTCGACTGATCGCAGCTCATTTAGCTATAGAACAGGTAATTTCAGGCTGCCATTCGCCTGAGTCTCGCAGACAAATTACTCAGGCTCAGTGCTAAAGAACCCTCGGAAACTGCTTCTTGGAGCCTGCTCCTATCAGAACATACACCGAGCCAGAGTGGCCGAATTCCGGCTCCCGGAACTGCTCTGGCCCAAGGCTAAAGAACCCGCGGAAACTGCTTCTTGGTCCGGGTCCTGCAAAATACTGTGGAGGTAAATACCAACGGAGCCTTCATAGGCAGTGGCAACAGGATTGAGACGGGGCTTGTGAGGGCCGGTCAGGACTCACCCATTGCTTTGGTCACCCAGCAAAGGGAACGAAATGCTGCCATTCGCATGGGATACCAACATGGCAGAGAACTGATGTCATCAGAAAGTGGCGGAGGAGATAACTTCAACGATACCAGCGACGACAGAAAGAGTTGGTCTCCTGGTAAAGAAAGTGAGTCACAAAGACCCGAGTCTCTCTCACTTTGTCATCAAGCCAGAGGGGCAGAGCACAGCTGCCGCCCGCGCCCGGAACAGGCCCAGCGACCCGCAGGCATGGTAGTCACGTCACCCCAATTGGAGTAGGGGCAGAGCAGAGCCGCCGCCTGAGCCCGCAAGGTAGGCTACATCGATGTTCATAGCAGCACAATTCACAATAGCAAGACTGTGGAACCAACCTAGATGCCCTTCAATAGATGAATGGATAAAAATAATGTGGCATTTATACACAATGGAGTATTACTTTGCATTAAAAAATGACAAAATCATAGAATTTGCAGGGAAATGGATGGCATTAGAGCAGATTATGCTAAGTGAAGCTAGCCAATCCCTAAAAAACAAATGCCAAATGTCTTCTTTGATATAAGGAGAGTAACTAAGAACAGAGTAGGGACGAAGAGCATGAGAAGAAGATTAACATTAAACAGGGATGAGAGGTGGGAGGGAAAGGGAGAGAGAAGGGAAATTGCATGGAAATGGAAGGAGACCCTCAGGGTTATACAAAATTACATACAAGAGGAAGTGAGGGGAAAGGGAAAAATAATACAAGGGGGAGAAATGAATTACAATAGAGGGGGTAGAGAGAGAAGAGGGGAGGGGAGGGGAGGGGAGGGGATGGGGGATAGTAGAGGATAGGAAAGGCAGCAGAATACAACAGACACTAGTATGGCAATATGTAAATCAATGGATGTGTAACTGATGTGATTCTGAAATCTGCATACGGGGTAAAAATGGGAGTTCATATCCCACTTGAATCAAAATGTGAAATATGATATATCAAGAACTATGTAATGTTTTGAACAACCAACAGTAAAAATTAAAAAAAAAATTTGAGAACTGTCTGCCTTATCTATAGATCTGTAAATTTCAACATGACCAGAAAAGTGTATAGCTTCATTAATACTGTATCATAGGGACCTAGCCAACTGCCACATGCAATGTAGGTTCTCCAAAATAATTGTTGAAAGCAATAGAAATTTGAGGAGATTATGTTCTTATTTAATCAGGATATCATATTATACTATCATTTATCACATCTTTTTCAGAAGCTAGCATTGATCAACACCAATTGTTAAGAAACATCTGAAACTGCATATTTCTGGGAAAATACTTCTATGTCGACTTTACTTGGAACAATTTAAATTTTAGTTAGTGTGTTATTCAGCTCTCAGTCACTGTAACAAAACACCGTAGAGAAACAACACAAATTTCATCTCATGGTTTCAATTCATGGTTGTTTGACACTATTGCTTTTGGCTTTTGGTGGCATAGTAAATCACGACAGGACTACATGTCAGAGGAGGCTGTTTACCTCAAGATGACCAGGAAGCAAAGAGATCAAAGGAGGAGCCAAGGTCCCATAGTCTTCTTCAAGGATAGGACCCCAATGACCTAACTTCTTCCCACTCCTAAAGATCTCACCACCTCCCAATAGCACCGCAGGCTGGTGACCAAGTCTTTAGTACATGAAACTTCAGGGAACATTTAAAAGCCAAACCACAAAACAATTTAAAAATATGGTGGAAAAACTTAAAATAATAATATATTTGGGGATTTCAGTGGAAGATTCCGTAGGGTTTCTTGGGCTCTAATCTCAGAGCTTTCGCCTTCTCCCTATGTAATTTTGAACTATTTGAATAAGATCTCCTTGCTTCATTTTCTTCTTCTACAAGTGAAGTCTCAGTGAGCCTTAAAAAAAATGAAGATAAATACATAAATGGCTCATATGTATCTGATTAGCTCTCATCAAATATTTGTTCTGTTGATCTGAACTTCCTATAAACTATTGATTTAATTAATTTATTTTTTATCAAATGTTCTCACAGGCTAAGACAGTGGTGCTTTGGATTTAGGTATGGTACATTTTGTCCATAAAGACTTTAATGCCTGAATATGATGAGGTTAAATTTAATAGGGTAAAGACACAGTTAAACAGAGGGGGGGGGGGAGCTGGACAGGATTCTTCTCCCCAGTGATGAGGAAAGGAGGGTATCACACCATCATCTTCAATTACAAAAGTTGTCTGAGCCATTAGGAGACATTTCCAAGTCTAGCATAACAGTTGAGCATCTGCAGCAGTGCCCCTCATTGTAAACAAAAGGTTAATAGCTGTGCTGTTCCAGCTGTTTCACTTGGGCCAGATGTCTGAATGGCCCAAACTACTTAGCTGCATATTAGTGCCACATAAACAGCAGGCTGCTGCTTGTCGGGAGAGCTGTTAATTTCTCTAAAATGTTGCACTGAATGTCATTAAGGTTTGAATTACAACAAATTTGCTAAGGGGGTTATCGTAAGTGTTGGTACAAAAATTAGTCTGATGAAAGCAAAAACAGAAAATCGATCTTCCACCTGATTTGAGTGACACAATAAGACCTTAGACATATCACTTCCCTTCCCACTCTATATTTGCTTACTTTTAGGTTCAGTAGCTTGCCAGCATGGATGCATTCTGTGAGATTAATGAATTCTATCCAAATTGAATCTTATGAAATGGTCAAAAAAGTGTTCTGAAACATGTTAGGTGTTAATGCTTATTGAAAACATTGTCATAAGAGTCAACAATTATACAATGTTCTGTCACATGTAAGTAGAACATTCAGGTATAAACTGAGTTTAAGTTTCAGATTCGGTGCGCACTTTGCTAAGTACTTAACTCCTTACCTGATGGTCTGTGAGGTGTATCCGTAGCCACGTGTCACATGCACATCATCTCATTTATAGGAATAGGCTGTTATTTTTTGTTCTCTCTACTTTTTTTGGAGACAAAACAGACCTAAAGATGTTGTGAGTTTACTGTTAGCTGGTGACAGAATTTTAACCATAATTTTAGGGCTTTATAGGCTGTGATTTTTGAGGTTCTTTTAATTTTTTAAAATTATTACAGATTATATGTTTTAGAGCAATTCTTGACAGTGGGCCACTCTGGGAGTGAAGACTTCATTGGTGGGATTAACAGGGAGAAGAGGATGTATGACAGAGCTCAGAGCCCTGCTAAGTAAGATGGCCTAGACCTGAGGGAGCAGCCTTCTTGAGAGGGTCTAATAACCAACCTCTTCTTCTGGTCCAGGGTACTTGCTGTTGCTACAGTAAATAGTCCCCATCTTTCTGACCTAAGATTCGTTTTTAACTAGTTTCATGCACTGTCTTTATGAATTGTTGCTCTACAAACACTGTTATGGTTTGGAGAAGAGGTGTCCCCCCAAAGCTCCTCTGTTAAAGCAGGAATGTTTGGAGGTGAACTGATTAGATTGTGAGAGCTGTAACATCATCAATCCTTCCTAGTTTCAATGGACTAACTGAGTGGTAACCATGGGCAGGTGGAGCATGGTCAGAAGAGGCGATTCATTAGGTATGTGCCCCAGAAAGGTTATTCTACCCTGAAACCCCTTTCCCTGCAACCTGCTGCCATGAGGTGGCAACCTTCCTCACTCATGCCCTTCCACCATGACTTTCTGCCCACATCATTGGACTTAGATGACTATGGACTAAAGCTCTGAGCCTATGAGCCCAAATAAATGTCTCCTCCTTTAAGCTGTTCTTATGGGATAATTTTGGCACACCAATAGAAGACTGACTAACACAGACCACTCACCCTTAGCAAGAAAAGAACATACATAATTTATAATTTTCAAACTTTAATACTATGAGAAAACCAGAAACAATTCTATTTTAAAACAAAATCTGTATTATCAAAAGAAAGGGAGCGCTAACGAGTGCATGTGTACACAGGTTCACATGTGTGAAGGTACGAAGGTATGCTAACTGCAGAAAATTACTTTTACTTATTATTGATACAATCTAGCAAAGTCAGTATTATTTTTGCATTTTACAGAGAAATTTCAGACAATGTAAGTACTATGCTTGGGGTCAGACACTTTCTTCCTAGAAGGATTACATCATTTTCCACTTTAATAATAATCAGTTTTCATTGATTTCATGGATGTAGAGATCAGAACAGTGGGCAGTGGAGGATAGGAAGCTCAGAGGGTTAGGCTGATATAGGGAAGTTGCATAAGGGATAACAATAGACAGGAGGAATAGTGAGATGACTTTAGTATTCTATATTTATAGATAATTTAGTATAAATCTGTATTTATAGACAATTTAGTATAAATCTTAAGAAGGACAGGTGTTCAATGTTTTCCAGCATAAGGGAGTGATCAATGTTTTAGAAATTGGTGATGCTAATGACCTTGACTTGCTCACAGCACATTATATACATGTATCTAATTATCACTCTGTTCCCCATAAATATGGTACAATTACAAATAAAGAAAAATATTTAAAATGTGATTGAGATATAAAGAAATAGATTGCAGCATAAGATAACTTAAGAATTCTGTCTACATACAATTTAAGGACCTATATTATTATTATTGTCAAAATAAAGTCTAACACATTCTATCTAGACATTAAAGTAGTCAGAGTCTTTAGCAAAAATGATAAAGAGGAACAAAAAGGGTCAGGACAGAAGAAGACATACTAAGAAATGTCTGAAACAGTACAAATTGGTTAATTACCAGTTACACAAGAGACAAGAGAGAACACAGATGCACTGAAATTAATAGATATGCTTTAATTAGAAGTGTCATATTTTAAGAAGTCCTAATGCAGCTGGCTTATATAAATATCTCTAAGTGCTTCAGTTCTTAATGTTTGCTAGAAAATGAACAACACAAAGCAAACACCCACTTCTTACCTTCAGATCGCAAAAGAAGGACAGACAACAATGCATTTTATAAAACAAACAATCAAAAACCTAATTGCTATTAAAAAGGGAGGAAAATCTCTTCTAGTACCAAAGATCAAGAGAAAATTTCTCTGATTATTTATCAGAGTGAGGAAGAAGGCAGATTTTTCACCAAGTAATGATAATTATAATGACAACAGACTATATTACTAAAATATACAAGGTCAGTAATGTATTATCTTTAGCGTTCAATTTAGAATCTTTTAGGTATATCCTTTTATTACATGGTAGATATCAGAATAGATAGTAGATAACATAAATAGTGGATAACATAAAAACCAGGCACAGTGGCACATGCCTGTAATCCCAGCAGTTCAGGAGGCTGAGGCAGGAGGATCGCAAGTTCAAAGTCAGCCCCAGCAAGAAAACAGGTGCTAAGTAGTTCAGTGAGACCCCGTCTCTAAATAAAATACACAGTAGGGTTGAGGAATGTGGCTCAGTGGTCAAGTGCCCCTGAGTTCAATCCTGGGTACCTGGGTACCCGCCACCCCAAAAGAAAAGAAATGTAAAAAATCTAAAAACTTAAAGCCCATCTGTCTATGGATGTAGCTCAGAGATAGCATTCTTGCCTAGCATTCATGAGGCCCAGGTTCCAAACCAAACAAACAAATGATAATAACCAACACACACTCACACACACACACACACACACACCAAAAAAAGGGTCATAATTATCTAGCTGAAAAGAACCGCAAAAGAATGTATTTGAGAAAAACAATAATCCAGGTAGAAAAAGTGAGATTCAAAATGAAGCTTTAACAACACTCAACAAAATATTCAGATATTTACTTAGTTCCTATTGTTGCTGTTACATATTCTTATAAATTTTGTGACTGAAAATAATGCAACTTGTTATGCTACAGTTCTAGAGGTTCCAAGACCAAAATCATTCTCTCTTGGCCAAATGTTGGAGGACTGGGTTCAGAATCCCTGGGGAGTCTTTTCTTTGCTTTATTTTTCTCAGCCATCCAGTCCACCTGCACTCTTTGGATCAGGGTTCTTTCCCTTGTCTTCGAAACCAGCTGTGCAACTCCTTTAAACCTCTCAAATCCTGTTTCCACAGCTGCATCTCCTTGTCTAGTAATTTCTGAATCTTGGCTTCCTTAACTTGGTCCATCACATTTTCAAAGTCCTTTTTATCATGAAAGCTAACATGGTTCCAGGTTTCAGGGATTAGGACATGGACATCTTTGAGGGACCCCTTATTTTGTCAGCCACATATGCTTAGAGAATTAAAAATTACTGACCACAAAGGAAGAAAATAAAGGGACTATATTTCTTTTGCTAAGCAACAGAGAGAAACCATATTAATAATGTTAGTAAATGGGCATCAAGTTAATTGTTAAGTAAGATAGAAAATTATTTAAAGACAAAATACAATTGAGGCAATCTAGTAAAAAAAAAAAATTCATAGGTAAGGTACAAATCACCCATGTCAGAACTCAAATACATCAAAAGTTAATGAGAGAACATTATGACCAACCGGATGTGAATCAATTTGAAAATTTAGACCAGATGCACAAAATACAAGAGGAAAGAAACTAAAAAAAAAAAAAAGACACAGAAATAGAAACCATGAATAGTTTTGCATCTGTTAGAGAAATTGAAGAAGGACAGACAACAATGCATTTTATGTTAAAAAAAAACCTCAAAAACCTGATTGCTATAAAAAAGGGGAAGGAAATCTCTTCTAGTATCAAAGACAAAAAGAAAATTTCTTTGATTATCCATCAGAGTGAGGAAGAAGGCAGATTTTTCACAAAGTAATAATAATTACATTAACAACAGACTATATTACTAAAATATACAAGGTCAATAATATATTATCATTAGTGTTCAATTTAGAATCTTTTAGCTATATGCTTTTATTACATCATAGATATCAGAGTAAAACAAAGCCATTTAAGAAACATAAAAGCTGGGTGCAGTAATTAGTAGGAAAAAAATTTTGCTCAAAATATTATATATATATTTTTGTGTGTGTGAAGTTAGAATAAACTTGAAGTCCAAACTTTCATTATTATATGAAAGAATAATTGCCATCCAGTTTTTTCAAAAGCATTCATGCAAAACACTTGGACATGATATTAGTTACTTAAATCTAAGGATATATTGATAGGATGATACATCATAAATAAATTAGTTTAATTCCAAGAATATAAGGTCTGCTTAACATTTGTAAATCAAATAGTGCAATTCACCTTAGTAGCAGAAAAAATGAGAAAATTTATTCAACCACCTCAATATTTATGAAAAGTTTATTTGATGTCATTCAGCACCTAGTCAGGATATGATTATATACTTAGAAAATCCAAATTTTATTTAGCAAGATCATTGGACACAATATCAATAGAGGGAAATAATTTTTATATGTATATTACCATAAAATTACAGAAGATAACATTTCAAGAAGAGACACTCTTTACAAAGACAAAAGATAGATCTAGAAAATATTTGTTAGGCCTTAGAACCGAGAACTACAAAATATTACTGAGACAATATACAGAAGGACTAAATCACAGAATTGTCTTTCATGTTAAGCCATTGACTAATTTTTAAAACAATAGTTGAAAAAGAGAAAATTGGGGAAAGAATTTAAATGGCACAATTCAAAAAGTCTATTTAAATCGCTAGTTAATGTGACAATGTGCTTCATAGCATTAGTTATCCCAAAGCTATGATCTGATGCTGATACCTACTTATGAGAATGACCAAAATTAAAAGCAAAACAACAGTAACTTTTTAACACTAGTATTCTCATATAATTCTAGTGGGGGTAAAAATTGGTACAGTCACTTGAAAGTCTGTTTCACAGTATCCCCTAAAGCTGAATGCTTGCATGCTGTATGACCCAGAAGTTCCACTGCCAACTGTTTATGGACCAGAATGTTATACCCATAGTCAGAGAAAGATACTCACAAGAATGTTCAGAGCTTTGCTGTTCATGTGACTTCAAAGTGGAAGCAACTCACATGTTCATCACTAGAGTGGGTAAATAAGTTTTGGATACTCATACAATGCAAAAGTATAAAACAATGAAAATATGTCATCTATAGCCATTTCCAACACCATGAGCAGAAGACAGACACAAGAATATGTACATCATAACTACATTTATATAAATTTTGTATAAATAAAAAAAAAACTAATATGTGTTTCTAATTTATGTTTTCTTATATTAACATTAATTGGCTCTATTTTGATTAGTGTATCTAATTTTGATTTTTCTAATTGTCTAATATATAAAATAGTACAAGTAATTTAAGCAGCATAGAATTATTATTTTTTTTTTGACAGTGCTGGGGATGTGATGCAGGACCTTGAGCTTGTTAGCCAGTCCATTTTCAGTTTGTTTTAATTTTATAAAATCTGTGAGTCTATTTTCAGTAGTTGGGTTTAACTCGTTTGCATTCATTGTAATTACGGTATATTTGGTTTTAACATTAAAAGTTAGAGTGTTTTGTTTCAGGGATCTTCAGAGGTCTGTGGAGAACTCTGTATGGCTATATCAGTCTATTAGGTTGGCCAGGGTAGTGGTAAACTTTTCTTTTATACATATATATATATATATATATATATATATATAGTGCTGAGACTCAAACCCAGTGCCTCACACATGCTAGGCAAATGCTCTGCCACTGAGCCACAGCCTCAGCCCAATGGCAAACTTGTCAAATTGTACAAATACTATAATGCACCAATTAAAACACATATCACATGATGATATAATATTTATTTTAAATATTATGAAATAAATATATCTTCATGAGTTAAAATGAAATTTCAGGGATTAAGAGACCCCTCTTACATACATGGAACATGATAGATGTAATGTTGTAATTTCAATAAAAATACTTACCCACATTATAAGCAGAATGCTAAAAATGAATTTAATAACAAATGATGGAAGAGGAAATATCAAAATTATCAGAGGAATATAGAACAGCATATTTATGACCAAGTATATTATTTAATAAAGCAAAAAACCCTCATTAATCATAAGAAAAACATAGTGATGTCTGACTTCATTAAAATGACAAGCTTTTACAACAATAACAAAATGTATCATAAAAAATTTAAAGAAATAGATATTAACTAGTAAAATGTATTTACAATGTGGGTAAAATGTTTTAAATTTTTGGTAAGAATGTAAATTAGTATGAAATTTGGGGAAATTATAATGTCTATTAAAATATAAAATAAACAGCAAAATTTACATATGTATAAGCAAATATATTTATGTATATATTTATATAAAAATAAAAACATAAAACTATATATGGCCTGAAAAGTTTTCTAAAAGACTAATTGATGTTAAATATAATGTAATACTCAATTAAAAGGAAAATTGACCTTAAAAGTTACATAGAGGGAACTGTGACCACCATCAGAACAGGCCAGACCTGCAACCGACAGACAGAACAGGCCCAGTGGCCTGAGGAAGGGTAGAGCCGCCCCCCCCCCCCACGCCTGCAAGGTAGGCGGACCTGCGACCCATTGGCAGAACAGCCCCAGAGGCCTGCAGAGGGGCAGTGCCGCTGCCTGTGCCTGCAAAGTAGGCAGAACTGCGACCACCGACAGAACAAGCCTAGCGGCCCGCAGAGGGACAGAGCCACCGCCCGCGCCTGCAAGGTAGGCAGACCTGCTACCGACCGGCAGAGCAGGCCCAGCGGCCTGCCGGCATGGTAGGCACATTGCCCCAATTGGAGGAGGGGCAGAGCCGCCACCCGCGCCTGCGAGGGAGACTTTGCAACTATACAAGACCAATATAAATATATAGGGGGAAAATTCAATAGCACAACAGCTTCACCAAGTAGAAAGGAACGCGAACAGTATGAAGAGACAAGGAAAGAAAGGACCACAAGCAATGCAGGTCAACTCAACGTTAGAAGAGGTAATAGCTGCAGCAGATGGAATGTCAGATAAAGAATTCAGGATATACATGCTTCAGATGATCTGGAGTCTCAAGGAAGACATCAGACAGCAAAATCAGACAATGAAAGATCACTTCAACAATGAATTACATAAACAAATCCAAGAAGCAAAAGATCAACTATACAGGGAGATAGAGGTTATAAAAAACAAACAAACAGAAATCCTAGAAATGCAGGAAGCAATAAACCAACTTAAAAACTCAATGGAGAATACTACCAGCAGAGTAGAACACTTAGAAGATAGAACATCAGACAATGAAGACAAAGTATTTCAACTGGAAAAGAACATAGACAGCTCAGCAAGACTGTTAAGAAACCATGAGCAGAACATCCAAGAAATATGGGATAACATCAAGAGACCAAATTTAAGAGTCATTGGGATACAGGAAGGGACAGAGTTTCAAACCAAAGGAATGAGCAATCTATTCAATGAAATAATACGAGAAAACTTCCCAGACTTGAAGAATGAGACAGAATCCCAAATCCTAGAAGCCTACAGGACGCCGAATGTGCAAAATCATAAGAGATCCACACCTAGACACATTATAATGAAGATGCCCAACATACAGAATAAGGAGAGAATTTTAAAAGCTACAAGAGAAAGGAAGCAGACCACATTTAGGGGTAAGCCAATCAGGATAACAGCTGATCTTTCAACACAGACTCTGAAAGCTAGAAGATCCTGGAATAACATATTTCAAACACTGAAAGAAAATGGGTTCCAACCAAGAATTGTGTTTCCAGCGAAATTAAGCTTCAGGATGGAAGATGAAATTAAAACCTTCCACGATAAACAAAAGTTAAAAGAATTTGCAGCTAGAAAACCATCTCTTCAAAACATCCTTGGCAAAACATTACAGGAAGAGGAAATGGAAAATAACAATGAAAACCAACAGTGGGAGGTAGGACAGTAAAGGGGGGGGGGGGCGGAAATAATCAAAGAGGAAAACAAACCATGTTTAGTAACAGAAATAAACAAATATGGCTGGAAGAACAACCCATATCTCAATAATAACCCTAAATGTTAATGGCTTAAACTCACCAATCAAGAGACACAGGCTAGTAGAATGGATCACAAAACAAGACCCAACAATATGCTGCCTACAGGACATGCATTTGATAGGAAAAGACATACATAGGCTGAAGGTGAAAGGTTGGGAAAAATCATATCACTCATATGGACTTCGGAAACAAGCAGGAGTGTCCATACTCATATCAAATAAAATAGATTTCAAGCCAAAGTTAATCAAAAGGGATAAAGAGGGACACTACATACTGCTTAAGGGAACCATACACCAACAAGACATAACAATCATAAATATATATGCCCCAAACAATGGTGCAGCTATGTTCATCAAAAGTTACATAGAGAACAAAGTTTCTGAAAGTGACATTAGATATATTCATAGTGATCATTTCAAGTACATTTGGGCTGGGGTTGTGGCTCAGTGATAGAGAACTTGCCTAGCATGTAGGAGGCATTGGGTTCAATCCTCAGCCACACATAAAAATAAATAAATAAAATAAAGGTCTTGTGTCCAACTACAACTAAAAAAAAAAATAAATAAATAGAAAGAAAGCACTTCAAAATGCTGTACTTTGAAAGTGTGTTGTACTAAATTTAAACTAATGGATTCATTCTCTCTCTCCATATATATATATATATATATATATATATATATATATATACACACACACACACACACACGTACATAATTCTTGTAAATAATTTGTGTGTGGCACATGTGCTTGTGTCCATGTGTGTATAAACTGTATAAATGAATTTGATTTATTCTAGTGGTTGCTTCTGATTAGGGCTGAGCCATAGAAAAGAAACAGGAAAGAAGAATGATTCAGGCTATGCCAAGAAGTTAGAATTGACTTTGTCTCCAAGAATTCATCCTTTGAATTTAAAAAATTAAAATTTAGAAATCTGTTCTTAAATTATTAATATTGTAATTATCACAATTATTAATTATTAAAGTTATTGATTATTATTACAGTTCTTGAAGGTTTATTTGTATATTGGTAATTAAATTTTAATTGTGATTTAAAAAATATTTAAAACATTAAATATTTATAATAGGTTAAAATATAAAATAAAGATATTATTGAAAGAGTTTTGATGTGTATTAATTATACAGAAGGATATGTTTCATTGTGGCACACTGATATATGCATATACCATAACTTAATTATTTTCACTTCCCATTACCTCTCCTTCCACTTCCCTGTCCCTTCTCCTGCTCCCTTGGTCCCATATTGGTCACACTTCCACTGTCATGTTGTCCCCCCCACACTAGTTTCCACGTATGAGAGAGTAATACAATACTTCTCAGAGTCTGGCTGTCTTTGCTTAATATGTTGATCTCCAGTTCCACACATTTTCTTGCAAATGACATGATTTCTTTCTTCATTATGGCTGAATAAAACTCTCTCTCTCTCTCTCTCTCTCTCTATATATATATATATATATATATATATTTATAAATATGTATATATATTTTATCACATTTTCTTTTTCTATTGATCTGTTGACAAACACTTAGGCTGATTCCCTAACTTGGCCATTGGGAGTTATGCTGCTATAAACATGGATATCCATGTATCTCTAAATCATGCCGATTTTAATTATTTTGTATAAATATCAAAATACTATGTAGATCTATTTTTACCTTTTTTGTGAAACTTCCAGGCTTGTTTCCATAGTTGCTGTACTAATTCATATTCTTACCAACAGTGTAACCCTACCAACATTTATTGTTATTTACATTCTTGATAAATGCTCTTCTAACTGGAGTGAGATGGAATCTCAGTGTCATTTGTATTTGAATTTCCCTGATGGTTAAAGATGTTGAACATTTTTTCCTATATCTGTTGGCTGTTTGTATTTCTTCTTTTGAAAAGTGTCCATTCAGTTCGTTTTTCTCATTTGTTGATTGGATTATTTGGTGATGAGTTTTATTAAATCTTTATATATTCTGGATACTAATGAAAGTTTTTTTAAAAATTGATCTTATAACTATGGCAGTTTAGATAGCTATGAGTGGTGAGAAGATGATTTAGAACATTCTTATAAAAAAAATCAAATACGGACCTGGACCAAAATTTCAAGACCTTAGATATATACTCACCGAGACTTCTGCTTCTTCTTCTTCTTTTATACATTAACATTAAGTTGGAGGTGGGAAGAAATAAGGAAAAAAGAAGTCTGTGATAATCATTTATTTTATTTGTTCATTTATTCTTTCATAGAGTATTTATTTAAATAGTGTTAGGTGCCCTGTTGCAGCAATCTCAATGAGATGTAATATGCCCTCTAATAACAGTTACCACAGCACAGAATAGTCTACTAATGGGCACTGCAGAAGACCTCACATTCCAGAGAGTTCTTGACAGAGGATGTGGATGAGAAAAGTAAGAAAGAATGCACAACATTACAGGCAAAGGCATACACTCATGAAAGGTCAGGGGCTTTTTGTCACTAAAACCATCTTGTCCTTTTGGACCATAGATTGTCCTATTAGAACCAGTAGAACTGGGCTAGAAATGAGGCCAGGTCTTGTGACCAAGGGCCTTCACACTGTTCTTCATTACATGGGAGTTAGGAAACCATCTTAGCATTTCCAGACAGAACATGACACAACAAATTACGGTTTTACAAAGACAATCAAATCCGTTGGTATTCAAAGGTGTAATTGAGACCTCAGATAGAAAAGCAAGTTAGGTTGCTAGAGAAAAGTAGAGACTAATAAGGTAAAAGTAATGCAGATGAATAAGTGGAGGGAAATCAAGGACAAAAGTGGTACAGTATGGTGAGATTTGATGGCTGTTTGAATATAAGGAGTTAGATAGAATATAAGTGTTCATAGTTTTGGAAGAGCACTTGTGATATCCAGTTGGCAAGTGGAAATAGGAAAGCTAATTATGGGCCTTCTGCTTATGAATTTTAGGAGGCTTACATTGCAACTAGTTCTACTCTGGTTTTCAGAGATTCCATTTTAGCTAATGCACTTTATAACCCCTATTTACTCCATTTCATGGCTTTGGTTGTGGAAGGAAATTTTATTTATTGAAGTGGAATTTATTCTCCTATAGAACAGTTACTATTGATATACACTTGAGAAGAATTTTCTTATTTTGTTAGCATAATATAAAATGAAAATTTCCATGTAGGCCTGAGAAATATTAACATATGAACACATTGAGAAAGGATACTGATTGTTTTACTGAATGGTCAGGTTGAAGCAAATTTCTAATCCAAGTAGACAGTCTCAGATACAATCACCTTTGCTACTCTTAGAGTGTCACACTATTAAAATTGTCCATGGTTATTCAGATAGCAATCATTATTATACACTCATAATTTTTAAAAATGAAAAAGAAAAATCTGACTCCTTTGTAAATGGAAGCATGATTTAAAATAGCTGAAGGAATTATCACCTTAAGTTAGGAACAAATCAGATTGGAAACTAGGTGTGAAATCATTTATTTCTTCCATTTTGGGAAGTCAGAATGTCTCACTGAGTATTTTTAGTCATTTGTTCATGCTAAGAAATTGATTACTTCTTTTGCCTGAAGGCAAAAAGCTCTGAAAAGTCTTTGTCAAAATCTCGATGTTTTGAAAACAGAGATAATCATGGTCTCTACATTTGAACATATTTATTGGTCATGCTGTTACTCAGAATCGAGGCACAGATTCTGAACAATAAAATCCAATGTTAGCTTAAAAAATATGACTGCAAGTCTTTAATCATTCAATTAAATTGGGAATTCCTTAGTTTATACTTTCTCTAGCAAATAGATTCTTGTTACCTGAATCCCAATGACCTTTTCTTGATCCATTTCTAAGATGTTTATGTACAGACACAATATAAAATTGTATGTTGGGTTATTTTGTAATGGTTCATAGTGTTGGGTTACTTCCCTCTGGATGAGGGTGGAATAAATCAGTAGGAAATGGATATTCTTAGTGTCAATCATTATAAGAAGAAATTATTCCTGAGAGCAAGGTAGAAGGAAGCTAGATTAACCATGACTGGAAGAAGTCAGTGCCAGTGAACCCATGTATAATCTCCATCTCTGCCAACATGACATTTTTGTTCCTTTTATCATTCTAGTACTGGATACCCAGTGTCAGAGACTGGCAGATATCAGGTACATGAGACATTTTGTTGACAGGTGGTTTAATGCCTCTACCATGGTGGATGATCTGTTTGAGCGTTGATATGTGATAACAAGATCTTCATACTTTGTGCTTAATTCTCATATATCTGTTTCCATCTCAGCCCTCCTTATACTCAATATTATAAGTTTTCTCCATGCAGGGTTCTGGTCAGTTTACCAGACCATTGATTACTGTTTGTGGATATATATGTATATATTTTAGCCTTATAGTATTTCTCTTTCTGCACACAATAGATGACCAGTTATTCTGCTGGAAACTCTGTTTATTGGGAGTATTTTCTTTTACTATTCCATCTAAGGTCATCCTTGAGTGAGACTGTAATGAAATTGTAATCTAGTTTTAGGGTCTACCCACAAATCTAATCAACGATTCATAAACTATGCTGTTTTTCTTTTCTTTTGTTTTCTTTTTTTTAAATTTCTCCTCCTCTTTCAGTTTGTTGCAAGCACTCTCTCATGGGACTGTATGTGTGAACCCTGGTGCAAAAATGGGGAATAGCATGGGTCTTTGAGATCTTTATTCATGCAGATTGCTTGTGCCCCCTAGTCCTGCTTATGTTTAGCTACCGATGTCCTATGCTAATATTTTATCATGGGCTGTTAGAGGACTGCTCAGTTTAAGACTCAGTCTGGACCAAACTAGATCAGTTTTAAATCCATGATCACTTGGTGTTCCATGGCCAGATGCTCTGTGACTATCAGGGTTCAGAAGTACAAGCTGAGTATTTTTTCAGAATGCATAATTCTTCACAGACAATGATGTGATCTGTTTCTAAGAGACCAGAGGTTGGATTGTGATTCTCCCATTTGGGGGAGGGGACATAAATGAAAATCTTATCTAACTACCGGTAATAGGAATATCATAGTAAACGGTATTTGAAGAATCAAGTGGCAGGGCTGCTTACCCCATGGTTTGGACTAGAATTACTTTAATTTTAAATAATGAAATACATGTGACATATAGACATACACCTACCACCCAGAAACAATGAAAAAATTTCCAAATTTTCTTATGAAACTCTTCCTTTATAGGTTTATTAATATTTAAATAAATTACAAGCATACTTAGGTCTAACTTCTGTCATGTCTTACAACTAATTCCCTCTTCCCCCAAATCTTATACCATTGTTTTTTTAATCAATCCTACATATGTATTTAAAATATTTTTCTATAAATACATATAGTCATAGTTTTTTTAAAAAAAATATTTATTTTTTAGTTATAGGTGGACACAATATCTTTATTTTATTTTCATGTGGTGCTGAGGATTGAACCCAGTGCCTCATGCACGCTAGGCAAGCACTCTTTCTCTGAGCCACAACCCCAGCCCCTCATAGTTACTTTTTGCTTTTAAAATTTTATTTAAATAGAAATGTACCAAATATGTTATTTCCAATTTATATCAAATTTGGTATATATTTAGAGTATGTTTCCAATTATATACAAATCTATTATTTTACAATTAAGAGAAAAGTTCAACATTATGCTCTTAGAGAAGTGTACTAGTTAAATCTTATTTTTCGAAATGTACCTCATGCACCAAGGGAGACCGCCCAGATTACCCCAGTATAGACCTTTAGAGGAGCTAAGTAACAGGCCTGATCTCTGTGCTTTGGCAAGGTTCCTCAGCCTTCTCTCTTCAAAATTCTTCCATGCTGAAAGCATTGTGTGATTGGGCTCAGAAATTGGTACCCCAAAATATGGTCCTTTGACATAATGTGCTAAAGAAGTAGTTTCAAAGTCTCTCTCCCCCTGCACCACCATCTCTCAATCTTTTCACCACAAAAGTACAGAGAGGGGCTTTCTCTAGTTTCTTTTATATGTCCAAGGGAAGTTCCTCCAGAAAAGAAGAAGAAAGAAGAGATTGTCCTGGACCCTGGAATCTACATTAATCAGAGTAGAATAACTCTGATTGCAGGAAAATAAATTGAAAGTCCAACACCATCCCCAGAGATCAGATTAACTTTGTCCCAGGCCATTGTCTATTTTTAGGCCCATTCATCTCCCCTAAAATCTTTCACTCTTCCTTCAAAATAGTCTACTGTATTAGTTAGCTTTTGGTTGCTGTGACAACAACACCCCACAAGAACAATTTAGAGGAGGAAAAGTTTATTTGTGCTCATGGTTTCAGAGGTTCAGTCCATGGTGGGCCAACTATATTGCTCTGAGCCAGAGGCGAGTCAGAACATCATGGCAGAAGGTTCTTCTGCCTTTGTCTGCTCTGGAACCAACAGGCCTGATCCCACAGGCCTTCTATGCCCATTTCTTTCAGTCCACAGAAGGGCTAGATTTTCAGGACACCTCCATCCCATGATTCTAATCCTTACATATATTCTATGGGTCAATTTTTAACCGTAACCTTAACACTATAGGTTTTTAAGTTCATATGAATCACTTCATGTCCTGTGGTCCTCCTTCTTTTCAAAGCCAGCAACAGAAACTCTTTCTCATTTTGAATTCCTGTTGTGCTTCCAATCTACTGACTTGGGAATCTTAATTACTCCTGCAATATCCCTTCAAAATAGGACTTAGATTAGTGTTTGATTGAATAATTGAGAGTTGTGTATACAACAGGGGCCGAAATCGTGGGGACCTTAAGAATACTGCATAACATTCTTGCTGTGTCCTTATGGGTTTCCCTTTGGAGTAGAACCCAGTCCTGGCTCTGAAATTTCCTCATGTTGAAACTGTGAGCAGATTAGACAAGTAGATATCAAGGAGTCAGTTAGCCCTCTATATCCATAGATACCACATTTTATATAAAGGACTTGAGTACCCACAGATTTTGGCATTCAGAAGCAGTCTTGGAAGCATTCCCCCATGGATACCAAGGAATGACTACTTGTTTTAAGTGTATTATTCACCAGTGTTTATTGTCCACATTATATTTGCTAAGCATGAATCTGTTCATGAGAGATGATATGCTGGGTAAGGTTCAAGAAATTCAGACTTTAGTTTTCAGAGTATATCAAGAGTACAGCACATTCTCTAATAGAGCAAACAATAATTTAATGGTAAGTGCTATGAAGGGAGAGCAGGATGTTATGATTAGATATAAGATGTCCGCCAAATGTTCATGTGTTAGACAATGTAAGAATTGTCAGAGATGAAATGATTGTGTTATGAAGGCCTTGGCCTATTCAATGACTCAATTTACTGATATGGATTAACTGGACAGTAACTGTAGGCAGGTAAGATGTGCTGGAGGAGGTGAGTTTCTGGGGTTCATGTTTTGTTCCTGGTGAGCAGAGCTCACTCTCTCTGTTTCCTGTTCCCATATCCTGAGGTGCTTCCTCTACACACCCTTCCACCATGATGTTCTGCCTCACTTCAGGCCCAGAGCAATGGAGTTGGCCATCTATGGACTGAGACCTTTGAAAATGTGAGTCAAATAAACGTTTCCTCTTCTTATTGTTCTTGTCCGTTCTTTTGGTCACAGTGACAAAAAGTCTTCATAAAACACAGGATAATGGAGTGTATAATGGAGTGAAATCTCTTTGAGAATGCAATAGCAGAGCAAGGTCCTGAAAGAATGATTGAAAAGGGGCTAGGGATGTGGCTCAAGCAGTAGCGCACTCGCCTGGCATGCTTGATGCCCAGGTTTGATCCTCAGCACCACATACAAACAAAGATGTTGTGTCCGCCAAAAACTAAAAGATAAACATTAAAAAAAAATCTCTCTGGCCTCTCTCTCTCTCTCTCTTAAAAAAAAAAAAAGAACAAGTGTTCCTTTAAAAAAGAATGATTGAATAGACCAGAAGTTGCTCCCAATATTTGTGCAAAAGCTAGAAGCTACAACAAGCTTCTCTTGCATCAGCATAACAAGGAGATCGAAAGAAGATAGAATTGAATGAGTGAGAGGCCACCGTGTGAAATGACACAGGAGATGCCAGTTACAGGCATCCTGATACTCAGAGTGTGCCTGGCAGAATCCTCAGTACCTCCTTGGGAGCTTGCTAGAAATATAGACTGTCAGGCTCCACTCCACACCTACTGAGTCGGAATAGGCATTATAAGAAGCTTATCACTTGATTCATTTGCACATTAGAATTTCAAAATCACTGAGCACAAATAAAGAGTATTGTATGGTATTTGATTTTTATAGGTATTGATTAAACTCCAATGGTTTGGGAAAAGGGTTGATGTAAACTAAATTAAGTTTTTAAAAGGCATACTTTTGTTGTGTGGAGGATAGATGTTGGGGAAGGGTATCAGAGTAATGGAGGAGGTTGCTGTCACTGTGGGTGCAGGTGAGAGATTCGTTATGTTCTTATTACTTCCACCTGGACTATGCATTCAAAATGGATTATGTGGAAAACAACCTGCATGGTTCATTCTTAAAAACAAATCATGGCTTTTTTTTTTCCTTTAGTTTTCAGATAAAATTTAATTTATGGATATTTTATTTTTGCTTTTATTATTGTTATTGTTAATACTTTTTACTTTGACACCCACTCTTTCTGCACTAATTTGAATTTTCACATGGAGAAAAGAGCTACTTTGTACACAACCAAGATGATAATTGAAGGTGATGGAGCAATTTCAAAATGACTTTAAAATAGTTATTTATGAAATCTTGAAATAGTAAGAGGGCCCTAATAGCTACAAATATGAGGGATCAATCTAATTAAAATCTAATTGGAAATCCAAACAATAAAAATTGTTAAAATAGGAAAAAAATTTCCACATATCAGATAATCTTGGGTGAACAAAATAAGTAAATTAGAGACATGGACAGGGGTAGTGAGCATTTACCTGGAATATATTACAAATGATAAAAAGTAATGACAAAGAAAGAGAAGTGAAGGGGCACAGAGTATCGATTTAGAGGAATGAACATATACCTGTAAAGAGCTCCAGAAGGAAAGGGTGAAGTAGCAGCCTGACGATACTAAAAATAATAGCAACTGAGAAGTTTTTAGAATCAAAAGACATGGCCTGCAGGTGGAAAATGAACTGTAGGCTCTAATCAAGGTTTTAAAAAATGAAATCCCTCACTTAGACACATCAGAGCAAAACCAAAGATCTTCCAGGATGAAAAGAACTTGGAGGATGAAAACATTCCTCACCAGTGGGAAAGGACTAGATCAATGGAAAACATTCCTCACCAGTGGTCAGTTGGTTCCTGTGGTCTGTGTTGGGATGGCGATACTTCCTAAGGTTTTGAACTTCTGTATCCTGGGTCTCAGATTATCCTCAACACTGCCATTTCTGCCTAGCCAGCTCCTCCTACAGAACACCTTAGATCGCCCCAAGGTATAAGAGCTGAGAAATCTCACAGCAGCCTGCAGCCAGGGTATGGTGGTGGCAGTGCACTCTGATTCCTCACTTGCCTGGGACACACTCGGGTATGTGATGTGACATTATAATGTCTCCCAAGGCAGGTGCAAACAAACTATCACTACCATGAGATGCCAGTCATTGCTAAGGTAAAATAAAGATCTATTCAAGCATGCAAATAATGAAGAAAATTTACCAGTAAACCCTAAAATGTGATGCAAATACTAATCAAACACAGGACTTTATTGGGAACCTAAGTGGATTCAAAGACAAGAAACAATGGTGAGAAAAGAATATGGTAAAAGTTACTAGAAAGGGTAAAAAAAAAATAAATAGATAAACATGGCTATTTAGGGAATTAAAACCTTGAACTAAAATGCTAAGCAAAAATAATATAGAAGATTTTGTGGGAAGATAAAAAAGAGATCATAATATTATTAAAACATGCTATGTTCCCCATTTCATTTAGGAGAAAAAAATCAAGATATTTAATAAATTTTGACATCATTAGAAAAAGTTAGATATAAGTATTATGTAAAATACATGGCAACTATTGTGTGGAGAAGCCTGAACAGAAACTGTGGAAGGAAAGTTCACAGAAACATGAATGATAAATAATTATGTAAAACTGCATGTATATAAACATATATAAATAAATAAGATCTGGGAAATGCAAACTAAGACTATACTGAGAAACATTTTCATAACCTCACATGTGAAGAATTTAAGAATTCTGACAGCTGTGAATTTTAACACTCTTATAACTCTTCCTATTTTTACTTCACTTTGTAAAAATTAACATGTTACTTAACTTGTGATATAGAGAAACTCCTACACTGTTTTACCTTATCAAAGTCTTCCACAGCTGAGCATAAACATTCCATGGATCACTTTAGTCTGCTCTCAGGGAAACTTCCTTAGTACACACTGGGATATGTGCACAAGAATGTCTGTAGCACCATAGTTTATAATGGCAAAAAAACAAAACCAACCAACCAACCAACCAAACAAACAAACCCCACAAGAAACAGCTTGAATGCCCACCAATAACAGAAAGAATGAATATTTGGGGTATAGTTATGTAAGGGAATATTACACAGTAGTAAAACATAGATTAAAAAAGTAGCTTTGCAAGTCACTATATGTCCAACTCATAAAGCTGGGTACAGTGGTGCATACTTGTAATCCTAGCAACTAGGGAGACTGAAACAGTGGGATTGCAAGTTCAAGGTCAGCCTGGGCAACTTAGCAAGACCCTGTCTCAAATATATAAGCAAACAAACAAACAAATAAAATGGCTGGGGATGTATCTCAGAGGCCGAGCACCCTGGATTCAATCCCCAGTACTCCGATAAATAAATGTCTAACTCTTAGATGCAGAAATAAGAAAAGACAATTGCATTCTGAATCACAGTGTTTTCATAAATTACAGACTGAAGTAGAACAGAGTGAGACATGTTTTTGGACACATAAGTACACAAGCAACATGGAAAGGAAGGACTGAAAGATAGAAAGGAACAAATGTGGGGCAGGATAGAAAGAAAAAGAAAGAGAAGGAAGAATGGAACAAGAACAAATTTGCAGTAGTCAGGAAATAGCTAAATGGATTGCTATTACATACACATTGTAATATTGCACAGTTAAAATAGATAAAAATATATAGTAACATGAGTTGCTAAAGTATAGTTTTGAGGGCAATAAATCATGGTATATAATATACTGACATGCATGAAGCCATTGAAGTAAACCCAAATCACAAATCAGGACACCTAGTTTTTTTAAATTTTTATTATTATTTTTATTTTTTGGCACAGGGATTGAACTCAGGGACACTTGGCCACTAAACCATATCCCCAGCCCTATTTTGTATTTTATTTAGAGACATTGTATCACTGAGTTGCTTAGTGCCTTGCCATTGCTGAGGCTAGCTTTGAACTTGTGATCCTCCTGTCTCAGCCTCCAGAGCTGCTAGGATTACAGGCATGTACCATTGCACCCGGCAGGACATTTAATTTTTTGATAAATATATACATAGTGAAAACACATTAACAAAACACACATTTATATTCACCATAGTGCTGTCTGTGTGGGAAGTATGAGGTAAGATAGGGGATGGGAGGGATTTAGATAGGGAAACATGTGTTTTTGTATTCTTGTATTTTCTACTATGCAAAGGTATGAATATTTTTTTTTTAATTTTTTATTGTGGGTTGTTCAAAACATTACAAATTTCTTGACATATCATATTCCACACTTTGATTCAAGTGGGTTATGAACTCCCACCTTCACCCCATACACAGATTGCAGAATCACATCAGTTACACATCCATTGATTTACATATTGCCATACTAGTGTCTGTTGTGCTCCGCTGCCTTTCCCATCCTCCACCCTCCCCCCTTCCCACCTCTCCCCTCCCCTCCCCTCCTCTCTCTCTACCCCCTCCATGGTATAACCCTGAGGGTCTCCTTCCATTACCATGCAATTTCCCTTCTCTCTCCCTTTCCCTCCCACCTCTCATCCCTGTTAAATGTTAATCTTCTTCTCCTGCTCTTTGTCCCTACTCTGATCTTAGTTACTCTCCTTATATCAAAGAAGACATTTGGCATTTGTTTTTTAGGGATTGGCTAGCTTCACTTAGCATAATCTGCTCTAATGCCATCCATTTCCCTGTAAATTCTATGATTTTGTCATTTTTTAATGCAGAGTAATACTCCATTGTGTATAAATGCCACATTTTTTTTTATCCATTCGTCTATTGAAGGGCATCTAGGTTGGTTCCACAGTCTTGCTATTGTGAACTGTGCTGCTATGAACATCGATGTAGCAGTGTCCCTGTAGCATGCTCTTTTTAGGTCTTTAGGGAACAGACCAAGAAGGGGAATAGCTGGGTCAAATGGTGGCTCCATTCCCAGCTTTCCAAGAAATCTCCATACTGCTTTCCAAATTGGCTGCACCAATCTGCAGTCCCACCAGCAATGTACAAGTGTACCCTTTTCCCCACATCCTCGCCAGCACTTGTTGTTGTTTGACTTCCTAATGGCTGCCAATCTTACTGGAGTGAGATGGTATCTTAGGGTGGTTTTGATTTGCATTTCTCTGACAGCTAGAGATGTTGAGCATTTTTTCATGTACTTGTTGATTGACTGTATGTCCTCCTCTGAGAAGTGTCTGTTCAGGTCCTTGGCCCATTTGTTGATTGGGTTGTTTGTTCTCTTATTGTCTAATTTTTGAGTTCTTTGTATACTCTGGATATTAGGGCTCTATCTGAAGTGTGAGGAGTAAAGATTTGTTCCCAGGGTGTAGGCTCCCTATTTACCTCTTTTATTGTTTCTTTTGCTGAGAAAAAACTTTTTAGTTTGAGTAAGTCCCATTTGTTGATTCTAGTTATTAACTTTTGTGCTATGGGTGTCCTATTGAGGAATTTGGAGCCCGACCCCACAGACTGTAGATCGTAGCCAACTTTTTCTTCTATCAGACGGCGCGTCTCTGATTTGATATCAAGCTCCTTGATCCATTTTGAATTCACTTTTGTGCATGGCGAGAGAAAGGGATTCAGTTTCATTTTGTTGCATATGGATTTCCAGTTTTCCCAGCACCATTTGTTGAAGATGCTATCCTTCCTCCATTGCATGCTTTTAGCCCCTTTATCAAATATAAGATAGTTGTAGTTTTGTGGATTGGTTTCTGTGTCCTCTATTCTGTACCATTGGTCCACCCGCCTGTTTTGGTACCAGTACCATGCTGTTTTTGTTACTATTGCTCTGTAGTATAGTTTGAAGTCTGGTATCGCTATACCGCCTGATTCACACTTCCTGCTTAGCATTGTTTTTGCTATTCTGGGTCTTTTATTTTTCCATATGAATTTCATGATTGCTTTCTCTATTTCTACAAGAAATGCCGTTGGGATTTTGATTGGCATTGCATTAAACCTATAGAGAACTTTTGGTAATATCGCCATTTTGATGATGTTAGTTCTGCCTATCCATGAACAGGGTATATTTTTCCATCTTCTAAGATCTTCTTCTATTTCTCTCTTTAGGGTTCTGTAGTTTTCATTGTATAAGTCTTTCACCTCTTTTGTTAGGTTGATTCCCAAGTATTTTATTTTTTTTGAAGATATTTGAATGGAGTGGTTGTCCTCATTTCCATTTCAGAGGATTTGTCGCTGATATACAGGAATGCCTTTGATTTATGCGTGTTGATTTTATATCCTGCCACTTTGCTGAATTCATTTATTAGCTCTAATAGTTTCTTTGTAGAGCCTTTTGGGTCTGCTAGGTATAGAATCATATCATCTGCAAATAGTGATAATTTAAGTTCTTCTTTTCCTATTTTTATGCCTTTAATTTCTTTCGTCTGTCTAATTGCTCTGGCCAGTGTTTCGAGAACTATGTTGAACAGAAGTGGTGAGAGAGGGCATCCCTGTCTTGTTCCAGATTTTAGAGGGAATGCCTTCAGTTTTTCTCC
This sequence comes from Marmota monax, assembly GCF_021218885.2. Classification (NCBI taxonomy): domain Eukaryota; kingdom Metazoa; phylum Chordata; class Mammalia; order Rodentia; family Sciuridae; genus Marmota; species Marmota monax. Next base: position 15,794,000 of record NW_026693934.1, on the reverse strand, counting down.
ATTCAGAATGATGCTAGCCTGAGGCTTAGCATAGATTGCTTTTACAATATTGAGGTATGTTCCTGTTATCCCTAGTTTTTCTAGAGTTTTGAACATAAAGGGATGCTGTACTTTGTCGAATGCTTTTTCCGCATCTATTGAGATGATCATATGGTTCTTATTTTTAAGTCTATTGATGTGGTGAATAACATTTATTGATTTCCGTATATTGAACCATCCTTGCATCCCAGGGATGAATCCTACTTGATCATGGTGTACAATTTTTTTGATATGTTTTTGTATTCCATTCGCCAGAATTTTATTGAGGATTTTTGCATCTAGGTTCATTAGAGATATTGGTCTGTAGTTTTCTTTCTTTGAAGTATCTTTGTCTGGTTTAGGTATCAGGGTGATGTTGGCCTCATAGAATGAATTTGGAAGTTCTCCCTCCTTTTCTATTTCCTGAAGTAGCTTGAAAAGTATTGGTATTAGTTCTTCTTTAAAGGTGTTGTAAAACTCTGCTGTATACCCATCCGGTCCTGGGCTTTTCTTGGTTGGTAGTCTTTTTATGGTTTCTTCTATTTCCTCAATTGATATTGGTCTGTTTAGGTTTTCTATATCCTCCTGACTCAATCTGGGCAGATTATATGACTTAAGAAATTTATCTATGCCTTCACTATCTTCTAATTTATTGGAGTATAAGGATTCAAAATAGTTTTTGATTATCTTCTGTATTTCTGAAGTGTCTGTTGTGATATTGCCTTTTTCATCCCGTATGCTAGTAATTTGAGTTCTCTCTCTTCTTCTCTTCGCTAGCATCGCTAAGGGTCTGTCGATTTTGTTTATTTTTTCAAAGAACCAACTTTTAGTTTTGTCAGTTTTTTTCAATTGTTTCTTTTGTTTCGATTTCATTAATTTCAGCTCTGATTTTCATTATTTCTTGCCTTCTACTTCTTTTGCTGTTGTTTTGCTCTTCTTTTTCAAGGATTTTGAGATGAAGTATGAGATCATTTATTTGTTGTTTTTTTTCTTTTTTTAAGGAATGAACTCCAAGCAATGAATTTTCCTCTTAGAACTGCTTTCAATGTGTCCCATAGATTCCGATATGTTGTGTCTGTGTTTTCATTTATCTCTAAGAATTTTTTAATTTCCTCCTTGATGTCTTCTATAACCCATTGATCATTCAGTAACCTATTGTTCATTCTCCAAGTGGTGTATGCTTTTTCCTTCCTTCTTTTATCGTTGATTTTCAGTTTCATTCCATTATGATCAGAAAGGATGCATGGTATTATCTCTACTCCTTTATATTGTCTAAGAGTTGCCCTGTGACATAATATATGATCTATTTTTGAGAAGGATCCATGTGCTGCTGAGAAAAAAGTGTAACTGCTTGATGTTGGGTGGTATACTCTATATATGTCAATTAGGTCTAGGTTATTAATAGTGTTATTGAGTTCTATAGTTTCCTTATTCAACTTTTGTTTGGAAGATCTGTCCAGTGGCGAGAGAGGTGTGTTGAAGTCTCCCATGATTATGGTATGGTGGTCTATTAGACTCTTGAACTTGAGAAGAGTTTGTTTGACGAACATAGCTGCACCATTGTTTGGGGCATAAATATTTATGATTGTTATGTCTTGTTGGTGTATGGTTCCCTTAAGCAGTATGTAGTGTCCCTCTTTATCTCTTTTGATTAACTTTGGCTTGAAATCTATTTTATTTGATATGAGTATGGACACTCCTGCTTGTTTCCGAAGTCCATATGAGTGATATGATTTTTCCCAACCTTTCACCTTCAGCCTATGTATGTCTTTTCCTATCAAATGCGTCTCCTGTAGGCAGCATATTGTTGGGTCTTGTTTTGTGATCCATTCTACTAGCCTGTGTCTCTTGATTGGTGAGTTTAAGCCATTAACATTTAGGGTTATTATTGAGATATGGGTTGTTCTTCCAGCCATATTTGTTTATTTCTGTTACTAAACATGGTTTGTTTTCCTCTTTGATTATTTCCCCCCCCCCTTTACTGTCCTACCTCCCACTGTTGGTTTTCATTGTTATTTTCCATTTCCTCTTTCTGTAATGCTTTGGCAAGGATGTTTTGAAGAGATGGTTTTCTAGCTGCAAATTCTTTAAACTTTTGTTTATCGTGGAAGGTTTTAATTTCATCTTCCATCCTGAAGCTTAATTTCGCTGGATACACAATTCTTGGTTGGAACCCATTTTCTTTCAGTGTTTGAAATATGTTATTCCAGGATCTTCTAGCTTTCAGAGTCTGTGTTGAAAGATCAGCTGTTATCCTGATTGGCTTACCCCTAAATGTGATCTGCTTCCTTTCTCTTGTAGCTTTTAAAATTCTCTCCTTATTCTGTATGTTGGGCATCTTCATTATAATGTGTCTAGGTGTGGATCTCTTATGATTTTGCACATTCGGCGTCCTGTAGGCTTCTAGGATTTGGGATTCTGTCTCATTCTTCAAGTCTGGGAAGTTTTCTCGTATTATTTCCTTGAATAGACTGCTCATTCCTTTGGTTTGGAGCTCTGTGCCTTCCTATATCCCAGTGACTCTTAAGTTTGGTCTCTTAATGTTATCCCATATTTCTTGGATGTTCTGCTCATGGTTTCTTAACAGTCTTGCTGAGCTGTCTATGTTCTTTTCCAGTTGAAATACTTTGTCTTCATTGTCTGATGTTCTATCTTCTAAGTGTTCTACTCTGCTGGTAGTATTCTCCATTGAGTTTTTAAGTTGGTTTATTGCTTCCTGCATTTCTAGGATTTCTGTTAGTTTGTTTTTTATAACCTCTATCTCCCTGTATAGTTGATCCTTTGCTTCCTGGATTTGTTTGCGTAATTCATTGTCGAAGTGATCTTTCATTGTCTGATTTTGCTGTTTAATGTCTTCCTTGAGACTCCAGATCATCTGAAGCATGTATATCCTGAATTCTTTATCTGACATTCCATCTGCTGCAGCTGTTACCTCTTCTAAAGTTGCGTTGACCTGCATTGCTTGTGGTCCTTTCTTTCCTTGTCTTTTCATACTGCTTGCGTATCTTTCCTGCAGGCGCGGGCGGCGGCTCTGCTCTCTCCTTATTCCAATTGGGGTGTCGTGGTACCACGCCGGCAGGTCACTGGGCGCTGGCGGCGGCTCTGTTCTGCCCCTACTCCAATTGGTGTGATGAGTGTACCACACCGGCAGGCCACCGGGCCTGATCCGCCGGTCGGTTGCAGGTTTGCCTACCCTGCAGGCGCGGGCGGTGGCTCTACTCTGCCCCTACTCCAAATGGGGTGACGTGTCTGTTGTACCGGCAGGCCACTGGGCCTGTCCTGCTGGTCGGTCACAGATCTGCCCACCTTTCGGGCACAGGTGGAGGCTCTGCTCTGCCCCTACTCCAATTGGGGTGTCGTGACTACCCCGCCTGCAGGACACTGGGCCTGTTCCTGGCACGGGCGGTGACTCTGCTCTGCCCCTACTCCAATTAGGGTGGTGTGTGTACCACGCCGGCAGGCTCCTGGGCCTGATCCGCCGGTCTGTTGCAGGTCTGCCTACCTTGGAGGCGCGGGCGGCGGATCTGCCCTGCCCCTCCTACCACGCCTGCGGACCCCTGGGCCTGATCTGCAGGTTGGTCACAGGTCTGCTCACCCTGCGGGCACGGGTGGCAGTTCCGCTCCGCCCCCACTCCAATTGGGGTCACGTGACCACCACACCGGCAGGGCCTTATCCGGGCGTGGGAGAAGGATCTGCTCTGCCCCTACTCCAGTTGGGGTGACGTGTGTACCACACTGGCAGGCCACTGGGCCTGACCCGCCAGGCTGTCACAGGTCTGTTTACCTTGCAAGCGCGAACGGCGGCTCTGCCCTGCCCCTCCTACCACGCCCATGTACCACTGGGTCTTGGGTCTGCCCACCTTGCGGGTGTGGGTGGCGGCTCCGCTCCGCCCCCTCTCCAATTGGGGTCACGCGGTCACCACGCTGGCGAGCCGCTGGGCCTGCTCCGGGCGCTGGCGGCGGCCCGGCTCCTCCCCTCTGGCTCGATGACAAATTGAGGAGACTCTGGTGTCTGTGCCTCACCCCCCCTACCAGGAGACCAACTGTTTATGTCGCCGCTGGTATTGATGAAGTTCTCTCCTCCACCGCTTTCTGATGACATCAGATCTCTGCCATGTTGGTATCCTATGCGAATGGCAGCATTTCGTTCCCCTTGCCGGGCAACCAAAGCAACGGGTGAGTCCTGACCGGCCCTCAGCAGGACCCGGACCGAGAAGCAGTTTCCGCGGGCTCCTAGCCCCGGGCCAGGGAAGTTCCGGGAGCCGGAACTCGGCCGCTCCGTGCTCAGTGTAAGCTCCTATAAGTGTAGGCTCCAAGAAGCAGTCCCCTCGGGCTCAGTTCCAGGAGCCGGAATTCGGCCGCTTAGTGCTTGGTGTATGCTCTGATAGGAGCAGGGTCCAAGAAGCAGCCTCCGCAGGCTCCGCAGCCCTGGGCCAGGGCGGTTCCGGGACGGTTCCGGGAGCCGGAACTTGGCCGCCCCGCGCTCGGTGTTCGCTCCGATAAGATCAGGTTCTAAGAAGCACCCAGGCACTGAACCCTAGCAATCTGTCTGCAAGCCGCAGGCGAATGGCAGCCTGAAATTACCTGTTCTATGGCTGAATGAGCTGCGGTCAGTCGAAAACAGGGATGGTGACGTCAGCTTTCCAACATGGTGGCTGCTGGCCTCCTCTGTGGTCTGACCAGTGTGGAGAACCGAGATGGACCGCTTCCTTCCCCCGTCTCAAACCCAGAATTCAGCCCTGAGTACGGTGCTTGCACGGCTGGCAGAAACTGCAGCGCTGTATCCCTGCGTCGCTATCTCCTCGTTTCCCAGCGCGCGCTGCAGACTCTAGCCGCGGGGCGATTTGCTGAATAAGCAGTGTTACCCTCCGTGCGACAAACCTCTCGCGTTTGAGTCCCCGTAGCCGATCCTCGTGCGATGGAAATCCTTCCTCCAGGTTCCGGAGCACCCCACTGTTGCTGGAAATTCCTAACAAGATATCCTTTAGCCGTCCTGACTTGTCATACTCCCACACAGTGAAGCAGCACACGGGGGCAATGCACTCCCCTCGCCGCCATCTTCCTTCCAGACTCGGTATGAATATTTAAAAGAATAAAAAACATAGGCCCGAGAGTTTATATGATCCACTCCTAGCTATGCCTCTGTGCTGAATTACTGGGGAGCATCCCTTCACATCAACAGCACTCAAAGTGCCCACTTCAAAAACAGATTATAGTAAAATTCCTTAAGGTCTCTCCTAGCTCTGATAGCCTAGAATCTGACGTTGACAACGTCACTCTGTTTTTAGGAACAATGTTCTGGCCACATGGTTGGGGTTAAGTTTTCCATTGGAACAGATGATCTCTAGAGAGTGTAAGAAAGCCATGCTGGTATAACATGCTCACATCATTCTCTACCTTTCACTGACCTTGGGCAACACCTGGATGCATGTTTTCAGTCATGTGGTTGGTGAGAGGCAGATGCGGATGAAAGGAAGTAATGCCTATGGTGGGGAAACGTGGTTTTACTTTGCAAAGTTTCCCTGGAGATAACAGTAGAATGTCAAGAGGGTCACACCAGAAACTCTGGGGCTATGAGCAGCATGGACATTATCGGTTTTTGTTCAATCCTCAGCTGATGAAGAATTTCAGATGTGGATCACCAGAAATCAGATTCTTTCTACTTTATAACTTCTGTTTCTGTGACTCTGCATGAAGTACTTATTAACCTCTTTAAGCCCCTAGGTCCAGTCTCTTAGAATTACTGAGAGGAAGAAATGCAGTGAGATATCACAGATAGAATATCTAACATAACTCCTCGCACAAAAGTCCATAAATGGTAGTATTATTTCAGCTGGGCTCCTGCTTCAATCACTAGCATGATATTATTAGTAATATATGTAATAACAATACATAAGTGTTAATGTTTTAAATATGCTTTTACTAAACATATCAACAATATGTAGCATTCTTGAAACAAAGCTGGGTTATTGCTTCATTTTACCAAGGTTTCTATAGACTTAATATTCTATAAATCACATATGTAGTCCTTGGATATTTTGCATAAAGCAACTCAAAGCAATCTGTTTTGAATGTGCATAGTTCATAGCTCTCTTCATATTATGTGCAAAGTAATCAGAAAATCCATATTATTTTCTTCTACAACAATATAGATTTGAGATCATTGTTTAAATAAAAAATATGCAAAGACTATTAAACCTTAAAAGATAGTAGTCATAATACCTTGCCTTTTAATAACGTTATAAACTTTCCGAAGTATTTTTAGACATATTCTGTCACCAGGTAATGGGAATCCAAACCAATGTGTCATAAAAGGAAGATAACCTCATGAAGAACTTCTATTTTCATTCACATAACTTACAAAAGATGTATTTTTAAGTTTCCTTCTTTGGTAGCAACTGATGGTCGCTATAGTTTGAAGGAAAACAATGTGGTGTCTTTGAAGGCCTTGAAGGTGGGGTTCATCCAAATTGAGGACATGTCTAGTCTCTGCACTTCAAAGGTTTTATGACCTAGGGCAAACTATTAAATTCCCTGAGGTATAGTTTCCTCTCTGTTAAAAATGGGTATAATAATATCCACTATTAAGAGGTATTAAAAAGATAAAATAGCTCTCTATGGAGTCATGCCTATTATATAAATGGTATATGAATGGTAGCTTCATCTTATTTAATCTCTCAACTCTTTACCAGACTGGAGTTTTGTCAGGTTGGACTTCCATAATTGAAATACAGAGGTCTTGGTTAGAAGATGTCTTTGAATTACAGAATCAGTCTGGAGTGATGCAGGGTGTTTCCAGGAAGAGACCACAGGCAGGTATAACTCTTGACAGTGATGTAAATAACTCTGTGAGAAAACCATTCTTTTTTTAAAAAAAAATAATTAATTAATTAATTTTCATTAGGTATATATAACAGCACAATGCATTTTGATTCATTGTACAGAATTGCAGCACAGCTTTTCACTTCTCTGGTTGTACACGTTGCCGCGTCGCACCATATGTACAGAAGAAGACCATTCTTGATAGTTCTGACAATCTGTAGGGAAGTAGATTAATATTCTATTTGTATTTACAATAAGAGGGGATACAGAAAATGTAATGTTCCTTTCCAATGCAAAAGCAGTAGTCACAGTGTAGTTCCCACTGGAGAATTCTCAGCAGATTGTTCTTGGAGCCATTCATCAGCTGGAGAGATGGTGCATGGAGATGAGGCTGAGATTAGATTAGTACTGTATACTCTACTCCCTGGGCACTGAGAGGTGGTTCCCTCCAGCAATTTCAGTATAAGGTGAGGATAGTTTTAGGGGGAAACTAATTTCTTATAACAACATCTTGATTTGTACCAAATTAGTTGAGTTACAAATGTAAGATGATAGGCAAAATATTTGACAAGTGGGACATTCCTTGCGACATTTTCTGTCCCTTTCAGAGCAGTAAATTCAATTGACTAAGAAGTAAATAGATTGTTGGTCACTGCTTTTGCTCTTTGTGTTCAGCTATAAATTGTACTTTGGAACAGGTATAGTCTCTGAAAGCATAATTTGACTAAAGCTGTGGATTGTTGGTTATATAGACTGAACTATGTAGGATGAAGAAGATATGGGACTGTGAACTTGGGACTTTGCTATCTGATTGTTCTATGAGGAAGGAAGAGTGTCTGCTCTAGCATTCAAACACCTGTCACAGTGTCTTACAAAGAGAAGGCTCAATACCACTTGAATCACAAGACTTACTCAAAATAATCCCCTTGTTTTCAAATAAACATTTCCTCCCCAAAATGAAAATGCACAGAAATTAAAAAAAAAAACACACAAAAATCAGCAAATACACTAGGCAGTTTTTTAAAAATTTTGCTTCCTACTCTCACAATAGGCAATTGATGTGATGATTAAAAAATTAAATATTTTCACATTACTGTTAGAGCTATTGTTTAGGACACTGCATTGCAAAGCACTTACCTGAAAGGAAAGCTGATATTCTGTTAGTGGTGGGGAGTTACAAGGGATTTCCATTTGTTCTGTGCACATCATTGTAAACTATCAATGTTCAGTGTCCACTTATGGGGTTTACTATACAATTTCTGCATGAGTTGTCTTTGCAAATGAAACTCACAATTTTCTTTACATTTATTCAACAGACTTTTCTCATTTCCACCAAGTGAAAATGAACCTTTGGGACTGAAAATATCTCCTATGTGTCTGATTTTGCTGGGCAAATTTGAAATGATCTTCCAGCTTCAGCATTTGTAAAAATAAGATGATTTTTTTAATTGACTGAGCAAATGGTCTTCTTAGAAATGATTCCAGTATCATACACTATTACGTATTGTATGATATAAATTCTAAGGAAAGACCATGGGATTTGTAGTTAGACATAATAGCACATGTTCCATCTATCCTGCATAAGGGCTCAGAGATGCATGATAAATTATTTAAATTCGCTGCAACTAATCTTCCGTATATATAAAATGAGAATGGAAATATTTCTCTGAAGTTCTGCTTCCAGAGAATATGGTAAACTAACCTAACGCTTAAAATGCAACTAACCTAACACTTGTATCCCCCATACAAAGGAGGGATAGAAAAAGAGATGAAGAGAGATTCAAGATGGTGGAATAGAGGAGGTTGCATTCCTGGCTGCTCCATGGGGTGAAAACAAGAAAGCAGACAGGTAGCTTCTTCACAAGGTGGGTGAACAAAAAAAAATGGGGGGAGACTTTACTGGAACCTAAAACTGGACATTCAAAGCAGACTATGGTACTTGAGGTTGGATATAATAAAATCAGGAAAAAATCTCCAGTAGCACAGCTGCTTCCACAGCTGGGCTCGAAGCTACTCCAGCCAGAGAGGTCCCTCCATGAGCATAGTAGAGCGATAGGTGAATTAAAAAACCCACATTTTGGGGAGTCCTGAGGTGTGCGTGGGTACAGAGCATATAGAGACCGAAGACATTGCCCGACAAACCTGAAGGATGCCCTGCATGACATCTGTGTGTGGGGAAAGATGCTGCCAATTCTCCTGGTGGCCTGCGGAGATAGGAAGGAAGGAATCTTTTTGCAGCTGTGGCTTGGGGGCCAGAAACGGAGAAAGCTGATTCCTGGCAAATCTGAATTTGGCCTAAAATACAAGCCCAGTAAACACACGCTGCACTATATAGATTCAAAAGGAATTTTTATGAATAATCAAAGCACACACTACATAGAGTGGGCTTAAGTGACCAGGAGAAAATAAAATGTGGAGAAAGGTTTACACAGGGGACAACTGGTCACAGAAATCCACCCGGCCTAACCCCTGCCCCCCTTCAATCCAACTGCTTTCAGGACCAGCTGGAAGAGATGAATCTGGCTGGGAACTCATAAGGGGTAAGGGTGTGGGGGACTGGAGAAATTGGTGATCGAACCCAAGACCAGGAAATGTGGGGTCTGCAGGTGACTTAGAGGACAAAGAATTGGCTCATCCACCATTCGAATGGAACCCAGGGGAGATAATAAGGAAAAGCTATCTAGAAGATATAATAGGAACATACATGGGCCTCAATTTGAAGATTGGAATGTTTTAAATACCTGAAAAATTTGAGAAATAGATAGGTTAATTATTACAGTAGGTCAAGTGATAAAACAACATTAAATTTATAGAAAATATGTGTAAATAAAAGAAATAAAAACAGATTTTTCTATTCATACAAAGCACTTCTGATAGCAAACGTATAGTTTGGTTTGGTTTTGTATTTTTTTTCACAACTAATTCTCCAGTTTTTGGCAAACACCAACTGGCTGCCCTACAATTTGATTTGCCTCTGACATTAACTGTCCATTATTAGTACAGACACCACAGCTTAAGGGCTTAGTCCCAAGGCCTCCCCACCATCTCAGATGCCAATTACAAATAATTAGTTTACTCACAACTTTTTGTCTAACTTGGCTGCAAATCAGAAGTTCCCATGGCACCTTCATCAGGTTTGATAATTTGCTAGAGGCTCTCAGAACCAAGAGAAGAGATTTACTTACTATTATTGATTTACTAAAAAGATTATTAGTAAAGGGTACTAATGATCAAAAGAGAGAGATTTGGAGACTTTCTATGAGTTTGGGGAGTGCCACCCTCCTGGAACATGGGTAATTCAAAAGGAAATTTTACGAATAATAAAAGATACTTCTCTCAACTTTATTCTTCTGGATACTAAGGTTTTTGGAACGAGGGGCAAAAACAAAATATTTCTTGAAAAGACATCCCTATCACCCCTATCACTCTAGAAATTCCCATGGCTCAAGAACTCTTCTGCCAGGAACCAGGGATAAAGTTCAAGTATGTATTTTTTATAGTACAACACTGTAAAAACTCAGTTAATAAGTCATACACTTATATTTGCATGTGTTAGTAAATGGATACTACCAGAATAAATACTTTGTGTATGCAGATAAAAAAGAAAATAATTACCACAGGTAAACCACAAATGAAGATTCATACATTTCAAAGACTTGAAATCTTATAGACTAAGTTCTTTGGTTAGAATGCAATAAAATTGAAAATCAATAATAAAAGAGCTATTGTAAAATTCCATTTTCGATAATTAAATAAGACACCAAAGAGATTTTGAAAAGTGGTAGAATATTCTGAGTTGTTCTATGTTAATACATTTGAAAACTTAGATGAAATAGTAAATTCCTATGAAAATATGAAATGCCAAAACCTGTCATTGAAATAAAGAACATGAGACATTCAGTAAGTATTAAAATAATTGAAGTGGTCATTGGAGAATTAACCAATAAATTCTACAAACTTTCAAGGAATAGCTATTTATTAACTTACAAAATTTGTTCCATGAAGTAGGAAAAAAGAATAGTGAGAATATCCATGCCCAAAGATTTTGAGTCTTTGATATTGATGAAATTTTATTTGTGGTTTATGTGTGCCAATTTTTTTAAGCTTATAAATACAACATGTTCATTTATATAGTAACTATTTATTAAGGTTTTCCAGTTCATTTTATGAAGTTGGGGTAATTTTTATTCAATAGCTTAAGGTTTTCTAAAAAAAACCACTTTGGAGGTCTGCATGGCCAATTAACCAGTGATTTAAAATTAACTGAAAAACAAGGATGGAAAGCTCAGAAATAAAAGCATGCATTTATAGCAGTTGTGAGACTTAATGGAATGGACATGCTGATATAGTAGGGAAAATGTTAAAGATAAAAATCATTTAACAGAGAAAGATGAAGTTTGATTCCTTTCATTCAATACATAAATGTAGACAACAGAATGTTAAAAAAAATCTTTAAAACTCTAAAGCTAAAGGAGAAAAATATAGGAAATTGTCGTTGAGGCTTGGCCTAATGGTTGGGGAAAGTGAGAGTCCACCAGATCCTCAAACCAAAAATTTTAATAAAAGCAAGAGTTGGTGGATCTTATTACATAAAAATGTTTCATTAAGGAAGGAAAATATAGACGATGTTAGCAAACACAGGACAGTATGAAAGGACATATATACAATAAATGAAAAAACCAAGAATTAAGTTCTATCGCATAATACCCCTTACACAACCTAAGAACACACTGAAAATCAACACCATCTTTTCATAACATTGAATACCTATTAAGTATATATATTCCAAATCATTGAATTTGGAACCTTTGTAGGAATGTAGAACAGGATTGGAAGACAGGAAGAGTGAAAAGAAAGTAAGAGAAAAAGTCTTCCATGAACTGATGATAATTATGTGCCATAAACTGGAAGTCATCCTTAATTCAACTCTATATTTGAGTCCCAAAACAAATAAAAGATGTACAGAAACATGGACATGCTTAAATGAATAGTGCTCAATATATTTGTGTTTATCGGCAGTTTAGAACACAGGAATTATAAAGGACTTGGTCAATAACACGTCTTATGCTTTTTATGTTGTCACTGTTTATCTCAGTTGCTCCTGAGGTGAACAGTTTAATTTCTTTTGTAGGTTTTTTTTTTTTTTTGAAATCTTCAAGTGTCTTAATAAATGTCTGATCTTTCTGTAATCTCCAATTGATGTGAGCTTTTTTCCTATTTTTTTATATTCAGTTCCATGTTTCTAGTTGCAGATACAGCTATAATGGTATGATCCTTAGGTGTCATAAAAATACATACATATATAATAAAAATTAACCACACTTTGACAGCTCATCTATCAAGGGTTCTCATCAGACTGTTTTGCTGGGATGTGCTGGTAGATGAACATGAGTTATATACACTCTAGTAAAGCAGTCAAGAAGAAAACTGTGTAGCCTTTAAAATGATGGAAATGGTTTTAACAATGATATCAACAATATGAGTGGAAAATAATATCAAGACAACCAAATTCCATATGTGGTATTTATAGTAAACTGTGTTTGAGGAAAATATGAAACACTTTTGTAATGATTTTTCACTGTGGTGGAAAAACTGGTCTTGGCCCTGGCAGATACCATCCATGTATCCATCTTCCTTAGCCCTCCAAACCTGTTGTAAGCTTTGTCGATTTTTAGGTGCTGGGATCTGTGTGTTTATGTTTATGATGTCTAGAAAACCACCTTACTGATGTGCCACATCTGAGGCAACCCTTAACAGGTATCCCTGGGAGTTAATTGTAATAGCAGAAGGAAAAAAAAAGCAACATAAAAATTGCTTTAGGACAAGTGATTCCCATCAGTGTGACAACTGATAGAGAGGCGGAAATGTCTTATATAGGACTTCCTGACATCCCTGACTCTCCTTAGCAGTATGTGCTAACTACTTTCTTTGTAGCTTTGCGTGTATGTGGGGGAGGGGAAACTTAGACAAAAATGTCCATTCTTCCAGTTAAAAGGAGGAAAAGAGAAAAGAGAAATTGTGAAAAAGACTAAATTGCGATTTTTGTTGTCCACCAAATTGTCGTGTTAGAATACAGCTGTGACATTAACCTTGAGCTGTCTGAATATCTAAAGTGAAGAGGTAAGGGAAAGATGAGTTTAAGATCTCCTTTTTTTTTATTTGAATTTCCATGCATCCATAATTCTCAGTGTTCTAATTTCTTGTACTCATAACTATCATTCAAGACAGACAAACCAGACCCTTTCTCCCACAGAAAAAATCATGGTTAAAGGCTAATTGCTTTTAGGCAACTCCTTGGTGTTCTAAATAGATTGGACAGTTGCACAGCTTTGATCTCACGGTGAGGATGCCTGTCAAAGGATATGCTCTAGCCGGGTGTGGTGGCACATACCTGTAATCCCAGTGGCTCTGGAGGCTGAGACAGGAGGATGAAATTCAAAGCAAAAAAAAAAAAAAAAGGATATGCTCTCAGGTGAGCTCACACCTTCAGAGACATCAGGGTAATTCTGCAGACTGTCATATGAAAACCCTCAAACATGTATCTCCCAAACACGCACCAGAACAACTTGAAAATTCCTCTTTGAAAAGTAACTGCTAACCAGTTCCCATAATAAATCTTAGCAAACTATATTACATTAAAAAAAGCACTGAATTCTCATGCACACACACACATACACAAAAATAAGTGGATTGAAACTAAGATATGCACGTTGTAATTTGTTCTGAATACAAATATGCAAACACTTAGCATTATTTGAAAATAAATAAATGTAAATTAATACAGTATTGAAATACTGCTTTTTTCCTGTCAGATATATAAAGAAAACATAATAGAAATACTTACTGTTTCTAAGAATATACAGAACTAGTAATTCATGTATGCTTTGGTACATAAGTAATGGAAAATCTATAACAAAATAATTTGAAATATACACATCTATTAGCAAGTTCATTGTAACATTATTTGTAATAACAATTTGGAAAAAAATTAAATATCCAACAATTAGAGCTTTTGAAAGTGTAATATGTTTGAACAACAATTTGAAGGTTCTTAACACCACTGAGCTCTATACTTAAAATGGTTAAAATGGCAAATTTTGATATGTATGTATATATATATTACTATATAAAAATGTATTAGATTGCATCCCAAAAACATAATATCATAAAGCATTTTTATTAGTGGGAGAATATATCTCTATTTGTGTGTGAGTTATGTTCCTAAAATGTAAAATATTATTGTTTATTACTCACACTATGTATGTATACTACATATTAATGCATACTCATTTACATTTAAATGGCATTGTAAAGGTTGTATCTTTAGTACAAACTTAACGGTTTATAGATTTTTTTATTATTTTTGCTTATTTTTTCAATCTTTATTCAATAAGCTTGTCTTACTTAAGTTAAAAAAATGTTCATTAATGTAAAAATATTCAGAATAACTTCAAAAATGTGTTTCTGAGGTTGCAATCCAAAATTGAGGTTCAACAATGTTTATGACATAAGACAAATGAAACAAAAAATAATCCATTTTTTTCCTAAAATTTTTCTTTCTCTGATGAGAACAGCTCTGAATCAAAAGCTGTTTTCTTGCAAGCAAGAAGCAATTAATTTCTTATTTTGTTTTTCTCGAGGGAAACAGGTTGATTTGTCCATTTTAATTTAAAGTCTAATTCTCAGAAGATTTTCTGGGTACCACATTTATGTCCTTTTCTTATGATAATGTTGTTTAGGAACATGATTTTCTTCTATGAGGTTGTCCATTTCTTGAGAATTGCCTTCTGACTAATTTATTTAATGGATCCTTCACACTGTCCAACTTCATGTGTGTTTGTACATCATAGATTTTCAGTATATTTGAGGGCTACAAAATGGTAGCAAATTGACTTTTCCTTTACCTTCACTTTTTCTTCCTTCCTTCTTCTTTTCTTTTCTTCTGATGCGAGTTTCTCTGATGTGTACCTATTCTTCCCATTCAAAATCTCTGCTTTGCTCATTAGAGCTATTCTGAGGTGTTTTTCTGTGTCTTAGGGGAACACTTATATTCAGTGCACAAATATGTAAGAATGCACTCTAAAAGGATTCTGTGTTCACTGTGGTATGAAGCTCATGATGTTGTAAGTTAGCCATTCTGTTTCTGAACTGCCAAACTATTAAACTTTTATTCTTAATAGATGAACTGCATTTATTTTCTCTATGAATCTTGCCATTAATCACAGTTCTATTCCTTCGAGCAACAGGGTTCTTGGTTAGGGTTCCTTGATGTCCATTTATGTTCCGAGTGTATGTTCTCCAAGTTCTGTAAGCTGGCTAAGGAGGTAAGAAGTCCAAGTTGTTGTTTTTCATCCGTTTTTTTTTCGCCAAGGTTATTGTCATAGATGAGCATTGATAATACAAATCAAAAATTTATTTTGTTTTCTGTATAGACGGTCCCCAACTTAGGAAATTTTGACATTATTCTGTGTGGTAGGAAAGTGATTCTCATCGAGTTGAAACTGCACTTGTAATTTAAAATTTGAATGCTTTCCTTGCCTAGTGACATTTGGTCTAATCCTCTCTTGTGACATTAGCACCAGCAACCACAGCTCCCAGTCAACCACATGATCACGGGGGAACTCCATCAATACCAGCATGTTGTGTTGATGAACTAGGATGTTTGTGCATTCAGTGTGTTTTTGACTTAGCAGTCTTTTCAATTCATGAAGAGTTTATTAAGATATAACCTCATCATGAATCAAGAAGCATCTGCTCTCATTTTCCCCATGCACTGGCATTCCCAAAGCATGCCTGGCTTGGGGCAGAGCCAGCATTGTTCTAGGGCACAAAGAACAGAGTCGTGAAAAGTGTAGACTCAACACTCAGGGATGGACACTGTAGGAGGGAGGGAACATTAAAAAGAATGTCCACTGAATATCCTTACTTGGCAGTCAGAGAGGGTCAATGCCAAATTTAGTTACAAACTTGAGGTACTGCTGTATGTTGCCATAAAAATAACATTTTATCTACTTCATATTACAATTGGTTTCAAACCATCGTATTTACTCGGCTCAACCACTCTAAGAAGAAATTTTGTTTTCCCCATTTTGAAGTTTTGTAGGATGAGTCTTGAAAAGTTATATACTTGCCCCAAAGATGCTTTCAAATTCTGGTAAAAGGACATCTTTCTCCTCATCCCATTTTCCTGTCTCTGTCTACAGAGAAACTCCAGGAAACACTCTCCTCCCTGTTATTTCTTCTCTTGGACACCTCTTCCATGAAGAGGCAAAGCTCCCAATCTAAGTGGGCAGAGCTTGAGAAACTGGGCAACCGTCTTCTAGTCTGTGGATACAGAGTGCACAAGGACGTGGCAAGCCCAATCTTCAAGTTCACTTTCTGCCAGTGTGTCTGCTCGACTTGTTCTTGGGTTCCTCAGCTCCAAGAGAAAAGCAAATCTTAGGCCCATATGTGCAGAGCACAGCTGAACGTCATCTTCCTGCTCCAGCTTCCTGGCACACTGGAACAGTGGGCCTGAGTCATCTTGCTCACAGGCCATTTGTCTGAAAAACAGTTCCATACATCTAACTGGTCCAGATTTCAGGGATTAGAAAGTAGGAAGCTTTACTCAGATTCCTGAACCTAAGCTGGAGCTCTGTTAGGAAGAGGTCTGCTCCAGGTGGTCATAGTGTATTAGCCAGGCTGTGGCCCAGTACTAAGAGAGAGAGAGAGTGTGTGTGTGTGTGTGTGTGTGTGTGTGTGTGTTTGCTTTAATTTCAATTTCTATTTGGCTATCATGCTAGTGTCCATGCATAGTATCTGTTTAGTGAGCTTTTGCATCACTGTGACCCAAATACCCAACCAGAACAACTTAATAGGAGGGAAAGTTTATTTGGGGCTCAAGGTTTCAGAGGTTTCAGAAGATGCAAGGACAACTCTATTGCTCTGGGCCCAAGGTGAGGCAGCACATCATGAGGAAAGAGGCCCACCAAGGAAAACTGTTCAACTCATTGCTGGGTCAGGAAGCAGAGAAAGCAAGAAAGTGAGAAAGTGAACAACATTGCAGACACACCCTCCGGGGCACATCCTCAGGGACCCACTTCCTCCAGCTGCCCCTCATCTCTACCTACAGTTACCAATCAGTCAGTCCATACAAACCAGGATGGGCTGATTAGGTTGCAAATCTCACGATCCCATCATTTACCTCTGAACATCCCTGCATTAACGAGAGCTTTGGAGGGATACCTCATATCCAAATCATAACAGTGTCCTTGCAAATATATTTTTTCTTTATACAAAATGGAAAAGAAGGAGAAAGTGGTAGCATTCTTGTACCAAAACCCCTGCCTGTACCCTAAGCATCAACCTTGTGCTGTAGGCTCCTAACTGTCCTGGGCAGAGACATGGGAGTAATTTTCCTACATTCATGTAGGAAAAACAAAACAAAACAAACAAACAAAAACAAAACACTAGGTAGCCTTTTGGAACACTTTTTAGTTTGAATTTACACAGGGAGAAAATCTCCAAGGATGGTAAGGGTCTTCCTCATCCTCTCTCTTAGGATGTAGATGGGGAACTTAAGTTCTGTCCAAATGTCCCTGTGCCATACTCCACCATTGCTGTTCCCCTCTCCAAAATACCACACCCTGGCCCCATGTTTAATGTCATATGTGTCCTCCCAGGCTGCACAGGCTTTCCCTCTGAGAGATGATTCTCTCCTCCTTCATTTGGTTTTGCACTGAATTTCCTATTGGGCAGAAACCAGGATTGAGTGTTTCTGAGGACTTGGGTTGAGCAATTCACCTGGGTGAAATGGAAGTGAAGATATGGGGGAGTGGAGCCCTTCTGAAGCTGTTGAATAGAGTGCCCCTTCACAGAAGCCTCGACAGCTTGTCATTCCATTTCTGTTTATCCATTTCTCTGTCCTTAGGGCATTGGGCTGCAAGCTTTTTAATGATTCCTTCCTTTGTTCGTTCAACATGTATTATTTGGAGCCTGATGCATATGCTAGGGGGCAATAACTAGGTCCCATGTTTCAAAGAAAGAAACACAAAGAAGAATAAGGCACAGTCACAGTCACGGCCCACAAGCAGCTCACAGTGTGATGGAGAGCCCAGTGAAGTAAACACACACAGTATGCCAACTGTTCCAGGTGTCAGCGAATGTGTAGGAATCCCTGGAAAAGACGAATTCTATCTGCCCTGGAGGAGACCCACCCTGAAGCAGATCACGTTAAATAAAACCTGAAAGATGAGATACTAGGATTAGGTTAGGGGTGGGGGCTGTGAAAAGTAAGGAGCAAAACTCCTCCTATGTTCCAGAAGGAGGCAGCCATAGCAGTGTGACATCTTTATGAAAGCACAGGAAATTGCTGGCATTAAATGTAATGGAAAAAGAAGGCGCAAGGTGCGTTTGTGTGAAAGGGGAGGTTGTGCGTTGGATTCCAGGTCTCCTTCTTCATCTTCATCTACCTTATGACCCCACAAAACATAGGTGCTCTCGTCTGCCTCTTGCTCTGTCTCTCTGCGCTCTCTTTTTCTAATGAACAGATAAATTAAGAATGAAGTAGATATTCCAAATGCCTCTTAGTAACATAAATATGTATGAATAATGGCTGTTGAAAGCATCAGGAGAAAAAAAAAAGAACATTACTGTTTAAATCTCATTATTCCTTAAGTGCCTGTGTGTGCGTTTGCTTAATTACTTTAAATGGAAGCATATTTTGGGATTACTGTGACTTCTACAGAATAAATGAACTACTCAAACCATGGACCCCAGATGCCCTTTTTGTTACATGAAATTATTACTGGACAGGTCCATTTTTTTTTCTTTCATGTAGTATGCCAGCCAGTAAAATGAAGATTTTTTTTTTCTCAAGAGAGAAGGTTTATTCACTAGGTGGTTGGATGTGTGTAGATTGGGGAGCAAGTCTCAATTCTACCATCCCTGAAGATAGGGGGTAGGAGTACTTAGGAGATAAAGAAACCTGATAATTTGTTGTGTAGTCAAACTTATAGATCTTCCTAGGAGGCAAGTTCAGAGAATGGTGGCATCAGTGTGCCCTGAGGATGGAGTTTTTGGTGCTCTGATATCCAAAGGTCACCCATCAGACAGCTTCTCAGGCTTGGGTGAAGGGTTGGTGGTTACAAATGGTTTGAGAAAGACAAAAGTATTCTCCAAGTTTCTGAAAAACAGCTCAGGTAGCCATTATCCTTGCCACCCACACCTCAGAGGAGCATGCAGGAAAGCTAATGGCAGTGTGCTGCTTAGCTATGTGACCTCTAAAGTTGGTGATAAAAGCAAGGAACCAAGAGAAAGTGAGCTCTCAGGTTTATTCAGGTTTTCTCTCAGTCTCCAAGTTATTAATATCCACCCTTGTCTATTGATTATTTAGAGGGTTTATTTCCAGTTGGAACATTTTACCACAGGTATTTTAGTCTGTGCTAAAAGCGCCAAGACAGAGAACCTGTGCAGCCTGCCTGGTGGGATGTCGTGACGCCCTGTTCTTGCATTCTGCTGTCCTGGGCCCTGGAGTTGCAGGTACCTATGAGATGCTAGAAAAACTCAGGGAGGCACAGGGTGACCCTGGGATCAGGTCAGTGGGGGAGTTCAACAGAATGGGAAGCACAGAGGAGAAGTGGAACAAGACTTGAGTATTTAACTGAGTGGGTTGGGTTACATCAGATTATCAAAATTAAACAAAACAATTTAGAGGCACCTACTCTGTTTTTATCCCTGGGATAAACAAAGACATGTTTGAGTATAAGAAAAAAAATATTTTCACCATAGCTCCCACTGACATTCACTATGGGAATGTTAAAAAAAATATTATTTGGGGTGTATGGGCCACCACAATGGTTAATGAAAATAGTAGATCTATAGTATGTGTTTTATCAAATTGCTATTGTTCCCTTCTTTCTGTAACATCATATTGAATCTCAGGAAAAGGAAGAGATTTTAGTGGAAATGAAATTTACCTTCAGTAGTAAAATTATACGAAAAATTGGAGTATGACCAACTGAGTAACTGGAAAAAGCTATGGATTTGCAATTGATATTTGTATAATCCTGGGCCAGTAACTTAACTCCTTATATAAGAGAATAATACATAATTTTCATCTTAATGTTAAGATTAATGAGATCATGCATGCAAAGTGGCAGGTAAATCGTAGTTATTGTTTCAACCAGTGTAGCTATTACTGTCATCTAACCTAATCCTCTCATTGAACAAAAAGAAAACTGCCTATGAACAGTTATATAAAAGCTAGTGGAAAGAATTTGAGCTAGATCCTGTTTAGTCTGATCCATAGTCAAACACATTCTTTCTCTATGAAATCAAAGAACATAGTTGGTTCTCCTTGATAACATGGGAGATCTTATTATATGTTTTTAAAGGGTCTCTACTGCTTCTCTGCTAGGTGAGAGAAACCATGACTGGATATTTAGAAGCCCCCTCACCCCACCCTGCCACCTTCTGAAACAATTTAGATGTCTGGGAGAAGTAGCCTCCCTAAAACATGTTTTCCAAGGGTGATTGAAAATGAGCCACTGACAATTCAGTACTCTCGTGTCAGCGTTGACATTTCCCTCTCCCTTCAGTGGTTGTCTCCGGCCCTAGAGCAGGACACAAGAGTGCCTATCACTTTATACACTCTCTAAGGCAAAAGTTCTTGAATTTGCTCAGGTGACTGAGCCCTTAGGAATCCTTTCATTCTTTGGGAAACATTTTTGGCATTTTGATAGGCTCACATTACAGTAAGCAAATAAACGAGACACCATTTATCTTAGGTCTTAGTCTGAAAAAGAAAAGTCCCAATCTAAAGGATAAAATGAAGATGACCTCCCCAACTTTTTTTTTAACTTGTAGTTGGGCATAATACTTTCACTTTATTTTTTATGTGGTGCTCAGGGCCTCACACGCGCTAGGCAAATGCTCCACCACTAAGCCACAACCCCAGCTCCCCAACTTTTAATACTGATCCAGTTCAGATAATCAGGATGTTCATTTTATCACCCTTGTTTT
Source organism: Marmota monax (assembly GCF_021218885.2). NCBI lineage: Eukaryota > Metazoa > Chordata > Mammalia > Rodentia > Sciuridae > Marmota > Marmota monax. The sequence goes on along the minus strand of NW_026693934.1, from coordinate 15,773,159 downwards.
CCTTTCCAGGACAGAAATTATAGGAATCCCTTAGGACAGCTCTGTAATAATAGTAAAGTAGGGCAGATGCTGACACATAGTAGTAACTGTTGATTAAGAAAAATATCAATGACAAATGTGACTAAAATAACTGGGTGAGTCAGTCCTTGGGTTGAGAACATAGATTTATTAAATTGATAAGTTTGGACTAAGTCTGTTTCCATACTTGAGTGATAAAATTTGACGCAAGTTGTATCCACATGTAGTGAAGTGCAACCCAACCAACTCAGTATGTAAACAAACTTCAACTTAACTAAGGGGGTATTCCTGTAACAGCTGAGTCTCAGCTATTCATAGCAGCAGAGTGTCAGCCAATCACAGGCTGCAACTGATCATACCATGTCATATAAGGCAAATGTGGACTGCAGCCATTCACATTGTTTCTGTATGTCACTTCCTTTTCTCTGGCTATAAATATAGCCAAGACATGTGGTTGGGTGGGGTATTCTGAATTAACTGCAGTCTGTGCTGCCTAGTTCCAGAACCTTTCTTGTGCTCAAATAAACTTTGTTAATTTCAACTCATCTTAGATTTTTATTTAACAGACCCAAACACTTGTTTGTTCAAGTCCTTGTATAGTGTATCTATAAAATGTTGGAAAAGTTAATTACTGTGTAATAAAGTAAAAATGCATATGGTCTTTATCCCTGGTTCCTGGTACAGAGCTTCTAAAATCCTTGGAATTTTCAAGGAATAGGAATGTCATTTGTTACTCATAATCAGCCTATTTCCATCTCACCTGAGTTTATGCTGATAAAATAAATTAGTATGAGGCTCTAAATTGGCTCAAGATGGGAATAGTCACCAGAAACCCTAAGTGTTTATAAGACTAGAACTTCTAACCCCACCCTCAGGGAGTCGGGTGGAACAGCTCAACTTGAGCTCTGCAACAATTCTTGGGGAATGAGATTTGGAGATATTCTGGGTTGGTGAACACATCCATTTGTTAGGTACATCTAGAGAGGTGGTGGACCTTTGTACTACTACTCGATGTCTTATAACTTGTCCTATGCATCTCTTCCATTTGTCTGTTCTGAGTTTTACTTTTTATAATGAACTGGTAAACAAAAATAAAGTGTTTTGTGAGTTCTTTGTGCTGTTCTAGAAAAATTATTAAACCTGTGGAGGGGATCATGGAAGTCCCAGGTTAACAGACAGTTGTACAGAAGTATGAGTGATTTGGGACTGAAATTGACATCTGAAGTGGGGGCAGTTAAAGGACCAAGCCTTTTAATTTTTAGGATCTGTTTCCTACTCTGGGTCTTCTCAGAATTGAATTGAATTGAATTGTAAGACACAGTTCATATTAGAGAATTGGAGAATTGATTGTTGGTGTCAGAAAACACTTCACACTTGCCCCTCATAGTTTCTCTGCGAAATGGAAACAGTAGCTTCCATCTTCTGAGTTGTTATGTGTATTAAATCAGATATCATAAACAAAGTGTCTTCTACTTTGAATTTTGTACAGTATATTGTTAGTAGATGCTAACTATTTTTAAAGGATTTTATACAAAATGGTTTTAATTCCATATCATCCTGAAAATAGGCTCATAGATCTGCTCTCACATTTACGGTCTTTTAACCCTTGTCAGCTTAGGTTCTCTAAAAATTTCAGTACTCTTGTTAAGCCAAGGGCTGTAGACCAACTGCAGTATTTTGTTTGTGCTATATTATTTTTAAATTGAAACAGTTCAAAAGCATTTCTAAAATAATGAGTTTTCACATCAAACACCATGATTGTGTGCATCTTTTGAAAAACTTGAAGTTCTTGAAGACTAAGCTCCATTCTGGTGAGGGAAGGATGAGCTACTAATCTGGGATGTGGCTGCTTTGTTCAAAAGTGTGGCTCTTCAGCACCCCCTGCTCACCCATTCCTTATCTGACTATCTGGCCAATTCCTCAGCTCAACTTCAGGAGCTTGGTAGTCCTGAAGAGTCTTTGCTGGTATTGAAACTTTCTTGAATACTGAATCATTGCTATTTGAAGCAGGTTTTTACTCTAACACCCCCTTTCTATCGTTCATCTTGTATCTTGGAAATTCTGTTATATAATCAGAGTTGGTAACTAGGACAGAGCATCTAGTATTCTCAATGACACTATTACAAAAGGGAGCAAGGGAACTGGGGATTTCAGGGTTGGAAGTGATGATAGAGATCAGAGAGTTGAACTCCTGCTGAAGGTCACATTCTGAGGAGAATCGAACCAAGTTATCCTCTGCATCTCTTTCCCAGCAGGCGATTTTGTGTTCAGTAAGAGAAACATGGGGATATTAGAAACCTGACTGACATCTGGTGCTTCATTGCCCCCAACCAGACAGAACACAGATCTGGGGATGCTTAGCGAGAGTCATAATGGGGAGAGAACAACAGAGACTGGGAGAAAATTGGGCCAGGCAGATCCAGAAAGTCATGGTCCAGGGGGTCTACAGTAAGGCAAGGTTGGAGCCAGCAGGGTGTTGAAGCCAGAGTCCTGGGAACAGATCCATATTGCAGGTCAGGTAAAGGACTCTCCAAGACATGTCAGATGAGAGGCAGTTAGACAGTGAGCAGAGTGCAATGATAGGCTAAGAGAAGTCATGAATCATAGTGTGCAAGCAATAATTTACCTTAAACCACTTCATCTCAGGCCTTATGATATGGATGTGTGCATTAGTTTGTTTCAGTCATATGCCAGGGAGATTTGCCAGCTTTTAATCAGAAAACCCATAATCCAAGGGTGGCTACTACAGGTATAATCATCCTTTGTAATTTCCCAGGGATTGGTTTCAACCCCACCGCCTACAACACAAAAATCCACAAATGTTCAAGACCTGTATATAAAATGGTGTGGTATTTTCATATAACTTATGCACATTCTCTTATGTACTTTAAATCATCACTAGATTTCTTATAATACTTAATACAATGTATGGGCTGTGTACATGGTTGTCATGCTGTATTGTTTAGGGAATCATAAGAAGAAAAAAAAGACAGTGTTCAATCAGATGCACCCATCAGAGGCCTATCTGCATAGTACCCAATTGAGACCCGAGTTAACGATGCTCCAACTAGCTCTGGAGAGACAGCGAGAGTGTGCAGTGGCGGGAGGCTACAGCAGGATGGGCCCATACTTCACTTCATATGAAGTTTCAGTGGAATGCTCAGCATGCAGCAAATTCAAGTCTTGCTTTTTGAAACTTTCTGAAATTAAAAAAAAAAATCTTTGATTCTTAATTTGTTGAATTCATAGACACAAAAACTCTGAATATGAAGGGCCCACTGTATTTTTCCTTTATTTTTCAATTCTTAGAAAGGTGGCTAAGTAGAGATAATGGGCCATGAAATAAATATGTATTCACTGGAGAATTTTTTGGCATCCAATACCTGTGGATTAGGTACTCCCCACTTTTTAAAGCAATAAGCATCACAACAAATCTAGTGTCTACTGTACTATGTACCCTTAGAAACAAAGTGAAAACTTTGACATGTAAGCAATCTTGCATCTTGATGCTTTTTTAGAAGATTATTGGTCACCGTATGCAAAGAGATGATTCACTGAAAAACAATGAAAATATTCCAACATTTGTTTTCAAATAACTTACCTAGCAAGGTATTTTTAGGGCCTAAAATTAAAATGTGTGTAGTTCATTGAGCCGGCATGCTTGCTCATAAATGTTGTATATGTCCCAGAATTTGAACTGGGACTTGATTTTATAATTTCCTGGAAGCTAGGTAATGAGAGACTGCTCATTCTCACTTGCCTCCAATTATTGAGGGGCACCAGCGAGATCCTCAAAATAAACTGTTAGGTAGGGAGCAGGAAGCATACTCAGCAACTCAGTGGTATGGTGGGACTGTGTACATAGAGAAGAACAAGGGTGACCCAAGAACTGAGAAGACAGAGCAGAAATCCAAGGGGAATGGATGAGTTACGAGGACCCTGGGAGTCTCCTGGTTCAGCAAAATCTCTTGTTCCCTGGTGGAGTAAGTTTGAGGTTGGCCTTAGCTGTGCTGGCTCTGGGGGACAGACAGCCTGGCATCTGGAAAGCTTTAGGAGACCTAGTTCAGAGTCAGTCCTAATTGGCCATGTGGACTTTTATAGGATCTGCATCCACTCTGGGTCTCAGCTTCCTGGTATGTAAGTTAGAGTTAGAAGGGAGAGTCTGGCTGGGGCAGCAGAATGTGGTGAATGCAGGGAGACACCATGGACTTGGGGCCTGGTTAGAATTTCAGGTTCTTGCTGTATCACTAGGGCTCTTCATGCAAGTTGTTGAACCCATCTGAACCTTGATTTTCTCATCCATGAAATGTAGGCAATGACACCTATCCTAAAGACACCGTTTTAAATACTAAGTGAAAGGAGAAATGTGAGTGCTTGATCATGGCATTCGATGTAAGAAACACTCCATGATGTCACACTCGCTTCTGTTCTTTTCCTTTCGATTAGAACATTTGATTTTTAAAAAATGAAGTCAAGTTGTGACCTAGGCAACGTGATCTTGGGCCTGGTGATGTTCTTTCCTCAGCATGGGATTTGAGTTGACAGTTGAGTGATGACAGTGGAGTCTCCTGGTCTTGACATGAGGTGGCTCAGGGGCTATTGAGGGAATACAAAAATATTGAGGGAATGTAAAAAGTTTGTGTCTTAGTACCTCTTTACTAAGTAATGCTTTATCTTGCAGGGGGGGATAAAAAACTAAATAGGTAACAACGGTCGGGTCCAAACATATTAAGGGCCAAGGTGAAATATTTTGAGTATTTAATCATTGAGAATTAAAATAGAAAAAATGCCCTTAAAATCTGTATGGTTTGTAAAGGGAAAGTTCCAAATAAGAATAAACATGAAACAAAGTTAGAGATGGGAAAGAAAAGGTTCTCACGTTGGCATGTTGGTCACGTCTTATTCTGTGCTATTTTGAGGAGGCGAAAGTACCCTTTAGGAACCACGTGACCTTCCTTCCCATGAAGCCCTCTCCTCGACCCCCAGGTGTGGACAGCTGTTTATTCTCTTCAGCTTTCTCCAGGGGTTCTCTATACCCCTGCCTTGGGTATGTATTTGGCCCTGCATGGTAGACCTGGAACACCAGAGCTCAGACACTAAAACCTTTTGAGTTAAATAGTGTTAGGAGATTATTTTCACCGAAGCCCTTAAAAATAGATGTATCCAATTACTGTAATTCTAATTTTTCAAATGTTAGTGCTTTTGACAAGTTGCAGCTCTGTTTACCTGTTCTCGCCGGAGCCTCATGCTTTCCCCCAAAAGAGCAGCATGAGGCTGGAATTTTCAGTTTATCAAAGCAAACGGCGTGCATTTTCCAAAAGCAAATTGCAGACCAAAGACATTTGTCAATGAAAAGAAAACTACGTGAAAGGGAACACTCTGCTGCGTTTGCCTACTCGTAACTTCAACCCAAACTACCTTTTGAAACATTATCTGGAAATCAGAAGAATCTCAAAAGGCACCATTAATGGATGTGTTGAAAATAGAACCCAGCTTCCTCAATAATTCCAGCTTCCTTCAATAATTCAACCTTGAATTAGTCTTTAAGTTTCCAAAGTGTGTTCAAGTTTGAATTTATAAAGTGAAATTCAGAGACCCAAAGAGTAAGAGGTTTGCATCCTCCTGTTCTTTCTGTTCATTATAAGATCTCATCGTATGCCAAGGACCAGTAGGAAAAGTTGAATATACACTGTGTCCTTCCCTGGAGAAGGCATGGTTTATTGTAATTATTATCACATCTATCCAATCTGTTTTATTTAAAAAAGGAGAAGAAATACATTATTATGTGTAAAGACAGGCGACAAGAGATGACTTCAAAGGTTTATCAGGGATCACTACTCCCAGGTGTGGACTGCTGTCAGAAAACCCAGGACAGACACAGAATTTGAATTCGGGGTCAACTTGTCTTTCTGAAGGAAAAGGTTGATCTCATATAAGTGTAACTTATGTTTTCTTTTTGATATGTGATTAGATCAGAGCACCCCTTCCTACTTAGCATTTCTCCTCCATAGCCATTCATCAGTATTCTCATGCACAGTATGTTTCTCAAGAGGCATCTGCTGACATCTCTTGCCTTCTGGTCTTGGTTCTGCTAGCCTCATGAGAAAAAAAGCATCAGCAGGAGGGCGACAAAAAGATCAGATCCTTCCTCCCTGCCTCTGCTTGAGTTCAGACCCAGCCAGGACTGCAGTAGCCACACCATGGAGACCCTCTTTCATGCAAAATCCTCAGCCAAATTCCAACAGCACCTTCTCATCCCTTTGTTCCGGCAGGCCTAGGAATGGAAAGGGTTTCCCACTATTTCCCATCCAATGTGTGTCTATACCCCTGTGGGTTGCTAAGTCTTTCCACACCTTGGCAAATAGTTTCCCCAATTAAGAACTCTGAAAAATCCCAACTGAGCATGCTATGTGTATTATGCTGGGGTCTTGCCTTGTTACAAATTCACGTATCTAATTTTAAAAAGTGTCTTCCACTTTCTGCTCTTGCCTATAATTATAGCGCATATCCTTGGAGTTAGAGATAAGCAGACTCCCTGACTAAAATGCAAATGGAAACTGAATACTTAGACTTGAAAGTGGTTACCAAAACAAGTTCAGGAGTGAGCAGGGCCTTCTGCCCTGAGGAGATGAGTCTACCTATCCTCACAGGCTCTTTCCTTAGCAAGAACTGCTTCTCCTTCAGGTGCCTCAGGGGCTCTCCCTGCTGTGAGGTCTATGTGTTCTTTGGAGTCTCTGCTCAGTTATCCCAGCTACTACTGAGCTTTTCCAGGCTAGTACTGTTTCAGGAAAGAAAAGTGAAGACAGTATGTGACTTTGTTGCATACTACTAACCTCTTCGTGGAGAGTTCTGGTATTCAGAAGAGGAGATAATTCTTCAGTTTTGGTTTTGGGATATTTTTAGCACTTATTAATCAACAAGATGTATGATCTATACTGAGAACTCAGAATTTATATTTTTAAAAGAAATATAAATGTAAGTTCTTTCCTGTATGCAATTTCTTTCTGCTTCCCCAAACTGAAATTTTTAATTATTTTATGTTGTTCTTGAAATGGCAAGCTTTCTCCAAGATTAATCTAAAGCACATGTCAAAACAGAACTTTCTTTCTCTTAATTTTATTTCTATTTGATCTATTTTCTTTAAGTTTTCCTAGCTCATTATGTCAGTGATTTAACTTTACCTTTAAAGTATTTTTTTTTACATTAAAAGAATACTTGAAATAATTTTTTCCCCTTTCCACTCACAGAATATTCAATAGAGAGAAGTTTTTGAAGAAAACTAGCAATAAATCACTTTAAAGCTTTTATGGGGAGTTTTTACATATGAAAATTACTTGTCAGTAAGGAACCCCAGCTATAGGATAATCAGTTTTGGTGTAATTTATAGTTGCCTAAACTCAAATGCTTTGCCATCTATCAATGGTTTCATTTATTTAACAATTATATTCCATGACTCCTATGGATAAAGCATGTTGTGGTATATTCCTTACTCTAAAAAAGTTCGAAATTGATTTCAGAAGAAGACAAAGAAGTTTAAATAAAGTAGAAAAGTAGAATAGAGCTTTTTCCCTGAGGTGGAAGATGAGGCTTCTAATCTCAACCACAGATCCGTAGGAAGCATCACCAACAAGAACAATGAGGCATGTACAGCTGGAAGTCTGTGTACAGTGCTGGTTATTGATCCTCAAAAAAGATGTGATAAATAGAAGCTAACAGAATAGAGGATGGTGTGTGTCTGCACACATGTGAGTGATAAGAGTATGCTACTATTTGCTCTATGAAGCCCAGATTAAAAATACTTCCATCTCTTTCTTCAGTATGGAAAGTAAAAACTGGGAGAAAGTACAGAAGTGGAAATACAGACCTATTTATCATTTTCTAGGATTTACTCTCTGGGTTCCATGGATTGATTGAGGTTCAAAGTTTAAAAGAAATACTATATATCCACTGAAATAAAATTCTATTTTATCTTGTTATTGCTAAACAGTTACTGAAAGGTGGTTGGTAATTCAATAGGCGGTACATTCAGGCAAGATATAATACGATTAGTTTAAAGGATTACCTAGGAAAAATCCCTGGTAAAGGACCCAGCATGGATTAAAGAAATACAGTGTTTTTCAGGGACTTCCTTAACCATTCCAAAGTGCTTACTGGAAAAAATTAGTACTCTTCCTTAAATTTTATGTATCTTTAATAGTGTCCATTTCTGAAAAGCTGGATGATTAAATAGATTCAGAAAAGTGGAGACTGTGAGTTGTTAGGCTGCTTTGTGCCATCAAGAGAGGCTGGGGGTCTAGGCAGGCTGAGACTTCTGAGAAGTGACAAGTGTTAGGAGAGGGAAAATGTGGGGTTGCCATCCAATGGTCTCACAGCAGGGACTCTGAGAAGCCTGTCCACAACTGTAACCATCTCTTCCAGGTGAGACTTTGACAGAAGAAAGACACAGGAACCACCCCAGGTGAAAAGGACCATATTAAAGGGAACAGAAGCAAGTGGCCCTAGAGATCTACTGGGCCTTCTCCCACCCATACACCCAATCTTATTAATTTATGAGGACCCCTATGCCAAACTGCAATGCCAAGAATAACTTTGACCTTCATCATTGGCAAAGTCACAGTGCTTTGGTTTAAAGATCTTTATTGGCTTTATTTTCAATTCTGGAATCAGGAAACACTTCATTCCATAGAATACAGTCAGTTCAATGGATTGAGCAGAAGAGGTTGGCTTTACACACAGAGGAGAGCTCAAGAAAGAAGAAACAAAGACAAAAAAGAATTTTGGTCATTTCAGAATTACTTTCCTTGTAACCATGGCAGGGAGAGAACAATAGGAAAATAAGTGGTTAGCCTGACTACTTCAGGTTGTTGTTTGGAAAGTAAGGATTAAGGCAGAGGGAGCTCTATTGTCATGGAATTTTGGCTGTTCTCTCTTTCTGGATTTCTCTCCTGAAAGATCAGTGACCTCACTGTGATTATTATTATTATTTTTTATTTCTATAACTCAAGAGCATTCTACCACTGAGTTACATCCCCAGCCATTCTTATTTTGAACAGGGTCTTGCTAAATTGCCAAGGCTGGTCTCAAACTTGTAATACTCCTACAAATGACTGGGATGGGTGCCCAGCTTCCATTATAGTTTTAATCTAATCTGTTAAGGCCTAGTGCAGAAACTGAGTCCAAATTAATAACCTCCTATAATTTTAATTAACACCAGCTAAAATACCAGACATTTAGTTAAATTTGGCTAGAAAATGACCAATCGGTGTTTGGACATGTGTCCCATTAGTGTGACATCCTGTCGTGTTAAGGATTTGTGACAATGGGGCAAGGAGACTCATTATCTGTCCTTTTCCTTCCTCTGCACTGTCCTCACCATCCACTCTTTGGTCCTCAGGGTATTTTTGTGGCTGGCCCAGGTTGTAGTCTGCTGCTCAGGGTGGTCATCAATGTACTATCAGTGAAAACTGTCCTGTGCCTTTGAGTGGCAGCTTCCTTTTTGTTTCCTGGACACAGTGAGATGCTTATACCCATCCATGAGAATTCCTCCTGGATATTGCTCTCAAGTCAACCTTGTGAAATTTCCATCTGGAAACATTTCTATTTCCATACTGGGAATTTTGATTAGTAGTCTTATTCTGGGGGTTAGCAAAAGCACAGCCACATTTCAGCAGCTTAAATGACTTCACTAAAGATTACACACACACACACACACACACACTCACTCACTCTCAAACAGCAGGTGTTGGATATGAGAACTGATAAATATCACACATCTTTTAGATACATAATCAGATCGAAAAGGGAACATTTATGGAAGGGATTTTTTTCATGGGGAAACTGTGATCAAATCCTACTTTATTTTCCTCACTCTCCAAAACATTTATTATCATTTGTTCTTTTCGTCTATTTCATGGCCAAGTCCCCTTCTTACTCTATAGTAATGATTGTCCCACAAGCCCACTCCATCTTGCACAAGCAGACATGCCAAATAATTACAGATCACACCCTCAATCAAAACCCTGACCACATAAAGAATTAATACAAGCAGGTAAGAAAAGTAAAATACTTGACTAGTGTTTCTATTATTCTAAAGGAGAATTGTGCTATTTGAACAGTAGCATTTAATTGTCATTATCAAGAAGACTTACTTCATTTTAAACTTCTCCTTTATTTAAAATAAACACCTCAGTGCTCATATTCCTGCCTGGGACATTTTTAGCAGTAACTGCTGGTTGTCAATGACAACAATCATACTTAATTGTTCATCCTGACATGCTCCAGCTCTCTATTAAACACAGATTACTCTAGATTGAATAAATGAATAGCAAAGATGCTGGCCAAGAACTCTGAACACATCGGGGGAAATAATGAATTACATCATCTTCTCATGAAATGCAGAAAGGGGCAGCACAGGTCAAGAGCTTGTTAGAGTTTCAGGTTGTCCATTTCTGCTTGAATCTTCAAAACCCATGTGCATTATGGATTTTATGTTGCAAGGGAGGAGAAGATGAAGGTCAAGTTTTTTGATTTGGGGTTATTTAGCTATTTTATTGTACTTCACATAATTTGGGAAGCGAATGAAACATATTTTGTTCCTTGTATGACTTTTTAGAAGATAAACAGTCTTCTTATTCACTGAATTATTTGCTTGCACTTTCATCTCAATATTATTAGCATTTTGCATATAAAGGTAACTAAATAGTACACTTTCATCAGTTATCAGAGACCATTGTAATAAAAATGGAATTAGAGCAATGAATAGCTTAGCAGAAAATTACAGAATGTCCTCTACATTCCTATACAGTTTGATGAGCATGGCTTTCCTTTGTTTTAATCCCTTCTTGATTTTTTTACAAAATTCCTGGGAAGAACACATTTTTTTCTGATCGTTTTAAGTCCATCACAGATCATAGTACACCTATGTTTTCATTTTAATTGAACATGAAAAATGTGGATTGTTTAAATAGACATGTCACTAAACCCAGATTATAGGAAGTATTTGAGTACCCTAGTAAGGACTTCATACTTGATAGGGAAGTGCAGATGTCAAGCTTTCCTGTTGGCCTGAACACTAATTAAAAAATCATCATGCATAATAATTATTATTAGTGTTATTTTGAAACATAGATGTAAACATTGAACACCTTTTATCAATTTAAGAATTCTATTCCTTATGAAAATTTGTCATATATGTTTTCGTCTCACATAGTAAACACAAGTTGGAGACTGGGGCTATAGCTCATGGTAGAATGCTTACCTGTCTAACATACATGAGGCCCTGGATTCCATTGCCAACATCTCAAAAAAAAAAATTCATTAAAGTAAGTAATATAAAGGACATGTTAAAGGAAATTGTCCTAAGTCACTGTTTCTTAAGGCTGACCTAAATTAATTAGTATTTCTGGGGTTTTAAAAAAACTACAATATATGAGACCTTTCCCTTGTTTACTGAAAAGAAAGAAATTTGAAGAGACTAAAGCAGGTTTTAACTAATGACAATCTTAAATAGAGACTGGAGGGACTAATACAATTCCAATTCCAAGAGAAGTAGATAACCATTATTTTAAGTATTGAAATCAAACTTTTCACTTATATATAGAAGTTTAGAAACCTAAGGTAGTATTTAAAATGAAGAAATTGAAGAAGATAACTTATTTATAAAGCTCACTGGGCAACTACAAATTCTTCTGAAAATGAAGTTTGGGTTTGCTAGTAACTTAGAAAAAGAAATTGAGATTTGGTTTTACAAGTAACTTAGAGAAAAATGTTGATATTTAGGCAAATAAAGAGGAAAAATCAGGTCAATTTAAGTTTAGTTAATGGCTGATCAGAATTATCAGGTTTCTTAATTTGTCACCCTGATTCTCTTTATAAGTTAGCAAAAGGTGTAGAAAATGGCATAGCATATTCTCTGAAAATTTTTAGCAGAACTTAATTGGAGTCTTCATCTCACAGATGCCTATGCACACACCAGAAGATTCTAAACACATTGGAAACACCAAGGTCAATAATCATGCTATTCAGACATAAGAAACTTGAACATTTTGCACAATTTGCTTTGCATTTTTCAAGGCATAGCAGGGTGATAGTAAAAGTCTCTTTTGAATTTCCATCTCCTTCTGACATTTCTCCTATCTATAAAAGACATCATTTATTGAACATCAGGCATTTAGATATAAGTCATTACTTCTATTAATAGACATTTAAAATTATCCCTAATTTTCTGTATTATATAATCTTATTATATCAGTATTTTACCTCTTAATGCACAGGTATCAAAGTTGTCCATTAAACTTGATATCCAGAAGTTGGAATTCTGAGTCACAGTATATGCTAATATTACAAAATCTCATCCCTTTTCTTTATTTTTGAATTTCTCATTCTGGCCCTATTTATACCTATCCACACTCACTGAAATGGTGATAGGTTTTGTTAATGTACTTGCCTGGCACTGTGTGATATTTTGAAGTATAAAAATCCTTCCAAGAACTGTGCAGACTGTAAAGACTGTCCCGTTTTAGAGAGAGAAGATAAAATTAAGACAGACAAAACACATTTCTTAGATCTCAGCAAACAAACAGAATATCCAATATTGGAACTCAAAATCCTGGTTATTTTAATACACTCACAAGCCACAATAAAAGATGAATTTAGAAGCAAGCTGTTAGAAAATATATGAATCTGTCTATGCCTATGTCCATGTCTATATGTGTATAAATACTATGCAGCCTATAATACAAGTGGATCAGTCTCCCACCCTCTATGTATATGTGCACATTGATACAGATACACAAAAACACATAACAAAAGACACATAGGATCAGAATAATTTCTTGACTGCCTATAATATTTATTACAAATTAATGCCTTTAATTACATAGTCTTTGTTGTAGTTTAGATTTGAGATGTCCCCCAAAAGCTCATGTGTGAGACAATATAAGAGCTTCAAATGGGAAATGATTAGAAGATGAGAGTTGTAACCTAATGAGTAGATTAATCCACCAACAGGAATTAACTAGATGGTAACTGAAGGCAGTAGGGCATGACTGGATGCTATGATGTTCTGCCTGACCTTGGGCACAGAGCAATGGAGTCAGCCTTCTATGAACTGAGACCTCTGAAACTGTGAGCACTAAATAAACTTTTTCTCTTCTAAAATTGTTCTTGTCAGGTCTTTTGTTCACAGTGGTGAAAAGGCTGACTAAAGCAGCCTTTCAGTTAGTTTTATAGGAAATCCCCAACAAGAATCAATTTAAGGGGTAGAGTTGCAATATCTTCCCGCTTTCAAAGTATTTCCTTCATATCCTTCCACAGTATATGATATTTCGGCATTGCTACTTTGTTTCCAGGCATTAGAATCTCTAAAGATCCTATATTCAAAGTCTTAGGCCACTGAGTTAAAAATGAATGAATAGATCTGATATTTCTGAAGCACCTATAACCACTTCCCCGTAGCTGCTGGTGGGTATAACAAGTCACAGAGCGGATCTGTTACAACAGAAGTAGAAGGAGCAGGCAGAGAGTATGGCATGAAGCCCAGTCTGGAGGGGCAGGACAGAAGAATCCAAGGCCCCAAACAAGGACAGTGTCTCCCAAAAGAAAGGCAGAAGAAACTAGTCATGGTTGGCACAAGCCTGAAATTCCAGTGACTGGAATTCCGGAGGCTGATGCAGGAGGATCATCATTTTGAGGCTAGCCTGGAAAACTTGGGAAACTTTGCCTCAAAATAAAAACGGTTGTAAATATAACTTTGGTGGTCCATTGTCCCTGAACTCTATGCCCAGTATTAAAAAAATAAATAAACAAATAAAAATTTAAAAAGCAGAAGAATTCCACTGGCCACTTGAAAATTTCCCCTGTTTGGTCTCAGAATGTAAGGAATTGAGTATGTTTGTAATCTATGCCGTCTAGTGGCAGTAGTTGCTGGGATTTCAAAGGCAGTAAGACAGGACGGACTCCCCAGGAGGTCACAATGCTGTGGAAAGGATAGATAGGCTTTAGTAGAGTTGAGCCCAGCCTCTGTGGTCAATAAGACGCTTGAAAACAAATTAAGACGGAATAGCTTCTATCTAAAAAGCGTTGAAATGCTGCATAGATCTCTACAACATGTAAGAGCTGCATGGGGGCTTCTATAACTTGTTCAGAAAACTACTCTAAATGTCTTCTTTAAATACCACTTCCTTTCCCCAGGGTAGCATATAAATTCTTTCTGTTCTGGGCCATCTCTGCCTCTTGTTGTCAGCCTTCTACTCCTTGCTCATCCTCTGTTCCACTGCTGTCAGGCACTGTGTTTCTTCCTGCCACAATCAGGAAGACATAAGTCATTACTTCTATTAATAGACATTTAAAATTAACCCTAATTTTCTGTATTATATAATGTTATAATATCAGTATTCTACCTCTTAATGCACAGGTATGAGGTCATCTCCGCAGACGGTTTTCTGCCTTTCTCATGTGATTCTTCATTCCAGTGCAAGTTTTCTCATCCTTGGCATGACTGACAGTTTAAGCTGCATGATCCTTGGGTGTAGGGGCTGCTGCCTTGTGCATTGTAGGATGCTGTTAGGACTCTACCCACTAGATGCCAGTAGCACCTTCTTCCTGTGACAATCAGAGACACCTCCAGACATTGCCAAATGTCCTCTGGGGGACAAATATTTGAGAAGCACTCTTCTGGGTGCATTCTTTACCTCATCACCCTGGTGATTGTGATACAGAGTACTAAAAGATGTTTGGAAGGGTCGTGAGAAAGCATCTAACTCAAAATAGACAGGGCTGGCTAAAGGATGTCAGAAATGTCAGCACACGTGAGGTGGAAGAGTTTTTTTCGAAATACACCACATATTGAGCCTGCTGATACATTACAATGGAACATCAGGGGAAGTATTAAGTAGTTTAGAGGACCAGAAAAGAAGTGGAAAATATTGCCAGGAGAGGTGATTGGGAGGAAGAGGTAAAGAGTCTTGTGTGCCATCATGAGGAATTCAACTTTTCCTAGAGTTAAGAGGGGTAAACCGAATCATTTTAAGGACACAGTTTCATTTTAGAAAACATATTCGGATAGCTTTGTGAAAACTGAAATAAAGGCAACAAAGATGGAGAAAATTAGAAGATTATTGTTTTGGATTAGATATGAGGTATCCCTTAAAAGCTCATGTGTGGGACAATGCAAAAATGTTCAGAGGTGAAATTATTAGAGTTGAGTGAAACGATGAGAGTTGTAGTCTGGTCAGTGGATTAATCCAGTAATATGGATTAATTGAGCAGTAACTATGGGCAGGTAGAGTGTGGCTGGAGGAAGTAGATTACTTGGGTGAGACTTTGGAGTTTTTATTTTGTATCTGGTGACTGGAGCTCTTCGTTTCCTGATCTGCTCCCCTCTGCCACCCCCTTTTGTCATAATGCTCTTCTTCACCCTGGGCCAAGAGCTAGGAAACTGGCTGAACATGGAGTGAACTTCTGAAACGGTGAACCAAAGTAAACTTGTCCTCCTCTACATTCTTGTAAGATAATTTGGTCACAGAGATTAAAACACTAAAAGAACTGTTATATATCTTTTTTTAAAAAAAATATTTTTTTAGTTGTAGATGGACACATCCCTTTATTTATTTATTTTTATGTGGTTCTGAGGATTGAACCCAGTGCCTCACATGTGCTAGGTAAGCACTCTACCACTCAGCCACACCCCCAGCCCCATGTTATACATCTCAAGTAAGATTTATGTAATGCTTAATCATTGAGTGACAATCTTTGTTTCTGTTTCATTCTACATAGAATTGGGTGACTACAGTTACTAATAATGCACATTTCAAAATTGCAAAGGGAATGCATTTTAAATGTTACCACCACAAAAGTGATACGTATGTGAAGTGATGAACATTAACTATTTTGATTTAATTTTTGTAAAGTGTATGCATATATCAAAACATTGCAGTATAGCCAAATATAAATCTTTATATCAGTGAACATTATTCAAAAATTTAAAGATCGAGCTTTAACAATTTTGAAAAGAAACATCATTGTGAAACTTTGAAAAGGAGAGAAAACATATATTCATAAGCTTTATAAATAGTTTTCACTTTATTTTATTAGAATTCAATTTTTATTTATAACTTTCTCACTTTCTAAACTCTGAAGTTCATCCAACCTCAGAATATTCCCCCTGCTCCTGTTTCACACTCTTTGGAAGTCTCATACAGTCTCAGAGCCATGAACTGATTCTATATTTGATGACTACAATCTACATCTTTAACATGCATTTCCACACTTAATTCTAAACTCAACTACCCACTTCAATGTCTAATAAGTACTTTTCACACACTGTATCAGCAAATTTTGAAAACAGTACCATTAGTATATATTTTACGTATGTCTAAACACACACACACACACACAGTAGATGATCTTTTAGAGTTTCAGACATTATTCCTTATTTCTTCCCCTAAAATTGGTTGTAATGAGTTTCTGTTTTCATAATCAATCTTTACTCAGCTAACACTATCTATTGTGCTTTACAGTCAAACTTTAGTTATGAGACTTGCCCTATAGCTTACTATTAAGAGAATCAATGTTTTATTTGATCCTGTGTGCCTCAAAGCTCCTTATTATTAATTTGTGGCAGCACTATTACTTCCCAAATGTGTTGGCCTTAACCTAATCTCCAAATCCTTATAGGCATATGTCCAAGGGCATGTTATTAACCGAGAGTATTTACTCATAGTCTTAACAAATGGGATAAAACAGGAAATCTGGAGGAAATAAAAGCAATCCAATATTAATGGTTCATATTCTATTACAAATTGGTCTGCACCAAATAAGCAAATGTAAAAGTGATAGCATCTGCTCACTACCCACTTCAACCTTGCTTTTGTGTAATGGTGTATCATATTATGGTACATTTTCATTTCCAATTCTAATGCATTTTTTTCTAATATTATTTGGTAGAAATTGTGTGTATAAAAACTTTAGATCCCAGGTTTATTGATATTTTTTGGTGCCTGTTTGAAGTAAAAACCATACCATTATAATATCTGTAATTTGTGCATGATTATTTAGTTGTATATAATACATTTGCAATATCAGCTAGCCAAAAAAAGAAAAAAAGAAAAAGAAAAGAAAAGAAAAAGAAAGAAAGAAATGAGTTTGCAATAAGATACAGAATCATCTCTGGTCAAAGGCTGTGCTGTTGTCAAACCTCAGAAATAAATTTGGAGAAAAAATCAGATAACAACCAGTTTCTTTTGACTTGACTCAGGTTTCCATAATTCTAAAGCTCTGCTTCATTATCTCTTACATCTCTTCTATTTTCTTCTGGATGTGTGAGGTAAAGCTTATCCCATAACAATTCTTGAGCTTATGTTTTGCTATTCCTACCACCAGGCAGAATAACTTTCAGTCACAATGTCTAATTCCTATGAAAAGCACTTGTTATGGACTGATTATTTGTGTCCCCATCAGAACCCTGATCCCTTTTGTGATGAGACTGGGAGATGAGACCTTTGAGAGGTAATGAGGTCATGAGAGTGGAACCCTCATGATGGAATTAGTGCTCTTGTAAGTAGAGACTTGAGTGACTTTGCTTTTCTTTCTGCTTTCTGCCATGTGAGGGCACAACAGGAAGATCGCCTGTCTGTAAACCAAGAAGAAAGCTCTCATCAGATCCTAACCATGTTGGTGCCCTGATCTTGGGCTTCCAGCCTCTAGTACTCTCAGAAATAAGTTTTTGTTAAGCCACTCATCTATGATATAGCAACTTGAACTGAGTATGAAGATCTTATTAAATAATATCAAAAAATTGAGATGTACCTCCACTGAAGAGTTTTTTATTCTCCTTAGGGTGAGGCAGTTATCAGTTCATGAAATTAACAGAAATTCTCAAATGGTCTAATAGAACTCATTAAATAATTTAAAATAGACTATATTATTTTCCCTTTTGGCTCATTGAATAAACATTAAGCAACCAAACAAAATGTTACAACCTTGATTTGCCTTAGATTTAGAGAATAAAAAGGGAAAAGGAAAATGGAGGAAATCCCCTTGCTTCACTTCACTTTGCCAGATGAAACTATACTAGATAAACTATTTTGTAACATTGAGATGACCCTCCTTGATTTGATTTTGCTCAGATTACCCAGCTATTATCAAGGCATACATCCCTTCTGTAGAAGAGATCTAATTTTCCATTCTCATTGCCAAGGGTGCTCGTTCCCCCAACCCTAAAGTGACCTGTCCCCTGATTGCCTGAGTGTACCTTCACCTCAAAGTCCTTTCCAATCCTGTATGCATTAAATTTGAACCTTTCAATGCACACTGTTCAGGGTGCAAAAGTATGAGAGTAAAATGTGTTAATTTCTATTTTCCAGAAATAGCACTCTAATTGGTGAGGCAGATTTTCAAAATAAACAATTCACATATGTCAAAACAAGAAATATCTGGAGGGGTTGGGAAGGATACAGAGGGATGATTAGTTATTTTGTAGAATGGGTAAATAGGAAGTAGAAAGGTGAAGTTCAGGAAGAATTCAAATACCAGCCTGGGTGTATATAGATCAGTGGTAGAGTATTTGCCTAACATGAAGGAAGCCCTGGGTTCCATATCAGAACTGAAAAAAAAATCATATGTGCAATGATTCTTTTTTATGTTCCTATGATTACTGTGGTTGCTGATCTGAAAGGTCTCTTCCAGCAGTTTCCTTTTGTGTACTTTTTTCTTTCTAATGAGAAATATTTTCTCCATTTGGCAGAGTATCCTGCAAGATCCCTATCACAGCATTATTTTTTGATAATGATTCACAAATTGATTTTTCACTTTTCTAAGTTTTAACACTTTCTGGAAACTGGAGACTAATGGTCATTCATTTTCAGCAATCACAAGGAAAAATATCTTTGATGCCATGGAAGAAAATGAATAATATCAACCAAAGTGTTCTTCCTCTAATGCACTAGAAAATGATGGGAAGGTCAGATCGAATTCTCAAAAACATTTAAGAAGGGGAAGCATGTCATTGAATAATCAGCTTCATAATTTGTTCAAATGAACACAACTGCTTCCTTTCGCTTTTCTGTGTAGGCTCTGGACTTGGACTAGAGATGCAGCCTTTGATCTGCTCACACCTGCATAATGACAAAGAAGGAGATTCTTAGTCAAATATCATCTTTTGTTTCAGAAGGACTTCACGTGTTATAAAATTCATTATCATCTGTGTACTATTCAACTTGGGCTGCCACAAGAAAATACCATGAACCAAATGGCTTCAACAACAAAAATTTGTTTTCTCATAGTTCCAGAACCTCAAGTCTGAGATGAAGGTGCCAGAATTGTCAGGCTCTGGTGAGGGATCTTTTCCTGGTTTGTTGATGGTCACCTTCTCACAGCACCCTTGCATGGGTTTTCTTATGGTGCATACAGGGGCAGGAGTTGGGGTAGGGAGAGACAGAAAGCAGGGAAAGGGATGTGTGTGTGTGTGCAGAAGTACAGAAGAGGAGAGGAAGAGGAAGAGAAAGATTGGAGAGAGATTGTTATTTGGTGTTTCTTCTTGGAGGGGCACAAACTATTGTATCAGGATCCCATTCTTATGACCTCAATTAACCTTAATTATACTCCTACATGCTCTGTCTCCAATAAAGCTGCACTAGAATTTAGGGCTTTATCATAAAACTTTTTGATAAAGGGGAACACAAATATTTAATCTATAATAATCTGATATCACCTGGGATTCTCAGAAAAATAAGGAAGGAATGGTAAAGATTTCTATAATCATTTGTCAGTAAATATAGTGAAAATCAAGGAGCTTGACTGTGGTTTGAAAGCACAAAAGCATGAAATTTAAAACTGTAACTAAAATTCCTATATCAGCATTTCTTCTCTATATTTATGTCTGTAATAGGTGTTGGGACCAACTTTGAGCTCAATGAGAAAGTCATGTGGAATAAACAAAAAGAAAGAAAAAGAAAAAGTTATACTAATTTTAGCACAAAAAGGTGAAACATCTACCCCTTTCTCTTGGCTTTAGAAAATACTTTTTTAGATGTACTTAAGGTCTTACCAGGCTGGCAGAAGGTTATAAAAGGAAAACATGAAGTCAAATGTTAATGGACTTCAAAACTTCCATCATATGAAAACAATGAGCCCAGTAGGAATCATAGAGAGATTCATTTCTTTTTATGAATGTTTGTTATGGTCTACTTCTAAAAAAAACATGTTATGTTTTAAAACAATATTGTGGGTGTAAATGGTACAGTAATGTTATATGCACCCTTGCAAAAACAGTTGTGTAGATTTATTTCTAGGCTTTGGATTCTGTTTTATTGTTCTTTATGACTTTCAATATGCCAGCAACATTCTGTTTTGATCACTGTAGCTTTGCAATATATGTTGAATCTAGGAAGTGTGGTGCATTCAATGTAGTTCTTATTCCTTTAGGTTGGTTTGGCTATTTGTAGTCTTTTGTGGTTCCATATAATTTTAGATTTTTTTTTCTGTTGCTATAAATGATGCCATTAGGATTTCCACAGAGATAGAGTAGTCAGTCATTAGTTCACAATATGTAGTATGGAGATTTTAACAATATGAAATTTCCATCAGTGAGCATAGGATGCTTTCCGTTTGTTTGGGTTTCTTCTAATTTCTTTCAGCATTTTGTATTTACTAGTATTGAAATCTTTCAACTCCTTATTCAAGCTCATTTCTAGATATTTTGTTTAGCTTGATATTATTGTAAATAGTATTATTTTTCTATTTTAGATATTTTTATTTTTATTTTTAGTTACATATAATATAAATATTTCTTACGTGTTGATTTTATATTCTGTAAGCTTACTGATTCCAGTTATGAGTTCTGACAGTTTATTATTTTGTGTGTGTGTGTAGGCTTTGGATTGCCTGTGCAAGAGATCATGTCATCTACAAGTAGGAAAAATTTTACTGCTTCTATTCCTATTTGGAATCCCATCCAAGTATTAACCAGGCCCGACCCTGCTTAACTTCCAAGATCAGAAGCGATCGGGCGAGTTCAGGGTGATACGGCCATACTTTGTTTTCCTTGCCTAAATCCCCAGGCTAGGACTTCCATTACTATATTGAATAGGAGTGGTAAGAATAAGAAAAAGATTTCAGTCTTTGATCATCAGATATGACTTGACTTCCAGGGTCTTAAATTTGACCTTTACCTGTTTTCATAACTTTTTCTATTCTTGGTTTGTTGAAAGTCTTTTCAAGAAAGGGTATTACATTTTTTTTTCATGTATGTTTTATTCATCTATTGAAAGGGTCATATAATTTTTACTTTTCATTCTATTATTGTGGTATATCACATTCATTGACTTTCACATGTTGAACCATCATTGCATTCCAGTGATAAATATCACTTCCATGCTATGTGATCTTGTTTATGTGCTATTTGTTTTGCTTCACTAGTATTTTGTTGGGTAATTTGTATACCTCTTCATCATGGATATTATTTCAAAATATATTGATATCTATGTATAAATGTCTATCTATTAGTTAAATCTCCATATATATAACTATGTATCTCTCTATATAAAATACCAAACTTTAAGAAAGAACAGTTTAAGTATACATCTCACTCTTTTTTGATCTGCAAGGTTTTTATTGAAATATCCACCTAGATTGTTATGAGGGTTTCATTGTATGTGACAAATCATTTTTCTCTTGATCCTTTCAAAATTCTCTTTGACTTTTCATAATTCAATTATAATATGTCTCAGAGTGAATTTATTCAACTTCAATTCACTTGGTATCTTTGGGATCTAGATGTCCATTTATATCATCCAATTGGTAAGTTGTACTCAATATTGTTTTGAAAATATTTCTGATTCTTTGTTCTTTACCTTCTGGAAATTCAGAGTGTGTATATTGGTCAAATTGATTTCCTAACTCCCTTAAGCTTTGTTAACCTTATCTCAATATTTTTATCTTTATGCTTCTATGAATTATTTATGCTGATATATCTTTGAATTTGCTTATTATTTCCTCTGTTTTAGTCTATGGTTGGATCCTTCTTGTGAATTTTTCAGTGCATGTTGTTTAGCTCAATGATTTCTGTTTTGTAATTTAAAAACACTGAACTTCTCACTTTGCTCTCTTGCCTTTGGTAAGAGTCTTATGAAAGTTATTTTTAATTCTGCCAAGTGAATCATTTAACTGCTTCATTAAGGTTGTTTTCTGGAGACTTAAATTGTTCCTTTCTTTGAAACCTTTGCCTGATTCTGTTTTTATTTTCTCTGATGGCATCTCCATATTAAACAAAGAAAGTACTTCTTCCATTTGTCATGGATTGGGCTCATATAAGAGAACATCCTTACCTATTGTTCAGTCTGAGATTTTGGGAGCTTCTGCCCACTGTTTTCTTCCACCAGGAGAAACAGGAAGGAACAATTTTGTTTTGTACTTATTCTGTACTTTGCTAGGTATGGTGCCTACCAGCCCAAATATTCATCTCCATTATCTCCATATCAACCAGACTACGTTGGACATGTCAAAGTCTAGTGAGGCATTTATTAGTTATTTGACATCCATGAAGAAATTTGGGTGCTGCAGACATGGATTAATTTGCCCCCCCCCCACCACCAAGGGGAGCTAAGAGTTTAGATTTTTCATCCTTGCTCTTTGCTAAGGGGGAAGAAAGATTAGTGGCATCCATAGCTCAAAATGCTCCTTCAGTTCTCCCCCAGGAGATTATGTCAGACCCATCAGAGCTCAAAGACAGGTCAAAACCAGTCCTAGGGAAGCCCCTCAGAAAACTGGAATCCTGGACATACAAACCAATCCCTCTTTCCCTCAAAGGAAAACAGAGGCTAGGGAGTCTCTTCCTAATCATATGACACTGAACAAGGGCAAGGTCTGTAATGAGGGGGTGTCTTGAATCTCCTTGCTGGGTTGAGTTGGCTTACTGTTCTCCTGAGGTGAACTTGACTGTGAATTACTGCTGAAGCAGTGTGTTTTGGGGAAGGAATGTCCAGAGCTTCCTATTCTGTCTTGTTATTGATATTACCCTTTCTCTCTTTTGTGTATCTTAAATTAATATTTATGA
Source organism: Marmota monax (assembly GCF_021218885.2). NCBI lineage: Eukaryota > Metazoa > Chordata > Mammalia > Rodentia > Sciuridae > Marmota > Marmota monax. Next base: position 15,750,091 of record NW_026693934.1, on the reverse strand, counting down.
TTACACATACCTATCTATCTTATAGTTACAACAATCCATTTAAAATTCATAGCAATTTAACTTTGAGTATAATGCAATCTATATCTTTGTTAAAAATCTCTACTTCTTTATAGCTCCCATTTATTTTATTTATGGCAAAATTTACACATTTCTTGTATTTATCTATTAACAGTTCTATAATTATTGTTAGTGTTTATGCTTTTAACTTCTAAATTCTATACCAGTATTAAAAGTGATTTATGTTCCACTATGACAGTATTTCAAGTTTCTGTATGTCTTTTATCCATGACCAGAGAGATGCACACTTTTCTGTTGCTGTCTGGGATCCTTTCATTTTCATGCTGAAGGGTTTTTCTCTAGAATTTTCTGTGAGGAGGGTCTATTGGTGATGAAATCCCTTAAATTTAGTTTATCTGGAAAATTATTTATTTCTCCTTCATTTGTGAAAGAATTATTTGCTAGATATAGTATACTTGCTTGGCAGTTTTTTTTCCTTTCGTTACTTTGAATATGTCATGATTTTCTATTCTGCCATTTAACATATCTTGCTGAGAATCTTGTGGAGGTTCTCTTATACATTATCAGTTACTTTTCTCTTGTTGTCTTGTTGTTTTTAAGACTCTCTGACTTTAATTTTTGAGAGTTTGACAGACAGACTGAATCTATTTTGTCTTTGAATTCACCCTAGTTGAACTCTCTTTTGAGTTCTTGGATTTTGATGTCCACCCCCCCACCTCAGATTTGAAAAATTTTTGCAATTATTTCTTCAAACATTCTCTCTTATCTCTTTACCCTTTCATCTTCTTCCAGAGCTTCTTCAGTGGTTTATTTAGTGATGTTCTATTATTCATTTAGGCTTTCTTCACTTTTCTTCATTCTTTTTTTTTTTCTGTTCTTTTGAGTCGATAATTTCAAGTTACTTGGTTTCGAATTTACCAATTATTTTGCTAAATAAAGACTACTAGTGAAATTCTCTAGTGAAGTTTTCAATTCGGTTATCCCACTCTTCAGTCTAGAATTTCTATTTAGATCTTTTAAAAATAGTTTCTACCTCTTTGTTGATATTCTCATTTTGTTCCTCTGCTATTTATTTGTGTATCCTGTAATACACTGAGATTCTTGAAGATGATTACTTTGAATTTTTGGCAATAAATTCATGCATCTCTGATTATTTAAGGGACAATTTATGAGATATAGTCTATTTTTTGATTGAATCATGTTTCATAGTTCTTTCTTATGTCATATTATTCTTTTCTTGGGGCTTGGTGACTGGAAAAAATAGCTACATCCCTAAACATATAAGAATTATCATTATACAGGGTGACTTTCACAGTCATCCAAGCCAGGGATTCTGTGGGCCTCTTAAACCTTTTTTTGAAAAACATCTTTTCTGAGCTTGTATACATAATTTCCCAGTTAGAAAGTTTTATTATAAGTTTTGCTGGGATTGCATGCCTGTAATCCCAGTGACTCAGGACACAGAGACAGAAACACTGTTAGTTTGAGGCCAGCATCAGCAACTTAGCAAGACTCTGTGTCAAAATAAAAAAATAAAGAGGTCTGGGATATAACTCAATGGTAATCCCTGCACTGAAAAGGGTGAGGAAGTGGAGGAGGAGAAGAAGGAGAAGAAGAAAGGTTTATAAATTTCTTTTTACTTTTCAGAAAGTAATCTCTTCTTCCTTCTGCTATCTTTCTGTAGTACTGCTGGGTATTTGATGAAACAATAAGTCACTGATCTTTCCTTAGTTTTCAGTGACTCACAGGCATTTAAGGAAAGATGATGCTTCTTAAATGCTTACAGATAGGCGAGACTGAAACTAGTCCCTTGTCACATCCTCCGAAAAGCCAGAAAACCTAGCATTTTGCTGCTCTCTTTTCTTCTTTAGAGACAAACTGCAAGTTGGGCATTTTCTCCTGATTGTACCAATCTGATGGCTGGAGAGACGGTTGCTATAGGTAAAATCAACATATTTTCTTACTCAGTTAAATGCAGTTATTATTAGCTTCTGGGTACTGTGACTTTTTAATTCATTTCTGGAGTTTCTATAAAGACTTTTGGGATCAAATTGAGTTTGTATTTTTGTGGAAGAATGAAGTCTGGGGATGCTCCTTCTGTGTTGCTGATATAATTTGTTAAAACTTTAGACTTTCACAACACCGTTTTATTGTTATGAAAATAGCATAGCTTTCATGAAGTCATTTTATAATGCATAAGAACTGTGTAGAGAATAACTCATAATTACTTTCTACCTTAGTGTTTTTCCTTTCAGTAATTTTTTCTATGAATTTCATAAGGTTACTATCATCCTGTGTAAACAAGCCTTACTTAACATTATATCTAACACATTCTCCATAAATGATAAACTATTCATAGAATTTTCATGATATTCAACTATATGAATATTTCATAATTTGTTTGAGCATTTCCTAATGTCAAACCATTTTAATATTTCCTTTTCCACTAGTGTCAGTGAAAGAGCAGTGAACATCTTTGATTACGTCTCTTCAACTGAACTGCAAAATGATCTAATCTAGTGAGTAAAAAACGTGGGGTTTGTTTAAAATCTGCCATTAAACAATTGTGTGGCCTTGGACATCTTTATGTCCTGTGTTTCGTCTCTTACCTATCAAATCACATAACAGAGGATTCAATTCATAGGGTTGTTGTAAGGAATAAGTGAATTTATACACATAAAGAAATGGAACACTGCCTTAAGTTGTGAGTGCTTGGTAAAGACTGGTTGCTAGTACTCCTACTAAATATTTGATCTACTGTAGAGTTTGAACTGCTGTGCAATTTTAAGGCTGTGTTTTCATTGAGTTTAGTTCTCTTAATTGACATTTTACTACATCAAACTCAGAATAGGGTGGTTATTTCATAAACATTTGTCCTATAAAAAACCGTTTTATTGTTTTTCTAGGTTTTTAGTATGCTGGGTATGAAAGGTCAAAAATCTAAAGCAGTTTTTAATTTTCATTTTACTTGAGTCAGCAATAGTCAACTGACAAGTTTGAGTGGTGGCAGGACAATATTTTTTCATTCTTCTCAATCACAATAACTCAAATAAGAACATTTATTACTAAGCTCCTATTTGGAAAACTGGCAAGACCATGCACTTTGGAGTGTGAGAAACCTGAATTACTTCCCATACATAACATAAGAACCACAGCTCAGCTTTTTGCCAAGAGTAAATTTACTTTTTCTTTTCCTTTTTTAAAAATATAGATAATCACTTTTTTTGTAAAATCCAGCCATGTTTCATTCTATATTTTTCTATGCCAGAGAAGTATGCTAGGATATTATTCAGAAGTAATGTACATGAAATAATATTAAATCAAAGAGGCAAAATCCCTGAAGCTATTATGAATTAACAGATTAATTCTAGGAATAAGACTTTACACAATTGCAAGTAAGGCAAGGGTAGGAAGTATCAGGATAGGGGATGGATTCAGTGTCGTGTCACTAACAAGTCCTTTTGAGGCACTGGAATGGATGTACATTAGAGCCCAAAAGAGTTGATCTGGATGCTGGGCATGTGAAGCTTTTATCATTAGAACATTAGAATCCAGGGAAAGTTGTTCTCCCTGCATGATTATTTATTCTTTAAGTCTGTTAAAGTATCTGATGAGGTTCAAGACTCTTTTCAAGGCACTCTTGATCAATAAGTTTCAAGGAGCTGCTCTTGGTTGAAAGTCCTGTTGACAGTTTAGAAGAAACGCTGAACATATTGCTGGTGGAGAGGAAAGACAAACTATAACCTTCTAGCAACTCCACACTTAATGAGAAAGACCTTTCTATCCATCTTCTAAATCTCTTGTAAATTTCTCCTAGGCTCAATTCTAACCCAGAACCCCACAGTGAAAAAAATACGCAATTGGTATGAGCATAACTAAGTGGATGGAATGCTACACATTACATACCATAATGAAAAGTTGAATTAGGGTAGACTTTTGTACAATGTGAAAAATCAATATAGATTCCATATAATTGGAAAGTTCTTTAAAATCTCGATTCTGTCAAAGTTGGAAAAGAGATGAAATAGAATGTTACTTTTACTTAAGTGAATTTTTTTCAGTTGCTTTTTAAAATAAGGCCCCAAATTATGCCTTCTGTTTTATACTTCTTCTTGCCCATCCTAGTTTCGGGAAGCTATCTTCCAGCTTATTATCCAACATGCATTCATTCTGTGTAAGAGAATTGGTTCAGCAAAATCTTTTATTTACTGCTATTAACCTTGATCTATTTCCTTAGCCCAGGTCTTGCTTCTGTCTTGGTTCTACTTCTAAATCTCTCTTGCCTTTGCTTTTTTTTTTTTTTTGGTAACATTTTCATCTTTAGCTCTCTTTATTTATCATGGATTTTGGGCTGTGATTTGGGCTTGAGAATTATTCAGATTTCTCATTTTGGTAGTTTTGCATTTTTAAATAACAGATCACAGTTCAAATGTTCATATTTTTCCCCAGGCTATTCACTCATCAGACTTTCTATTTCCCCAGTGAATAAAACACGGAGAAGGGCAAAACTATGCCTTTTCTCATCAAATCCTAGCATGGCTTATTCATATCTGGAGGTGGTAGCCCAATTCTGTTACCTATTCTGAACCATAAAAGTTAAAGGAGACTTTATGGAAATGTTCTACTCTACTGAGGGCTGCCTGTAAAATTGACTTCTGATTCACCTAAGAACTCAGGTGTGGAAACATGCCATAATTCAGATTTTAATCTGGGAATAATAGTGTAAGTAGCAGGTACTTATAAAAGCTCAGGGGGACTACAGAAACATAGATTACTGAGGCAAAGGATTATGGGTAGGAATATTAAACTGACCATGTAACTCCATCCTTAAAAAGAAGCTGGAGTGGGGAATTAAGGAAAGCACATACAGGCTCAGGCAAGATGATGCTCAGAAGACATAGGAGGATCTTTAGTTTCCACATTTGGCTGATCCTTAGGCTCAGAGCATGCCTTAAATGAAAAATTGCCCTAGTACAGATGCAATCTGGAAAAACTGGGAGATGGGGCTTTTTTGTTCAAATGACCAATTTTCAACAACAACAACAGACACATAGAAAACAAAGGCACAGAAAAGCATGACCCATGGAAAGTAGCAAAATAAATCTCTAGAAACAATGACTGAAGAAAGATTATCAGAATTGGTAGACATAGACTTTAAAACCACTCTTTCAAATGTAATCAAGAGTGTAAAGAACACATGAAAAAAGAGAAAAAGGGAATCTGGAAAAAGATATGTGAACAAAATTTAAAAAAATAAAATAAAAACAAAGATAGAAATTATTTAAAAAGGAACCAAACACAAAATTCTAGAGCTAAAAGTATAAAAATTAAATTGAAAACATTCACTAGAGGTATCAAGAACCCACATGGATGGAAGAAAGAATCAGTAAACTTATAGAGAGGAAATTGAAATAATCAAATTTGAGTATATTCCAGAAAAAGAAGAGATAGAAAAAAGGAAATAGATTATTTGAATACCAGTGGCCTCAAATTTCTTCAACTTGAGGAAAGACATGAATCTACAAATCCACAAATCTTAGCAAACTCCAAATAGGTTAAACCCAAAGAAATCAATACTGACTCACTGTAGCCAAACTTTAGAAGGCAAAAATAAAGATATAATCTTGAAAACAGAAAAAGAAACAAGTCATGTATATTGAATCTTCAAAAAGCTTATCAGTGGATTTTCAGCAGAAACTTGCAAGCTAGACAGATATGTGTGAATATAAATTTAATGCACTTTCTGCTTCTTGATCTTACATCTCCTGAGCTGATTTTCTTACCACACCCTGTGCCACGATGCTCTGCCTCATCTCATGCCAAGAGTGATGGAGTTGGCTGTCTATGGGTTCAGACTATCAGTCCCAATAAACTTTTATTTCTCTAAAGTTGTTCTTGTCAGGTCTTTTAGTTACAGTGACGAAAAAGTTAACTTAATCACATATTAAAAGGGTTAATTCACCAAGAAGATACATCAATTGTAGACATACGAACCAAACCTCAGAGCTTCAAATTGTACAAAGCAAACATAGACAAAATTAAAGCTTGAACTTGATCTACAATAGTAATTAGAGATGTAAATGCCTCATTTTCAGTAATAGACTATTTAGATATAAGGTGAGTAATCATTAGTAAAACACAAGTCAAAAACTACATTGAGGTACCACTTTGAGCCCTGTTAAGATTGCTATTATTAGAAAAAGCAATCATGAAATTCATCTAGGAAAATAAGAGACCTAGAATAGCTAAAGCAATCCTTAGCAGGAGGACTGAGGCAGATGGTATCACTACACCAGATCTTAAACTATACTGCAGAGCAATAGTAACAAAAACAGCATGGTATTGGCACCAAAACAGACTGGTAGAGCAATGAAGACACAGAGACTGACATACAAAATTACAATTATCTTATATTAGACAAAGGTTCCAAAAACATGCATTGGAGAAAAGATAGCATCTTCCACAAATGGTGCTGGGAAAACTGGAAATCCACATGCAACAAAATGAAATTAAACCCCTATCTCTCACCATGCACAAAACTCAACTCAAAGTGGATCAAGGACCTAGGAATTAAACCAGAGACTCTGCGTCTAATAGAAGAAAAATAGGCCCTAATCTTCATCATGTGGGATTAGGCCCCAATTTCCTTAATAAGACTCCTATAGCACAAGAATTAAAATCAAGAATTAATAAATGAATGGATTTAAACTAAAAAGCTTCTTCTCAGCAAAATAAACTATCAGTGAGGTGAATAGAGAGCCTATATCTTTTTTTTATTTTTATTTTTATATTTTTTTATTTATATATGACAGCTGAATGCATTACAATTCTTATTACACATATAGAGCACAATTTTTCATATCTCTGGTGGTTTACAAAGTATATTCACACCAATTCGTGTCTTCATACATGTATTTGGATAATAATGATGATCACGTTCCACCATTGTTTCTAACTCCATGCCCCCTCCCTTCCCTTCCAACCCCTCTGCCCTATCTAGAGTTCATAGAGAGCCTACATCTTAGGAGCAAATTTTTACCCCTCACACATCAGATAGAGCACTAATCTCTAGGGTATATAAAGAACTAAAAAAGCTAAACTCCAAAAAACCAAACAACCCAATCAATAAATGGGCCAAGAACCTGAACCGACACTTCTCAGAAGAAGATATACAATCAAACAACAAATATATGAAAAAAAATGTTCATCATCTCTAGCAACTAGAGAAATGCAAATCAAAACTACCCTAAGACATTGTTTCACTTCAGTCAGAATGGCAGGTATTTTGAAGACAAACAACAATAAGTGTTGGTGAGGATGTGGGGGAAATGTACACTCATACACTGCTGGTGGGACTGCAAATTGATGCAGCCAATATGGAAAGCAGTATGGAGATTCCTTGGAAAACTGGGAATGGAATCACCATTTGACCCAGCTATTCTTCTCCTCAGTCTGTACCCAAAGGACTTAAAAGTAGCATAATACAGGGGCACAGCCACATCAATGTTTATAGCAGCACAATTCACAATAGCTAAACTGTGGAATCAACCTAGATGCCATTCAGTAGATGAATGGATAAAAAATGTGGCATACACACAATGGAATATTACTCAGCAATAAGAGAGAATAAAATCATGGTATTTGCAGGTAAATGGATGGCATGGGAGAAGATAATGCTAAGTGAAGTTAGCCAATCCCCCCCAAAATGCCAAATGTTTTCTCTGATATAAGGGGACTGACTTATGGTGTGATGTGGCAGGGAGCATGGGAGGAAAAGACGAACTCTAGATAGGGCAGAAGGGTGAGTGGGAAGAGAGGGGCCGGGGGATAGCAAGGATGGTAGAATGTGATGGACATCATTATCCAAAGTACATGTATGAACACATGAATTGGTGTGAACATACTTTATATACAACTAGAGATATGAAAAATTGTACTCTATATGTGTAACAAGAATTGTAATGCATTTCACTGTCATTTATTTTAAAAGATTGCTATTATTAAAAAACAAATAAACAAAAATATAGAATTAGAATTACAGAAAATACATTACTTTCGGGAATATGAAATTATGCAAAACTATTAAACAGAGAATTAAAATTTCTCAAAAAATTAAAAACAATGTTTTCTGCATTCTACTTCTGGGTATGCATCTGAAAGAGGAACTGAACAGATAAATCTGTATACTCATGTTCACAGAAGCATTATTTACAATAGCAAAAGTAAGAGCAAATGTCCATCAATGAATTAATGAACAAACTATGGTATATATATATATACAATGAACTATGTTTTCAACCTTAAAATGGAAATGGATTCTGATATCTGCTTCAGTGTGGAAGAACTTTGAAGACACATACTAAGTAAAACAAGCCAATCACAAAAGAATAAATACCATATGACCGTTGTCACACTAAAAGGCAAAAAGTGAATATGGTTAGTACTGGAAGCTGGGTAACATGGAAGAATACAGAGTTAATGATTAATAGGTTCAGAATTTCAGATTGGTGAGAAATTTCTATGATGAAATTTTTGCCATAAAATTTCTGTGATTGGAGGGTGGTGATATTTGCACAAAAATGTGAATGTTCTTAATGTCTCTGAACTGTACTCTCTCTCTCTCTCTCTCTCTCTCTCTCTTTTTAGAGAGAGAGAGAGAGAGAGAGAGAGAGAGAGAATTTTTTAATATTTATTTTTTAGTTTTCGGTGGACACAACATCTTTATTTTTTTATTTTTATGTGGTGTTGAGGATCGAGCCCAGCGCCCCACGCATGCCAGGCGAGTGAGTTACCGCTTGAGCCTCATCCCCAGCCCCTGAACTGCACTCTTAAGATTGATTTAAATGGTGAATGTTATGGTATGTATTTTTCCCACAACTAATATAATATTTGTATACAACCAGAGATATGAAAAATTATGCTCTATATGTGTAATGTGAATTGTAATGCATTCTGCTGTCGTATATAACAAATTAGAATAAAAAAAATTAAAAACAGGAGTAATACAATGTATACAGGATTTTTGTCAATTCTAATAAGGGAAAAGGAGGAAGAGGAGAAGGAACAAATAAATGATACTAGTTATGAGAAAGAGGAGATGAATTAAATTGAGAGAAACTTGAAAAGATAGATTGCTATATAAAATGATTTATCATATTTTAAAATCCACATGAAATAGATTCCAGGAAAATTATTAACACTCACTATAATCTATGGAAACTATATGTTGCATAGTATTAGGAGAATTGAATTTATAGTAAATATTTTACCACTAAATAAAGCAAAATCTTGGTCAGGTTTGCTAATAAATTAAAAATTTAAAGTCTGGAAAGCAAACAGACTGACAAAATTTTTTTCAGAGTACAAATATGTTTTTTTTTTAACAGAAAATGCTATGTAAGCTAAAAGCATTTTTCCATCTAACACAGTTTTCTAGCTGTTTACAAAGGCAATATTTTATACAAAACAATGAGCAATAGTAGTACACAAGATATAACTGTAAACTGATTTAACTAAATAATAAAGTTAGAATGAAGGCATTAAATGATCACATCAAAACACATGTAATTTTTTTTTTGAGGGGTACTGGGGTTTGAACTCAGGGGCACTCAACCACTGAGCCACATCCCTAGCCCTATTTTGTATTTTATATAGAGACAGGGTCTCACTGAGATTCTTAGTGCCTCACTTTTGGAAAGGCTGGCTTTGAACTCATGATCCTCCTGCCTTAGCCTCTGGAGCTGCTGGGATTATATGCATGGGCTATTGTGCCCTGGACATCTAAATGTTATTTATGAATTCTCAGTAAAATTAAAAAGCTCAAAGAATAAAACTGTTTTTATTTTTTAAAAATAGGAATAGAAACATTTAAACATTTAACACCTGACTTAAAGGTTATTTATCAAGTTATCATTTTTAGTGGCTTAACAAGAGAAGCATTCCATTTAAAGGTAGGAATAAGAAAATGGTTGGGAAGAAAACATGGAAAATGAAATTATATACAGGCGATACAAATGATTATTCAAGCAATTTCAGGAGAAATTTGTGTTCTTATAATTAACAAGCAGTTTCAGCAAAGAAGCTAAAATATAAGAATAAAAATACAGAAGACAATAGATAATTAAGACCCCAAGGATAACTAATTTGTAACAGAAAATGCAATTTCCAGTGTAAACAGAGGCCATTAAACATTTGGGAAGTATAGATATGTGAGACAAACATAGAGATAGATGGATGGATAGATATTCAGAAAAAAATAGAAACATTTCTTTCAAGGATCCCAATGTCCTTTACACAAAAATATATCTGATTTGAATATTATCTCTAAAACACAACCAATATGATACCAGTTGGGAAAGTAATTTTTGAAGATTTTTGGAAACACAAAGATTTTCTTTCACTCCAAATTTTAATATGACTCCTAATTGTTACCAAAAGAAACTTAATGACCTCTTCAGAAATATAGGTGATTATAGATTAAATCTTACATTTTCTCACCTTTTAGAAAATTATTTAAGTCATATCCCACTCGATTGGAACTGAATCCAATTAATTTCACAAAGAATCCTGAATACATCTGCAGAGGTAATGATTTCACTTTGAGGGATTCTTAAGCTCCTATTAAAAGGTTCATGTTTGAGCTGGGGTTGTGGCTCAGGGGTGGAGCACTCGCCTAGCATGTGCGAGGCCCTGGGTTCGATCCTCAGCACCACCTAAAAATCAATAAAATAAAGGTATTGTGTTCAACTATACAGCTAAAAAATTAAAAAAAATAAAAGTTCATGTTAACACGTAGCCATCCAAATCCAAGCAACAGTGCCCTAAAAAGAAAAGAATAAATGTATAAATCAAAGTTAGAATGAGTTAAATAGCTAAGAGAAAAAAAAAATAGTGGATTTTAAAGGAGAATTGAGGAAATTGCTCAGAATCAACCTAAGAAATATACAGATGGTGAAAACTGGGTACAGGGAGGGAAGAAGATGGCCAATCAGAGGAAGGAAGTAGTTGTCAGTATTTCTCAGCACCAGAGATACAAAGAAGGCAGACCGCTTCTCAGTGAGAAGGCTAACTTAGGGAACTCACTGGAATTTGATATTAGAGTGTAAAAGAAATCCTACAGAAAAAAGAAAGTCAGAAACTTGGACATAACATAAGAAATAGTATATCAGGGACAAGCCAGTTTGTCATCAGCAGTGGCAGCTGAGTTGCTGTTGGGGGGAGTGCAGGCAGACAAGGGAAACAGTGTGGCCAGCTGATAAAGAAGATTTTAAAATAAAGAAAAACTTGCTTTGGGAGACCTGTAGATTAGAAAGGAAGGTTGATTTTAATGGGCACAGAGGTGGTAGGGAAGTGGTTCAAAAACACAAACCACAGGAGTGGAAAGTGGTCACCGAGCTGTGCAGGGATCTCCTATAAACACTGCACCTCAGCAAGCAGAGACAGAAGACTGGGCACTTATACAGGAAATTACCACCAGTCACCTATTAAAGTTCCCAGAGGGTGCCTGAACCAAAGACCAAAATAGGCACAAAGAAAATTAAACCTGGAACCATGCAGACTCCAAATATGAAGGGAGATAGCTCGATTTCTTGCTGGAACCTGGTAAGAATCATTGAGAAGCACCTTCAGTGGCAACAGAGGAGTGTGGGCTCTCTAGAGCAGTACCTAGTACTTTATGATCATATCAGTGAAGGTGAAACCTGGGGAGGTTCTGTCCCTACACCCTAAAGGTAGATTTTACTGGAGGCCCTAGAGATTCAGACTTCTTGTAGAGACCAACATCTCTCTAGCAATGGAGAGTTTGGATCAAATCTCAAATACCCACCGAGAGTTCCAAAGTTGAACCAAGGATAAGCTCTAAGTGCTGGAACTTCTGATTTAGAACTGTCCCATCCCCATTAAAGAAATACACACAATAAGAATGGGATTTGTGAGGGAAGATGGCGGCGAGGGGAGTGCATTACCCCCGTGTGCTGCTTCACTGTGTGGGAGTATGACAAGTCAGGACGGCTAAAGGATATCTTGTTAGGAATTTCCAGCAATAGTGGGGTGCGCCGGAACCTGGAGGAAGGATTTCCATCGCATGAGGATCGGCTACGGGGACTCAAACGCGAGAGGTTTGTCGCACGGAGGATAATACTGCTTATTCAGCAAATCGCCCCGCGGCTAGAGTCTGCAAGGCGCGCTGGGATAGAGACGCAGGGTTACAGCGCTGCAGTTTCTGCCAGACGCGCAAGCACCGCACTCAGGGCTGAATTCTGGGTTCGAGACGGGGAAGGAAGCGGTCCATCTCGGTTCTCCACACCGGTCAGACCACAGAGGAGGCCAGCAGCCACCATGTTGGTAAACTGACGTCACCACACCTGTTTTTGACTGACTGCAGCTCATTCAGCCATAGAACAGGTAATTTCAGGCTGCAATTCGCCTGCGGCTTGCAGACAGATTGCTAGGGTTCAGCGCCTGGGGGCTTCTTAAAATCTGATCTTATCGGAGTGAACACGGAGCGCGGGGCGGCCAAGTCCCGGCTCCCGGAACCGTCCCGGAACCGCCCTGGCTCCGGGCTGCGGAGCCTGCGGAGGCTGCTTCTTGGACCCTGCTAATATCAGAGCAAACACGAAACACCAAGAAGCCGAATTCCAGCTCCCGGAACTGAGCCCGCGGGGACTGCTTCTTGGAGCTTACACTTATAGGAGCTTACACCGAGCACAGAGCAGCCGAGTTCCGGCTCCCGGAACCGTCCCGGAACCGCCCTGGCTCAGGGCTGCGGAGCCCGCGGAGGCTGCTTCTTGGACCCTGCTACTATCAGAGCATACACCAAACACTAAGCGGCCGAATTCCGGCTCCCGGAACTGAGCCCGCGGGGGCTGCTTCTTGGAGCCTACACTTATAGGAGCTTACACCGAGCACGGAGCGGCCGAGTTCCGGCTCCCGGAACTTCCCTGTACCGGGGCTAGGAGCCCGCGGAAACTGTGTCTCGGTCCGGGTCCTGCTGAGGGCAGGTCAGGACTCACCCATTGCTTGGGTTGCCTGGCAAGGGGAACGAAATGCTGCCATTCGCATAGGATACCAACATGGCAGAGATCTGATGTCAGCAGAAAGCGGTGGAGGAGAGATCTTCATCAATACCAGCGGTGACATAAGCAGTTGGTCTTCTGGTAAGGGGGGTGAGGCTCAGTCACCCGAGTCTCCTCAATTTGTCCTCGAGCCGGAGGGAAGGAGCCGGGCCGCCGCCAGCCCCCGGAGCAGGCCCAGCGGCTCGCCAGCGTGGTGACCGCGTGACCCCAATTGGAGAGGGGGCGGAGCGGAGCCGCCACCCACACCCGCCAGGTGGGCAGACCCACGACCCAGTAGTACATGGGCGTGGTAGGAGGGGCAGGGCAGAGCCGCCCTTCGCGCTTGCAAGGTAAACAGACCTGTGACAGCCTGGCGGGTCAGGCCCAGTGGCCTGCCAGTGTGGTACACACGTCACCCCAACTCGAGTAGGGGCAGAGCAGATCCTTATCCCACGCCCGGATCAGGCCCTGCCGGTGTGGTGGTCACGTGACCCCAATTGGAGTGGGGGTGGAGCGGAACCGCCACCCGTGCCCGCAGGGTGAGCAGACCAGTGATCAACCTGCAGATCAGGCCCAGGGGTCCGCAGGCGTGGTAGGAGGGGCAGGGCAGATCCGCCGCCAGCGCCTTCAAGGTAGGCAGACCTACAACAGACCGGCGGATCAGGCCCAGGAGCCTGCCGGCGGGGTACAAACACCACCCTAATTGGAGTAGGGACAGAGCAGAGTCGCCTCCCTTGCCAGGAACAGACCCAGCATCCTGCAGGCGGGGTAGTCACGACACCCCAATTGGAGTAGGGGCAAAGCAGAGCCTCCACTCGTGCCCGAAAGGTGGGCAGATCTGCGACCGACCAGCAGGACAGGCCCAGTGGCCTGCTGGTACGACAGACACGACACCCCAATTGGAGTAGGGGCAGAACAGAGCCGCCACCAGCTCCCAGAACAGGCCCAGTGACCTGCCGGCGTGGTAGCCACGACACCCCAATTGGAATAAGGAGAGAGCAGAGCCGCCGCCCGCACCTGCAGGAAAGATACGCAAGCAGTATGAAAAGACAAGGAAAGAAAGGACCACAAGCAATGCAGGTCAACGCAACTTTAGAAGAGGTAACAGCTGCAGCAGATGGAATGTCAGATAAAGAATTCAGGATATACATGCTTCAGATGATCTGGAGTATCAAGGAAGACATTAAACAGCAAAATCAGACAATGAAAGATCACTTCGACAACGAATTACGCAAACAAATCCAGGAAGCAAAGGATCAACTATACAGGGAGATAGAGGTTATAAAAAACAAGCAATCAGAAATCCTAGAAATGCAGGAAGCAATAAACCAACTTAAAAACTCAATGGAGAATACTACCAACAGAGTAGAACACTTAGAAGATAGAACATCAGACAATGAAGACAAAGTATTTCAACTGGAAAAGAACATAGACAGCTCAGCAAGACTGTTAAGAAACCATGAGCAGAACATCCAAGAAATATGGGATAACATTAAGAGACCAAACTTAAGAGTCATTGGGATACAGGAAGGTACAGAGCTCCAAACCAAAGGAATGAGCAGTCTATTCCATGAAATAATACAAGAAAACTTCCCAGACTTGAAGAATGAGACAGAATCCCAAATCCTAGAAGCCTACAGGACGCCGAATGTGCAAAATCATAAGAGATCCACACCTAGACACATTATAATGAAGATGCCCAACATACAGAATAAGGAGAGAATTTTAAAAGCTACAAGAGAAAGGAAGCAGATTACATTTAGGGGCAAGCCAATCAGGATAACAGCTGATCTTTCAACACAGACTCTGAAAGCTAGAAGATCCTGGAATAACATATTTCAAACACTGAAAGATAATGGGTTCCAACCAAGAATTGTGTATCCAGCGAAATTAAGCTTCAGGATGGAGAATGAAATTAAAACCTTCCACGATAAACAAAAGTTTAAAGAATTCGCAGCTAGAAAACCATCTCTTCAAAACATCCTAGCCAAAGTATTACAGGAAGAGGAAATGGAAAATAACAATGAAAACCAACAGTGGGAGGTAGGACAGTAAAGGGGGGGGGGAAACAATCAAAGAGGAAAACAAACAATGTTTAGTAACAGAAATAAACAAATATGGCTGGAAGAACAACCCATATCTCAATAATAACCCTAAATGTTAATGGCTTAAACTCACCAATTAAGAGACACAGGCTAGTAGAATGGATCACAAAACAAGACCCAACAATATGCTGCCTACAGGAGACGCATTTGATAGGAAAAGACATACATAGGCTGAAGGTGAAAGGTTGGGAAAAATCATATCACTCATATGGACTTCGGAAACAAGCAGGCGTGTCCATACTCATATCAAATAAAATAGATTTCAAGCCAAAGTTAATCAAAAGAGATAAAGAGGGACACTACATACTGCTTAAGGGAACCATACACCAACAAGACATAACAATCATAAATATTTATGCCCCAAACAATGGTGCAGCTATGTTCGTCAAACAAACTCTTCTCAAGTTCAAGAGTCTAATAGACCACCACACCATAATCATGGGAGACTTCAACACACCTCTCTCGCCACTGGACAGATCTTCCAAACAAAAGTTGAATAAGGAAACTATAGAACTCAATAACACTATTAATAACCTAGACCTAATTGACATATATAGAGTATACCACCCAACATCAAGCAGTTACACTTTTTTCTCAGCAGCACATGGATCCTTCTCAAAAATAGATCATATATTATGTCACAGGGCAACTCTTAGACAATATAAAGGAGTAGAGATATTACCATGCATCTTATCTGATCATAATGGAATGAAACTGAAAATCAACGATAAAAGAAGGAAGGAAAAAGCATACATCAATTGGAGAATGAACAATAGGTTACTGAATGATCAATGGGTTATAGAAGACATCAAGGAGGAAATTAAAAAATTCTTAGAGATAAATGAAAACACAGACACAACATATCGGAATCTATGGGACACATTGAAAGCAGTTCTAAGAGGAAAATTCATTGCTTGGAGTTCATTCCTTAAAAAAAGAAAAAACCAACAAATAAATGATCTCATACTTCATCTCAAAATCCTTGAAAAAGAAGAGCAAAACAACAGCAAAAGAAGTAGAAGGCAAGAAATAATTAAAATCAGAGCTGAAATTAATGAAATCGAAACAAAAGAAACAATTGAAAAAATTGACAAAACTAAAAGTTGGTTCTTTGAAAAAATAAACAAAATCGACAGACCCTTAGCGATGCTAGTGAAGAGAAGAAGAGAGAGAACTCAAATTACTAGCATACGGGATGAAAAAGGCAATATCACAACAGACACTTCAGAAATACAGAAGATAATCAAAAACTATTTTGAATCCTTATACTCCAATAAATTAGAAGATAGTGAAGGCATAGATAAATTTCTTAAGTCATATGATCTGCCCAGATTGAGTCAGGAGGATATAGAAAACCTAAACAGACCAATATCAATTGAGGAGATAGAAGAAACCATCAAAAGACTACCAACTAAGAAAAGCCCAGGTCCCGATGGGTATACAGCAGAATTTTACAA
This sequence comes from Marmota monax, assembly GCF_021218885.2. Lineage (NCBI taxonomy): Eukaryota > Metazoa > Chordata > Mammalia > Rodentia > Sciuridae > Marmota > Marmota monax. Next base: position 15,733,459 of record NW_026693934.1, on the reverse strand, counting down.
AACCTTTAAAGAAGAACTAATACCAATACTTTTCAAGCTACTTCAGGAAATAGAAAAGGAGGGAGAACTTCCAAATTCATTCTATGAGGCCAACATCACCCTGATACCTAAACCAGACAAAGACACTTCAAAGAAAGAAAACTACAGACCAATATCTCTAATGAACCTAGATGCAAAAATCCTCAATAAAATTCTGGCGAATCGGATACAAAAACATATAAAAAAAATTGTACACCATGATCAAGTAGGATTCATCCCTGGGATGCAAGGCTGGTTCAATATACGGAAATCAATAAATGTTATTCACCACATCAATAGACTTAAAAATAAGAACCATATGATCATCTCGATAGATGCGGAAAAAGCATTTGACAAAGTACAGCATCCCTTTATGTTCAAAACTCTAGAAAAACTAGGGATAACAGGAACATACCTCAATATTGTAAAAGCAATCTATGCTAAGCCTCAGGCTAGCATTATTCTGAATGGAGAAAAACTGAAGGCATTCCCTCTAAAATCTGGAACAAGACAGGGATGCCCTCTCTCTCCACTTCTCTTCAACATAGTTCTCGAAACACTGGCCAGAGCAATTAGACAGACGAAAGAAATTAAAGGCATAAAAATAGGAAAAGAAGAAATTAAATTATCACTATTTGCAGATGATATGATTCATATCTAGCAGACCCAAAAGGCTCTACAAAGAAACTATTAGAGCTAATAAATGAATTCAGCAAAGTGGCAGGATTTAAAATCAACACGCATAAATCAAAGGCATTCCTGTATATCAGCGACAAATCCTCTGAAATGGAAATGAGGACAACCACTCCATTCAAAATATCTTCAAAAAAAATAAAATACTTGGGAATCAACCTAACAAAAGAGGTGAAAGACTTATACAATGAAAACTACAGAACCCTAAAGAGAGAAATAGAAGAAGATCTTAGAAGATGGAAAAATATACCCTGTTCATGGATAGGCAGAACTAACATCATCAAAATGGCGATATTACCAAAAGTTCTCTATAGGTTTAATGCAATGCCAATCAAAATCCCAATGGCATTTCTTGTAGAAATAGAGAAAGCAATCATGAAATTCATATGGAAAAATAAAAGACCCAGAATAGCAAAAACAATGCTAAGCAAGAAGTGTGAATCAGGCGGTATAGCGATACCAGACTTCAAACTATACTACAGAGCAATAGTAACAAAAACAGCATGGTACTGGTACCAAAACAGGCGTGTGGACCAATGGTACAGAATAGAGGACACAGAAACCAATCCACAAAACTACAACTATCTTATATTTGATAAAGGGGCTAAAAGCATGCAATGGAGGAAGGATAGCATCTTCAACAAATGGTGCTGGGAAAACTGGAAATCCATATGCAACAAAATGAAACTGAATCCCTTTCTCTCGCCATGCACAAAAGTGAATTCAAAATGGATCAAGGAACTTGATATCAAATCAGAGACGCGCCGTCTGATAGAAGAAAAAGTTGGCTACGATCTACAGTCGGTGGGGTCGGGCTCCAAATTCCTCAATAGGACACCCATAGCACAAAAGTTAATAACTAGAATCAACAAATGGGACTTACTCAAACTAAGAAGTTTTTTCTCAGCAAAAGAAACAATAAGAGAGGTAAATAGGGAGCCTACATCCTGGGAACAAATCTTTACTCCTCACACTTCAGATAGAGCCCTAATATCCAGAGTATACAAAGAACTCAAAAAATTAGACAATAAGAGAACAAACAACCCAATCAACAAATGGGCCAAGGACCTGAACAGACACTTCACAGAGGAGGACATACAGTCAATCAACAAGTACATGAAAAAATGCTCAACATCTCTAGCTGTCAGAGAAATGCAAATCAAAACCACCCTAAGATACCATCTCACTCCAGTAAGATTGGCAGCCATTAGGAAGTCAAACAACAACAAGTGCTGGCGAGGATGTGGGGAAAAGGGTACACTTGTACATTGCTGGTGGGACTGCAGATTGGTGCAGCCAATTTGGAAAGCAGTATGGAGATTTCTTGGAAAGCTGGGAATGGAGCCACCATTTGACCCAGCTATTCCCCTTCTTGGTCTATTCCCTAAAGACCTAAAAAGAGCATGCTACAGGGACACTGCTACATCGATGTTCATAGCAGCACAGTTCACAATAGCAAGACTGTGGAACCAACCTAGATGCCCTTCAATAGACGAATGGATAAAAAAAATGTGGCATTTATACACAATGGAGTATTACTCTGCATTAAAAAATGACAAAATCATAGAATTTACAGGGAAATGGATGGCATTAGAGCAGATTATGCTAAGTGAAGCTAGCCAATCCCTAAAAAACAAATGCCAAATGTCTTCTTTGATATAAGGAAAGTAACTAAGAACAGAGTAGGGACGAAGAACAGGAGAAGAAGATTAACATTTAACAGGGATGAGAGGTGGGAGGGAAAGGGAGAGAGAAGGTAAATTGCACGGTAATGGAAGGAGACCCTCAGGGTTATACAGTGGAGGGGGTAGAGAGAGAGGAGGGGAGGGGAGGGGAGAGGTGGGGAGGGGGGAGGGTGGATGATGGGAAAGGCAGCGGAGCACAACAGACACTAGTATGGCAATTTGTAAATCAATGGATGTGTAACTGATGTGAATCTGCAATCTGTGTATGGGGTGAAGGTGGGAGTTCATAACCCACTAGAATCAAAGTGTGGAATATGATATGTCAAGAAATTTGTAATGTTTTGAACAACCCACAATAAAAAATTAAAAAGAAAAAAAAAAAAAAAAAGAAATACACACATTTGATCACCTTAGTCTATCCCACCCTAGGGTGGAGAACTGGAAGCGGAGCTCTGTTACCACCAGCTTTGCCTTCTTGTCATAACAGCTGACAGCTAAGTGACAAACAACACAAAAGTATTGGACTTAGCAACTCTCAACCTTTAACCCAAGGACTACAAAGCCAAAAATAAATATAAAAGGTGAAAATTCATTCTTGCCAACATTTTGACCTCCTTAGTGGAAATAAGCCCTCTATTTCTCAGTAAAATTTTTTTCTCTTATCCATTTTCTTTTTTTCCTCTGTATTTCCCATATATATATATATATATATATATATATATATATATATATATATATAAAATAAATACATATATGTAAATATATTTAATCTTTTTAAATTTTAACTTTAAATTTTTAAAAGTATCATTTCATTGTACTTTATTACATTTTTTTCCTATTCTGCAAGATCTCTTGTGTCTGTGTGTGTGCACGCACATGCACACAAAAGTGGGTGTGGGTGTGTTGTGTATTCTTACTGTCCAAATAGGTTCTCCCTATATACCTACACACACATACACACACACACTCTAACTGCTTTGCTCTGCACCTGTTTATTTTTTAGTCTTGGTTTGATATATGTGGGATATAATAAATATATGGGTTTGGGTTGTTTTGATTTTACATTTGCTCATTTGTTTACATCTTAGTTTTAGTCCTTCTCATTGCTACTTCTCAGTCTCTTCCCCGACAGGCAAATTTTCCTGTTCTCTCTGCCTTTCTTTCAGGTTGTTCAATACTTTTAGTTAATTATTTCTTCTCTCTGTATAGCTAACATCTGCTACCTATCTTATGTTTCTCCTATGTTCACTTGTTTTTAACTAATTCAATTTTTTCCTGCATTTCCCCCCATTTTTTCTTCACATAAGAAACTGTAATTCTACTAAATAATAGAATTATACTGTTTATGTAAATCCTACCCCATTCATGTCATTGTGAATATTAATAGAGTGGATGATGTAGTAGACATTTGCTATATAATGCCTGATCTAGCTTACAGCTTTTTATTGGCTTTATATTATTTATAATGTTGTTAAATTCTGACTCCACTAATCATATATAGATGGCAAATAGTGTTATAGCTGCCAAAGTAGATGCTGGACATTTATCTTAAGGTTGTACATTTGTTGCTAACATTAGTGCTATTCTTGGCTCCCCCTTACCCCTAAGAGGAGGTGGAAAGTGATTGGACACTTCAAAGTCACAGAATGAAAAACCTGCCTCAGAGCAATATCCACAACTCACCCAAGTAACAGAAAGTCTCACCACCCACAAGATCTAGCCCCCCTTGAGCTTCACCAATACTTTATTGCATAGAATTGGGGAAACAAAAATTCCAACATCAATAACCCTGGTCTCATGGAGGAAATACCAGTGGACATACTCAGATCAGTCGGAACATCTACCCAAATTATAAAACAAAACAAAACAGGAGAGAGAGAGAGAGAGAGAGAGAGAGAGAGAGAGAGAGAGAGAGAGAGAGAGAAGTCCCCAAACCAAAAACCAAAAACAAAGCAAAAACAAACAAACTACACACAAAATGACACACATATAAAAGAGAAAGGGGAATCCATGTCAATTGATGCACAATTCTAATACCTCTGAAGACATAAAGAAACAGGCAAACAAACCACCCTCAAAAGACCCAATTCTCAATTTTAACAAAGGATCCTACAGATACAGAATTAGATGAAATACCAGAGAAAGACTGTAATAAACTAATTATTAAAATGTTCTATAAACTTAAAAAAAACTAAGAAATTAATTAAGAGAGCAAATCCAGGAGATGAAAAACAATTTCAATAAAAATACTATCTCTATCAGTAAAGATACTGAAATATTATCAGCATTAGTAGAGGTAATGAAAAGAAACCAACCACACCTGGAAATGAAAGACCCAATGAATTAAATTTTAAAATTTCTTGAAAACATAACTGACAGATTATATTGTATAGAAAATAGAACTTGAGGCCTTGAAGACAAACGTGAGGACTTAAAGAGAAGGTACATATACTTGAATACTCAGTATGTAATGAAGGAAAAAATAAAAGATCATCAACCAAGTATGCAAGAATTATGGGACAGCATCAAGAGAACAGATCTGAGAGAGTCTTTGGGATTGAAGAGAATATGCCTACATTAGAAAAACAGAGAGATCCCAAATGAAGAAGCTTATGTTCTACCTGAAGGCCTTAGAAAAGAAAGAACAAACTCATTCCAAAACCAGAAGAAGATAGGAAATAAATAATAAATATCAAAGCTTAAATTAGTAAAATTAAGAACAACTACCACCATCACAAAATATATAGGAGCAATTCAACAAAGTGCTGGTTCTTTGAAAAGAAAAACCAAGACTGATAAACCCTTAGCCAAACTAACCAAAAGAGAGAGAAGACCCAAATAAATAACATTAGAGTTGAAAAAGTAGATATTACCATAGAAACATCTGAAATCAAGAAGATCATTAGAAACTAATTTGAAAATTTATACTTCAATAAAATGGAAAATCTAAAGACATGATTTAATTTTCCTATACATATAAGGTACTCAAACAGAACCAAGAAAATATAGACAACTTAAACAGATTGATATCAAGCGATAAAACTGAAATAGCAATTCAATTGCTACCAACAAAGAAGAGTCCAGGGAGTCTAGGACCAGAGGGATTCTTGGTTGAGTTTTACCAGACTTTAAAACAACTATACCAGTATTTCTCAAATTATTTCATAGAATTGAATAGGATAGAATATTGCCAAATATATTATATAAAGCCAGTTTAACAATGAAAACAAAACCAGACAAAGGCACATCAAGGAAATAAAACTACAGACCAATATCAGTGATGAACATAGTTGCAAAAATCCTAAATAATATTAGTAAACCACATTGAAAAACACATGAACAAGATAATATACCATGATCAAGTGGGCTTCTTCCCAGGGATTTAAGGTTATTTCAACATATGTCAATCAATAAATGCAATTCACCACTTATATAGAATTAGGATCAAGAATCATATGATCAGCTCAATAGATGCAATAAATGTCTTTGATAAAATCCAGCACTCTTTTGTGTTAAAAAAAAAAAAAAAACAACTGGAGAAACTATGGATAGAAGAAAGTTACCTCAATGATATAAAAAGGTATATATGACAAACCCAAAGCCAAAATCATACTGAATGGAGAAAAACTATAAGCTATTCCTCTAATACAAGGAATAAGAAAAGGATGTCTGCTATTAGCACTTCTATTTGATATAGTTTCAAAACTCTTAAGCAGAGCAATCAGGCAAGAACAGGAAATAAAAGGGATATAAATAGAAATAGCACAAAGTCAAACTATCTCTGTTATTGACATGATTGTATATCTAGAAAATCCAAAATGTTCCACCAGGAGACTTCTAGAACTGGGCAATGGATTCAGCAAAGTATCAGGATGGAAGATCAACATTAATAAATCAATAGCTTTCCTGTACTCTAACAGTGATTCTGCTGAGAAAGAAATCAAACTATACCTTTCATAATAACCTTAAGCAAAAGAAAAAAAAAAGAGAAAAAAGAAATAAAGATAAGAAAAGAAAAAGAAAGTAAGAAATAAAGAAAAGAAAGGAAAGGGAAGGGGACAGACCCCCATCCCCAATGTTATTGTATGGGTAGAATTAATATTGCCATATATTAAAAGAAATATACAGACTTAATGTGATTCCCGTTAAAACAACAATGACATTCTTCAGAGAACTAGAGAAAAACAGTCCTTAAATTTGTCTTGACGAATAAGAGCCCAGAATAGCCAAAGCAATTCTGAGCAAGAAGAGTGATGCAGGACACATCACAATTATCCCCAATCTCAAATTATATTACCAAGCTCTAGCAACAAAACAGCATGATATTGGCATCAAAATAGACATGAAGACCAATAGAATTGAACAGAAAGCACAGAGACAAACCAACATAGTCACAGCTGATACTTGACAAAGGGACCAAAAATGTATGTTGAATAGAAGGTATTCTTTGTAATAAATGGTGCTGGGAAAACTGGATGCATAGAAGAATGTCATTTCACCCTGCAGAAAGGTCAAGTCAAAATGGATCAAAGTCTTAGGAAATAAACCAGAAACCATGTAACTGGTAGAAGAAAACATAAGATCACCACTCTATTATATAAATGCAGGTGCTGACTTCTTCAACAAGACCCATAAAGTTCAAGAAATAATATCAAGAATCAATAAAGTGGAATGGCATCAAATTAAAGAGCTTCTACACACACACACACACATCCAAACACACACACACACAATAGCCTGAAGAGAGAGCCTACAGAATGGGATAAAATATTTGCCAGGGATTAATAACCAGAATATATAAATAACTCAAAAAACTCAATGCCAACAAACAAACAAACAAAAAAACCCCAATCAGTAAATGGTCAAAAGAATAAAATAGACATTTCTCCAAAGAAGAAACACAAAAGTCAACAAATATATGAAAAAAAAAATTGTTCAACATCTCTAGCAGTCAGGGAAATGCAAATAAAAACTACATAAAGATTTTATCTCATTTCATTCAGAATGGCAATTGTCAAGAACTCAATACTAATAAATGCTGGCAAGGATGTTGGGAAAAAGACATAATCATATATTGTTGATGGAACAGCAAGTTAATATAATCACTCTAGAAAGTTGTATGGAGATTCCTCAGTAAACTAGGAATGGAACCACCCTATGACCCAACTATCTCTCTCCTTGGTATTGTTCCCAAAGAGCTAAAATCAGCATACTATAGCAATATAGCTACTTCAATGTCTATAGCAGCACAAATCACAATAGCCAAATTATGGAATCATCCTGCATGCAAATCAATAGATGAATGGATCAAGAAAATGTGGGATATATACCATATCCAATGGAGTTTTAGTCAGTCAAAAATAAAAATGAAATAATGGCATTTGCTTGTTAATGGATAGAAATGGAGACCCTCAGGCTAAGTGAAATAAGGTAGACTCAAAAAACAAAGGATCAAATGTTTTCTCTTATAGTCAAAAGCTAGGGCAAAATAAGGAAAGCAGGTGGTGCTGGTGGGATCAGATATCATAAATATATAGGGAAGATTAGTGGAGTAGCATAAGAAGATTGAAAAGGAGGGATGTAAGGATGGAAAGGGAAGGAAATATAGGGTGAATTCAGCAAAATCATGTCATATGCATATATAAATGTATCACAAGAAATTTCACCTTTATGTATTTGTAGAAAGAACCAATTAAAAATGGATAAATAAAGACAGGGAGATGAGTCGAGTAGAGGAAGGAGATTAAGAGGAGGGAGAGGAGAGGGAAAGTGGGGAACTGGGCTTGAAATCAAATTACTTGTATGTATGATTTTTGTTAAAGTAAATCTAACTACTGTGTATACTTGCCATGCTTACAACAAAACAGAATAAACACACTGAGTATAAATTACTCCTCCAGAAATGAGTTACTATTATGTGATTGATGATTGTAAAAAGTGTTTCTTTTCCTTAAATCATATAATTGACTACTTTTTATTTGTACTTTCTGTTAATGAAATGAGAGACCATTCTGTTTAATATAGTTAATTAACCAGCACATATTCTAATCTCCTACCCCATCACGGGTATGGGAATAGACAGAAAAGGCAGGAAATGATGAAGATGGAAGGAAGTTAAAAGTCAGAATCATGAACAAAAATGAATCTGAGAGGAATTGGAAGCTGATAATGGCTTTGACACCTATGTAGGGAGGGGACATCTGACTGTGAGTTTCATACCTTTGAGCAACTAAATCTGACTTATCTTCATATAAACAGTTGTCATAAGGTACTACCTCATCTATAAAGTAAGTTCTGGCAAAACTCTACCCTGCAGCACCAGGAAGTACTAGGAATACTTTCCAACTTCCAAGAAACTGGCTAGAAAATGCATCACACATAAAATGGCAGAAGCCAGAGCTTACATCTCCCCACAATTACCAGGTTTAAGTTTACTCTATCACTTGGTGCAGAGATATCAAGAGAATTAGTTTCCACATTTGTTTGCTCACCATTGCTTCTTAAATGGATCCATCAAACAGTCAACAATATTTCTTAAGGCTTGGTGTTTTATACTTGAATTTTACTGATATATGTCTTCAATTATATAAAACAATACTGTGCTTAAAAATATTGTGAAAACTCTTTTCTCCTAAAACTAACTTAATATTGTCCTACGAATGTGAAATAAGAAAAATGAAATATTTGGAGAAAAAAATCCAAACATGTTCTAAAGGAGAATCCCTACAAACCAGGTACCTGAAAAACTTCACCAGGGGTAATTCACATGCAAAACTACAAATCAAAGGAAAACATACACGTATACTACCAGGGCTTTTTTAAAAGATTATTTTTTTAAAATTATACATTGTAACTGAAATCAATCAAAGGAATTTTAAAATAAACTTTTTAAAGTACTCAATAATATAAGTAAAAGAAATTATAAAGCAGGTAAAGCACAATGAGAAAAAATATTCAGCCAGAAAAATGCAAACAAAATTATAGAAATTAAAATATAATCATTCAAATAAGAAAATAAACACTTTAGTAGATGGGTTATATTGCTAAGAGAAAAATCAGTAAATTTTAAGATCAATTTGAAGAAATTACCCTGAATCAAACAGAGATATATAGAGAGATGAAAAATATGAATGAAAATTTAAGATATTAGGAGGATACATGGGAACATCCAACATGCAAAAAATAGCACTTTTGGGAAGAAAGGGCATTATCAATAATGAGGAAACAATATTTGAAAACAAAATGCCTTTATATTTTTTGCAATTGCAGCCATATAGAAAGAGCTTCTGTGTCCTGAGCAGCATAATGAAGGTGATTCTACACCTCGGCTATCAAATGCTGGAACCGAACTTCAAAAGAAATGAAAGCCCTCTTAAAAGCTTCATAAGAGAAAATATCACAAATAAAAGGAAGAAGAACGTGACTGACATTTTATCAGCAGTAAACATAACAGAAGACGTTGAAATACTGTCCTCAGAGTTGTGAGGAAAAAATTACCCAACAATGATTGTCCATCTATTGAAACTATATTAAATAATTTATATAGTAAAAAAATGCTTTCAGAAATACAATTAAAAAAAGTTTCATCAGAACCTCCTTGGAATAACTATCAAAGGAGAGGTTTCTTCCAGAAGTAAATGGAACCATAAAGGAAGGAATGGGATGCAAGAAAAAGATTGTGAAAACTGTCATTAAATTAACTTATGTTTGTATTGTATATAATAATCATAATACTAATAATGTCGGTGACAGTGATGAGAAATACAGAGACAAGACAGAACTAAAATACTAAAATAACAAAGATGAGCAGGTATATTACTTATGAAGCACTTTAAGCTCATTGAAGGAGTGGCAGGGAAAATTGAGCTATTGATTAAATTTATTTTTTTTATTATTTTTTTTAGGTTGGAATTTTTTTTATTAGTTGTTCAAAACATTACAAAGTTCTTGACATCATATTCCATACATTTGATTCAAGCGGATTATGAACTCCCATTTTTACCCCGTATACATATTGCAGATTCACATCGGTTACACATCCACTTTTTTACCTACTGCCATACTAGTGTATGTTGTATTCTGCTGCCTTTCCTATCCTCTACTATCCCCTCTCCCTTCCCATCTTCTCTCCCTACCCCATCTACTGTAATTCACTTCTCTCTCTTGTTTTTTTTCCCCTTTCCCCTCACTTCCTCTTATATGTAATTTTGTATAACAATGAGGGTCTCCTTCCTTTACCATGCAATTTCCCTTCTCTCTCTCTTTCCCTCCCCCCTCTAATCCTCATTTCCATTTCCATTTCAGAAGATTTGTTGCTGATATACAGGAATGCCTTTGATTTATGCGTGTTGATTTTATATCCTGCCATTTTGCTGAATTCATTTATTAGCTCTAGTAGTTTCTTTGTAGACCCTTTTGGATCTGCTAGGTATAGAATCATGTCACCTGCAAAGAGCGATAATTTAAGTTCTTCTTTTCCTATTTTTATGCCTTTAATTTCTTTCGTCTGTCTAATTGCTCTGGCCAGTGTTTCGAGAACTATGTTAAACAGAAGTGGTGAGAGAGGGCATCCCTGTCTTGTTCCAGATTTTAGAGGGAATGCCTTCAATTTTTCTCCATTCAGAATGATGCTAGCCTGAGGCTTAGCATAGATAGCTTTTACAGTGTTGAGGTAAGTTCCTGTTATCCCTAGTTTTTCTAGAGTTTTGAACATAAAGGGATGCTGTACTTTGTCGAATGCTTTTTCTGCGTCTATCGAGATGATCATATGGTTCTTATCTTTAAGTCTATTGATGTGGTGAATAACATTTATTGATTTCCGTATATTGAACCATCCTTGCATCCCAGGGATGAATCCTACTTGATCATGGTGCACAATTTTTTTGATGTGTTTTTGTATCCGATTCGCCAGAATTTTATTGAGGATTTTTGCATCTAGGTTCATTAGAGATATTGGTCTGCAGTTTTCTTTCTTTGAGGTGTCTTTGTCTGGTTTCTGAATCAGGGTGATGTTGGCCTCAAAGAATGAATTTGGAAGGGCTCCCTCTTTTTCTATTTCCTGAAATAACTTGAAAAGTATTGGTTTTAATTCTTCCTTTAAAGGTTTTGTAAAACTCCGCTGTATATCCATCCGGTCCTGGGCTTTTCTTGGTTGGTAGTCCTTTGATTGCTTCTTCTATTTCATCCATTGGTATTGGTCTGTTCAAATTGTGTGTATCCTCCTGATTCAGTCTGGGCAAATCATATGACTTAAGAATTTATCGATGTCTTCACTATATTCTATTTTATTGGAATATAGGGTTTCAAAATAATTTCTAATTGTCTTCTGTATTTCTGTAGCATCTGTTGTGATATTTCCTTTTTCATCTCGTATGTTAGTAATTTGAGTTCTCTCTCTTCTTCTCTTCGTTAGCATGCTAAGTAAGGGTCTGTCGATCGTATTTATTTTTTCGAAGAACCAACTTTTAATTTTGTCAATTTTTTCAATAGTTTCTTTTGTTTCAATTTCTTTGATTTCTGCTCTGATTTTAATTATTTCTTGCCTTCTGCTATATTTGCTGTTGTTTTGTTCTTCCTTTTCTAGGGCTTTGAGATGAAGTGTGAGCTCATTTTTTTGTTGTTTTTTTCTTTTTTTGAAGAATGACCTCCAGGCAATGAATTTCCCTCTTAAAACTGCTTTCATTGTGTCCCATAGATTCCGATATGTTGTGTCAGTAACATATTGTTCATTTTCCATGAGATGTATGATTTTTCCTTCCTTCTTTTATCATTGATTTCCAGTTTCATTCCATTATGATCAGATAAAATGCATGGTATTCTCTCCACCCCTTTATATTTACTGAGGGTTGCCCTATGGCATAATATATGGTCTATTTTTGAGAAGGATCCATGTGCTACTGAGAAAAAAGTATATCCTCTTGATGATGGTTGATATATTCTATATATGTCAGTTAAGTCTAGGTTATTGATTGTGATATTGAGTTCTAAGTTTCTTTATTCAACTGTTTGGAGGATCTGTCCAATGGTGAGAGAGGAGTGTTGAAGTCACCCACAATTATTGTGTTGTGGTCTATTTGATTCTTGAACTTGAGGAGAGTTTGTTTTATGAATGTCGCAGCACCATTATTTGGTGCATAAATATTGATAATTGTTATGTCTTGTTGGTGAATGGTTCCTTTTAACAGTATATAATGCCCTTCCTTATCCCTTTTGATTAACTTAATCTTGAAGTTGATTTTATTCGAGATGAGGATGGCCACCCCTGTTTGCTTACGAGGACCGTGTGCGTGGTATGTTTTTTCCCAACCTTTCACCTTCAGCCTGCGTATGTCTTTTCCAATCAAATGTGTCTCCTGGTGGCAGCATATTGTTGGATTTGTTTTTTTAATCCATGTTACCAGCCTATGTCGCTTTATTGGTGAGTTTAAGCCATTTATGTTTAGAGTTACTATTGATATATGATTTGTAATTCCAGCCATGTTTGATTATTTCTCTCTCTTTTTTTAATTTGGTTTGTTTCTCCATGATTAGCTCCCCCCGCCCCCCGCTCTCTGGCTTACTGAGGTACTTACCACTGTTGGTTTTGGTTATTGTTTTTCATTTCTTCCTCGTGTAGTGTTTTTCTCAAGATGCTTTGCAATGCTGGTTTTCTGGCTGCAAATTCTTTTAACTTTTGTTTATCATGAAAGATGTTTATTCTGTTGTCGTACCTGAAGCTTAATTTTGCTGGGTACAGAATTCTTGGTTGGCATCCATTGTCTTTCAGAGTTTGAAATATGTTGTTCCAGGATCTTCTCGCTTTCAGCGTCTGTGATGAAAAATCCTTTGTTAACCTTATTGGTTTACCCCTGAATGTAATCTGCCTCCTTTCTCTTGTAGCTTTTAATATTTTCTCTTTTTTCTGTATATTGGATATCTTCATAACAATGTGTCTTGGCATTGGTCTACTGTGATTTTGTATGCTCGGTGTCCTCTATGCATCTACAATTTGTACATCCATTTCCTTTTTTATGTCTGGAACGTTTTCTATGATTATTTCATTCAACAGGTTGTTCATTCCCTTGGTTTGAACCTCTATGCCTTCCTCTATCCTGATGTCTCTTAAGTTTGGTTTTTTAATGTTATCCCATATCTCTTGGATGTTTTTCTCTTGATTTTTTACCAGCCTTCCTGAGTTTGCTAGACTCTTTTCAAGATGATACATTTTGTCTTCATTATCTGACGTTCTGGCTTCTACTTGCTCCACTCTGTTGGTGATACTCTCATTTGAGTTTTTAATTTGGGTTATAGTTTCCTTCATTTCTAAAATTATTGTTTGATTTTTTTATAATCTCTATCTCCTGATAAAGATGCTTATTTACTTCTTTTATTTGCTTGCGTATTTCATTTTCAATGAGTTCTTTCATTGTTTGAATTTGCTGTCTCATATCCTCTTTAAGATTCCTTTCCATCTGTCTAAGGTATTCTTTGAGTTCTTTTTTTGGCCATTTTTCTGATGCCTCTAGGTCCTCCTGTATATTTAGGCTGTCCTGCATTGTTTGTACTCCTTTTCTTCCTTGCTTTTTCATGCTGCTTATGTTACTTCTTGCTCTGTTTGACTGCTAAGTTACTGTGTACTCCTATAAATTTATTTGGTTTTGTGTGTCTCTGGGGTCTCTCTTTTGTGATGGGAGACTATGACTAGAGATGATGAGTTTTGTTGCACTTTAGTGTAGATTCACTCATTTCCTAAACTGTGTACAGATTCTGATGGCATATAGCAGTCTGCGGTTTGGTCTTGGGACTTATATTTAGGTCGAATGATGTGATGCTATTGAGGTTGGTATCTCTTGGCAACCTTGGAAGGTTGCTCTATTGACGAGGGATATTAACAGGAGAATGGTCTGGAGTATTTGGGGGAAGTTAATGTCTTGGTAGCACTATATAATGTCCCGGAACATTGACCTATACATATTTAGTAAATTACACATAAACAGTGTTGTATTGCTTGGGAGGAAAGGTATTAGAAGGGAAGGGAAGAAGTCACTAAAGAGAATGAGAGTAAACTGATAGAATTCAAGGAAAGGGGAATAAGGAAATTGAAAAGAAATGAAAAGACAAAGGAAAATAAAAAAGAAAAAATTATAAAAATATCATCAAAAAAAGTGAAAATAAAAAATAAAAAAATACAAAAAAATATTTTAAAAAATTAAAAAAGAAAAAAAAATAAAATTAAAAATTAAAAAATGCAGTCTTAGAGTTTGATTAACTTCTCTTCCAGTAGGTGGAGCTGTGCCCACCTGGCCAAGCTTCTCCTCTCAATGCGTGGGAACCAATCACTGTGCAGCAGCTCCTCCTCCCCGACTGGGCGGGTCTCCACTCCTGAGTGCCTCAGGCCGTTTCTTGTGTCTAGTCACCTTGCCACTGGCCCAGTTCATAGGTGATGCTCACCACAATACTGGTTACGCGCCAATTCTGCTGCTCGCGGGAGCCCTATCTTCTTGAACAACTGGGCACACTCTCCCTGCTTGCCAATCCCTCAGGCCCTACGGTTGTGGAGCTTGGAGCCGACAGCCCTCGGCTATTTTGCTTGCCCTCCGGTAGCCACGCCCACGGGAGCTGGTGCAAGAGACATCAGTTGTCTGCGCTGGTGGGAGCAGTAGCCGGGGGTCCCGCGCCACTCCTGAATCCCTCAGTCTGACTATCGCGCTCACGGGAGAGCTGGGAGGGGCCCTTGAGGTTTCCCCACTGTGTGGAGGGGGGGTTAGGGGATTACACACCTGTCGCTGCTGGTATCAATGAAGTTATGTCCTCCACCGCATTCTGGTGATGTCAGTTCTCTGCCATGGTGGTATCCCATGCAAATGGCTATAGTTCGTTCCCTTTGCCCAGTGACCAAAGCAATGGGTGGGTCCTGACCGGCCCTCCCAAGCCCCTTCTCAATCCTGTTGCCACTGCCTATGAAGGCTCGGTTGGCATTTACCTCCACAGTATTCGGCGGGACCTGGACTGAGAAGCAGTTTCCGCGGGTTCTTTAGCACTGAGCCAGAGCAGTTTGTCTGCGAGACGCAGGCAAACGGGAGCCTGAATTCAGGGGCTCCAGGCTCGGTGTGTGTTCTGATAGGAGCAGGCTATTAGCCCCAGATCCACGTTAGCTCAGCAATGCCTAGTGATCTTGAGCAAACAGCATTTAGACGATTTAAGACTCCCTATGCCTGCGCAGCTGGAGAGGTCACAGACTTGATACCTCCGTGCCCACTGCCATGTTGGATCTTATTGATTAAATTTAAATTCTGCTAATTTCATAGATATATCCCTACAATACAATGGAAGGATAAATATTAAAAAGCATACACAAAGTATTTGATTTCTGAACCAATTTATACAACAGCAATAAATTAAATTCAGTTGGTATAATAGAAGATAGAACAGAGTTGCAAAACATAAGCAAAGTTAAGCATAGTAAAGAGAGAAGAAAATGTTTTATTGTAATCAAAATACCTAAAAATAAAGCAGGAAACATGAAAATGTAAATGAATTAGACTCCTGTTTTAAGCATCTATCTGTTTATATAAAATTAAACAAGCATATATTTTCCATTAAGTTTCTATAATGCATTAGGTCGTAAATGTCAGGCCCATTTAAATTTAAGGAGTATTTATTTACCAGCTACCACACATATCAAGGATTATATCACACATTAAGAAAAGGGGATTAATGTACTTCTGAGTTAAGTGTCCTGAAATAAGACCACTAAAAATCATAGCTAATTTTTTGATATCTCACCTACATGGCAGGCACTTAATATGTATTAGAATTATGCTTCCAACTTTCTTAAGATAGTTATTGTTTTCATTTTACAGATGATAAAACTGAAGTTGAGGGCTGTTAAGAAAATGCATCAGGCTTGTAAGAACATCAACTGAGTTTCAAAATTCTAAGTAATTTATAGTTCATGCTGTTTTCCATTGTAATTCATTGTTTTTTTGATGATGCTTTGTGTTTATAATTGTTTTATGAAAGCATAACCCTTTATATTTATGATAATCCTGAGATATAAAAAAATAGACTTCCCTATTTCATAGATGTGAAAAAAAAAACAAGGAAAACCAATAAAGTGTTTCACCAACATTGCAACTGATTTATGAGAACCTTCTCATACAAAATTCAGGTTCCTGGAAATTCTTTGTTTTGCACCAGAATGGGATGGTACTTCACCAAGGGCCCAACTTGCTTACTTTTGCAGACTGCATAGCTCTTTCCATCATCGTGCCTTGACTTAGCCACTTCCAGAGGCTCAGGCTGAAAGAAAACAAGAATGGATCAATCAACCAGTCACTAATGTTTCTTAAGGCTTGGTGTTTTATACTTGAATTTTATTGATTCATGTCTTTAATTATAATAGAACAATACTGTGTATGTATGATTTTGTCAAAGTGAATCTAACTACTGTGTATAACTAATGAACCAAGCACAGTAGTGGTGATGGGCACGTCAAAGAAGGTCTTTTAAAATGAAATGGAGGGAAGTAACCCAGCCATGTTGACAGGAGAAGTTCAGATCAAGTAATGTGAAATTATTCAATAAAAGTATCACTGAAATGGATTCTTATTAGCTCAGCAAGGGATTGTCATGATCCAGGGCTTAGGATATTCAAGGCAGTGATAAAAGCATGCACAAAGGCTTAGCGGGGTTTTTGTGTGTGATACACAAACCATGTAGTATACAAGAAAAGCAACATGTAACTTTAAAGTATATGGAGTAGGGTACAAGGAGTTGAAGAAGGGATAGATGAATTTCAGGTAGGGGATCTTGTATGCCATGCCAAAAAGTTTGCGATTACTCTATACAGTATGAAAAACAGCATCAAATTAAAATGTGTTTCCTCAGAGTATCCATGAATGCATGCATAGGCACAGACAAACACTCTTATTAATGTCATAACTAAATTACAAGTTGTATTTGCTATGACAGGCAACAGCCCATTTCCAAATACAGTCTTACCTTTACCTCTTTGGCTGGCAATCAAAATATCTATGGACCATTTGTTTCTTGTCTAATTACTCCAGCTAGAAAGTTCAATACCATGATGCACAGAAGTGGTGAAACAGGTATCCTTGTCTTGTTTCTGATTTTAGAGGAAAAGCTTTCAGTTTTTCACCATTTAGTATAATGCCGTATATGAATTTTTCACACATAGGTATTATTATGTTAAGGTAGTTTCCTTTTATTCTTACTTTTTAATTTTTTTCTTGTAAAAATGTGTTGCATTGCCAATGCTTTTCCTGACCAATTGAGATGATCACATTTCATTCTTCATTCTATTAATGTAGGGTACAGCTGAAGTATCCTTGCATTCTAGGAAGAAATCTAACCTGGTTATGGTAGAGGTGTATAAATGCTACTGAACTCAGCTTGGAAGTATTGTGTTGAGAATTCTTCCATCAATATTCACTGATATTTACCTTTATCTCTTACTCTCTCCTTCCTTCCTTCTTTCTAGTGCTGTTGGTGTTACTGTGATGTTGGATGCAACGAATGAGTTTGCAAGTGTTCACTCCTCTTCAGTTTTTTGGATGAATTTGCTATTAGCTCTTTTGAATGTATAATATAATTCACCAATAAAACCACTGGAGCTAGAAATCTCCTTTCTTTGGGAGGTCTTTGATTTCTGATTAAATCTCCCTACTATTTATTGGTCTATTCAAATTTTTTATTCACGATTCTTTCTAGATTTTTATATCTAGTGATTGATCTGTTTTATCTAGATAAACAAACTGTTTGAGTAGATAATTGTCCCTGTTTTTTTTTACTTGTTTTTATTTCTGTAGAATAAAAATATCATCCCTTCTTTTTTTTTTCTGACTTTAATAATTGGAATCACTCATCTTTTTTCTTTCTTTAATCAGTCTAGGTAAAAGTTTGTTAATTTTGTTATTCATTTCCAAGGAGTAATTCTAGTTTCTATTAATTTTGTTTATGTCCCTCTCTGTGACCTATTTTACTTTCATTTTTGCCAATCTTCATTCTTATTTCCTTCTTTTTGCTTTGTCTTTGTATGGTTCTTCATTTCCTAATTCCTTAAGTGGTTGTTAATTTGAAAACTATTTTTTTAAGTGTATTATTTAACTTTAAAATTTTTAAGTCATTATCTTTTTTTTCTTTTCATTTTTTGCCTTCATTCGACATGTTCTCATTTTCTTAGTTTCTCAAAGAATGGTTAGGTCACCTAATTTTATTTCTCTCATATATAATTTCTTAATTATAAATTGTACTTAAAAACATAAATTTTCTTATGTCTTCTATTCATATAGCTATTTTAAAACTTGTTGAGTTACAGTATTTAGATGTAATTCATAAATCACATATTTCTGATTCTTTTTCTACTACATAATCTGTATTTCGGGAAGGAGAAAGATGGTTTGGTCCACTCAGTTTCACTCTGATTATAGTAAATTTGAATACATTATGAACAAATTATCTTATGATGCATATGCGATAGACTTTAATCATTTTTTTCCCTTTTTGCTGCTTTTGTCTTCTTTATTAATGTTTATTCATGTTATAACATTATGTTGCATTTTCTTTTTGGTTTAGAAATTTTCTTACAATTATTCTAAAAGAATGTATCACATTTATCATCTTTTATGATCATAATTAAGTTATGTTTAAGCAGTTTCATTCCTTTTAAGCAAACAATATTTAAATAACTATGCCCAGCAAAACAACCCCTTAGATTTTTCTTACTCCTTTTCTATCATTTACAGGACAGAGACTGCCTCTGACTTTAAATTCCAAATTGCTACATTTTGCATCTTTTTTAACACGTGTCAACAATTACTGTGATGCACTACAATTACTTAGTGATTTTACCCCCATTCTGCCTTAGTTCTGCAACTCCCTTCTCCCCAAGTATATTACTTAATTCAGTATGATTTTAGGAAAGGCTTCCATGATTGCAACATTTCTGTATCTGTGTATGCCTGAAAATATTATTTTGGTTTTTTTTTTTTGTTGCTTATAATTTTAATAACTTCAATTGTTTTTCTGAAATAGATGCTCAACATTTAATGTAATTTATAGTTACATACAAATTTTACTCCAGATTGTTTTACAAAACAATTTTCTTCTTTCCTATTCTGAAATTTTTGATAACTTTGCCTTTTTCAAGTCTAAATTATCATATTATCCTAAGAATTTTTTTTCATTGCCTTGAATTTTAATATCAATGTTTTGATATGGGACATTTTTTCAGTGTTATTTTTTTGTCTGTTGGTTTCCTTTATGGTATCTTCAATTTATGTTGGACATTTTACATCATATGTGGTTTTGCTCTTCATGACCTTGACCTGCAAGGGTCATTGTCTAGGGTGAGAGAAACCCATTCTGCATCCCTCAGCACACAAATCTGGTCTTCTTAAATCTTTTTTCCTGTTTTATTTTGGCTCTTTGATTTTTTTTTCCAATTTCAAATTTTATGGACTCTTTTATTTTTCTTATGCTATAAAAAGCCTGTTTTTATTTTGCCTTTGCTTTTGGTCACCATATTCTGTTTTTACAATTGCCTTAGAGTAGTCTTTACTGTTCCCTTTAAATCATATTTTCCTTGTTTATTTTTCCTTTTGTCATGCTTGTTCCCTTGAGTATTATTGAAGAAAACCAAATCTCATGTTTATATATATATATATATATATATATATATATATATATATATATATTTAATATGTGTATTTATGTTTCCTTAACTGTATTCTGATCACAGAAGATAACTGACTCAGGTGATGCAGATGGATATGCACTCACAATCTCAACCATCCCGGATTTTTTAGGGAACCACATTCCATTCTGAAACTCTTGACTTGTCCTGCTAAATGACTCCCTATTCTGTAACCTTTCTTTCCTGTTTCTTTGAGTTTGCTTACTCCCATTAAATAACATTTCCTTTTGGATTTTATAAATTATTTAATTCTGTGTGTGTGTGCTTATGTTAAAAAATTGTTGTGAATGAAAATTTTTCTGTATCATAATGATTTTAGTGTGTGTGTGTGTGTGTGTGTGTGTGTGTATGTGTGGTGCTGGGGACTGAACCCAGCCAGGGCCTTGTGCATGAAGGCAAGCACTCTACCAACTAAGGTATATCCCCAGCCCATCATAATGATATTTGTATTTATTTTACAGGCTTGAGATAGGAGATAATATACATACATTTATTCCTCTCCATAAACATTTACTTTTTTTAAAGAACATAAGAAATATCAACATAAAAGGATATAGACCTTTCATCTATCATATAGCTGGGAAGATAATATGTCAATCAGGTCTTGGAAAATGAATAAAATTTCATAATAAAAAACATTAACCAAAAGCACTATGCAGATTTAATGCAATTTCTACTAAATTTCCAATGACATTCTTAATAGAAATGGGGAAAAGTAGTCATGAAATTCATCTGGAAAAACAAGAGGCATAGAATAGCTAAAGAAATCCTTAGTGAGAAAAGAGAAGCAGGAGGCATCTCAATACCAGACTTAAAAATATACTACAGAGCTATAGTAACAAAACCAGCACAGTGTTGGCACCAAACAGACATCATAAAGACCAATGCAATAGAATAGAAGACATGGAGACAAACCCACATAAATACAGTTACCTCATACTAGGCAAAGGCACCATAAACATACATTGGAGAAAAAATAGCCTTTTCAATAAATGGTTTTGGGAAAATTGGAAATCCATATGTAGCAGAATAAAATTAAACCTCTATCTCTCACCTTGAACACAATTCAACTCAAAGTGGATAAAGGACCTGGGCATTAGACCAGAGATCCTGTAAAGAAAGTATAGACCCAACTCAACATCATGTTGGCTTAGGAACCTACTTCCTCAATAAGACTGCTAAAGTACAAAAAGTAATATCAAGAATCAATAAATGGGACAGTATCAAACTCAAAATCTCTTCCATAGGAAAGCAAACAATCAAGAGTGTGACAAGAAATACAGAATGAGAGAAAATTTTTGCCACCTGCACCTCAGAAATAGCATTAATCTTCAGATACACAAATAACTCAAAAAACTTAACACCAAAACATATAAATAAATAACCCAATTAATAAATGGGCAAAAGAACCGAACAGATACTTCACAAAAGAAATTCTTTATCAACTGGAACATAGCACTAAAGGAATCTACAAAACAAACTTTACTAACTAGTCCTCATTTACCATTAGTTTTCCCATGTATTTACCTTCCCATGTTTGTTTTCCTGCTCTGGAAGCTTTAAACTGCTTTCTTCTTATCAGTTCTTTAAAATCTTTGAAGATATTATATAAGCCAGAGTTTTAAGCTACTGCTTTGAGTTACTATATTTGAAATTTCTCACATTTAATATGCATTATGTGCATTAAGAAGAACTTGCTTGATTTTTTTTCCTGAAAAAAAGAAATATGAATGATCAACAAATATATTAAAAAATGGTCAACATCTCAAGCAACTAGAGAAATGCAAATTAAAACTACACTGAGATTCCATTTTATTCCAATTGGAACAGCAATAATCAAGAATAAAAGCAATAATTAATGTTGGCAAGGATGTGGGGAAAAGGGTACACTCATACACTGCTGGTGGGACTCCAAGTTGGTACAACCAATCTAGAAAGCAGTATGGAGATTTTTCAAAAAACTTGGAAAGGAACCACCATTTGACCTGGTTATACCACTCCCTTGGTATATATCCAAAGGACTTAAAAATCAGTATATTATAGTGATTCAGCCATATCAAGGTTTATAGCAGCTCAATTCACAAGAGCTAAGCTAGGTGCCTTTCAACAGATGAATGAATAAATAAAATGTGGTATATATATACAAATGGAATATTACTTATCCATAAAAAGAATGACTTTACGATTTTTTCCTAATAAATGAATGAATCTGGAGACTGTCATGCTATGTGAAATAAGCCAATCCTCAAAGAACCAAAGGTTGAGTGTTCTCTCATATGCAGATGCTAGAACATAAGAAGGGGTGGTGGTGGAAGGAAAGAATAGATGTTCAGTGGATTAGACAATGGGGAATGATAGAAGGGAAGGGTGATAGGAGTAGGAAAGACAGGGAAATGAATCAGCTATAACATTCTTGTGTTCATATATGGATATACTATATATTAAACTTCACAAGAATGGGATCCTAATTAGAATAAATTATGCTCCATGTATGTATAATATGTCAAAATACACTCTACTGTCCTGCACATCTGAAAAGAATAAAAATGTTATCAAAAAATTGTTCTGTTATCCAAAAAAAAAAATATTGGCTTTCATAACCTGAAATCTGGACAATATACATCCTATCCAGATGTTGGTATATGTAGGTTACTTCATTCAATACCCAGAAATCCATCTATTTATTTTTTAAAAAAGGAATTCAATATAGTGATTTGCATGCAAAGTATAAGAAGTTAGTCCATGCTAGGAAATCTAAAATCAGTAATTATCTGATTTTGTTACTACCTTGGGTTGAAGGAGCATAAGGAAAAATGGATTTGCAAACAACTCTTGTGTTCAGGGTGAGAAGGTGGCCCAGAATGCCTTCAGGAACTTCTATATGAGATTATTTTCCTCAAAATTAACAGAGCCAGAATAAGAGATTTTTCAAAGACAATCACTGACCCCACACTACAGTTATTATATTTTATGGTTTCTTTATAAGAATTTTCTTTGCATCTCTAGTAGATTGTTTTGTGTTTCATATCTCATCAGGAAGTTGAAATTCTGAACACACAAAAGAAGTGACCAGATTAATTGGCCATACATTAAAACTCAATATAAAGCAGCTTTGCAACAGAAGGAGTTGATAGTTTATTTAAAGGTCTCAACATGGAACAAAGTAATAATGATGAACCCTTCATTGCAAATAGTTCAGGAAATGAGTAGAAGGCATTTTAGTGAGTAAATGAAAGAATTAATATTTCTGGGGAAATATTAAATTAGACCTTACACATAAATAAAAATTCAGGAAAGTAAAAGAGAACTAGTTAAGGCTAATATTTGTAAATTCTGTACATTTTGTAACTGTTCAGACATTATTGATATTTCAGGATGTTTGGGGAACATTTTCTGGCTTTCAAATTAAGATTTTGCTACATAAGGCAAGCACACAAAGGTTAAGAATGGAAAACATATGTTTTACCTTAACAATGTAAACTTTCCAGACACAAGAGAAAATGAATAGGGAGAAGTATTTTCACTGAGAAAAATGCTAAGCACAGCTATATGCTAGCATGTGTGGGCAGCTCAGAGAGGAAAATTCTGTAGGGGACCCACAATCTAGAGAACTTTCTAATTTTGCTTGTTGAGCCCTCCTTGAGCAGTTCAACACTGACAGCCTTAACTTTGTGCATAGGGAAACTATAGTCCAGCTTTTATGGAGGCAGAGAGACAACGTCAGGCAGACTCCAGCCCGGAAGGTCAAAGGGTGATACCTAGGAAATTCAGCCGACTGTGGTCTCTGGACAACTTCTCCTTCTGCTGGCGTGGGAGCTAAGTACAACCAAGAAAAGTAGCCTTGGGAAAGAGGTACGCCCTCTGGTGGAGGCACCAGGAGGTACCTTAAGAAGTATGTAAACAGCACAATGATATAGAATGAAGAAAATATTGATATTTCAGGATGTTTGGGGAACATTTTCTGGCTTAGAAAATAAGGTAAGGTATTACTGATATCAAACATTAGAAACAACCATTTTGGCATACTGGATGGATTCATCAACTATTGCCCAATTATGCTGTTATAAACAACTTCCTAATTTAGTGGTTTTCAAAGACTTTCATTTCTATTGCTGTGTGTCTCAATTGGCATTGTCTTCTGGCTATGGGAGCTTCCAGATCTGTATTACCTGCCTTCGCATTTGCTCTATAGTGCCAGTTTCCATGGACATAGTATTGAAGATCACTGAGGTGTAAGATATTGTAAAGAGAGAGCACTAGAACTTCAAATCTGGAATTTCAGGTCATGGCAAATTGTTATTTAAAAGTGAAAAGGAATTAAATCAGTTACTTCAGGATGTTTATTGTAAAATGATTTACTTTGAAAGTTCTCATAGAGACAGTAGTCCTTGAAGAGAAAAAATAACCTAGGAGAAAACAAAATACAAGAGGTGAATAATCTATCCAATTCCTTGTGTATAGTTTTTAAAATAAAAATTATTTTAAGGTGTGTGTATATTAAAATATCAGATTGTATGCTTTAAGTATATGTAGTTCATGTATATTAAGTGCAACTCAGTAAATGTGTGAAAGAGGTTATGACCTTAGTAATCTAATCTAAAAGTAGATGGAGACCATGTAACACTAGGTTTGGGTGGAGATTTCAAGAAGGATGCAAGATTATAGGGATAAGGGAGAAACCAATAACACAGAAATTAATGGAATTATGAAAGGAAAAATAAAGTGTTGACTTTAATTAGAAAAACAGACAGTAAAAAGAATACGAAGCACACTTTTCATAGCAATAGAAGAAAATTTGTTTATTGGAATATAGAAAAAAGAAAAAGAAAATCCAATAAGGAGTAAACAGATTAAAATGGCAAATCTAAATTACATTATTAGACATATTAAATATAATTGAAACAGACAAAACAGGACCCATTAGTAAAGGGTTCCTGGTCTCCCCCAGAGCTCCACAAACACCTGCTGCTGGCAGTGGGTCTTGTAGAGTGCTCAGCTGACAAGCAATTCTCCCTGTCACCCAGCTGTAAGCATGAGGATGGCACTCCTTGCTAGGATCATCTGTGGGACAGACTGGTTGTGCACACTGAGTTGCCAGTGTAGACTGAGGTCAGGTAGCTGGCAGACACCCACACCCACATCCTCGCATTCCATCCAAGAGCTTGGTGGTGTGTTTTTCTGCTCTCCCTATGTAGGCCAGCAGGATAATCGTGTATCTGCTGCTGTTTCTGGGGTGAGACACCAAGCAATGGAGGTCGAAACTTGGTCATTGCACTTTGTTTGCTCCATGACCTCTCTAAGCACAGAAAGACAAAGACTGTCTGATATTACTTACATGTGAAATCTAAAAAGTTGATCTCACAGAAATTCAGAGTAGGGTACAGATGGGAGAAGGTGGTCAATGGATATGATTTATAGTTACATATATTAATTATATGTATAATTATGTATTTATTCTGTTCTATTGCACAGTAGGATGACTATAGTTGATAATATTGTAAATATTTCAAGAAAACTAGAAGAGGAATTTGAAAAGTCTCACGACAAAGAAATGATAAATATTTAAGGCTACACGCTAGTTACCCTGATTTGATCATTACACAATGTATACATATATTAAAAAAGGATATTGTACCCATAACAACGTATGATCATGCCAATCAAAAATTTAAAAGCTTAAAAAATAGAAAAAAAATTCAAAAAGGGAAAAAAAAGAGATTTATCTTTCAGCAATATGATGAACTACAGATTCTGAATGGTCTTCTAACACTGAGAAAAATACAGCACATCATGGATCAAGTGCTATCACTGTGGTTTTAAATGTATTGTTGGCTTAGAAGAAGGAACTTTCCTTAAGGGTTGGGGGAAAATGAATTTAAAACTGAATTTAAGACGCAGGTGAACATGAATTCAAAAGGGAAAGCTGCTTTGAAGATACCTTATGGGAAATGAACCAGATTGTTAGAGTAGTCTCATCCAGGTTGGTCAGACCGAATTACACTCCATTATACCTCTGCAATTGCCATGGGGAGAACAAGCTTCAACTAGCCTTGGAAAGGAGGAGAGATGCTTGGAGCACACCTGCATTCCATCTGAAGCTTGCAGCAAAGTCCAATAGACCCAGCCTGCATCAGTTTCTCCCTTGGCTCTTGTTGCTTTATTTTTCCTATAGGCATAACTTTGAAAAGCAAGTGCTGATACATTTTTCTATACCTGATTGACTTAGAATTGTCTAAAATCTTAAATAGTCAACCCAAAGACTGGGTTATTGCCACTGAGTTTTGGAGTAGTTTGTTACTTAGCATTATTGTAGCAATTGCTAACCAATACAATATTTTAAGAGATTCTGTAATCGAGGTTTTCCCAATAGAAACTGAGTTCCCAGGGTTTCATTAAGGAATACTCAACTTCTTTCTCAAGAGACAGGATTCAATTTTGCCTAGACCATGACATGTATAGACATGAAGTTGCCTCTTAATTGAGGAGGTGGAAAGAAGAACTGGCATCTGCTAGGAGCAAAGTAGAGAGGGTAATGGAAAAGGAACCTCAAGAAGACTAATAACCCTGTCAGTGTGTAGTGGATAATGTCCATGTTATGATTAGAAGGTTTGGGTCCCCCAGCCTGTATATAGAAATTCTAATCCCCAGTGTGGGGTTTTTTTTTTTTTTTTTTTTGGATATGCAGCCTGTTTATCATTAAATAAGTTTAAACGAGTTCACAAGGATAGGGCTTGAATCCTACAGGATTAGCATTTTTAGAAGAGAGAACAACAGAGAGTTGGTTTTCTCTCCATGAACACACACTGAAGAAAGGCCCTGTGCAGGACATGAGAAGGTGGTCATGTGCAAACCAGGAAGACAGCCCTCATTAGAAACCAAATTGTCCAGAAAGCTGATCTTTGACTCCTAACCTCTAGACTATGAGGAAATAAATTTCTGTTGTGGAAGCCACACAGTCTGTTATGTCACCCTGCACAGACTGATATAATGGGGATCAACATGAGTCCCTTCTTTAGCTTTAATATACACACAGCTCTGAGAACAGAGCTCCTAAATGCTCACTGCCTCTCAATGGATACTTTGTGTATTCTCCAAGGGACTGGCTCAGAGCCAGTGACTCACTGATATGGAGAACCAAAGGCCCTGCCTTTACCTCAATTTGGGAGAACTGTTGTCATCTCTGGTATACAGCAGTCTCTAGACTCAGAAAAGCTTGCATTTTCAAATGTATCACCAGGTCATACCTTCCTCTACTGAATCTTGCCTTCTTCCCTTGGCTACAGGTTTTTTCTCACAAGAATGTTTCCCAATACATTTTCTACATTTACTTCTTGGCTTTAGAATCTGATTCCATGGGACCCAGGCAAAGACAGAGTTCATGAACAACTTTCTATATTGCATTTATATTCCTGTTGTACCTTCTCATTAAATATTGTAGGCAGCTGATTGAGAGATGTCCAAGGGCTTGTCTGATGTTTAGCTAGCAGCGTGATAAAGGAAAGCATAGAAAACACTTGAGACTTGCAAGACTAGTGCCTCAGAAAGAACTAAGTAGATAATGAAAGCTGGGGTGGATTTATAAGCTAGGATTCTTTCACGAGGCAGTCCAGGCATAACTGGGAAGTTAACATGATAAAATATAAGGATTCTTTCACCAATAAAGGTTGACTATTCAGGAACTTGTAATTTGGCATAATGGAAATTATTGTACTTGAAACCCAATGAATTGCTGGGCATGATAGCACACACCTATCCAGTGGCTAGGGAGGCTGAGACAGGAGGATTGTGAGTTCAAAGCCAGCCTCGGCAATAACAAAGTGCTAAGCAACTCATTGAGACCCTGTCTCTAAATAAAATATAAAATAGGGCTGGGGATATGGCTCAGTGCTCAATTACTGCTGAATTCAATCTCTGGTACCCCTCCCTCCAAAAAACCTGAATGAATTTTGACACATACAGGATATTTTTGTTTATATATACACATTAGCAAAATTAGGATTATTCTTTATGTGAAACTTTATATATTCAGTTTTTAAAAATATTTTAGATTATAAAATAGTTCCCAAAAGCTTGGCTTTTAATGATTGTATAAATTCCCATACTAGATACATACCATAATTAGCTACTACTTCTTTATGTTGAACATTTGTATTCTTTTTTCTTTTTCTATTATAAATAGTACTGAGACAACTATTATATATATATATATATATATATATATATATATATATATATATATATACACATACATACATCTTAAGGTGATTTTTTTAGATTTTTTTCTGAAATATATCTGTAGAGAGTGATAAGAGTTGAAAGAAGGCTGATTTGAAAGCTTTCTATACACAGAACTGTGATTCCCAAGTGTATACTACCCAATCCTTCCACTCTTTCAAGCAGTACATGTTTATTGAGAAATATAATATAATAGGAATTATTTTTAGATTTTGGATCAAAAAAAAAAAAAGACAGTTGGTATGTTCCTATGAGGGTTACATTCTCATGTACATAATCCAGAGGGAAGACAGCAACAACAAGTATCAAAAGTAAGGTAACAGTAGATGGTGATCCACTCTATGAAGAAAATTCATCAGGCAGTGGAATGGAGAGTGAACACTGGTGGAAGGTCAGAGGACTTAGAGGAAGCGATTTTGAAAGTCCTGAATGACACCTGGGAGTCAGCCTGCCAGGGAATAATTGTTTATTGATTCATAGCACTTCTACAAAGCACTCATTTAAAAATGTCTGAGTTTATAGGTGGAAGTGGCCTCCCATTATAGGTTTAATTTTATCCTTTTTATTATTTTGGAAAGCCTTCCTTTTAAAATATTTACCGATAATTTGGATAGTTTTCCTTGGGACTGCCTTATCGTACCTTTTGTAAATTTATTTATCTCTCAGATAATGAGTGGTTTTCTTACTAATCTATGTGAGCTTCTCATATATTAAATCTAAAGACCCTGTAATTATCAGTATTTGTCATAGATATTTGTAGTTTTGCATTCTTTTTTTTAGTTTGTTTTACTATTTCTATGGAAGATTTCTCTCTTCAAATTTTCATATCATTATACTCATCTTTTTCTTTGTGATTACTTATATTTGTAGCGTAGGCTTGAAGACTAAATTTTGAATGGTGCTTTTGTTATTTTGTTAGCCAAAGTTTTCCTATACTGTTAGAAGTTGAATTATAAGACTTCTAATCCAAAATACTTTTTCTTTCCATTACACCATACTTCTTTATAAGGGAGCTTGCAGATATACTTGCAGCCTGGGATGTTAATTTTTTAACTAAATCCTTTTTATCCAGCCAGTGAGCTAGAGCTTTGTCAATATCTGGAACAAATAGGCCACAGGAGAAAACAAACTCCAGTGTCTTTGAATTGTAAGGTCTGGACAAGAAACTGTCCAGTCTTTTGGTATTCTCAGAAAGGAGAGTAACTGTACGAGAAAATGGGAAGTAAGAGGTCTTCAGAGCCCAAAGTGGAATCAAATTTCAAGTTCTCTGACAAGGAGATATGCAAGCTCTCTGCACAGTGAGAGACATCAATGGAAGAGCTGGGGTCGGAGTGTGTTTTCACTGAGTGTTGAGCTTATGGTGTTGGTTAGGCCCAGGAACATGGAGGACCACCCCAGAGAGTGGTGGTCTCTGAATCTTTTACTCAGTGAAACTAAAGAATAAAAACAACACAACTCATTAAATATATGGATGAATACATGTGTGTGTGTGAATATATATACACATACACACGTATCATGTGCAAGTTCATGTATAAGTCTTATTTAGATTACTACTAATCATGGAAATGATTTAAAGTATTTTCATTCTCTTTTCTGGGGCACAAGAAACAAAAACAAATTTATTGTAAAGATAGATAATTTTCTTGGAAAGTAAGGGCAGTATACAATGCAAGCTTTTTATTTGTTTTCTATACCTGGAAAGATATGATGCTGTTGACCTTCAGACCCTGTAAATTTCAAAGTGACTTTTAATTTCACATTCTGCAGTTACACTTCCTATACTCCAGCATCAAGTTATATTCAACTATACCTCCAACTTCAGATCCCCACATTCCCCTCAGTATCCTCTCACAGACCCCCTTTCCTGTCCTTGTATTTTGCATCTATCCATCAGGTTTTCTCCTCCAAAAAGGGAGGGCAGGGCAGGGCAGGGCAGGGCAGGGCAGGACTGGGCTTTCATTTTTACAGCATAAGGAGTTAAGCACCTGGCAGTTTCTCCAGCTGAACTCTGAGCAGCACATATGAGACTGTACCTCATTTGTTATATCAAATTTCTCAGATTTTTTACCCAAGTAAAGGACACAGCTAAACAGTAATTTCCACTGTCATGTCATTATTAGCATCAATATTATTCCCATCAACTTTCACCTCCTAAACCATAGCTCATAAAAGGATCCACATATTCTAAAAGCCTGAAATAAGATATACCTGGGGCAAACATTTTAGGAATCAAAAAACATATTTTCTCTTTTCTGATATTTCCATGCAATAATAAAGGAAAAGGAAGCAAGAAAGATACATGGAAAATCTTAAAAGTGATTCCAATTTATGAGAAAATCTATTATTTGCATAGCAGGTAGAATGCAAATTTTGTAGGGTTTGGAGACTCTCAGCTCAGATTAAGAGTCTCTGCAGCACTTTGACTTCTCTGGGTTTCCATTTCCTCCTCATTAAAATGCACAGAAAGTTTTTGTGAAATCATGCATATACCACATCTAGAAAAATGTCTTTCCTATTATATTTACTCATTAAAAATGCAACGATATTAGAGAAACAATTGTAGATTTTCCATTCCATAAGTGAACTAATAAATAAAATACCTACTTGTTTTTTATGATGAATTTTTCTCCTTGAAATAATTGAAAAGAAATCCTTAGCATTCCACTATGTTCTTCTTACTTCTGTCTATGAACCTTTCGAACAGCAAAATACGGGCAGCCCTCCCCTGTGTTTTGACAATTGCATGGTTGCTTAACAAGGTTTCCTGAAATAATAATTAGTAATGGTTTTAGCTGCAATGTATATATATATATATATATATATATATATATATATATATATATATATTCACTTTAATGTTTTATTTGTGTCTTTATTTTCTTAAACAATAAAGGATTAGAAAATCAGTTATAGGAGGGAAAGGGAGAGAGAAGGGAAATTGCATGGAAATGGAAGGAGACCCTCAGGGTTATACAAAATTACATACAAGAGGAAGTGACAGGAAAGGGAAAAAAAAAAAACAAGGGGGATAAATGAATTACAGTAGATGGGGTAGAGAGAGAAGAGGGGAGGGGAGGGGAGGGGAGGGGAGGGGAGGGGGGATAGTAGAGGATAGGAAAGGCAGCAGAATACAACAGTCACTAGTATGGCAATATGTAAATCAGTGGATGTGTAACCAATGTGATTCTGCAATCTGTATACGGGGTAAAAATGGGAGTTCATAACCCACTTGAATCAAAATGTGAAATATGATATATCAAGAACTATGTAATGTTTTTAACAACCAACAATAAAAATTATAAAAAAATAAAATATCATTGCTGTCATAAATAAGAAATGAAGTACCATTAAGGATAAAAAAAGAAAATCAGTTATAGTATGGGAACTTATCTTACTGATTTCATCAAATCAAGTCAGTTTTAGCCATTTTTTTTCAGACACTGTAAATAGAAACCCAAATTGGGCAACAAACTTTCCATTAAAATGTAGAAGGCGAATCAAGGGAAGTCCATTGTCAGGAAAAGACTCAGTAGACCTAGATTCCAGTTTAGGTTGTTTGAATATAGCAATAAGAAAAAAAAAAATATTAAACTTGTTTTAGATCTCACTGTCCTCAGTTGTCAAATGCAGATAATGACACTGACTTCCCTGATGCGCAGAGCTATTATGAGGGTTATCTAGCACAAGGGTGAAAATATGTTGTAGAAAGAGCTGTCAGTGTAGTGTAGTGGGGTTTCTTAACAGAACCTGATGCCACCCATGGCTCTGCTCTGAGCTGCCTCAGCTTGCAGTTTTTGGTGAAGGCCCAGAATACAATCCATTGAATAGAGGGAATATTTGGAAACTCTGAAATGGAGAATAACTTGATTTAGGGTCACAAAAATGATGAAAGCAACCAAAGAAGAATACTCTCATAAGAAAAAAAAGATATTTTTAAGCTCCTAATGAAATTAGCATTACTAACTCTAACTGGTTTTTATGCTCCCTGAAGTGTGCAGGTTTTTAAAAATTTTTATTGTTCAATCCTCAGCACCACATAAAAATAAAGGCATCGTGTTGTGTCCATCTACACCTAAAAAATAAATATAAAAAAATTTATTGTGCATTATAATTATACATAATAGTGGGATTCATTGTGACATAGTTGTACAAGAACATGACATAATTTGTTCAAATTCATTCCCCTTTGAGGGCTGGAGCTCTAGAGGGCCTGTCTTGGCCTGCTGTCCTTGGGCTTCCCTCCCAGCAATGGAGTTTTCCCTACACACTCAAGCTTGGCATACTTTACGCGTGCCGGAGATAAGGACCCTGTGTCAAAGTTTCCTCTCTTTGACACCCAGTAGAGTATCTTTTGGCTTCCCAGAATGAATGTCTAGTGGAGTATTTGGGGGAGGACATGACCAAATGAGAAAATAAAGTCTCTACCTCTCAATTAGGCATGATTGAAAGTATTAGTTGGCTTCCTTTGGAAGGAATACCAAAGAGTAAAATTCATTGTCAACTATTAGACCTATCATTTACCAACTGCTTTGGGAAAGTAACTTAAATTTTATAAACTTCATACCTAAAAAGAAAATATGGATACTGTGTTGGCCAGGATTATGCATAGAAACTGTGTGAATATGTGTGTGTGTGGGGGGTTTGATTTACATAACATATATAAAGATGGCTCTCTGTTTCTGTGGGTTATGAATCTGCACATTCATCAACCTTGGATTTAAAATATTTTAAAAAATTTAAAAAAGGATTTATATATTGAACATGTATAGACTTTGTTCCTTTGTCATTATTCACTAAATAATATAGTAAAACAACTTAGTATTTACATTGTATTAGGTATTGGAAGTAACCTAGAGATGACATAAAATATATGGAAGGGTGTGGATACGTTATATAAAAATATCATGCTATTTATATGAGAGCATTTTTGGATTTGGTATCTGCTAAGGGTTCTGGAACCAAGCCTGCAGATACTTAAGGATGACTACATATAAGAGAGAGAGAGCGGGGGGGAGAAAGGGAAAGAAATAAAAGGAAAGAGAGAGAGAGAGAGAGAGAGAGAGAGAGAGAGAGAGAGAGAGAGAGAGAGAGAGAAATTTGAAGGAATTGGCATACAAGACCATAGAGACTAAAAAATTTAAATCTCTAGTGCAAGCTGGCAGGCTGGAAATTCAGGTAAGAGTTGACATCACAGTTTTGAGCCTGATATTTGTAGAGCAAGTCAGAATGCTGGAAACTCAGGCCAGATGTCTATGTTACAGAATTGAGGTAGAATGGTTGCTTTCTTGAGAAAGCTCAGTCTTTCCATTAGCAACCTTCATCTAATTGAGTGAAGCTCATTGCAAAGCAAATTTTATAGAATGATATGACTGATTTACTTAAACTCACCTGATTGTGAATCTTGATCATACCCATAAATAACTATAGAAACATCTAGTTGACCACACAACTGTATACTATAGCTTTGCAAATTGACACACAAATTTAATCATCATAGATGTCTACCTCATAGATAAATATCATAATCACTCTCAATAGGGGGGTTGACGCAATTTCCATTGACAGCATTAGAACTGCAGAGCTGAAGGAGTAAGGAACGTGAAAAAATGAAGTTTCAAACATATCAATTTGAGCTTGAAACCTTTGCCAGTTTGTCTAGACAGGTCTACAAATCATTTTAATATATGTAGCATTACTTTACCTTAAGGACATTGAAGATTTTCACCAAGAAACCAGGGAAAACAGTGTTCTATAGGAAAAAGCATTTAGAATTTGAGTGTTTAAGACCTGAACCTGAATCTAAGTTATGTCTTCTGAGTCAAGTGGGTGAGCTGCCTTGATCTTCAATTTCCTTATTTGCAAAAGGAATTTAATAACACCACTTCTTAGGGTTTGGGGTATATGTGAAACGCATGGAGTATGGAGTCTAATACTTTCAAGGATGATTTATTTCTTTTCCATTCACTTTTTTTCCCCAATTTGCTATTTAGAAGCACATTTTCCCATCTGAGAATGACATTATAAAATTCTATAACTTTCTGGGTATTTAGAGTTATTGCTCTCGTCCAGGGTAGTTCACAAATCCAATTCCACATCAAATTCAAAGTTTTTGCCTCTTTCATTATTGCCTATAACTGAGGTAGAAAGGCTTGGGGTTGCAACTGGGCAGGATTTTCTCCTTCAATTCTCCTCACCTTTGCTCTTCTAGATTTTGTTCTTTATGGTTGGGGCAAGTGCAGAGCTGCAAAGAGATAACAAAGGTTAGATGCAACTTGTGGTTGCTGCTATGATGCAGAACTTCTTCTGCCCTGCCCTGCCTTCCTTGGTGGGTGGGCACCTGCAGATTATCAGTACATATATGGTGTACCTGGTTTCCTTGGAGTCGTGGCCAGATTTCCTCAACATGCCTTGCAACGAGGAGGCACACATCCCTTCATCCCTTTGTTGGCTGTCCCTATCAAAATCCCACACCTCCAACATCTCTTCAGGGGGGGACCCTTGGGCTAGTGAGATCTTACTTCCATACTGTCTGGAAGCCTTGAGGTTCTGGGAAGGGGAGGTACGCTTTCTCTTCTGGGAGGATGCTACTCATGGAAACCTCCCCTCTTTAGATATTATGTGGCAAGAAACCAGCATTCTGTGTCATTTGCACTCCCCATGGCATAGGAAGCATTAACACAGCCTTGCAGAGTTCTAACACTGTGAGCGTCATCTGGGGTATCAAGTGCCAGTCTCTCTTGCAGGTGTATCCCAGCTTGTGATTGATTTGCTTACAGCTTTGCTGACTATCATTCCTTATCTATGGGGTGAGGATGGTGGAATTGTATCATAGGACAAGAAGAGCACAGTTTCTCTTGTACCTTGAGTATATTCTTCCCTAAAATACTGAAGACACTGAAGTGTTGCCCCTCTCTTTTCCCCTCTGTCCCTCTCTCCTCAGTCATACACTATATGTCCTGATTGACAGGTATTTAGTGGAAAGACATTGTTCTAGAAATATTTCCCACCCTCTCTGTAAGCCCTGGGAGGCCATATATGACCCCATTTGTTGATGGCTCTCTTTTGAATATAGGACTTAATTGCCAATTACAAGGCAACTGGAAAATTTTCACTCTACATCCTATTACAGTAACTATTATTAGTATCAGCAGGAACAGTAGCTCCTTTGTTCACATCAAACTGGTAGCCTTCTGTTTTCCTCCTTTATGACCATCATATAATGTGTAGTTTCTGGATGGCGACATATTGGGGCATAAATACTGTAACTTCCTCCCACATAGATTTCCAATAGGGGCTCCTTTACAATCATTTTATAGTTTTAAAAATAGCCTCATACCCTCTTCAAGACCTTGTTTTCTGTTTCTGAAAGAGTTATTGGTCTTCTTCGTGCTGAGAAAAAAATAGCATTCAAAGTACAGTATACAGCTTGTTCCCCAGGGCTGGATTTTCACAGGGTTACCGTGGGGGAGGCCAAGCTAGGCATTTCAGCAGGGCCATGTGCTTTGCTGCAACATCCT
The DNA here is from genome assembly GCF_021218885.2 of Marmota monax. Classification (NCBI taxonomy): domain Eukaryota; kingdom Metazoa; phylum Chordata; class Mammalia; order Rodentia; family Sciuridae; genus Marmota; species Marmota monax. Next base: position 15,697,613 of record NW_026693934.1, on the reverse strand, counting down.
GACTCCAGGTCCTGTTAGATTTCAACACCCCAAAATTTCTTTCCACTTCCCACTGCAATTAGTTATCCTATAGGGAAATACAGAGCCAAGAAAATCCTGTGCCAGCTGGAACAACTCCATTTTACAGTGTGAAATATCATGCAGCACTGACTTAAGGGTGTCCTCTTAAATACCACTCATGCTATTCTGGCTTAGCTGAATATGATACATAAGTCTCTCCAGGTGGGTACCCTGGAATCACTGACAAAGAAGTCCTATGGACAGGCCAAAGGTAAGCAAATAATTGCTTAAGGTCAAACAATATTAGAATGTCCCTGGCAGGGTCTGTAATCTGCCTCTCTCTCAACCCAATAAAGAATAAGAAAGTGAAACAAACCAGAGTTTCAATTAATCAAAATTGGATGCCTCTTTGCATGCTTATTATTCATATAGAGGATGTCTTCTCTTTCATATATTTAGGATTCTCCCATACACCATGCTGAAAATTCTGTAGGTGAGGAAGGGAGCTTGCTGATGGGACCCAGCTTTGAACTAATGCTGTAAGCTCCGCCAGTCTGTTCCTCTCAGCATCCGAATTTCTCAGTCTCCATTTTCTCTTTCTTTCATTGTGCTCAGGGGTTCTTTTTCCTGATCACGTTTTGCTGACATCATTCTTTCTCTACTCCTTCCCACAGGTGTTTCAAATTCTCTTTGAGAGCATTTCATTCTGTCTCAGCTTCTTTAATTTGCCTTCCACATGTGTTCCTTAAAATGGCTTTTAGGAGTGGCAAATGCTTTTGCTTTGGAGGATGAGGATTTTGGTTTGCGCTCACAAGAGGAAAGATGATTTGGTTGCTAGGATTCTCCCTCCTCTGAAGGCAGTGGGTTATAACAAATGACAACTAATTTCTTTCTGTTGCATTCTAATGTTCAAAATAAGGATCTATTGTTTCTACTCATTGTGAAGCAAAGCCGTTTTATGATTTAGCAGTCATTTCAGTTGTGTGCAGAAACCTATGTTAACTGGTACCATTTTTTTTTTTCTAAATCATTCCATTGCAATTTCAGTGCCCTTTGCACGTGGATGCCTCAAGCAGATGCCCACATGACCAGTCCATTACTATGTGTCTGGATCATCCTAACCCCTCTCTGCCAAGCCTGAACTCTGTCAAGTCAGGCCAGTCAAACACACAGTACTCAGAGCAAATGGAAGTAAGATTTGAGCACTACAGATATTTTTGTCCAATTCAGAGGCACAATGTTTGCTCTGAACCTTGCTGTTTTACACAAAAGAGCAAGTTCCTTGCTCTTGGCTCGTAGCCTTTGTTATATATGACTTTGGTCCTGAGTTTGCTCCTCAGATTTCAAGAAATAGTTTAGCCTCTTGGTTTGGACCTCAGGAGTGCCCAAGACATTCAGTGTGGAATAATACTCAAGGTTATTAGGGCAAAAATCTGGGACTGGACTCACAGGTCAGCCACTTGTTAGTTTTGTGATCTTGGGAGAGTCATCTGGCATCTCAGAGTCTCAGTCTTCTTGTTAATGAAATTGGACTAGCTTCAAAAGGCTTGTTATGAGGATTAAATTAGAAACCAGTTAAATTGCTGTGGCACTATAAGAAACATGGAGCCTTCAATACATACTATTTACAATTATTTCATTAGTTTTATTATTCTAATTATACATCTTACTATTTCCATTTCTAGTGGTTACCAGCCAGTTATCCTCACTGGGCCTTTGCCTAGGTGTTAGCTTTCCTGAAATCCCTTGGAAAGACTCACCCTCAGTGTGGTGAAGTGAACATTGGACATCCACCTCCCAGAAAATTATTCCTTGAGAGGTATGGATTAGAGTTTGCCTGTTAGAGAGATTTCTTCTAATGCCATTTTTTTTTTCTGGGGAATACCAGGGATTGAACTCAGGGGCACTCAACCACTGAGCCACATTCCCAGCCCTATTTTGTATTTTATTTAGAGACAGGGTCTCATTGAGTTGCTCGGTGCCTCATCATTGCTGAGGCTGGCTTTGAACTCGTGATCCACCTGCCTCAACCTCCCAAACCACTGGGATTACAGGCGTGTGTCACTGCACCTCGCTTCTAATGCCATTTTATATTACATATTAAAGTCTTTGTGATCTTGAAAACACTCCTATACATGTTAGAATACGTTTTCTTACTTAATACACAGACTACTTTATGCAAAGGCTTTTAGCATATACCAGGTAAAGAAACCAATCAATAAAGAAATTTCAATAACATTAAGTAACCAGCTATAGGTTGTGGGATTAGTTTTTGTTTTAGTTTGCTATTTCACTGCTGTGACTAAAGATATGACCAGAACGACTATAAAGGAGGAAAAGTTTATTCAGAGGCTCACGGTTTCAGAGATCTTAGTCCACAGAAGGCCAGCTCCAGTCCTTAGGGCTCCAGGTGAGACAAGAACAACATGGCAGAAGAGTGTGGTGGAAGGAAGCAGTTCACATTATGGTGATCAGGAAGCAGAGAGACTCCATTCTCCAGATACAAATTATATACCCCATAGCCATGCCCCTATTGAACCACTTCCTCCAGCCACACCCCACCTGCCTCTAGTTACCATTCAGCGGTATAGATTAAGGCTATAAATCAATCATTTCTCCTCCAAACCTTCTTGCATTGTCTCATAAGTGAGCTTTGAGGGGATACCTCACATTCAAACCATAACAGTATTGAAATCTGCTTTTTGAACCTCCACATGGAACTTTACATTAATTAGAGATATAATAGTGGGGATGTGCCCTGCAGGGGTAGGGCAGAGGCTGCAGTATCCTGTTCTGAAGGACCCTGGGGAACAGTCAGGGCCACTTAGACAACTTGACTGAAGCTCAGATCCTTCTGTAGAAAATGGAGAAGTTCTTAAGGAGATGTCCAATCAACTGCATATATATATATGCATACATATATACATGCACACACATACACACACAAACACACACAAATATAGATGCAACTTCTAAATAAATAACCTTTGCTTGCTCTCAGTTGGGCACATGTCTTTTACAGGAGTTGGGGTGCCACAGACGAGGTGACTTAAGACAACTGACTGTCTCACAATTCTGTAGGCTATACATCCAAGATCAAGGAATTAGAAGAGCTGTCCCTATTCACTTTGTGGACACATAGAAGGAACTGTTCCAGGCCTTTATCCTGGCTTCTGAGGTTTGCTGGCAGTCTTTGGAATCCTCTGGTTTATAGATCTGTAACCCTAATCTCTTCCTTAATATTTATGGACTATTTTCCCTGCATGCATGTCTGTGTCTACATTTGCTTTGTATAAGGGCACGAGTCATATTGGAGTAGGATGATTCCTGATTTGATCTTAAGAATTATATCTGCAACAACTCTGTTTCCAGGTAAGTTACTTTCTGTGACAGGACTTGGAGTTTGGACTTCAAGATGTTGACTTGTGGAAACACCATTCAACCCATACAGGTATTCTTTATCTATTTTATATATATGATATATATTATACATATATACCATACATATTTTATCTGTATTCTTTAATATCATACACACATACATTCATCATCACATTCTATTCTGCTAGACAAAATTCCCTTTGGGTCATGACTCTTATTCATAAGTAACTATATCTCTAATTTGGCAAGACCCAGTGGTATACAACAAACAGTTCCAATGCAGTGAGTTATTGTGAATACCCCCAAACCTGAGAATATAAGAGGCAAGACCAATAGATATGAATGATTATAAAGATTATGGAAAAATATGTAGTGATAAACACCTGTCTAGTTTGGGCAATTGCAACTAAAGATAATTTTGCTGCATTTGTCTGTGGCTGGTAGGGTGGACCTTAGCACATATACATGCAGCATAAGGAAAATATGAAGGAGGATCCCGTTGCTTCATATCTCCCCTACCTCGTGCTCTGCATCAGGTCCATGTCAGACTGATCAGTTCAGGAATTTGGGTGAAATTTCAGGCACCCTTCTGACAACTAGGCAGTTAAGTTCAAGCCCTTTTGGAGTCAACCCCCATATGATGTCAACTTGATGGCATGCCTGGAGAAGGCTGGCTCTGAACCACTCACTCAACCATCTGTGCATCTGGCAGCCCTCGAAGACAAAGTAACTTCTAGTGTCAACTTGGTGTAGTTCTTTACTTTCATTCAATATTTGGGAATTATGCTATTCTAGGAATTCTTAACTTCCTCTTCTCACAAATTATATTCAAGACATTTTTTTCAGCAATCCTGTCATATTTGCAATGCTATAGCCAACCCACTTGGTCACTTGACATGTTCTTTCACATGTGTTATCTTAATTATTCATTACAACAACCATGCATATTAAATGTTGTTTGTCCTCAGGTTGCACAGCAAGAAACTGAACATCAAATAGGACAGATCAATGTACCATAATCACATGACTAAAAAAGTGGCAGAGATAGGATTAAAGTCCACAACCAAAAGCCACCTCAGTGTCTTTGTGTTATAGCACACTTAGGTGCTGTATCCTGAGGCTGACTGCAAAATTTGGTAGATATTTTTAAACCCAGGTAGTAAATAAAGGAAATTATACAATTTCAGAGCACATTTTAGTAAACTCCTAAGCACCTGCACAGCTAGACTCTGGTAGACCCCTGACAACAGTATCCTCCTAATTAAATTCAAATCAATCTGATGTCTTTTGTTTATAGCTCTAAATTTCTATTTAACACAGCTTTTGCCATAACAAGGTGACACAATGCTTGAAAGAATTGTCTTCAGTGTCCTCAGATAGGAGAAATGATTCACTCTTTTAAATTAACTTCCAATGCCGAAATCCAGCCTATTAACAAAAACTGAGCTAAAGGCATAGTTTTCACAAATAATATACTCTGGAGCATGTGATTGGGAGAACAGCCGTGTTTGGAGAGAAGACTGCCCTTTTAAAAATTCTGACAAGATGTAAATACATCGCTTTCTACTTGAGTACCTGGATCCAATTTCTGAGAAGCATTTAGTCCTTTTATTATTAGTTACATCAAAAGCAAATAACCTTGATTTTTCACTTGGTCTAAATAAAGACAATGAAGGAGGCCACTGTCAAAGAGAGAAAGGTGTTAAGTAGCTGGTACTTGGCAGCAGAGGGCTGACCAGGACAGACAGTGCTACATCACATGAGGCCATTGTAGAGTAAGAACCTGCAGCTCAGTTCTAAGCAGTGTGTTTCCCATCTGTTTGAAAAACAAGCTAGAAATCAAACAAACAAATGGGATGTCACATCGTGAGCTGTGTTCTGAATGCTGAGCTTCTGGAATACCTGGGGCTAGGAAGGAAGCCAATAAGTAGTACCCTTGTAGCTTCTCTCTGCTTATGTGCATTTGGGACACACATCTTCCTTCTGGGTTAGAACACTGGTGTCTCAGCTCAGTCCTCCACCATTGTTTCTCTGGAGTTCTGGCCACTGTGTTTCTTTTACATGTAGTTGTGAAAATAATGACATCGGGCCAGTGTGCTGCTGCAAACTATGACACTTCCACACTGTATGAGCCTTGGTAAGACCCTTCTATTTCTAAGCTTTAGTTTTTACCCCCTTAAGGTGGCCATAAGAATACTGACCAACTCATGTTATTAATTGACTTAGTGTATTAAATACTTGTGAGCTTCATTCATAGTAATTGTTGAATTAGAGGATTTTTTGATGACCATATAATACTTGCTGCAGTCAAAATCCAAGATAAAGCCCTCAGCTTGGTGCTGTGCTTCTGGGGCTGGGGGCGGGGGGAGTCACGAGCCATCTCGAGTAGCTTTATTTTAAAACGGCAGTACAAGACTAAGATGGCACTCAATATTATTAAGGTATCTTATATGTTTTATAGAAGGATCATTTTTCACTCCAAAGAATAAATGTTGTACGATGACCGACTTCACAAAACTGTTATATCATCCCTTTTACCTCCACTCTCAAGTGTGACATTGCTCAAGTGACATGGAGAGCTAAAGAAATCAATATCCACTCTCATTCTCCTGTTACCAACCAATTGTTTCACATCTCCTTAGCCTTACTTTTATTTATTTATTTTGTACCAGAGATTGAACCCAGGGGTGCTTAATCACTGAGCCACATGCCCAGCCCCCATTTTTTTGAGACAGGGCCTTGTTAAATTTTCAGGCCCCCCTAATTTGCTGAGGCTGACTTTGAACTTGTGATCCTCCTACCTCAGCCTCCCTAACTGCTGGGATTATAGACATGCACCTCAGCATTCAGCTTTCCCTAGCCTTATTTTCTTAATCCCTATTAGGAATTGTCCCCTTCCCTATTAAAGTGCAGTAACCCCACAGAGGAACTGTGTCGCATCCCTTCTTATTCTGCTTGTTTACTCTCTTTTTCCTGAACCAGAAGGCATCCACATTTCTGTTGGCCAATTTTCAAAAACACAAAGATATACTTTAGTACCATTTATATTTAAAATGAAAAAAAGAAAGAAAGAAACAAATATTTCCCCCTTATTCCCATTTGGCAACTACCATATTTCTCTTCTTTAAATTCACAGAAGCAGTTTCAAAAAAGATTGAGCTTCATGCTCTCTACTTCCTACGTAACCTACTCCAATAGTCTTTCCCACAACATCTTTTGTTCACTAATGCAAAGAAGCTACAGGCCAAATCTATGCTAGGCTCTAGAGATGTAATGGTAAGAGGGACACTGATTCTTTTCTCATGGCACTTACACAGGCTAGTATTAAACAGGATAAAACAAGTGACCACACTGATTATAGAATATACTTCCAGGAAATTCAAAAAACATTGATTAATTTGGGTAATGATCGAGATTCATGGGGCTAAGCCTGAAAGGTCTATGGAAAAAGTTCATGGATCCTCAATGGCAAGAAGAGAAAAACCTAGGTTTGATTCCAGTTCTTTGTGGAAGGTAGGAATGGACACTTCACACAACAAGCAATGTTAACTTAACATTTTAGTAATAAACAGAACCTAGTCAAGAGTTCAGAAAATAGTATCCCAGTTAGGGGAAAGGAGTATACGTCGAGACCTAAGACATGGAAAAGCTTAGTTTTCCTGGAACTGAAGGAAAACCTGGAGTCTGGTGAATAAGTTGAGGAAGGACAGAGGCTGTGTATGGAAAGTGAGCACCAGGTCACTGTACGCCAGCTGATTCTTCTACTCAAGTGTCTTGAAAAACTGCATTTGTGTAAAGGAAGAGACCAACTAGGAGATTCCTCCACCAGGACTGAAGGCCGATGAGGGAGGTTCAGATTTAGACTGTGATGGTGGCATTGGAGCAAAGTCCATGTTTTAAGATGTGTTTAGGAATCATGCCCAAGGTACTTAGTACTAGAAATGTCCTCACTTTAGGATGATCAGATTTGTGGGATTTTTGACTTTATGATGGTGTAAAAGCAACATGACATTCAGTAGAAGCCATACTTTAGACTTTGAATTTTTGATCTTTTCTTGGTCGAATGATCAGTAGTAGGATACTCTCTTGTGATGCTGGATGGTGGCAGTGAACCCAGCTTTTAGTCAGTCCTACAATAATGAGGAAAAACAACTAATACTCTACAGTGTATGTTGCTAAGCTGCAGTGTGCAGTCTATGTTGCTAGGCTACAATGCTTGATAGGTGAGGTGTATCAAATGCATTTTTGATTTACTACGAGTTTATCAGAATAAAATCTCATCATAAATGAAGGAGCATCTGTAATTTGGATATGAAGAATGAAGATAAGGAATAACTCAAAAATAGTTAAAACTTCTTAAGAAATGGTATTTTTGGTTAGGCTTACTGCTATAGTGGGTGAAGGTTAAATTATATTTGATTGATATTTCATTTCTATATATAACTATCAAAGCCAAATGATGGACTCATTACTGTCTAGTTTCTTTGCATGTTTGAAAAATTCTATAAATTATTAAAAAATATTTTGTATAAAATTATCATGAGAACTTTGATACGCACTTGAGATATCTAAGAGGAAGTGTCTCACAGATGCAGCATACATGATTCAAGAGTACAGCATTATATCATTGTGATACTACATAATAATTCTTCCATTGATAACTTATGTATAATGGAATGATTGTGATCATTGCTATGCTTTAAATATGGATAATGTCTCTCAAAGTTATGTCTGTTAAAGGTTTGGTCCCCAAGGTGGTACCAGAGAGAGGTGCTATGGACCTTTAAGGAGTGTAGCCTTATGGAGAATTCTTAGGTCATTGGATGCATGTCCTAAAAAACGACTGTGAGAATTCCCATGTTCTTTTTCTCTAATTCCTGGCTCATCATGTAAGTGGTTTGCTTTGACACCACTGAAAACTACCATTGCCATATGGTGCTCTCACCAAAGACCAAAAACCATGGGACCACCCAATCTTAGATGGGATTTTCCAGAACTGTCATCTAAATAAATATTTTTCTCTTTATAAGTTAATTGCCTCAGGTAGTCCATTACAGTCATGTGAAACTGAGTAATACAATCACTTAGGGAGAGCACGTGGGGAGAAAGTAAAAGCACAACAGAACTAAATTCTGAGGAACAAAGTTTGTAGATATTCTGCAAAGAAGAAGCTTCTATGGAAGGAGAGCTGGTGAGATAGGAGGAAACATGCATGTGTGTGTGGTTGTGAAGGAAGACAAGAAGAAAGTGGTTTAGGAGGGGAGTAAATGTTAGTGCTATTGATTTAAGCAATGAGGTTATAATGAAACTAGAAAATATCCATTGAATTTGTCACCATCGCACTCTTGGGGACTCAACGAAAAGAATGATTTTACTTGGGGTATTAACACTTTCTTTCCCTGGCTAAAAGTTAAACCAGTGTTTCTTTACTACTCCAAGTGTTTGTATTGGCAGATGAATTTCTGAACATACTGCAATTATTTCACAATGAGAAAATATCAACACCATTGCCCTATTCTTCGTCTACATAAAATGTCTGTATCTTGATCTCAGCTTGAGAGTATGAGTTGTACAGAACTTGATAATTAAGGTATATTATCTGCATGTGCAAATATACAACAATGAAACCCTTCATTCTGTGTAATTAATATGCACTAATTTAAAAAAAAGAAAATTTAGGTTCATCTGGATAAGCCTGACAGGAGCTCTCATGGCAAGTGAGGTTTGTGGGTTACATCCCATGGCTTTGTTGACAATAAGAACATTCTGAGTCCAAAGAGAAAATTCCACTCAAGCTATCCTTCAGTAAGTGATTCTAGCACAGACCATAACACACTGTCTGGCTCACAGAGGATGTGCAATAGACAGTAGCAACTAATATTTACTAGTAATTAATGCCCAGTCCTAGCTAATTGGGTACCCTAAAGAGCCCTCAACCAAAGGAGACTGTTTTATGACTGAGACCCACCATCTTGGAATGGTGGGAACTAAAATCCTCTCTACTATTTTATTATCATTGGATTTTGTAAAACTCAGGAATTATGTCATTTTAGACTGTGAATTTCATTATTATTTATTGACTTCCAATCATATTTCATTATATTTATTGATGGTAGTAGATATTTTTAGTTACAATTCCACATTAAAACTCACTACAACTCTAAGAACTATTTACTATTCTTGATTTTATTTATGGAAAAGATGGCTCTGAGAGGTTAATGATATATCTCATAGTCACTCACAGATTATGTATTCTACATAAGCTCTTCCACCTTCCAGATAATAAGTAGTTGGTGAATTAGTCTTAAAATTACAATGTTTAGTAATTTCACAATTTCGGGTCTTACATTTAGGTCTTTGATCCATTTTCAGTTGATTTTCGAATGTAGTAAGTGGTAGGTGTCTAGTTTCTTTATTATGAACTTGGATATCCAGTTTTCCCAGCACCATTTATTAAAGAAATAGAGAGTAGAATAATTGTCATTGGAGGCTAGGATGGGTAGGAGTACGGGGAGCTAGAATAAGTTGGAGAACAGGTACCAAAATGCAATTCAGTTGCAGGAATTAGTTCTAGTATTCTATAACATGGTAGAGTGACTATAGTAATTTACAACAATTTATAACATATTTCAAAATAACCAAAAAGAGTCAAAAATTCCTGAAAATAGAAACAATAAATATCCAAGAAGATAAAAAATGCTAATTATCCTGATTTATTCATTATGCATTGCTTATATATCCCATAAATATGTACAAATATTGTTTCAATTAAGATTAAAAAATTTAAAAATAAATTAAAAATTTAAAAATAAATTAAAAATTTTAAAATAAATAAAAAAATTAAAAATAAGAAAAAGAAAAATTTTAAAATAAGTGTGCTTCAAGTTTCACATATATCATGATTTCTTCTCATTTGATTGAGGTCTGATTTTCTTTTCATCCTCACTTTTTCTCAACTTTTACCTTAAAAGCTGATTTATATTGGAGAATTCACATGAAAGCCTAGAATATCTCCTTCACTTTCCTGTCTACTTTATACTCTTTTGAAGGGAGAGAAGGAGATGAAGTAATACAACAAGATGATTTAGTAGTTTCTGGGTAATTCTGAGAAACTGAAATCATAAGATGTATGAGAAAAATTCGATGTATGGATCATGAGTCAAATGTTTCATGACAATCTACACAAAGTGACATTTGAAAACGCAAATTGTACCAAACCAGACATTTCCTTCATGAGAACCAGTAAGTAGAAATCTCAAATTGCTTTCCACCCTTCCTGCTGCAAGCTACACTAGGAGAAGGTAGTCAACTCATGACTTAAGATGGAAGAAATCATTCTTAAGAATTCCAAGTACTTTTAAATCATCAATCCTTTACATACTTAGCAGTATCTTTCTCAAAGAAAGGAAATGTAGTGCCCTATCATTTTGCGACTGATGTTGTGAAAAACGGGTGTTGTTTTATTTTTGAATGGGGAAGGATGGAGGTACTCATGTAGCTGGACCATGTGCTTTACTTATAAGGTGAGATCCACAAGGAGGAGTAAGTTGCCTGGTGAAGGTAGTGGTACTGTTAACAGACCATGAAAACAAGAGTTATAAGGCCAACCTATTGTGTTATCTGTTGTTATGATAACATAACATCACTATAAAGGGAGGTTGGACTAGGAAGATTTCACAGAAACAGTTAAATTAAGGAAATGCATTTCAATCAAGATAATTTGGTATGTATTTGGAAATCATCATTTATTTGATGTTGAGCCCCATTCTCTGTGCTAGCCAAAGTACTCCAGCCATCCATTACTAAAAGCCTGGGAAGGTTTGCACAAGATGTGCTATTTGTCCTGGAAAATATAAGGTCCTCCACATCCCAGCATGAAAACTGAAGACAGAGAAGAGGGCTGGTGAGCTCAGAGCATCAGTTTCCTGCATTAGGTTTCTGTCAAAACTTATTGCCACAAAATTTGTAGCTTAAAACAACAGGAATTTTTTTCCTCTTGGTTTTTGAGACTAGAAGTCTAAACTCAAAGTGCTGGTGGGGCCGTGCTTCCTTTGAAAGTTCAAGGGAGGGTCCCCCTTGTCCCTTTGGGCTTCAGGTGGACACTGGCTTCCCTCAGCCTATGGCAGTAGAACAATAGTCTCTACCTCCACTGCCACATGAGCCTCTTCTGTGTGTCCGTGTATCCTGCCTTCTTCTCATAAGGGCAACATTCATTGGAGAAAGGAGTCCCCTAAAAGGGAGTCCAGGATGGTTTAATTTCAAAAAATTTAATGAAGTATGTCTGCAAAGACCCTATTTCTGAATAATGTCACATTCTTAGGGATTTTGGAGGGGCACGATTAAACCTACTATACCCATAAATTGAGTTGGTGATCCTTAACCTGTAAGATCATTACCATGATTGAAAACCTGCCATGTAAAGTGTTTGATACACTGTAAGTGATCAATAAATTCTTTGTTTTTAGTGGTACTGCTATAATTATCTCTATTCTTTACCAAAATGGGTCTAGATATTGAACTCTATGTTCAATTCTTACTCTGTTCTCAGGCATTGATTATGTAGGTAGCTTGCAATAGACAAATAGGCATGATTGCTATCCTATTTAGTAGGCTGTGTGTTATAAATGATGCCCAGAAGCATAGGCATTATGTTATGGAATTGCAAAAAAGGAATGGTAACTTCTGGAAGGATATGACTGACAACTTTCCAGTGAGGGTTTGCAAGAATCGTCATATGTTTAATAATCGGCAAACTGAATCAGGAGGCAGAACTGGGATGTAACTAATTGGCTCCCAAATTAGGGTTCTAAGCTATCATGCTGTGCTGCCTCCCAAATTAAAAGCAGTAATGGAAAATTAATTTATTCTTTGAACAGAACACAGGTTAATAAAAATCAGAACTTTGTGAAAAAATGATGACAAATTAGAGAATTTTATCTTGTTAATGACAAGATTGAATATATGACTTTTGAAAATATGTTTGACAATATGTACTCAAGAGGTGGACAGCAAAGCTTACTTTTTGACCTGGAAATTCCTTATTTGAAAACCTAACTGTAGAAATCATATTTCATTTTTTAAACCCTTTTACACAAATATAGTCATAAATTTTGGTAGTATTTTTAACATGGAACATTAAATTCTAACCTCCTCTTCAACTGAATACCATATAGTCATTATAATTTTTGTTTCAGAAGAAGGTAGCAGTTGGATATGGGGAAAATTGTGAATATTCTATAGCACCATAGAGAATTTATGGTCAAGAACACTTAATTTGTATATCTCAAAATAGCTAATAGAGAAGATTCTGAATGCTCACAACACAAAAAAATGATGAATGTTTGAGGTGCTGGATATGCCAAGGACTGAGATCTGATTGCTATCCATTATACACATGTATTGAAATATCACCCTCTATCCCGTATGCATGTACAATTCTCTGTCAATTACGATTTTCAAATTTTAAAAATGAAAAATCGTTAATCTGTGGAAAGTAATTTGGCTTTATTGGCAGGTGGTTCATGTAAGAGATACAACATAAAATTGTTCAATACAAAAGAAAATTAAAATTTGTGTAAATTATTAATATCATGTCTCTTAGACTGAGTTTTCCAGAAGTCAACCCTGAGAAAAGGGTTTGTTCAAGTTGTTTACTTGAGAAGTGAACATAAAAGGTGCAAGAAAAAGAGCCAAGAATTGAGAAGAAGAAAGGAAGGTGCTCAAAATTGTTGTATGGTCCAGTTTTCCCTCACTGGACCAGAATAATCCACAAGAACAACTTGGAGAAGGAAAAGTTTGTTTTAGCTGATGTTATCAGAATCTCAGTCCATAGCTACTTGTCTCCATTGCTTAGGGTCCAAGGTGGGGCAGCAGGTCTTGGAGGAAGGGCCAAGAGGAGGGAAGCTGGTCCCTTCATAGCAGCAAGGAAGCAAGAGAGATGGAAAAGAGGCCCACAGGAAGATGTGGCATGCTCCCACTGACCCACCTCCTGCAACCACACCCACCTGCCTGCAGTGACCATCCAAACATTCAAACGAGGATGGACTGATGCAGTTACAGTTCTCACAGTCGTTCACTTTACCTCTGAACATCCCTGCATTGACATAGGAGCTTTTGGTGACACCTCATGTCCAATCCTAACAGTAGCTAATAAGTGGGTTCTCTTTTTCCTCCTAAATATAACCTACATATCGTAAAATTCAACCTTCTTGGCATATAGTTCTGTGGACACAGTCATATGACCATAACTGTAATCAAGATATAGGACATTTTTATCACTTTCTAAAACTTCCATTGTACTTTGCCTTTATAATCAACCTCCAGACCCTGGAAGATTGTCTTCTATCCCTATAGTTTTGTCCCTATATTTTCCAGAATGTAGTATAAAAGGAATCATATAGTATTAGCTTTTCAAGCCTGTTTTTTTTAAATTTAGCATAATGCATTTTAAATCAACCACATTGTTGTGGGAAACATAGATTTTTCTTTTTACTGCCAAGTGGTATTCCACCGTATGGATGCACCAATATAGTTTTCCATTCATCAGTTGAAGGACATAGAGATTATGTCCAGTCTCTGCTAACCATGAATAAAGCTGCTACAAACATGCATGTGGATATAAGTTTTCTTTTGTCTTAAGTATATAACTAGGACTGGACTTTCTGGGATATTTGGCAGGTTTATATGTAAATTTATAGGAAATGGCTAAATGTGCAATGGGGGCTCACTTCTTCTGCAGGCTTCTTGCAAATTGCCCCAAAATGCTTCAGAGTTTTACCACCCAAGGGACCAGGAAGCTAGGGTACTTATTTGTCCTCTGATTCTGTCATTGCTATAGAGTTACTGTTCAAGATATGAACTCTGCAGCACTTATAACTCAGCTGGTGCAGAATGTATGTGTTCCACAGACTAGAAAAAGACCTAGCTTAAGAGGTTGGTGTTTCTCTAGGGAGCCCTGGGGTTGGCATGAGCAGAATGTTGAGGACTGGCAATACATTCTACATCATCTGGGAAACAAGTGGTGCCATTCAAATTCTGATAAAGGAGGCTGGGAATGTAGCTCACTGATAGGGAGATTGCATAGCATGTACAAGGCCTTGCGTTTGATTCCCAGCAGTACCAAATTCTGATATTTTTTTGTAAGGCTTAAAAGAACATGATCTTCTTTGTTTCAGCAACCTTAAAAATAAGCACATTTATATATGAATATATTATGTAAATAATCATAACAATGCCAATCATTGCTATGAGAAAGGTTATTCATGAAGCACTTACTATCAGATAATAACTATTATTATCTCTGCCCAGTGTGGTACAGCTAAGATATAGTAGGGCCTCTATTCAAAGTTAGGCAACCTGGTTTCAGAAAAGGTACTTTTAACTACTAAGTTGTGCCATATAATCCTATTATAAAGTAGTTAATGAGAATTTCTACAAATTACAAAAATAAAAACACAATGGTCGTATCAATGAACTGCATACATAATAAAATAGTAAAGGAAATATAATGTGCCACAGAAGATTGTGCTTGTATGGCAAGGTTATAGGGATGTTGCTTCCCCCTCATTTTTGGATACATTTAATTAGAAGAGCACATATTTGTATATGAAAAAAAATTGTTTAAACTTTAAATTGTTCTTTTAATCTTTATTTTATTTACTTATTTTTATGTGGTGCTGAGGATTGAACCCAGGACCTCACATGTGCAAGGCAAGCACTCTATTGCTGAGCAACTATAAATTGTATGTTAAAGAATATATATATATATATATATATAGTAGTAAAGCTTTTTATTGGATATTGATGAATTATAGCTACATATTTATGAGGTAAAAGTGACTTAATGGTATATATGTAATAGATGATATGATATATATATAGAGAGAGGTTATACAGTTATGCATATACACAGAGACATATATATCTATACATGCCTATATATATTCTATTTATAGTAGAATGATTTTATCAAACCAATTAACATATCCTTTACCTCAAACACTATTAAGTGGTGATGGGAAGAAGTGAAAATAACCCTTGAAAATCTGAGAACTGAATCCTGATGCTTCAGTTGAGAAACTGTCCCATTGCTGAGACTTTGTCAATTGCCAGAAGACAAAGACAAGAGAGCTATTAAACTCTGTGTGCCGCACTCTTTGAGGGCATCTGTCTTTACAGGAAAGATTGATTCTGGCTCACAGGTAGTCATTATCACACTGTCTAACATCAAAAAGCGCTTCCTCCCTGCTCTGCCCCCAGCATCCATTGATTCTGGACATCCCTGGGTGGTCTTGGACTCTCCCCAGCACCTGCTCAGCCCCTGAGCCCTTCCAAACCCCACTTTGCCTCCACCGGCCACATTAAGTTCAAATTAAAGAAAGCTCTAGGCAGAACTTTTTCAAATAGTTGAAGCCAAAACAAAAGTTAATGAATTCCATCCAAGGCAAAAGACCTCTGGATAGATGTTTTGCCCTTTTTATTCATTGAGCTCATGCAGTTTTTATTTTCTCAATTTTCTTTTTGTAAAACTTTCTGTTCCTCCAACGTTTCCAAAATTAATTTTGACCTTCTGGCAACATTTTAATTTCACATGCCCCAGAAGATTCTCTTTGTTCAACAACTTACTTCATATATTCATATTCCTTTTAGAAAACAGCATTATCTTGCTCAATGTAAGTATTCATTATATGCCTAATTACACTAAGGACTGCACATAGAGGTGAGAGCCTGGTGCAAGGGAAGCCACACCAGTTCCAGGGGAGCAGACCTAGGTTCAGGAATGACCCTGTCATTATTAGTTGGGTCACTGCAGCCTGGGGCCTCTCAAGCCTGCAATTCTGCCTTCACTGTAACCTAGATAAGAGTCATCTATCCTATTCCACTCTCAATTGCATGCATCCATAATATAAGGCATTTGGCTTCACAATGTCACAATCTTTTTACTCCGTAGCACTTGTCAGTACCTAAAATTCTTTTTCATGCATTTCTTGATTTTCTATTCTTTCTTTCATCTACTATTAAAGTTGCACAAAGGCAAGTGATCTTGCTGGTCTTCATTCCCACTGAATCTGCAATTTCTAGAAAGGAATGTGTGGCCAGGTAGTGTTCAGTTAGTGTTGCATGGATGAGGGCTAGATGAAAAAGAATGGATGAATGAAAGTGTGAAAGAATGAAAGTGAAAATTACTCTGGTTTAAATAAAGGAACAAATTTCCTCCCCACAGAAGTAATAAAAAGGAGGACTTCCATAAGCAATAGTGTTTGATATTGATTTAAATGAATAGATGATCGGACATGAAAAGATGGAAGACCAGGGTTTGGGGAGAAGAGTATGAACTGAGAAACAGAAGGGGGAGGTGTTGAGGACCAGGGGGCATCACCGCATGACTGTCTACTGGATTTCACAATATGATGTACCTCAAACTTCCCCCCCTTCCACCACTCCTTTCTCACCAGATCCATTTCCTTATTCTCAGGCCAAAATCCATAATCCATAGAGTCACCTGGATTTTTTTCCTTTGTCTTACAGCCCACTTCATTCCATCAGGAAGGCCCATTGGCTCTACCTCAAAGTTCTTCAGATGCTAACCATTCCTAACTACCTTTCCTGCAGCCACACCAGTCACGGTTCACTCTTAGATTATCACAGGTTCCTTATCACAAGTCTTCTGCCCCTTCTTGTTCCCTGATTACTATCTATTCTCAGTAGGGCAGCAGGATTGAACCTTCTAAAATGAAACTTGTGTCACTTCTTTCATGTCCCATGTCTACCTCTGGTTCTCTCTCCATGTGCTTAGAGTAGAAACCACATCCACCAGTTCCTCCTGAACCAACTGTTGACAGCTCTGTCTGCCTTGCCCACCCTCTCTCTGCTTCACTGTGCTCTTCCACGCTGGCCCTGCTATACCTCACACTCATCAGGGATGCATCCACCTGAGACCAATGATTTGGCTCTTTTCTCAGCCTGGACCTTTGTTCCATCAAAACCTGCTTGGGGATCCCTTACCACTAAAGTCTTTATCCAATTGCATCTTCTCAAGAAGGAGGCACTAGTTAATTGTTGATTCTATCAGCTTCCCCCGTTAGTCCTAATATCCCTAGTCTTGCTCCACATCTTCTTCTTTGCTTTTTATTTTTTTTTCACACGAAGAACCTTTTAAGACACTATATGCTTGCTGATTTTCTATGTTTATTGCTGACTACCTACCATTCATTGCTAAAATATCTGCTCCATGAGGCCAAGGGATGACTGTCCAGTAGCTGCAGTGTTGCAAACATCTATGAGGGTACCTGGCACTTAGTAGGTCTTCAAGCATTGCTGTTTGAATGGATAAATGAATGATTGACAACACTTGGTTCCATTTAGCCCACAAAAATGGAACAGGTGCAGAAAGTGACAGATTCAGCCAGAAAAGGAGCCCGGAATCAACTACAAGGAAGCCTGTGCATTTGAGACAAGTGGCCATATACTTTATTCTGTGCACACCAGGGAGTGATTAAAATTTTACCCGAAGAAATTTGCATTGCTCATAGCTCTTTTTGAGATTTAGTGGAAACTCTGGTTGCTTTAAGGGGCCCTAAGAAAGTCCGTGCCATTTGAACCTGCCCAGGGTTACATAAATTTAATGAGACCCATTTTCATATATAACCAATTGTTAACATTTCAAGACCCTGAAAAGAAAATGCAAATATGGAGAATTCAGTGACAAAAAGCAATGACTCTCATTTCAGCTATTGCTGATATGTCCCTAACCGCAGGGGCACATGCATGGCTCTCTGTTCCATCCTGCATGGGAAAGTTGCTTTTGGTAAAGAGATAGCACATTTTATAACATCAGCTGGCCCTTATGGTTACCCATTTGGAACCTTCCCAATCCTTTTCACCTCTTCCTAGTGGGGATGGCCCGTGTCCCACTGCAACTGCTGAAAATGCCTAATATTCCTATCTACAGTCTTTTTGTAGCTAGAACCTGGCATATAACCTGCCCAGTGTCCATGAATGACTGCAGGTAGCAGAGATCCTTTCTGTACTTTGACATATTCAAGAAATAAACCTTATTAGAAACAAAAACAAAAACCTGGCATATAACCCATTCCAATCCAGTGAGTCTCCAGGGAGTGACTGGGCAAAAAAGGTTTCTCTCTGATAATGTTGAGCTTCACTTGTGCCTTGTGATCCTGAAAGAGTAATGGGTTAAAGAATTTCCCACCCTATGTATCCTGGGAAAGACTTACTGCACAGACCTACCCATGTGACTTAGATGGTTCATGATGTCTTTTTTGATGTATAACCAGGCCATACCAGATTCATTTAATTCCTTTTCTCTGCCTCATTGAAAACTTACCTGAACTGCTGGTACCCACTGGGCAATCTTGGGTTTGCTGCCTAGATTTGGATTAGCTGCAGTTAAGCTTTTCTCTTTCTACCAGACCCCTGAACTTTGGTCCAGTTCCAGCCTAAGCCTGCACATAACACTTCTGAAAATAGTCTGCTTCAGGGTGAGGCATTTCTGTCTGCCATCTAATCCCCCACTTCTCCACACCTGGTCAGGATCCTTTCATCTATTCACTCTTCCCCATAAAGAAAAAGCCCTTCCCCCCCTTTTTTTGCTTATATTTTAAAGATGCTTGCAGCTCTCAGGATGTGAGCATTCTCCCCACTATAATAACTTCTCTGTGATTAGTGCTATAAACTTTTCTAATAAAGCCTTTGCCTATCTAGGTAATGATTGTTTTTTTTATTTGACAAATCCTTAACAAAAACAGATGAATTAAAGGTAACTCCTCTCTTCTTTTTAACTGGATGTTATCCTTCTGCAGGGAAAACCTAGAAGGGTTTTTAGCTATCTCAATACATGAAGAAACCCAGGAACTGGATTTCCTCTGGTCTAATTGTTTATGTTAGGTAATGACCTTTCTTAGGGCTTAAGCCAAATAGGACTGACACTTTGTTACTAGCAAAAGAAACTACCCTCACTAGTACTTGCACTGAAGATACGTTTACAATAATCAGATAAGGGGAATTAGGAAGACATGGTCTTGTTTTGGAATTTGTTAAAAAGATGCTTCAGGAATGAGGATGGATACTGGAGTGTAATGGTTTGTCAAATATCTAAAGTGAAAGATGCAGAGAGAAGCAAGTTTTTTTTTTGTTGTTGTTGTTTTTTTTTTTTTTTTTTTTTTTTTGCTGGGAGGGGATTAAACTTGTTCTGTAACAGAACAGAATAATTTCAAGACCTATGTTTTTTATTCCCCAGGTTTGTGACCTTTGACGGTAGTTTCAGTGCCTATTGAAGAGCATTTGCCATGAGTCTGTGGGATTTTCCTGGTAGGACATCTAATTTTAGGGTCCAGTAGCAACCAAGACATAGTCTATACAATTGAGGCATTCACGTGTAGTAGGGGGGATTAGAATTCTCAGACAAGTAATAGTAAATCAATATGGAAACTATGCTACTAAATGTGCACCATGTATTGAGGAAAAAATTAACTCTGCAGGGTTTCATAGAAAGATCTTGTAATAATGAACATGTCAAAAATGACCAACAGTTTGCCAGATGGATGGGGATGAGACAGACATTCCAAAAAAGGAGGAAAAAATGTATACAAATGCACAGGTGCACATGAGAGAAGTCTGGTCTGGACAGACTGTATGGCTATTTGTGGACCTCTCTTCCAGTCTGCACTGCAGCCAATAGGGGTGAGGTTGTCAAAGTGGGAGCCTAGGGACTCAGAGCTTCTGTGAATGTCTCAGGTACCACCCTGAGAGGCCTGGCACTTGTTGTACCAGCGAGGAAGGTGGCAAGCTGTAAAATGCAGGCCTCCCATTGTGCTCACTGGATGACATCGGACGCCTGTCCACATTTCTCTCTGTCTCAGTTTCCTCATGTGTATAATTAGGGAGATAATAGTAAGAATATCAATGGGTTCTTATGGAGATAAATTGTGTAAATATATGTAATGTCCTTGGAACCTTGGAACAAAGCCTGGCACAGTAAATTCCATCTAAGTTGATACAAAAGCCTTATGGCTTTAACCAGAGGTGTTCTTCTTTATCTTGTTTTATAACTTCAGCTTTCACTTAAGGCATTTTTGAAGAAGGGTTTGCTTAAAATATTTTTAAAAATTCAAGCATAAATCCTATGGATCCATTTTCTAAATAAATACGCAAAGACTGAGTATTCCATTCCAGGCACCGTGCTCAAGACAGAACAGCAGCAAAGATTTCAAATACCGCTGCCCCTATGGGCTTTCTATTGAATGTGGAAACATAAATGTTAAAATATACTTATAGAGTTAGGGCTCCATATCTATATATTTTGCATGCACAGATTCAAACAACTGCAATAAAAAATATCCAGAAAAAATTGCATCTGTTCTGACCCTGTAGATTTTTTTTTCCTGAAATGGTTTTCCTAAATAATGCAGTGTAACAACTATTTACACAGCATCAGTGCACAAGGTATTATAAGTAATCTAGAGATGATTTAAAATATACAAGAGGATGTGTGTAGGTTGAAGCAAATGCTGCACAATTTTATATAAGGGACTTGAGAGCGTCCTTGGATTTTGTTATTCATGAGAGGTCTGGAATCAAAAAAAAAAAAAAAAAAAAAAATATATATATATATATATATATATAAATGTACTTATTAAAGCAAATGTATTAAATGTACTTATTAAAGCAAAAAGAGGGAATTGGGAAGGGGTATATAGTCCCCAAAGATAAACTTAAAATAACACTTTTTACTCTAAACTTTTAAAATTTGGATTCATCAGGGCTTAGTGCTGTGGAAAGGCATATGTGTCAAAAAAATGTACATAAGCCCAAGGTACTTTGGAAGGATATTCTAACAGGACAATGGAAAGGTCCTGACCTGGTAATTGTCTGGAGTCGGGGATCTGTTTGTGTGTTTCCACAGGGAGAACAGCAGCCGATTTGGATTCCAGAGAGATTAACTAAAGCGATTTCTACAGACCAAAAAGAAGATGATTTGGCTCAAATCCATAACAGCTGATATCCAAAACTCCAGTTTGGCTATCCTTACATCTGAGACAGAACCAGGATGCTTTTTTCAATATCTATTTTATTATTACCCTTTCCCACATCATAAAGTTCTATTTTGTTTTTTGAGCTCATACAGACCTAGGTTAATGTTTTGCTGATCAGTTCTATTTTTTGACTATAGATTTTTTAATCATTGCAATGGAGATTTCACCTGTAAAAAGTTATAAGGCCTTTACTATTATGTTATGTGTTGTACGTATTATATTATGTGTGCACACTTGTGTTTTATATTGTATGTTTGTATGTACGTATGTCCATATATCATATATGATTAGCGCTCATGAAAAAATGGATCCAAATTTTTTTTTTATTCACATGATTTAAATGGTTTAATTTAAATTAGGTAAACAGCTGTTGAGGATTGTTTTAATATGTGAACAAAAAAGGAGGTTAACAGATCTCTTTGTTTACTTTCACCTTTCCTTTTCATTATGTTTAATAATTCTGTTCAAGATAATGTAAATTGTTAAGAAAATTGTTTTCTTTTAGTGCCTTCTGGAATGTTACATATTTTTTTCTTTAGCCATTATTGCCAGAATTCCTATCTTCATCCCAGTGCCCGTGAAGACAAAGATAAAACCAATCTACAGCTTCTGCAATAGCCATCACTGAACTGCTTGCAGAACTTGCCTGGACTATATATCACTTGTATGCATTGTGCACTCACTTGTATGCATTGTAAACTATCTGTTGGTGCAGCGACTTGTGGTAGTGTTGGGGTATTTTTGCTGATGGTGTCATCGGTGGTACGATTTTTCAAAAGGAGCCATCACTGAACTGCTTGCAGAACTTGCCTGGACTATGTATCACTTGTATGCATTGTGAACTCACTTGTATGCATTGTGAACTATCTGTTGGTGCAGCGACTTGTGGTAGTGTTGGGGTATTTTTGCTGATGGTGTCATCGATGGTACAATTTTTCCAAAAGGAGCCGTCAATTGGCTTGGTGTATCTTCCTCCCTTCTGCTTGTCATGGTTGTTCAACTAAAATTGGGGGGCCAACAGAGGTGAGGCAAAGAACCTCACCCCCCTGCTGGTACAAAGACCTATCCACAGGTGTGACTGTATGCTGGACCGGTAGTCAATGATGGGTAAGATCCAATTGCAGTGGTACCAACCTAAGACAGGAGGCTGACGCCTTGAGGTCAGCTCATCCGATAACGGGTAAGGACCATGTATACTATTGGACAACCTAAGGCAGGCACGGTCCCTAAGCCACACACTTGTTGTTTAAACAGAGAGGGGGAGATGTTGAGAGCCACAGCCAAAGGGGCCCCAGCAAACTTCCAGCTACCAGCAAACTTCCAGCTGCCAGCTGATGATTGGCTCACAGCAGCCCCAGCAAACTTCTAGCTGCCAACTGATTGGCTCCTCTGCGGTGATGCTCATTGGGCTGTTTCCCGGCCCTTTCAGACCACGGAGCTGCTCATTGGGGGACTTTTTTGGCTCCGCCCATGCGACCCAGCCAATCGGCCTCAAGAGCAGGAGGAGTGGGGGAGGTGCAGAGGCTTGTGGGAAGCCGGTGGTGGCAGTTGGGCTCTGAAGGTTTTTCCTGAGGAGCTGTGTGGTGTGGTGTGTGTGTTCTAAAAATAAAGTTTGTTTCTTTTGACAAGTTGCTCCTGAATTGTGCCCAGCCAGACTGCGGCATTTTATATATATATATATATGTATTTGTGTGTGTGTGTAAAACATGTTATTTTGTGTTAAAATCTCTTCAAAGTATTAAAGCAAAGTAACAGAGAAAGCATGTTGTGAGTGGGAGTTCCCACTCATAGGGGACAGGCCAGGCTCCATGAGAAGTTGGCATCTGGGAGAAGTCATCAAGCAGACAAGAGAGTGAGTGAGAGGTTGCTGGTGAGAGGTTGTGGATTTGAGGGGCTACAAGGAGGCCAAAGGAGGCAAGTTAGAAATCAGCTAAAAGAGAAAATGTTGGAGAGGGACCTGCCACTGAGGGTGAGGGGCTGGACACACTGGGGTAATGTTGGCAATTTGAAGAACTTTGATATTAGAGGACCAGAAATCATAGGAATGTTTGGAGTAGAAGCCTGGCATGATGTGATTTCTGGCTCATGGCAGGGCTAGGTTGGTGCATGGTGGTATCACAAATGAAGTGAGGGATAGTGGGAAGAGGGTGGAAATTCTTAGGAAATATCTCAAAAGGCTACTCAGAGAGACAGAGACACAGACCATGGCAGAGTTCATTCACTAAAATCAT
This sequence comes from Marmota monax, assembly GCF_021218885.2. Classification (NCBI taxonomy): domain Eukaryota; kingdom Metazoa; phylum Chordata; class Mammalia; order Rodentia; family Sciuridae; genus Marmota; species Marmota monax. The sequence goes on along the minus strand of NW_026693934.1, from coordinate 15,673,951 downwards.
TTCTGAAGAATGCTTTTGGAATTCCTGTTTCTGAGAAGGTGTTTAGTGTATTCCTAAGAAGATGGTCAAGGGTTATGGTAGCACAGATGGGGTGGGATTCTTGTTCTAGGTAGGTGCAGCCTGGTGAATTTCCTGTGTTCAGATGAAAATGCTTAGCAATTCCCTAGCTTCACTTGTTTACTGATCTCTATCATAGAAGAGAATCTGACCCTGAGAAATGTGACTTAGTAAGGGCAGTTAATCTATGCATACAAAGAGCTACTAAATGGGTTTTTATTTTATATTTAGTCTTAGCCATTATGCACAGTTATATTTGAAAGAATACTGGATAGATAAGTTATAAGCAGGTATGACTGGAAACATACTCAGAAGGCATATCAAATATTGGAGAGAGAGCAGACTTTATCAACTTCCCACTAGGGCAGGGAGATATAAGGTATATAAGGCATTGAACTTGGAAGTCAATCCATGTGCAACCACGTAATGACAGGCAGCCTATCTCAGAATGGGATGCTGGAGCATGGGCCTGAGGGGGTCTCCATAATTCACCCAGCTTCAAGGTGCCCTTGGGCCCCAGGCCTCACTAGAGAGGAAATTATGAAGCAGCAGTTGGAATTATATCAGCATCAGAGAGGCCATGGAGGGAATAAACCACATTTCCCATGATTAAAGCAGATGAGCTGTAGGTTTAGCTCCTCTCCATTAAATTCCTGTTGAACTTGAGATCTCCCATAGGTGTTATCTTATTAATAGGCAGGCCAGGCATTGAGACGTGACGGAAGGAGGGAAGAAATGACTGCAGAAATTCTGAAAATTCAAAAGATTTCGCCTCATGCACGCACAATTGAAAAAGAAACTAAGACTCAACACTTCTTATCAGGGATTTGCATGCATTCTCTTCTTCATTTTTCATATCAAACCTTCTCTTTATAGGTAAAAGAATAGAAGTTGAAAGAGCCTGAGTAATTTCCTCTAAAAGGATGCTATTTTCTGTTTTCAAAATTAATCGCACAAATATTGAGTCCCATGTTATTTTAAAGATATTACTTGTCCTCCGAGGACTGAACTGTGTTGTCTGCCATCTTACAGTATTTCAGTGGCAGAACCCAAGCTGTGCAAAGGTCTCCTGTGTTTTTATCTATAACTTTGTGCCTGTTCCTCATATACTAATCCTCAGGGTCAATGACCCCGGAGTTCTTAGGTGGCTGTAGATAACGACTAGACACAGAACACTGTCTTTAGGTGATAGTGCAGGAATGAGGGAGACCCAGGAGCCCACTGTTCTACATTTTTCATTTACTGTTTTGTGGTACAAACTTCAAGGACTGGAAGTGGTTGACTATTTTCCACTGACGACAGCAAAAATTTTGTTTCTTTTTCCAGGTCATATCTCTCCCATTAAATCACTTTGGTCCCTCACATAATGTCCTTCAGGGATGCCCTCAGGCAAAGCTATGAAATCCACCCTCTGCTCCCCGAATTTCTCCTTGCTTGTCCTCTCTCTCTCTCAATCTGTGGAACTCTCACCCACTTCTAGTGCTTGTGAAATCTCCCTCCTACAAGCTCAAAAAAATGATACAAATGATTATATGCATGCAAACATGCCCCTGTTTTGCAATTCAAAGGGCAAGCCAACTGTGATTATATATTTTATGTGTTACAAATGCAATGCAGATTTTTAATAAAAGGCTCAAACTGAGGAAAAGCCAGGTTCTGAAATCAATGGAGAATGGTTTGTGGGACATAAAAATCATCCCTCCCTTGTCATGGTTTCCTTTGATGTTACTCAGTAAAGTCTTAAGTCTCAAGTCACCCTATTTGTTTTAACATTCTAAAACGATGCTCCACGAGACCCATGAATAAAAGAATTTTGAAAGACTTTTGACTGAGTGCTACTTCCTGGACCCAAAGATAGCAATTTTAAGTAGCTATGAATCTAGTAAGAGTGTCCCTAGGAAGACCAGCAAAAACAAAGAAACAAAGGACCAAAACCTGAACTCCAAAGACAAAGTGGCTTTGGAAGGTTAAATAATGGTACCTCCATGTCTGAATACGAGGAACCTGTTAAATATGTCATCTCACATAGCAAGAGACTTTGTGTGTGATTAGGTTAAGATGGGCGGTAACTCTGGATTATCTGGGCAGGCTCAATGTCTTTATTAGGGTCTTTATAAAGGGGAGGCATGGGGTTGAATTCTAAGAGAACCAAATATCATAACAAAAAAACAGAAATCAGAGTCAGAGAGAGATTTTTACAATGGTACACTGGCTGCTGGCTTTGAAATTGGAAGAAGAATCCCTAAGCCAAGAAATGAGGGCAATCCCTGTGATAAACTGAAAAGTCAAGCATATGCATTTCCCCTAAAACCTCCAAAAAGAGTGCAATTATGCTAATACCTTGATGTTAGAACTTTTCACCACCAGAATGGTGAGAATATATATTTTTATGTTTTAAGGGACTAAATTTGTGGTCATTTGTTACAGGAACCTTAAGAAACTAATTCAACAGCCAATCAAAATCATCTGCTACAGGGCAGTTAATTTTTGAAAGAATAAGACTCAGAGGAGTTGAAGTGTTTATAGGGCAACACTTAAGATGGTGCTAGGAAAATATTTCAGGAGAATGAGATGAGAATGCATATGGCATGTGTGTGCTGGCCCTAAAGCCTTTAAAAACCGATGGCACCTATAAACAAATTGCATTTCTTGGAGTAAATATTAGTATTCTGTTAAGTGTCCTAAGTTAAGATTATAAATTGCTGTATGACACTGTAGGTGTTCTTTTCTCTCCTTTTGAAAATTTTGTCCAACAGAATATATAACTGTAAAGCTTGAAGCTAAGCGTTAACTTGATCCGCCTTGAGGTGAGCAGTGATATCTTTCAGGTGTCAATTCTCAGCTCTTGCAAGAGAAACATGGACCTGGGGCAAAATGAGTGTCAGTGTAACAGCAAAGAATACTCCTGTACGCAAGAGTCTAACACTCTTTCTCCCATCTGTCAAATTTCTTTAGGCCTACGATGAGTGAAAAACACAAGTTATGCACTGAAAATAATACAACTACTGTTTACAGGGTGAAAGTTGTCTTCGACTGGCTTGTGCCCTTGATCACAACTTCCTTGTTTTCCCTCCCACTTCCAAGAGGTTGAGAGAGACTGTTGCAATTCCTTCCATCTGTAGAAGGTGCTGATCTTTAGGACCTGTAGTGGATGCAACCCAGATTTGAATCCACTGAGGACACAGACATTTCTGGAAACAATATTCTATGTTCTACAGAGCAGCATTTTGAGAGAATAAAAAAAAAAACTAAACTAAAACTAAGTCATGGATGAGTCATAGAACATGCTTCTATTTAAAAGAAGACTATAGCCAAATGATTTTAAGGGATAACTGTAGCCCTTCTCTTAGGTACAATTAATGAAGATTCTGTTGCAGGTGGATGTGTATGGTAGTGTCCTAGGTCCCAGTTAAAGTACTTTGCAACCACTCTCCTACTTTGCTCCCCCCAACATTAGAAATTCTGTCACCCCCATCCCTTCCTTTAGGGTCCCACAAGTCCAGGGACACACTGTGCTGTGTGCCATTCCACCCTTCTTTTCCCATCACTCTCCCAACTCCAGCTTAATTCCTTGGTGGGCATCAATGTCTAATTTAAATATACATATAACAAGTTGGCTGTGGCTGTTGGCTACTTTATTGGACAACATCCATCCAAACAAATACAGAGATTTGTTTTCTTAAGTTGTCCATTGGGTGGGGCAAAGGGTTAAGGAAGAGCCTCAAATCTCCATGGATTGACATTTTTTTTCCAAAATGGGAGAAGGTGGAGAGGAGGAGCAATTAGCATTCATTATTTTCTTCTCCTATTTTACAATTTCCCAGAGTTCAACATGAATTCAAATGCTGCTACTCTTTCCCTACATAGGCCTGTTTACGCACGACCCTGCCAGCTGGGCGTACTACCTGATGTGATATGACGTGGTTAACCACCATGGCCTGTGAGAAACCAGCCTCTTCCTGATGTTTTTCTTTTAGTTGTTCTTTTTGAGTGCACATGACAGTAGAGTGCTTTTTGACACATTTTACACACATGGAGCATAACTCATTCTAATTAGCATCCCATTCTTGTGGTTGTACAGGATGTGGCATTTCACTGGTCGTGGATTCAGATATGAACATAGGACAGTGACGTCCAATTCATTCTACCGTCTTTCCTATTCCCAGGCCCCCTTCCTTTCATTCCCTTCTGTTACAGCTTGGATGTTAGGTGTCCTCCAAAAGCTCATGGTGAAACAGTGCAGAAGAAATAATTGGGTTACGAGAGCCTGAACTCAATCATTGAATTAATCACCTGATGGGATTAACTGAGTGGTAACTGAAGGCAGGTGGAGTGTGGCTAGAGGAGGTGGGCATTGCCGTGTGGCTTTGGGGGATATATTTGTATGTGGCAAGTAGAATCTCTATTTCTCTGTTTCTGATCATCATGTGAGCTGCTTCCCCCTGACACACTCTCCTGCCATGATATTCTGCCTCACCCAGAACCCTGAGGAATGCAGCCTGCTGTCTACGGATTGAGACATCAACTGGGAGCCCCCAAACAAACTTTTCCTCCTCTGAAGTTGTTCTAGTTGGGTCTTTAAGTTACAGCATGAAAAAAGCTGACTAAAACACCTTTTATTTTCTACCCTCTGTACATCTGATTGTATGTTAGTATATACCTATCAGATAGAATATTCAGCCTTTGGTTTTGGGGGGATTGGCTCATTTTACTTAGCCTGCTAGTCTCCAGTATAACCTATTTACTGGCAAATGCCATGATTTCATTCTTCTTTATGGCTGAGTAATATTCCATTGTGTATATGTACCACATTTTCTTTATCCATTCATCTGTCGATGGGCACCTAGGTTGGTTTCAAAACTTAGCTATTGTCAACTGAGCTGCTATAACATTGATGTGACTGCTTCACTGTAGTATGCTGATTTTAAGTCCTTTGGGTGTATGCCAAGGAATGGGTTAACTGGGTCAAATGATGGTTCCTGCTGTTTTTTGCTGCACATACTAAAGGACTGCCAATTAGACAAGACTTATAAGAATAAAAAAATCACTTGACCAATTGTGGTTATAGCATGGATATATCATAATGGATATATCATTTTACATGGAGAAATCATAATCTTAAGAGACACATATGATGGTGGAAGAAAAAGGGACCTTTGGATGATTGTGTTGCACCACCTTACTTTATAATTGGGGAATTGAGGAAGCAGGTCAAAAAGAGAAGGAATTTTACATCCAAGGCATCTAAAGTAATTCAAAGAGATAATAATGAGTGCTTGCTCCAGAGCATGTATTCAAGTTATCTATGCCCCAGAAAATCTTGAATTCAAGTAAGATAAAATTTTAGCTCCCATAGGTGATGAACCTCCTCCCTCGCATATCAGGCTTATTTTCCCTATAACAATTTGCAAAAGCCATAGGGAATGTTCTTGTTAAATACAAAGCCCCAAATGGTTTCTTCTGTTGTTTTTATGGCTTTTATTAGTAACGCTGAACAAATACCATCTCCCCTACTTCATCACTTACCAAGTTAAAGGAGCGTCCTGGAAATTGGGAAATATTGTGTTACACATACTATCACTGCAGCTAGTAAAAAGTTCTTTCTATAAATTACATCATTTAATTCTCTCAACAACCCTATGAGATAGGTATTGTTTTTTCCAGTAACCCCAATAAGTAAGCCAAGAAACAAAACTTAAGTAATTTGTTGGAGTTGGTAAGTGGAGAGCTGGCTGGTGGTGATGTTGGAGTTTGATTCCCAAGAGAATTATTTCCAGAGCTCATTATTTTCCCTCAGTGTTCGAGCATCTGAAATACCCTCAATTCAGGTTCTTTCTCTTCTCGCATCCTCTTTCTTATTTCATAGAATGCAAGCTCATCTTTGAAATTGCAAAAACGTAGCTTTTATCAATATTTTGCTTATTGCAGACAATTCAACATATTGCTAATTTTGAATAATGAACTGAAAATAATTCCTTTAAAAAGAATGGAGTGAAAAGATCCCAAGGATGGGAATCAAGTAACTGACTTTCTCCTCTCAGCCCTCTTCTTAACTCAAATCACTAGCAACGAAAGGGGTTGTTGCAGAATACCAGGTACTGGAATGCTCTGTGGTCTTGCTTGAGTATTTCTGGGAGCAGAATTGGGCACAGGAATGAGAACCAACAGGAGATGCTGTTCCAGAATATTACATCTTCATTAACCCCCAGCCTTGACAGAATGTCAAAGGAGGTGCTGTGGTAGCAGGCATGCACATTTTTAAACCAGGCTTTGAGGGATTCTAATTTATACCCCTGCCCCTTGGAAAAGATCATTCACAAGATTCATAATATGGAGGTTAAGTTACTTATTAACATTTCAAGCTCTAAGGAAGAGGATAAAGGGAAACATGGAACAAATGAGACTTTTACCAAACTCACTTTTGTCAAACTAACGTTCACTTTACCAAGTCACCCTGAGGATATTTAGGATGATCCATCACACATTTGTGCACCAGATCCTTTCTGGCTGTCACCTGTGCGAGGTGCCCAGAGATACTTCCCTGAACTCAAAAGTTATATTTGGAGACTCGGAAGTGCTGGATGAAATTCTGAAATGCTCTCAAGGCACCTGTAAAACCTTTTCTTTTTCCTCAAAGCAAAGGTTCTTGGAAAATGTCATTCAGCTGTTTTCTTGTAGAGGGGGCATGATGCTTCAATTTGTGCCAGTTCCCAGGAAAATAAATGTCTTCCCTGTTATTTGGGGAAAACAGGAAATAGAGGCACAGGCCAAAGCATGTCTTGCAGCTTTAAATTTAAAGTTAAAATATACACTCACAAAAGGCCAATTTTGGGGGAGAGGGGGTTATATAAATACATAAAGAGTAATAATACAAAGCAAGAGCAGTGCAGATTCTCATGCAAAATTCGTAACATACTTTCTCATTGGGGAAAAACTGAACACAAATGAAATGCCAAACAGAAGAAAGAAAAACTATGTTAAATCCACTAGCGAACATTATATGTCCATAAAAGTATAATTATTACATTTTTATAAAAGTGAAAAAAAACAACACAATAGAAATTTTAAAAAAGGAGAGAAAATTTATTTACTCTTTGAATAAAATTATCTTTAAAATACATCTAAAAAATCCACTTAATTATGGCAAATTGCCAATTTACTAAATAAGAACGATATGCCTTGAACTAGGCCGTACGTATATCATCTCATTTAGACTTCAAAACATGTAAATAAGCATAATTGCTTTCATGTTACAATGATGAAGCTCACTTGTTTAAAATTCACCCATCCATTTATTTTCATGCTTGTGATGGTTAATTTTATGTCAGCTTGCCTGGGCCATGGTACATAGATAACTTTGTCAACACCATTCTAGATGTTTCTGTGGATGTAAATTTTTTTGGAGAGATTTAACATTTCAATCATTAAACATTTAGTAAAGCAAATTGCTCTTCATAATGTTGATGATGGGTTTCACACAATCAGTTGTACATAAAAAAAAAGCACTCACACTTCTAGAAGAAGAGGAAATTCTGCCAACAGTCTGCCTTTGCAGTAAAACCATAGCCCTTCCCTGGTTGTGCAGTCTGATGTCCTACGCTGTAGAGTTTGCACTTGCCAGCCTCCACCGCCACATGAGCTATTTCCTTAGAAGAAATATCTGCCTCTCTCCCAATCTCTCTCTCTCTTTCCATATATATTGATATAGAGATAGATATAGAGGGCTGGAGATGTGGCTCAAGTGGTAGCGCGCTTGCCTGGCATGTGTGCGGTCCGGGTTGATCCTCAGCACCACATACAAATAAAGATGTTATGTCCGCCGAAAACTAAAAAAATAAATATAAAAAAAGAGAGATAGATATAGATGTATAGATACAGATATTCCTCAACTTACAATGCCTTATGCCCTAATAAACCCATCACAACTTGAAAATATCATGAGTTGGATATACATTTGATGTATCTAAGGCAGTGAATATCATAGTTTAGACAACCTAACTTAAACATGCTCAAAACAGAGTAGCTTACAGTTGTGCAAAATCATCTAGCCTGAAACCATTTTATAATAAAGTGTTGAATATTTTATGTAATTTATTGAAAACAATACTAAAAAACAAACAAACAAACAAACAAAAAAACAGAATGGTTGCTTCCATACCATTTAAGTGGAGAGATAGTAAGTTGGGTTGTGTGTGTGTGTGTGATGGTTCAATGTCTTTGAAAAATCCTGACTATTACAGATTTTGGTTCAGAGAACGGTTCTGGAGGTACAGAGTATTAACAGGGAGTGTTCCAAATGAGTTCTGAGATTTCTGGAATTGATTATCTAATCTAATTAGATTCAAAGGCACTAATGTCCATATTCGGTAGTCAAGAGAACCGATGCGTCAAAGTGTGATTTGACCACAGAGATATGCAAAATATCACCATTGGATGCTCATCATCAAATACTTCTCAGAGGCAAGCTCTGGATGACCACAGATGTGATATTTTTTAATATTTTTGTCAAACTAACAAGTGTAAGGAGATTGGTCAATTGGCCCTAATTTTGCTTGTAGCGAAAGGAAAAAAAAATGAGTTCAGAGATTTAAATTCCCTACTAAAGGACCATATAAATGCCCTGAAAATTCCAGTGACTTCCCCAAAGGAGAACCCTATCTCCTTATAGCCGCTGAGCTGAGATTGTCACAAGATCAAGTCCAGGATCTCAAACTTTGTGTGGCTGAATTGCAAGGCAAATTGAATTGCTGACCACTAGGCTTGTTGATTATTGTCTTGAAGGCACTGATAGGGAAGGGATGGGATACTGAACCTGGACTGCGAACACGTGGGAAGGCTCTGAAGTTGGGCACACTAGTTCCTAACTTCTGATGAGTCACCTTTGCCAGTGAAAGCAGCCATCACACTCCCAGCCCTGGAGATGACCCTAGCTTCATGGAGGAAACTGCAATGACTCCCCCAACCCCAGGTAATTCCTGAGCAAGAGGCTGAGGATTCTGAGGAGGACCCCCACCCACCACTACTCTTTGCCTCTAGACTTATCCCTAGACTCAAGTGTTTGCAGGTCTCCAAACATGAGATAAAAAAAAATATATAACATGTGTGTCTGTATGCTATACGACAAAAGAAGTACTTGATTTTTTTTCAATTTATACAGAGAAATTTTAGAAATATGTGTAGGAATGAATATTAAAGATGTGAAACAATAGCCGATGGAACATAAATTTTAACCAAGCTGCATTTGTGTGCATGTTCTCACTAAGCAGAGATTCTGGCTTGAAATGTTCATTTTGGTGAGTCAGAAAGGGCTCTAATAGTTCGTTCAGTTCATGGACTAAATCATGGTCCAAGAGGTGGCCCACAGTAAATAAACATGAAATGCTGGACCTGCCTTGGCATATTGTAGAGGAAGGTACTCAGAGACTTAGGGGAATGGCTATGTTAGAGTGGATTTATTGCCTAAGATCTACTTACCCACACTAGGACATACCTTTCATCAATACTCTGAGAAATGCATTAGCGTGTGAAGCCATGATATCCTAAAAGAATTCTGCGGTTGCTCTTGTCTGTGGGAAAGATTTGATAGTGGTAATTGCCACCACTGAATTGAGAAACTTAAATATGATGGCAGCAATTTTTTTTTCTTTCTCTTTCTTTTTTTTTTTTTTTGTGGTGCTAAGGGTTGAACTCAAGGCCTTGCTCATGCAAGGCAAGCACTCTACCAACTGAGCTGTATCCCCAGTCCCAAGTGGCAGCACTTAATTAATAAAAACAAGGTGGTCATAGTTACTATAATGGGAAGCAGGGATAAATTCTCGAGCCCTATGTCAGAATTTAGTTAGAAGGGATTCTAATCACCTCTCTCTTTCCCAAGACATCACACTGATGATTACACCATTACATGGATGATTGTTGCAGTTTACATCTGGAATGTCCCCCAGAGGCCCATGTGTTACAGACTTGGTCCACAGCCCATGGCATTACTTGGAGGTAATGGAGTATTTAGGAGGTGGGGCCAAATGGGAGAAGGTTAAATAATTGAGAATTTGTCCTTGGAGGGCCTGTTGGGATTTTTGGACCCTTCCCATCTCTTTCTTTGCTTCCCAGTCGCCATGAAAATGAGGAAACTTTCTCTGCCATCATGATGTACTATGCTGCCACAGGCTTAAAGCAATTGGAATAAATGACCATGGACTAAAACTTCTGAAATTATACTCTAAAATAATCTTTGTCCTTATTAAGCTGATTATCTGAGGTATTTTGATACAGTAACAGAAAGCTGACTAAAACTATGGCATTATATTGATTGGACCTAATGAGCAAGAGGTTGTAAATCTAGTTGTATGCTAGACTTATTGGTAAGATATTTGAATGTCAGAGGATGAGAAATAGTCTGAAAAAAAATTAAAGCATTTTTAACTCAGTAAATTTTCTAGAATTCCAGAGATGTGCGGCATATCATAATACTCCTAATGTAAAGGGTAAGATGTTTTATCTGATCCCTTCTACAACAAAAAAGAGATGTGATGTCTAGCAATCACTTTGTATTTTTGAATTGACATATCATCTATGTATATTACTCCAGATCATTTGCATAATGATCTAAAAATCTGCTAGTTCTGAATGGGGCCCATGACCAGAGAATGCTGTATTGATAGGCCCAGGCAATGCAAGGTGCTCTGCTACCTAGGGCATGTATTAGACAGATACAATGCTGTTGGGAGTGTCAGTATTAGGTAGGGTCACAGTTTAATGCATTTGTCAGGCCCCAGTAGTTGAATTTCTGCCTCCCAGCCCATGAGAACAACTAGTTTCCAGTTCAGTAAAAGGTTTTAGTCTGCCGTTCCTGAGTAGAAGGCGGATTCTTAACTATAGGCTGCCAACTTACTATGCAATTAGACTTTCCCATCATGAAGGTCATGAAATGAGGATTAGAGGACCCAGCAAGTCTTGAAGTTGTGCATGCACTCCATCTTTTAATAGAAGATGATGCTGTATTACCAGACAAAGCTCAGATACTCTGAAGGAACAGAAAAGTTATGTGAAGATGTGGTGCAAATGCCCATGGCCCTCACAACTGCTATTCTTCTTTTTCTCGGTTTGCACCTATGGACTGGTAGGGTGTGTAGTATAATTGGGTGACAGAGGAAGTGAAAATTCAGTCCATGTTTACTGATGTTTTTGCATAATAGACAGGCACTCACTGAAAATGGGCAGATGCAATACTATGGTCCTTTTTTCTAGGACATCCCTAAAATAGAGTGGTGAAGGGAATCCTACCAGGAGTGGAACTTTGAGCAGTATTCCTGTTTGTTTAGAAGAAGAAAAGCCAGATGTATGATTAAATATCAACTCATGGACCGTGACTAATCCTTTGGCTACATGGTCAGGGAGCTGGAAAAAACATGATTGGCAGTTTGGAGACTAGGCAGTATGGGGAAGAGGAATGTGGATGGATCTCTCTGGTGAAAAACCTGAATTTGTGTCTAATGTGATTGTTCACCAAAGGATGACCTCAGCAGATGAGGACTTAATAATCACGTGGATACCCATCAGCTTCTTTCCCTACCCAGTCCTTTTATCACTGAATCATTTATAAACCAAGCGGCCGTGGTGGCAAGGATGGAAGTTATACATGGGCTCAGCAACATGGGCTCTCACTTACCATGGCTAACTGCTACAGCTCCTGCTTAGTGCACCATCTGCCAGCAGCAAAGATGAACACTATCTCCCCAATATGGCACCATTCCCTGGAGTGACCAGCCAGCGACCTTGTAGCTGCATGATTACATTGGGCCACCTGCACAAGTGGAAAGGACACCATTATGTTTTTAATGGAATTCTTTCTGTGCCTACACATTTCCCTTTCCTGCTTTCTGGGCATGTTCACACTGACCTAGTGGTTACCATTATTAACTTCATTCTCCAAATAAGGATTGTAAAGTTCAGAGGATAGATGCACTGTTCTTTGCTACCTGGATACTTACAGCAATGTTTTCTGGTATCTCTCATTAATCTGTATACAAACAGAATTTTCCATTTTTGAAAGTTGATATTATGTTTAAGATCATCTAGGGTTAACCATCCTCTTTACCCTTATTTTTCAGATTTTTTCAAGCCATTCTTATAAGAATTTTGAAGGATGCTGTAAGGATATTGAAAACAAATATTACTTCAAAACCAATTTGGCTATTCTGTGGCAGAGGTCTAGAATTTTTAAGTCACAACAAATCAGAGTGTTTTTTTTTTTTTAAACATAATAACACTATTGGTTGAAGTCACTGTGTGCCTATGAGCTCTCAGTACCATTTTCAATATAGAATTTATTTCAATATAGATAGTATAAGAGAGTTTATGTCCCGTTCCTCTCTGTTAGTCATGGCAAATGTAGTCTTTGCCTCCATTATTTCTTCTAACCAGGTAAGAACAAAGTTATTCATTTCTATACATTAAATTCATAGCAATTGTCTTGAGTTTTTTGGATCATTTGAATGAATTTCCTCAATTTAATTTGGTAGATATTTCACATACAAGACCACATTCTACACATATTTATTTTTTTAATCTCCATACTTCTTTCCCATGCAATAGCATTTGCTTGTAATTGCAGAACCAGGTGAAATAACAGGGATGATAATGGAAAATCATGTCTTCTTCCTGATCAAATGGGAAGACTTTTAATTCCTCCTCATTAAAGCCTGAGGAGGGCTATTAAATTTGACATATTAAGTGTGTTTATACATCTTGTGCACATGTGGATAAAGCACAGGCAGTGATACCTACCTCACGGCATGTTGTGAGAGTTAAAAGGCATAATGTATGGAAAGTAGTCAGAAGCAAGCCTGGCTTATAGTAGATTCTTTGCAATGATGAATTTATGTTCCTGTGCAGGAGGTATCCAGCTGTTTATTCCTCTGTAAAATTGCAGCCATAAATTGTTGAGTTATATACACAAAGCACTTGTAATGGTGCTTGGAATATAAGAAGAGTTCAATAAATGTAAGCCATTAAATACAGCATTATTAAGACTTTTTTTCAAGAAGAGCTGCTGATTTTTGTCGAAATATTTGATGAGCTTTTTTAAACATTGACAATAATTTTCCTTAATTTTGGAGTACCATGTGCTCTTTCAATATATAGGTACATTGCAAAATGCTCAAATCATTTTAAACGTATCTATGTTTTCAAACATTGATAATTTCTTTGTAGTAAAAATATTTTAAATTTTTTCTTCTAGTTTTTTTTTAATACACAGTACAGTTATCTGTAGTCCCTTTACTGTGCAATAGAATACCAGAACTTGTTTCTCCATTTAACTGTAACTTAGGACACCTAGACCCCACTTTTCTCTATTCCTCCTTCTAGAGGTAAGAAGGAAATACTGGGAAATACTATTCATAACTGTTATGAGATTTTTAAGATTTCATAGGTGAGTGATATCCCATGATATTTGTCTTTCTGGGCCTGGATTATTTTTCTTAACATTTTTTTTTAATAAGTGACAGGATTTCTTCTTTATATGACTGAGTAGTATTCCATTGTGTGTATGTGTGCATGTAGCAGATTTTCTTTACCCTTCATCACTTGATAGACACTTAGATAATTTCTAATGTTCCAGTTAATGGTTATTATAAATAATGTTACAATAAACAAAGCAGTTTTTGGAGACTATTTTCACTTTTGATTTATGAATCAAATTAGGATGGCATACTTTCTAGTATTGACGTATTGCCTTTGTGGGAACAGTTCTTGATTTACATTCAGTGAGCTGAAAGAGTGTGTAATTATTTTTTTTTAGGGATTTTTAAAATAGATATTAAGTAAGAAATAAACCTTAGGTTTCCTTTGATGTCATTTTAGCTCAGTTTTGGTAAGAATATTTTGCCAGCTTCTCAAAAATTATTACAACCTTTTCCTAAATAAGGACAGGGGGATGACATAGAAGAGTCTATATAAATTGGAGGTTTTTATTTGAGGAAAGTTCTTAAGGATTTAGAAAATTTAAATTCTTAAAGATCAGTAAAGATCTGCTGTAAAACACTCTGGACTATTTTTTTTGTTTGTCTTAGTTTATTCTTTGTTAATACTATCTTGACTGCCTTCTGTATATCTTAATTGCTTTTAGTTAAATTATTTTAATTGACGGTTTTTTAGAATCTCTTTAGGTCCCCTGACTCTTGTGTGGTTATGGTTAGTGAATTCTATATTTGTTTCTGTATCCTCATTATATTCATCAATTTGTGTTATTTAATTCTTTTTGTATTTGTTGTTTAGATATACATGGCAGTAGAGTGTATTTTGACATATTATACATACATGGATTATAACTTATTCTAATTAGGATTTCATTCTTGTGGCTGTACTTGATATGCAAGGGGGAGGGAAAGGACAGAATAGAAGTTCATTTACTTTCTTTTCTTTAAATTTGTTTTCCTTTACCTTCGGTCCAATTAAGTAATGGTTCTTTTCCCCAGATTTTATGTTTTCGTTTTTCTATTCATTGTGTCTTCCTTTTTCTTATTTATCTTCATCACCTCCATTATAATTTATGCATTTTTATTTGTTTTTCCTAACATTTTTCAGTCTTTCCCATTGACCCAGTATTTAGGACTAGCACCATTTGAATATTCTTTCCGGGGGCCATTGATGTGGATGCATTCTCTTTCACACTCATTGTTTATAGAAAACTTTGGTTTTGATGTTCTCTTGAAGCAAGTGTTGCTTAGGAAGGATTTTTTTGGTGAGTTTGATCTCCAGATTATAATGATGACAGTTTTTGTACTATTTCCATTTTTTATTATGTAGCCTTTATTCATTTCATTTTAACTTTCTCTGTGCTGTCTGTGATGGTTTTGCTAGGGTTGTATGTTTATGTCTCTTATATTTTTGAGCTAGTTGCTAACTTTATAACCATGAGTTTCTACTTACCACGTTTCTCTTCCTTTAAACATTTTAATATTTTCTTTCCATCACTAGTCAAAAACTACATTTTCACAATGACTACTCTATCATTCAACTTTTTCATCTCTAAATTTTAGATGATTATATTTTTGTGTGCTTAAGTCAATGCCTTTAAGTACTCTCAGTTATTTTATATCTTACACTTAATTTTCCCCCCGCCTGCAGGAAAATATGAGATTATCTCACACCTTCTTTTCCTTTTGTAACTCCTGCTATGTAATTTTTACATCAGTGTTTACAGTTTTGGCATTTTATATTAAAGTCACAGTGCCATACTTTTTAAGCCTTTGTTCTGGAGTTAAATGTAGTTATTGCTTAGCTCCAACCCTTCTTAATGTTTTCTCAATCCATCTCTTTTTGGGCTTAATTCCTTCATAGTCTATTTAAGACTGCTTCATTAGAAATGTTTTATTTGTTCTTGGAAATCTGTGATGTATGTCTGTCACCTTCATTCTTAAACCCCTTTATGCCTGGTATAAAATTTTTGGCACATTTTTTTGTTTATTTAGGGATTTATGAATTGCTCTACTGTTTTTCAGCAGAGCCACAAATACTAGCTTGAAAGATTATTTATTTAATTTAATGTTCAGTAACTTTATTAGGATATGTTTCAGGGTTAGTGGTTATGTGTCAATTCTTCCCAAGACTCAATGTGCTCTTTAATATCAAAAATCAAGTTTTCTACCTGGGAAAAAAATATTGAATTGAACTTTAATTTTCTCGTTTCTTTTATTTTCTTCAGAAGCAATGATTTTTCTTCAGAAGCAATGATTTTTCTTCAGAAACAACTATTACAAGAATGTGTCTTCTACAGCTATTGTTGTAATTTCAGTAACCAATACTATTTTCTTTTCAGTTATTTTTAACACATCATTCCCCTTTCTCTTAACCCTGTGTTCCACAGAACATTCTTCATTTTTCTATATTCATCTTCTCTCACACTGCTTTCAAAATTATCTTTATTTTTGCATGGCCTTTACTTTTTATTTTCTTTTTTTAAACTTTTAGTTCTGCTATTAATGTTCTATATCCTTTTTTTACTTTGCTATTTTGCTCCTTAAATGCATCTGGTTGGTTTTGAGCCCTTGTTTTCTCCTAGGAGATTCCTTCACAGTAATTTTTTCTTTTTCTTTTTTCTTTTGTGGTCATTGTAAGATTTTTTTAAATCTACCTGATGGCAGCATTTTTTCCTCCGGGAACTGTGTGTGTGTGTGTATGTGTGTGTGTATGTGTGTGTGTATGGTGTAAATCAAAACATCATTTCTTTTTTTTTTTTTTTTTTAACAGGCCCAGTGCTTATTTTGAATTGGATAAGAAGCACTTCACCACATTTACAGGAGTCTCCCTGTGAAAGGAACTCCAAGGCCCTGGTCCAGGCTAACAGATGTTCGGTTGTCTGCCTGTGGGTGAGACCTGGCCTAATTCAGAACAGCTGGCGGGCTCTTCACATCCACCTGCTTCTCACTGTCCCCACCCCTAATGCAAAGGCTGCCTCCTGTTTGTGCAGCTGGGGCACAACCATGTCAGGTATCACCTCCGTGATTATTCTTGGTGCCAAACAGCTTCTGTGGAAGCTCTCATCTTCATTCCCATTTTCTCAGCATGGGCCTCTGTGTACCTTCCGAGTGTGGCCCATCAACATCACAGTCTTCTCCAGCTTTGTACCACCTACTGGGGCAGCCAGAACCACTGACTTCATTGAGCCTTGAACTGCACTCTATATCATGTTTTTTAGTTTCAAAAAAAAGCAACATTCTACTATTGCTTCTCTTTTCTTTCATATCTGAAGAGAATTACAGAAAGCTGATTCAGTCTTATTTTATAATCATTTTGTTACAATCATTCATCAAAACTGGACATCAGCTTGGCGCCATGGCACAAGCCTGTAATCCCAGTGGTTTGGGAATGTGAGTCAGGAGGCTCAGGAGTTCAAAACCACACTAAGCAATGTCAAGGTGCTTAGCAAACTCAATGAGACCCTGTCTCTAAATAAAATACAAAAATTAGGGCTGGGGATGTGGCTTAGTGATTGAGTGTCCCTGAGTTCAAGCCCTGGTACCAAAAAAAAAAAAAAAAAAAAAAAAATTACATCCCCCAAATGTAAACTGAGCATAGTTTTCATAGTTTTTGGAAGTTTGGAGTAATGACCAAACCTAATATTTTGAGAACTTATGTTGTTCATTGTAGAAAATTTTAAGTGTGGAACCAAGAATAGACACTAAAGAAAGAATAAAATACCAAGAAACTGTCAGATAGCCATCAATGTTGTGGTGCAAATAAGTCTTAATGGAGAGATGGATTTCTTGTATGTTGGATGTGTCATTCTGTGTTTAGGGTGTCATTGAGGAGAGGCCTTTGAAGATGGCCGCTGAAGGCTGAAAAACAAGCAGTTATGTTAAGTTGTGGAGACGGAACTTTTCAAAAATAGTGCATAGAAAGTGCTTAATTCCATCATTGGAAAGTGTGATGGACAGAATGGTAGAGTGCTTCAAATAATTTTTTAAAATCTTCTTTTCCTTTACTGCCGCAGTCCGGCTGCAGCAAAATAACCGGGGGGTGACCAACAACTTGTGTAGATTGATACAGCAGGAGTAGGAGCCGTTTATTGTAGGACAACAGATATATATATATATATATATATATATATATATATATATATCTTACACACAGCTTATCTTAATTAACATAAACTAGATACAGCAGTCAACCAATAAGGAATCTCCACACCTAATGGCTCGCTGGCGCCACCTCACAAACCACTCCCTCTGGCAAAATGCCAGGCGCCATCCGAACTTGTTTACAGACCCTAACACTTTACTCTTTGGGGATTGAACTCCAACCCAGCTCATTTTTGGAATTGGAATTTCTTCTTCCAATTGGACTGAGATTTAATGTAAGATGCAGACAGGGGTAGAGAGAAACAGAGCAGGAAGATCCAGATGCAGTCAAGTTTTGGAGGCCAGGATTAAGGGCTTGGGTTTCAAGTGTACTGAGAATGATTTTTTAATTAAAGAAAAATACTTATGATAAAATCTGATATCCTTGACTGACATCCAGCATTTAAATGAATGTGCAGGAAAATAAAGAGTCTCTGGATTCACCAGGTAACTATTAAAATGATTGCTTCATACACAGTTTTGTGAATTTGAGCTTCCAACAAAAACTTACAGATATCCCAACCTCCTTCCCTCTAGAGGATCTGAATTGTAAGGCAGGTTCTAAAATTGATGGAGACCTAGGCACACCGCCCTCACAGAGATCTAGGTACATCATCAAGGGTAAATACTGGAGCCTAATGGAGAGCTTCTTTGAGGCAGTTTCTTCCAAACAATGTCTGCTTCAATTTTCATAACAACCCATTTGAAATAGATACAGATTCCTTCTATTTTACAGTTAAAGAACACATGTTCAAAGGTTTGAGGACTTTATCCAAGTTATTCAGCTAATGAATGGTAGAGCCCAACAAAAAACATGGGTCTATTCATTAATCATTAGCCAACCTGGGATCCCCCTGTGCCTGCCACCAGCAGACTTGAGGTACACAGAGAATTGGGGCAAAAAGTACACTTCTGGCCTTTACAAATCACTCTCCATTGGTGATCCTCTCTGCAAACTATGCAGGAGGTCTCAAGGGTGAAGCCATTTATTTATTTCTATCAAGAGAGCAGGCTCTCTTTTCCCGTAACTGTGCAGCCTTGGCAGTCAGAATTGATAACAGCTGCTGGACACCTGAGCTGTTCCACTTTTGCCAGGAGATAACAGAGGGAATGACTTGTAGCAGCTTCAGAACTCTGATGAGTTCAAGGCCCAGAGTAGAGATTGCAAAGGGTAATTCCCTGATAATTCAAGGGGAAGGAGAAGCTAGACAAATTCCCATTTCAGTCTTTGAAATTGTACCATGAGAAATGAATTGGGAAATCTGAGAAGAAAAATTGTCTCCTGTACAGTGCTTCAAATCATTTTTTTTTATCTTCCTTTACTCTTTGGGGATTGAACTCCAACCCAGCTCATTTTTGGAACTGGAATTTCTTCTTCCAACTGGACTAAGATTTAATGTAAGATAAAATTTGATACTTCCCTCAAACAGATCAAATGTCTTAGATACAGGCCAGGAAAACTGTTGCCAGCTACCCACGTGTCATGATCTGACTCTCAATTTTTCTGGTTTGGTATTTTTAGTGCTGGTGCTACAGAGGTTTTTATTCAAATGTGGTAGTTTCCTTTCAAATACTGAACAATTTCAGTACTCTTGCAGGAGAGAGACAGGGCATGTCTCCGTTTAGGCATGAACCTGGCTTTAAAAAATTTTTATCCATTGTGAATTGAGTATCTGCCATATGCCATAGCTGGAATTCAAAGATAAATGGGATGCTGGTTCTGCTCTCTCAAGGCCCATGGTCATCATGGAGAAACAAATGTTCAACTAAGTAACTCCAGTGTGCAACAAGTGAGGCTCCACATACCTTGAATGTTCAGGAGTCTCCTTATATATCTTATCATTTGTTCATCTTCTTAGAAAGGAGGTATAAATTCTAAAGCATCCACCCCATATCACTGGTGTGTAATTTGTGTACAATTCTACAGGGAGATGAAAAGCAACTAAGGGAAAAAGACAACCTTTGTGGTTGGTTGCTGGTACTCTGCAGGCTGGGTCTTGGCCACTCACCACACATTGGGTTCATCCTTTTCATTGTTCGCTATGGTAAAGTAAATTTTGATCTTGTCTCTCTGTCTTGCCATCTGCTGTCAGTATCTTGGGTTTTCTAAGTCACAGCTTACTGGATAAGAAAAACAGATATCTCCCTATACAAAAAACTAAATTCAAAATGGATCAATGACTAAAGCATAAGACCTAAAACATAGAAATTGCTAGCAGAAAACATAAAGAAAATGCTTCAAAATATAAGCACAGCTGGGCAAAGTGTTGCACACCTGTAATCCCAGCGGCTCAGGAGGTTGAGGCAGAAGGATTGTGAGTTCAAAGCCAGCCTCAGCAAAAGTGAGGTGTCAAGCAACTCAGTGAGACCCTGTCTCTAAATAAAATACAAAATAGGGCTGGAGATGTGACTCGGTGGTCGAGTGCCCTTGAGTTCAATCCTCAGTACCCCCACCAAAAAAAACATATATAGGCACAGGCAACTCCCTGAATCAGGCCCCTATAGCTCAGGAAATAGTAGCAGGGATTGATGAATAGGATGGCATCAAGTTAAAAACTTCTTTACAGCAAAGGAAACACTTAACAGAGTGAAGGGACAACCTATAGAATGCAAGAAAATCCTTACCAGCTACTTTTCCAACAGAGGATTAATATATAGAATATACAAAGAACTCAAAAAAACTAACCCAACCTCAAATAAAAGCACAATCAATAAATTGGCAAACAAACTGAACACTTTCCAAAAGAAGTATAAATAGCCAATAATGAAAAGTGTTCAACTTCTTTAGGCATCAGGGAAATGCAAATCAAAATGATGTTGACATTTCACATCATCTCAGTCAGAATGACAATCATTAAAAATACAAATAACCATAAATACTGGTGAGGATGTAGGGGGGAAAGGGACATTCATACACTGTTGGTGGCAATGTAAGTTGCTATAGCCACTGTGGCAATTAGTTTAGTAGTTCCTCAAAAAACTAAAAATAGAACTACCATATAATTCAAATATACAACTCCTTGGTATATATCCAAAATAATTAAAGACAGCCTACTGTGAACATACCTGTACATGTCTCAGTAACTAGGTTATGGAATCGGCCTAGGTGTTCATCAACAGATGAATGGATAAAGAAAATGTCACACACACACACACAAACACACACACAAAATGGAGTTTTATTTAATGACAGAATTAAATCATGTCATTTGCAGGAAACTGCAGATCATTACATTAAGATAAAAAAAAAACAAACTTGGAAAGACAAGTGTCACAGGTTTTCTCTTATATATGGAATCTAGAAAAAAAGATGACATGAATGTAGAAAGTAGATTATTAGTGAAGAGGGAGGAGATAGGAGAGGTTAAGGATGGTTATTGAGGGAATAAAAATGGTCAAAATTTATGCATGCACAGATAGGACACAATGAAATCCACAATAAAAGTTAATAAAAAGAGCTATAAAAGAACAAACATGAGCTGTCAAAGGAATCAATTCATATTAAATATGAGAAAGTTGACAGAATCAAATAATGAAACAAAAACAAAGCAAACATGGAATCTATGTATAACAAACAGCCCAAACCAAGGGCTCAGGAAGGAGGGAATGCACACAGAGTGTGGGAATGACAACAAAGAATCTAGACAGTAGTAACTAATATTTTTTAGGTAGTTTTGGCTCCACAGGACATTTGTCAATGTCAGGAAGCATTTTTGGTTGCCACCATTTGGGTGGGGTGGTGGATATCTCCTGGTATCTAGTAGCCAGAGGTAAGTGATGTTGCTAAATGCCCTGTAATATACAGGATGCACACTCATGCCCAAGAGTCTCCCTGATCACAATGCCAACAGTGAGAAGAATTTTAAAATGATTTGGGCAAATAAAACGAAAATCCATAACAAAGGAGCAAAACAAGAGAGTGAAGAAGGACCTGAGAGCTGAGGAAGCACACGGAGTGGCTCTGAAATAGCACTGTCATCAGAAAGGAAAATGACACAAGCAAAATCAGTGAGATGGAGACATTGAAGGAGATCACCGTGATGTGAAGGACAAAGTCCGTTGGACCACTGTCCCTGAAGTAACGTTTTCCATAAATGCAGCCAAGCTGATTTCAAAGGCATAAAATGAGAACATCTTGTGTTCTTCTTCTGAAGGAAGACTCAGTCTGTTCCTCCAAGAGCAGATATGGTTCATACCAGGCTCCTTGGGGACATGAGAAGGGACTAAATGACTGATTCCAGCCCATACTAACACAGGTATCTTCCAAGTTTATTTTATTAACAGAAAACATCTTGCTAAAAACCACCATAAACTTTTTAGAAACCACTTTTAACACCTGAAAATAAGTGTGATTCCTCCTGGAAAAATTCAGGGAGAACATGAAGAAAGGGCGTTATTGTGATATCTGAAAAGGATATAGTAAAAGTAATAGTTTTTACTCATTAATTAGTTTTATTATTATTTGAGGTTCTGGAGATCAAACCCAGGGCCCCTTGAATACTAGGTGTACACTTACCACGGAGCTGCATCCTGAGCCCTCTATGTTTATGCCTTTGGGTTGAGATGTGATGGGATCTGAGTCCATCTTGATGCACCCTCCTGTACCACCTCCACTCACCTAGGAGCACAGGTCTGGTCATTTCCCAAGGTTCCTGTTCTGTAAATTTCTAGGAGAGATTTTGGGAACTAGTCTGGAAGCCCCCAAATGACTCTGATTTTTTAACAAATCAAGGAACCAAAATCAGAATATATTAAGGATTAAGTAATTTTTGTTTCCCAATAAATAACTTTTCTTGATCTGGTGGCTCTTGGGATTTTATCAACAGGAGACACAAGTTGTAGATGAATCCAGTTAAGTATCTGCAACATGTATGTGGTTGGAAATAAACCAGAATGGTGGAGGGAAAGTGAATTCTTGCCTTATCACCCAGTTTATTTTCTGACTAGAAAGCCCTTTCTCCTCCACCATGGCAGAAAGTTCTTCTTGTTTGTATGTTTCTTTATTTCTTTTAGTTTTTGAGAGAGAACTTATGTAAAAGGCCTCACAAACTTCCTGGAACACAGCATGTTCTGATCAATGATTTTTACTCTCTCATCTTGAATGGGTGTACCACACAGTATGTCATTATTCAGGAAGAAGCAAAGACTCATTTTCTATGCAGATCTTGACAGAATTAATATACTTTCCCCAAATGTCCACTCAGCTCCTCAGTCTGTAATATGAATAGGTCTCTTAAAAGAAGACAAATACCCAAAAAGCATGTGTGTGGTTCATCATTTGGGAACACAAAGATAAGGGAGGGAACAAATGGAATAGATATGTGAAGCCAGACCCTCCTTAGATTCCTTTCCTTTTCCCACCAGAATGCTAACATGCAGCTTTTCCTGTGGTCATGCTTAATTTATATTGTATCACTAATAGGATGACAATATGTTAATTGAATTTGATCAATTTGCTGTTCTTCTACTTTGGCAATCAAAAGAAATACAACTAGGGGTTCAAAGTATGGTTGTTCATTCAAGGCACATCAGGGGAAACAAAGAGACAATTAGAAAATTGTTTGATAAAGAGAAAATTAAGCTTAAGATGAGAATGTGGCAAGAGTGCTAACAACTTATTATGCCACTGAATCTATAAAATTTCCCACATAAATATAAATAGTAAGGGAGACCCAAAGGATCAATGAAAATACTCAGGAAGCAAGGGACAAAGTCCACCCAGAAAGGAATAGCTCATGCAAAGCAGTGAGTGAGCACATGTTGCTGACTTCTGGTATTTCTTCAGGCAAATATAAAGATATACATCTTCTCTCTTGCTTACTCCAAAGGTAAAAAATATTCAAACTTCTCAACTTTGTGTGCTCAACTAACAAAATTCTGGGGAACTTCCCATATAGGTATATTAATTTCCAACCACTTAGGATTTTGATGTATGAGTACAGCAGAAATTTAGCAAGCCCTGGTTGAAGGCCCCTTGGGTGATTTGATGCTATTGCAATAACATTGCTATGAACAAAACTGGAATATTTTCTCAGTTTCTCATTTGTTTTTCCATGTGTTTTAGAACTATAAAGCCCCTTATTTAGCCATAGTCTAAAATACTTTTTTTTTTGTGAGTTGAAATGCCTCATGTTTTACATAAAATTTCTATAATATTGGGTTTATTTCTAGACCTTTCCATTTCTTTGGTTGGACATTCTATTCATTTTTCCAATTTTTATTATTCTACAATTGTTGAGTCTTGATAGTATATTTAATGTCTCTCAGAACTCCTTATTGCCTTTTTACCTTCAGTGCCATTAGAGCTTATCATTCATTGTTTATGTAAGATTTAGAATTTTAGCTTATCTAATTCTGAAATAAACTCTGATGTTTTCATTGTCTTAATGTTTATTTGTAAATAACTTACAATGGATATCCTTAGGAGATTTCTCATTCTATTAAAATTATGCTATATATAAATATATTTCTATTGGTCAAATCTGCTTTTGAGTTCTTAAGGATTTTCCTAAGTTTCTGCAGACAGTTTTTTTCTGTACATTATCTTGCAATATGTATTCTAGCCTTGTTTTCTCCTGTTGGAAAAGTGGAGTTTTCTTTGTCATTGTATTTCTCTTGCTCATTTTAGATTTTTTTATTTGTTTGTTTATTTTAGGTTCCCATTTAATTCATTATTAATTTTCCTTAAATTTATTTTTAACTGATGCATAAAACATTGACTTATACATATTAAAGGGTAACACAATATTTCGAATCACGTATATATTATTCAATGTTTACCCACTTTAAACATACTTATTTCCTCAAACATTTATTATTCATTATGCTAAAAACTTTGAAAATCCTTTCCTTTAGCTTTTTGAAATACCCAAAACATAACTGTTATCTATAGTCACCCTATTGTGTAATAGCATACCAGAACTTCTTTCTTTTATCTAATTATAACTTAGTATCCTAAGCATCCTTTCCCCATTCCCCAAACCCATTTTAACCACATTCTACTTTCAATTTCTAGCAGACATTTCTTTTATATTCCACATTTCAATGAGAACATGCAGTACTTTTCTTTCTATCCCTAGATTATTTCACTTACCATAATAATCACTAGTTCCATCCCCATTGTCATATATGACAAAATTATTTTTGTGGCTGAATGATATGCCATTCTGTATGTATAACACATTTTCTTTATCCACATATCAGTGATGGAGACTTAGAGTGTTTCTGCTTCTTAGCTATGTGAATACTGCTGCAATTATTCTAGATGTACAGTTATTTTAAATGTGAGGATGTTTCTTTATCCATTCATCTATTGAAAAACATATTGACTTCATTTCCTTTGCATATATATTCACTAGTGAAATACCTGGATCATCTGGTAGTTCTACATGGTGTTTTTCATACACAAAGGGTATGGATCTTTCTTTCTTTGTTAATTCTGTACTCTTCTTTGTCATTTTATGATGTTTATTTCCTTCTTCCAGTTACTCTGGGAATTTTCTTTTAAATGTGAATATCATTCACAAATTAGTGTGTGTTTTAAACTCCTTGCCATCTTTAATCTCTTATGTTTCTCTAATATGTGAATGTTTCCAATAACAAAGTTAAAAAGTGTAGAAGTTGGAAAAGAGTGGAAATCTCTGTCTCGCTACTGTCTAAAAGAAGAAGCAGTATTTACCAGGGTCTGTCCACCCGCTAATCTAGATCTAGAATATATGTATGTGTTTGTGTTTATACACATGGCCATGTATAAATAAGTCACCACAAACTTCTTTTATATTGTATTTGTTGTTATTTTATCAAGAATGCAGATGAATATTTTCTTTTTTTAAATTTTTTTATTGGTTGTTCAAAACATTACAAAGCTCATGACATATCATCTTTCATACATTTGATTCAAGTGGGTTATGAACTCCCATTTTTACCCCAAATACAAATTACAGAATCACATCAGTTACACATCCACGTTTTTACATAATGCCATATTAGTGACTGTTCTTTTTTTGATGGAGTAGCTCATATAATGTCTATAATTAAATTAAACAACATAATTGTATAAATCTATTTTTTTAATTTAGAAAATTTAAATGCTGACAAATGCCATGAGTATTATACAATCAAATATATTAATAAACTTCTTGACATGACTCTATAATACATTTGTTGGTTGCATCCTCTTTGATAAACAATTCAGAGGAAAACGTTTTATAATATCACTTTTTGTAGAAAGAAAGACAACCTTGTCCTTTCTTGAGCATAAATAATTTGATTTTTTTATTAGTTCTAATCAGTTATACATGACAGCAGAGAGCTCTTTGATTAATTATACACACATGGAGTACAGTTTTTACTTCTCTGGTTGTATATGAAGTAGAGTCACACCATTTGTGCAATGATACATATACCTAGGGTAATGAGGTCTGTCTGATTCCACATACTTTCCTATGCCTATGCCACATCCTCCTTCCCCTTTGCCCCATTCAAAGTTCCTCCCCTCTTTCCATGCCCTCCAAAATATTTGGCCTTTTGATTTTGGGAATTGACTTACTTCACTTAGCATGATATTCTCCAACTCCATCCATTTACTTGAAAATGCCATGATTTCATTCTCTTTTAATGCTGAGTAATACTCCATGTGTATATATACCAGTTTCTTTATGCATTCATCTATTGAAGGGCATCTAGGTTAGTTCCACAGTTTAGCTATTGTGAATTGTGCTGCTATGGTTGTGTCACTGTAGTATGTTGTTTTTAAGTCCTTTGGGTGTAAACCAAGGAATGGGATAGCTGGGTCAAATGGCAGTTTCATTCTAAGTTTTCTAAGTAATCTCCATGCTTTCCATATTGGTTGCACCAGTTTGCAGTCCCACCAGCAATGTATGAGTGTGCCTTTTTCCCTACATCCTCACCAACTTTTATTGTTGCTTGTATTCTTGATAACTGCCATTCTGACTGAAGAGAGATGAAACTTAGAGTAGTTTTGTTTTGCATTTGTCTAATTATTAGAAATGTTGAACATTTTTTGTATATTTGTTGATTGATTATATATCTTTTTCTGAGAAGTGTCTGACCAGTTCCTTAGGCCATTTATTGATTGTGGTGTTTTTTTTTTTTTTTTGATGTTAATTTTTTGAAAACTACAGAAGTTCTTTATATGAAGATTAGTGCTCTATCTGATGTGCGTGTGGCAAAAATTTGCTCCCAAAATTTAGGCTCTCTCTTCACCTCATTGATAAATTCTTTTCTTGATAAGAAGCTTTTTAGTTATAATCCATCCCATTTATTGATTGTTGATTTTATTTCTTGTGCTTTAGGAGTCTTGGTAAGAAAGTCAGGGCCTAATCTGACATGATGAAGATTTGTGCCTACTTTTTCTTCTATTAGGCACAGGGTCTGTAGTCTAATTTATAGGTTCTTGATCTCTGTTGAGTTGAGTTTTGTGCAGGGTTGGAGATAGTGGTTTAATTTCATTTTGCTGCATATGGATTTCCAGTTTTCCCAGCACCATTTGTTGAAGAGGCTATCTTTCTTCCAATGTATATTTTTGGTACCTATGTCTAGTATGAGATAACTGTATTTATGTGGGTTTGGCTCTGTGTCTTCTATTCTGTACCACTGGTTTACAGGTCTTTTTTGGTGCCAATACCATGCCATTTTTGTTACTATAGCTTTGTAGGATAGTCTAAGTTCTGGTATTGTGATGCCTCCTGCTTCACTTTTCTTGCTAAGGATTGCTTTGTCTATGCTGGGTCTCTTATTTTTCCAAATGAATTTCATGATTGCTTTTTCTTTTTCTATAAGGAATAATGATAGGATTTTAATTGGAATCACATTGAATCTGTATAGTGCTTTTGGTAATATGGCCATCTTGGCAATATTAATTCTGCCTATCCAAGAGCATGGAATATTTTTCCATCTTCTAAGATATTCTTCAATTTCTTTCTTTAGTGTTCTGTAGTTTTCATTGTAAAGGAATTTGACTTCTTCTGTTAAATTGATTCCCTAAGTATTTTTTTTTTGAGGCTATTATGAATGGGGTAATTTTCCTAATTTCTGTTTTAGAGGATTCATCACTGATGTATAGAAATGCTTTTGATTTATGAGTATTAGTTTGATATTCTGCTGATTTGCTGAACTGATTTATTAATTCCAGAAGTTTTCTGCTGGAATTTTTTGGATCCTCTAAGTATAGAATCATGTCATTGGCAAATAGTGATAGTTTGAGTTCTTCTTTTCCTGTTTGTATCCCTTTAATTTCTTTCATCTGTCTAATTGCTCTGGTTAGAATTTCAAGGACTATGTTGAATAGAAGTGGTGAAAGAGGGCATCCCTGTCTTGTTCCAGTTTTTAGAGGGAATGCTTTCATTTTTTCTCCATTTAAAATGATATTGGCCTTGGATTTAGCATAGATAGCTTTTACAATGTTGAGGTATGTTCCTACTATTGCTAGTTTTTCTAGTGTTTTGAACATGAAAGTGTGCTGTACTTTGTCAAAATGCTTTCTCTGCATCTATTGATATAGTCATGTGATACTTGTCTTTAAGTCTATTGATGTGATAAATTACACTTATTGATTTCCATATATTGAACAAAATTTGCATCCCTGTGATAAACCCCACTTGACCAAGGTTAATTTTTAAAAATTAATTAATTAATTTGTTCTAATTCATTATACATGACAGCAGAATGCATTTCAATTCATAGTACACAAATGGAGCACAATTATTTATTTCTCTGCTAGTACACAAAGTAGGGTCACACTATTCTTGTCTTCATACATGTACTTTGGGTAATGATGTCCATCTCATTCCACCATCTTTCCTACCCCTGTGCCCCCTTTCTTTCTCTCCCTCCCTTTTGGCCTATCCAAAGTTCCTTCATTCTTCCAATGCTCCCCACCCCACATCCATCAGCATCCACTTATCAGAGAAAACTTTCAGCCTTTGGTATTTTGTGATTGGCTTATTTCACTTAGCATTACATTCTCCAATTCCATTTATTTACCTGAAAATGCCATGATTTTATTCTCTCTTAATGCTGAATAGTATTCCATTGTGAATATGTACTACAGTTTCTTTATCCATTTATCTGTTGAAGGGCATTTAGTTTGGTTCCACAGTTTAGCTATTATGAATTGTGCTGCTATGAACATCAATGTGGTTGTATCACTGTAGTATGCTGTTTTAAAGTCCTTTATGTATAAACCGAGGAGTAGGATAGCTGGGTCAAATGGTGGTTCCATTGCAAGTTTTCTATGGAATCTCCATACTGCTTTCCAGATTGGTTGTACCAATTTGCAGTCCCACCAGTAATGTATGAGTTGCCTTTTTTCCCCACATCTTCACCAACATTTATTGTTGCTTGTATTTTTAATAACTGCCATTCTGACTGGAGTGAGATGAAATTTTAGAGTAGTTTTTGTTTGCATTTCTCTAATAAGGTGCACTATTTTTTAAATGTGCCTTTGTATGTAATTTGCCAGAATTTTATTGATAATTTTTATATCTATCTTCTGAGGGATATTATCTTTCCTTGATGTGTTATTGTCTGGTTTTGGTATCAAGGTAATACTAGCCCCATAGAGTGAGTTTGAAAGGGTTCCCTCCTTTTCTATTTCATGGACTAAGTTAAGGAGTATTGGCACTAATTCTTCTTTGAAGGTCTTATAGAACTCGGATGAGAATTTATCTGGTTCTTTTCTTGGTTGGTAGGCTTTTGATGACATCTTCAGTTTCTTTGCTTGAAATTGATATGTTTAAATTGTGTATGACCTCCTCATCCAGTTTAGGTAGATCATATGCCTCTAGATATTTGTCAGTGTCTTTGAGATTTTTCTATTTTACTGGAGTATAAATTTTCAAAATAGTTTCTAATTGTCTTCTGTATTTCAATAGTGTCTGTCATGATATTTCCTTTTTCATCCTGAATTTTAGTAATTTGAGTTTTCTCTCTTCTTCTTTTCATTAGGATGGCTAAAGGTTTGCCAATTTTATTATTTTTTCTAAGAACCAGCTTTTTGTTTAGTCAAAATAGTTTTTTTTTGTTTTAATTTCATAATTTCAGCCCTGATTTTAGTTATTCCTGCTTTCTACTATTTTGGGTGTTTGTTTGTTCTTTTTCTAGGGTTTTGAGATGCAATGTCAGGTCATTTATTTGTTGCCTTTTTATTCTTTTAATGAATGGGATTCATGCAATGTACTTTCCTCTTAGCCCTGCCTTCATAGTGTCCCAGAGATATTGATATCTTGTGTTGGAGTTCTCATTGACCTCTGAGAATTTTTTCATTTCCTCTCTGATGTCTTGTGTTATCCATGTGTCATTCAATAGCATATTATTTAGTCTCCAGGTGTTGAAGGAGCTTCTATTTTTTTTATTTTTATTTTTCATTGATTCCTAATTTCATCCAAGGTCTAATAAAATGCAGGGTAGTATCTATATTTTTTTGTAATTGCTGACTGGCCTTGTGGCATAACATATGGTCTATTTTGGAAGAGGATCTATGTGCTGCTGAGCAAAAAGTGTATTTGCTTGCTGATAGATGGAATATTTTCTCTATGTCTGTTAAGTCTAAATTATTGATTGTATTATTCAGTTCTATAATTTCTTTATTTAGTTTTTGTCTGGAAGATCTACCCAGTAGCGAGAGAGGTGTATTAAAGTCACCCAGTATTACTGTGTTGTGGTCTGTTTGATTCTTGTAGTTGAGAAAGGTTTGTTTCATACACCTAGATGCACCATTGTTTGGGGAACAGATATTTACAATTGCTATGTCTTGTTGATGTATGATTCCCTTAAGCAGTATGAAATGTCCTTCTTTATCCCTTTTTACTAACTTTGGTTTGAAGTCCACTTTATCTGATAAGAGGACGGAAACCTCTGTTTGTTTATTCAGTCCATGTGAATGATATATTTTTTCCCATCTTCAGTTTGTAGATGTCTTTTCCTGTGAGATGAGTTTCTTGAAGGCAGCATATTGTTGGGTCTTTTTAAAAATCTGATCTGCTAGTCTATGTCTTTTTTAAAAGTTCTATTTATTTATTTATTTATTAGTTGTAGATAGACACAATATCTTTATTTATATTTATGTGGCACTGAGGATAGAACCCAGTGCCTCACATGTACTAGGCAAGTGCTCTGCTACTGAGCCATAACCCCAGCCCCATTCTATGTCTTTTAATTGATAAGTTTAGGCCATCCATGGGTTATTACTTAAATATGTTTTGTATTCTTGTTAATTTTGGCTTATTTTTGTTTTTTTAACTTGACTTGGTTTCTCCTTTGATTGGTCTTTCCTTTAGTGTAATTCCTTCCTTTGCTGATTTTTGTTGTTGTTTTTCATTTCCTCCTTATGGAATATTTTATCAAGAAAGTAGGTTTTCTCGCCATAATTTCTTTTTACTTTTGTTTATTGTGGAAGGTTTTTATTTTGTCATCAAATCTGATGCTTAATTTTCTGGACATTAGATTCTTGGTTGGCATCCATTTTCTTTCAGATCTTGGTGTATGTTGTTCCAGGATCTCCTGGCTTTGAGAATTTGGGTTGAAAAATTTTCTGATATCTGAATTGGTCTCCCCCTATATGTAATCTGATTCCTCTCTCTTGTGGCCTTTAAAGTTCTATTCTTATTCTGCATGCTAGGCACTCTCATTATAATGTGCCTTGGTATATATCTGTTGTAATTTTGTACACTTGGAGACATGTAAGCCTCTTGTCTTTGATTTTCCTATCCATTATTAATGTTTGGGAAATTTTCTGATATTATTTCATTCAAGAGATTGTTCATTTCTTTGGTTTCAATGTCCATTCCTTCCTCTATCCCTATAAACCATAGATTTGGTCTTTTGATGTATCCCATAATTCTTGTATGTTTTGTTCATGGTTTCCTAACCTCTTCACTGTGTGGTAAACTTTATTTTCAAGATTGTGTATTTTATCTTAATTGTCTGAGATTCTGTCTTCCAAGTGATTTAGTCCATTGGTGATGCTTTATATTGAGATTTTTAATTTCATTTATTGTTTTCTTCATTTCAATGATTTCTGGTTTTTTTCCCCCAGAATCTCTCTTTCTTTTGCTACCTGTATTTGCTTTCTTATCTCTTTTTTTTGTAGTGATCAATTGTTGCCTGTATTTGCTCCCTGTCATTTTTTGATTCACATATCATTTTAATTATGTACATTCTGAACACCTTCTTTGACACTTCATCTACTGTACTGTCAATATATTCTAATATTGTAGTATCTTGGTTTGTTTGGGGCACTTTCTTCCCTTGTTTATTCATGTTGTCTGTGGGTCTCCCTCTCTTTTGCAGCACGGATTGTAGGTATTGAAGTTTCTACCCTATAATCTTGTAGTGTCCCTGCTGGTTACCTATATCTCACTGTTAAAGGGAGATTAATGTTACAGCACCCAATGCAAACAATATACAGCCATAAATCAATTAGCTCCTATTTAGACAATTACAGTTTTATTGCTATAAACAGAAATTGTATGTTTGGTTATCATCTTCCATATAGACAGTAGGTTTGCATAAGTGTTTATAGTTTCTATGGGTGGACAGAGAGAGAACAGCAGGTGGGTAGGATGTGATGTTTATGAGGTAGGTTGTGAGAATACAAAGGTATTCAATTACAGAATGAGTGAAAGGGGAATCAAAAGAAGTTGGCTATTAGCAGGAGAAAAGAGAAAGAGATGACCCCACACAAGGCTCTCTTTTGCCTCTGCAACAAGATGGTGTCTACTAACACACTTATTAAGGATACCTTTGGTGTAACCAGGCTCATAGGGACCTTGGTGATGGTCTTCCAGGTCCTGGTTGTTGTCCCTAAATGGAGTGGCTCCATCCCTCATTGGTGGCTGCAGTAGCATCAAAACTGTACCTTGATGTTGGGCTTCCAGGCCCCAGTTGGTGTCCCAAGATGGAAGTTGCCCTAACTAAAGATGGCAAAGGTGGCAGAGGAGGTAATGCAAGAGGTGTCTCAACATGAAGAAAAGTGATTTCAGAGATGAGGCTGGAAGGACGGGCTGTGCGATGGAGTTAGGTGGCCTGTTCAACAATTCAGCACTGTGGTGTGCAGTGCTGCAGTGGGCAACTGCCTCCAGGCCCTGTCTGTTGTCCCACCTTGGAAACAAACACGTGGGGAGGTCTATGGTGGTGGCTGCAGTGTCCCAAGATGGAGGTGGTCTTGGGGGATCCACCCGTTGGTGGATTGGGAACCACAGCACAGTGTGATGGTCCTCTCCCTGTGAGGCAGCGCTGATGGGGCCCTCCAGTCTCCGGTATCTGGCGAGGCTGGCTCACTGGTGAAGTCTAAATCTATTTCTTAATAGTGGACAATCCTTGAATTCATAGCACGAGGCTTTGTTTAAAAATAAAAAAAATAGTCTGTGATGTTTTGCTTTGTGCATTTTTATTTTTTAGATCAATATTATATTTTCCCCTTTAAAATGGTCCCTTTGACCCTATACTCTGGAACATTTTAAATAGTACTGAAATTTTGTAAGTTGGGTGGAATTCTCCTACGAAGCCATATGTTTCTGGTGTCCT
The DNA here is from genome assembly GCF_021218885.2 of Marmota monax. NCBI lineage: Eukaryota > Metazoa > Chordata > Mammalia > Rodentia > Sciuridae > Marmota > Marmota monax. Next base: position 15,640,730 of record NW_026693934.1, on the reverse strand, counting down.
TTACTCTGTATAATATTGAAAGATTTTCTATTTGTAAAGAAATCACTCTATTCAATTTCTGAGTTTTAGAAGTCAGTTTTGATAAATAATATTTTGTCACAATGTTAATATCCACTTCATTGAATTTTCAATGTTTTGTTTGCTTGTTTGGTTTGAGTTTGGGAGAAAAAAATCTTATGTATTATTCTATTGTTTTTGTTCTGGTGATTACTTTCCACATAAACATATTTTGTTTATTTTATATGTTTGTTTTTCATTTTCTTCTTCTCAGGTAAATTAATGATTTATATTTTTTCAAATAAAAAACATTCATTTATTGGTGTTTGTTGTTGGTGGTGATTTTTTTTACTTTCCAAAACATAAATTTATGTTTTATCTTTAAATTTTTTTTCTGTAAATATAATTATTTTTCAACTTTTTGTTCTAACTTTCAGTGAGATGCTCAATTTGTGTACATTCATTATTTCTTCCATGTTTATAATTATGCTTTTATTCTGAATGGATCTTTTGCAGTATCTTGGTTCTGAATGTATTGTTTTCATTATCACTGTTTTCTAGACGTTTGCAATTTGGATTTATGTTTATCTTTCAACCTAGGCGTTGCTTATTAAAGACTAAAATTTTTCATGATAATCAAACATTAGGTTTATAAGTATAATATAAATGTTAGGATGTGTGTGTGTGTGTGTGTGTGTGTGTGTGTGTGTGTGTTACTGATAATCGAACCCAGGGGTGCTCTGACACTGAGTCACACCCCCAACTCTTTTTATTTTTTATTTATTTTTTAATTACTATCTTAGTAATTTGCTGAGGCTGTTCTGAAACTTGTGATCATCCTGCCTCAGTCTCCCAAGGTGGGATTAAAAGTGTGTACCACTTAAACACATGAAGATTTTAGACACAAGAGAAAGCTTACATAGCACAGCAAAGAGTGGGCGATAAGGGACCAAGCTGTAGAGAATCTCTACATTGGAAGTTTACTACTGGTCAAAGATAACTCACAGGTTGTCTGAAATTGAGCAGATATGTATGTGGTGAGTGAAACAAGTAGTTGGATTTGAAATTCATAAATGAAGTCAGTGATTAAATTTTCCAGTGATTCATTAAAAGTACTGCTTGAGGCTGAGAAGAATTAAGGCTGCTGACTGGGGCTAATGCTTGGGCAACTGTATGAGAGGAAGAGCTATTCACTGAGGGAGAAACTGATGAATGAAGAACAGGCTTGGAGAAAAAGAGCAGGAGAGGTGTGGAAACTGGATTCTAGATACCTGAAAAACATATCAGCAGTGATGTTCTTAAGAGAGTTGGGTATTCAAAAGTGTTAATATTTTAATATTATGTTGAGTTAGTAAATCAATATATCGAAATGGCTGCCAGTAGAATTTCAAAATAATAAAAATGAAAGCACTGGGGAGGGGAGGAATCTTCAGTGCTGCAGGTATGATGGACGAGGCAGAGGAACGATAATCCATGATGAAGGCTGAGACAATGTATCCAGCCCTGGTCCCAGGAATGGAGTGCCTTGAGTGAGACACAGAATGTGAAGCAGGGAATGGTTCTGGGAAAGTATTAATCAAATATGCACATAAATGAACACCTGGAAAGAGCAAATTTCAAAAACCAAGACAAATTATTAAAACTATTATGCTTATTTAATCAGAGAAAACTGAGTTATAAAAACAAATGGTTCTTATGCTGGCACTTCCAGGACTGGGTTGGCCTCTGTATGGAATCCCTGGTTCTGCTACAGTCCTCACCCAGTGGTAAAACACAGCCTCTGTCATCCAGTCTCACTGTGCTTTAACATCGCTGGCATGATCACTCTGACAGCTAGTTATTTAACTAAGTTATCAGCAAGCAGGTAATAGCCCCTCGCTTCAGTCAAAACAGTCAAATTAGTTGTACATGTAGATGAGCCTTTCCTTCACTAAGGTTTATGACATGGAAAGGGATGAATTAGAAAATAGAACAATAGCTCCCTGTATGTGACAGATGTGGCATCTGTCTAGAGAGAAAACACATAGTATTTATTGTCACCGAAGCTTGGAATAGCTTTAAAAGAAAACGAAAATGTGCTAACTTCATTCCAGTGATTGAAATGTACAATTTTGGAAGCTTTTATAGAAGGGAAGAGGAAAAACAAAGACAAGGTGTTGATGTCCAAATTGGTGATGTGTGAGTTAGCCCTTATCAAACACAATTATAACTTTTACAATTTGTGGTATTTTGATCTAGGAGAATTTCTTCAATGGAATTTCAAAGTCAGAAAAAATTTAAAAAGAATCTAGGGAAAAGCCATCTGGCTGAAATCAGACAAATCAGACATAATTCATTTTCAATGTGATCAAAATACATATTTTAAAAAAATCTACTATCTACACTTGTCCCTGTGTGCTTACTTAGGAATGCAAGGCTCTTTCCCTCTCTCATTCAAAATAAACACACCATAATAGCAACACTCCATCTATTGGGCAAGGCTGCCTGAACAACGTCCTATTTGATGGACAGTTGCCCCTCAGAAATACCAGGTAAGCCTCAGGCCTCTATCGTTTTGTGACAGTTTATCATATTTCAACTAGTGAGATTTTTAATATTGTGCCATGATTTCTGCCATGCTTTGTGATGTTGTTGTGCAATTGTTTTGTAAGAACATTTAATTTCTTCCAAACCTGAGTACAAGCTATTCTGTCCATTGGATAGACCCACTTATTTATTGGAGGAATAAATGTTGCATTCTTCTCTGTCTCTCTTTCTTCCCACCCTCCTTTTCGCATGCTTGGCTTTACACAAATGCTTCATTGGATCTCAGCCCACCCCTCTACATTGGTAACTTCTGCTGGGAGTGGCTGTCCAGCACTTTGTTTTCCCACCTGTTTACCTGTGCTCTATTCTTTTCCTTCTTTGCCATCCAGAGCTACTATCAGTCTGGTTTGGGCCAGTTGAACTGCTTAGTTCACTGACATGGGAAATTCAATCTGGAAGTATGGTTTCAGTTTTAATTGCTAATATAAGTGACTTTAAAAATTTCCAATGAATGCCTAATTAGCGCAAATGTTTTTCATACTAACAAGTAATTATAGCATTCCAGACACGTTTACTCTAATTAAACAAAACTGTTTGGTTAATTACAATGGTGAGGCAGGACACAGTGAGTACTGTCTGGAACGTGCTTCTGTAGACATGCTCATCTGGGTAAGAACACATCAAAGTTTTCTTTTGGGCACTCTCAGGGCAGCTTCTGGTGGTGTGCCTTGCAGAAAGGGAAGTGGTCCAACTAGAGGCTCAATGCATCCTCATGTGATAGAGATGTCTCATGGGGTTCTTCTCAACTTCTCATTTTTTCCCTCTCCCTCTTTTTCTCTCTTTGAAGGAGAACAAATTATTCCAGTGTACATGTGGTGGTTGCCTAAAACAGATGCTGGAATCTAAGGTCCTTATCAAGACTCAAGTTAAGTTTTAAAGTTGTATGCATTTTGCATTATATACTATAAAACGTCTGTTTTGAGTTTTGTTTAAGAAAATCTTTCCTCCAAAAAATAAACCATGTTCAACTAGAGCTTCTTGGGTTTCTAGCACAATGAAGTATACCTGTATGGTTGTGGCTTGACGGTAGGAACTATAGTTTCTCAATGCAAAATCCATCCTCTGATAGCTGTGGTATGTGCCTATGGAAGATGCTCATAGGTGTGGATCTCATCTGATGATCAGCATTGAGGATGGCTATAATCTACTTTCCTCTTATAGATGATATATATTGAACTACTGCTGAAATTTGAAATCATATCTTAAAAGGTTATTCTTGGCCTATGTATTCAGTATCCAGAAATATTCCTACAGAAAAAAGACAATTAGATATTTGGTCCCATTCATCTCCTTGAACCAAGCTGTCCTAACAGTGGGACTGGGGAGCCCCTGAAAAGAAATTTACACATAACCCTTCAAGGGGGACAATCATGCTCCCTGAATCAGGTGAGTCACAAAAACTGAGACTGGAAGATCCATCTGTATGGGCCTGTGTCACATAAATATTTCATACAAGAGAGATATGACTGAGGGAAGATGATCATGAAAACCAATGGTCAGAGAAGGCTACTGGAGAAAATGGGTCTCACTTAAGCCCTGAGGGCAGGTTTGCAATACTGCAAGAAAATAGTCACACACAAGAATTGACTTGGAAGAAGTCAAGGAATAAAACTGGCCAAGATGAATGAGCAGGGAGAATAGAATAGATTTAAGTTGAAGATGAAAATGGAGAAAATATGTGACAGAAGCTTGAGAGAGACCAGGACTAAGACTTAGTTTTGTACAAAATTACGCCTGTGTGTTTCATTGTGTCATTTAACAAGCTCTCACTGTGTAGTGGGTGTTGAATCTCCCTTTCCAGGTGTAGGAACCATGACTGTCCCCTAACTGGTGCGTGTGAGGGAGGCTAGGCCCTATGCTGAGTTCTCTTTGAGAAGTCAACTTTTATGTTTTTATTAATCTACTCACAGAACAATTTATACTGAAGTGTTAATGAGTACCAACCTCTTTCTTCTATTAGGATGATGATTATCAAAATTTTTATCATAAAGATACATCTATTAAAAGTACTTGGACTTTTACAAATAATTACAATATTCACTAGAGTCGGTGACCATGCTTCATACTCCATACTCGACATGCCTTATAAACTTCAAAGGAAACCAGGTGTTTGATGCGTTAAATAAATGCACACCTTGTTCACTTAAAATACTCACTAATCCTTTCCCTGATCCTGACTCAGAATAAGCATCTTAATGTTCATTAAAACTTTAGCCTCTATTTTTAGGTGGTCTGTTAGCCGTGTTGGCATGTAATGATTTTGTTCTCTAAGCTCTCAAGTTAGACCATTAATCTAATGTAATCAAGATTTGAAAGACAGACTTAGCAAAGATAAACACAAAGACACTGTTCTTCTAAAGAATACTTTTGTTTCCTGATATGATACCATTTGCAGTCTAAATTCAGTTCCCTGTGTGATGGAATGAATTAGAATGTAAGGGGACAAAAGGTGGAGTAAATAAAAGATGTGGATTTCTAGGCATGGATTTCAGGTAGCAGAGAACTGCTATCTGCATTGTAACTAGGGATGCAAAACACGGGGTTTACTTTTGCACTATTTTGTTAGGGAGTAAAATCAAGTTCAAGAAAGCACTGATGTACTAAAGTTTGTTAAACTGTCTGAAGTGAACTGATCACCAGAATGAGTCTGGGTAAGTGTTATGGTTTAGATGTGTTGATCCCCAAAAGCTCACATGTGAAACAATGCAAGAAGGTTTGGAGGAGAAAGGATTGAGTTATGGCCTTAAACTAATCACTGAATTAATTCCTGGTTGGATTAACTGAGAGGTAACTGGAGGCAGTGGGGTGGGCTGGAGGAAGTAGTTCCTTGGGGACGTGGCTATGGGGTATGTATTTTGTTTCTGGAGTGTGGAGTCTGTTGCTCAGATTCAGGACCACATTGTGAGCCTGTTCCTTCTGCCACACTCTTCCTCCACGATGTCCTGCATGACCTTGATCCTACAGGAATGGAGCCAGCTGTCTGTGAACTGAGACTTCTGAAACCGTGAGCCCTCAAATAAATGTTTCCTCCTCTACAGTTGATCTGGTCAATTGCAGTAGTAAAAAAAACTTATTAAAACAGAAAGTTACTGTCCTCTCATTAGGCCACAGTTTTCCTTCTAGAAAATGAAAGTGTTGGTCTGCAAATTTCTAAGAGACATTTTGATTCCATGCACTAGTGATTCCACGTAATGTTTGCTTCAGCTAGTATGCCACTAAGAGCTACAATTTTTTTTAATTTATATATAACAACAGAATGGATTACAATTCTTATTACACATATAGAACTCAATTTTTCATATCTCTGGTTGTATACATAGTATACTCACAACAATTCATGTCCTCATACATATACTTTGGATAATAATGATCATCACATTCTCAAGCTTCTGTTGCTTGAGATTTTTATAGATGTTCTATTTTGCAGGCATGATTGACTAAATCACTGGCTTTTGCTTTTAAATTCATACTCCTGCCCTTCCCCCTACCCTCCAGGAGGTGAGGGTGTGGGGTGGAAACTTTCGACCCTCTTATCTGATGGTTGGTTTCCCTGGCATCCAGATCTATTCTCCCAGCCCCATTCTCCAAGAGTTAACTTATTAGCATAAACTCAAATATAGTTGAGAAGCACTTATTATGGATAACAATTCATGTTCCTCTCACTCCTTTTAAAAAAGGGATTCCAAATGTTTTAGGAGCTCTTTATTAGGAACTGTGTGACAGAGACCAAGAATATATACTTCTCATTTTGTCCTTCCCAGCGCCCATGCTCACAGTCATACACCACTCACAAATACTTAAGGACAGAAATGCCCAAGAGTAAGGTCTCTGGGCCTGTGTAAGTTATTGACTTGAAGATCATTGTGAAGACGAAATAAAATATAACAGAGAGCAGAAACACAGTAAAATCTCAAATGTAATTGCAATTACTTGAGGTTTCTCATGGAGGCTATGATGAATCCTACCTGGATATGGTTGTAAGAACTACAAATATTAAGAATTTCTAATACTGGATGCCCACTGGGTTTTCTCAGGGAATGAGAGCTTTCTTCCATTAATCAGGTCTGACTCTCAAATTGTTAGCAACACCAAATAATTCCTCCATCAAATTGACAAGTCCTTGAGATACTAATAATCAGTTGGCTTGGACTCTATTGTGCTTCCGTTATTAAAAAAATACAAACAAACAAAAAACACCAACATTTCAATGGCTTCAAACAATAAAGGCTTATTTCTTGCCCTTGGTTCATGTCATCTGCAAGTTTAGCTGAGATTCTGTATCCCCTGGACCCTAAAATGTGGTGGTGAAAAAGCCCCTCTATGGGTCATACTGGTCTCAGAGCAGAGAAGAAACAGATGATGGAACCACACAGTTGTTTCTAGCAGTTCTGCTCAGGAGTAGGTAGCACCACTTTCAATCCATTTCATTGGCTGAACAAGTCACATGACCTAGCCTTTTGTCAAGATGCTGGGGAAGTATAATTGTTACCCAGGCAGATATATTCAGTATTTAGAATTAGTAATATACTTCAAGTTATGGAGTTTCTAAAAATATTTTCATGTTTTGCTATAAGTGAACAATGACAAACTTCAATTCCACATTTATTGAAGAATTTCTGTGTTGAAGACAGTGTCTTACATATTGTAAATGATAGAGAGAAATAAGTGAAGAAAGAAAATATGATGCACATATAGATACAAAATATTTGATAGGGAGGAAAAAAAACCCTCTGCTTATTGTATTAGAAGAATGCCTCTGTGTGTGTGTGTGCATGTGGGTGTATGTGTTTGGAAAGTGGTTATGGTGTCAAACCCACACAAGTTCTCTCTCTCTCTCTCTCTCTCTCTCTCTCTCTCTCCTCTCTTCTCCTCCCACAAGTATAAGACTTCATGATAAGTCATTTCAAAGCCATAAAAGGAAGAGAGAAAATAGAGTGAACCAAGATACATTGAGTATATAGTCCATGTCTAGGAAATATAAATCATAAAAGCAAAGGTCACACCTGCTTCTGTTCACTTTTCTGTAGGAACTCAGTGGCTATTCTTTAGAACAAAAGAAAATAAAGTGACTGAATACATGGATTCAGAGTGAGAATAGAAGTGGTGCATGAATAGCAATGCACACAGAAGAATTGTGTAGCAAAACTCTTCCCTAATAGTGACATCAATGCTTGCTCAGAGTATCAGACCATCAGAGTCCACATGTCCAGCAAGAAGGCAAGGAATCATCGGAGAGAGACTGGCAGGTTGGGGCCCACTCATCTGAGAACACAGTTCTTCTCAACTTATAGAGAGCCAACTGGAGCTTTTTGTGGAGATGGGAGTGTATAGTTTTCAGGTCCTAGTCACTGGAGGACTCAAGGAGTCTCTTTCTGGAGAATAAGAAGCACCATACTCTTATTGGGCTCACATGATACAAACCACATTTGGTAAGGAAACTCATGGTTATCAAAAGTCTAAGGTTTACCAGGAATTACTTGTCTCCACTCATTTATACACACATATATATTATACATACATATGTATAACTATATATATACATATATATGTGTGTATTTTATATATATACATACATATATATGTGTGTATGTATATATATATATATTATATGTATATATATATATATTATATGTACATATAATATATATAAACATGTGAAATTTTTGGTATGTTTTGCCCATAAATTTAACTTCTTAGTATAACTTTGTTCTAGAGCATATGTAAGAAGTGACTTGCCAGGGAAAACTTGCTTGGTAGAAGAAATCCAGTGTCCCTGGAGGGACTGTGTACTGTAACAGCGCCCAACCTTCCACAAGATTTGAAGACCATTGAATGAAAGCCTGCCTTTGTGTTGCCAGAAATGGGCTGGGCATCGCCCATGGGTCAGGTAAATGGGGAATGGTTGGGGAATGGTGATCACAGGGCTCTTCCTTGCTTTCCATCAATGGAGTCCACGAAATGTCTATTTACTCTTCCAGTCTCACAGACTTTGGCACAGTGCCAGTGAGATAGATAAACAGATACTAAAGAGCCTTCTAGAGCACATTCAAACATGTTTCTGTTTGGCAAACTCAATTCCTGTTTCCTTAATTGTCTAAGAAATGTGTTGAATTGCCTGTCAGCACTCGGTGCTGTGTGATGTTCTAGAATTTCTGTGGTGATGAACACGTGAACCACATATTTTTAGATCTCACTTGCAAGAGAAGAAACAAGTCATTTAATTTTGAAGTGATAGTGTAGTTTGTACTTTAGTTATGATACACATGGAAAGCCAAGAGAGGAATATAATTCTCTCTGGAAGGTTCTCTCAGGAATGTGCTGTCAACCAAATTCTAGTTGGAAGAAGTAGCCAGGTGGTGAAAGCAGAACGTGAAATGAACTTTCAAGGTGCTACAAGAATTAAGTCTCTCTTGTCATGAGAAGCAATGATCAAGGAACAAATATATGGATAGATTGGAGAAAATACATGGAATTATACTGAATTTATGTTTTTTTTTCCATGAAGAATGTCTTTTTCTTAATTAATCAGCCATAAAGGATTTGATGCTAAAATAAAGAATTTGGCTAAAATATATTGTTATATTGTGAGCATATACAAATATAGAACAACAAATCCCATCATTAAGTACAACTATAATGCACCAATAAAAATGTGAGAAAAGAGAATTTGATATTATAATTTTATTCTGTGCCTGTAAGAGCTAGAAAGGACTGAATTCTATAACACTGTGATTTTTTGAAACCAAACCATAAATTTACATAACTGCAATGTAAACAGTTTCAAATTATAACTCTAAACTATCAAACAATAACTACTATCAATTATTTTGTTATTGACTAGCTCTATAGTTGTAATGCAGACTACATATATTTGTTGTTCACATTTTTATTATATTATTTCTCAGGCAATTACATTTTTACTGCGAATTTAGAGGATTTACTTGATATAATCATTGAGTACAAGCAGAGTGCTAAGTATTTAAATGAGAATGCCATCAAATGAGTCTAATTTTTCTGGTACTGTTGCAACCAGATTATTTTTAATATGTTAGATTTATTAAAACATATTTCAATTATGCTGGAAATTTAAATTAAGCAAGCATTCCGCACATAATATTGCCTCCCAATAAGGTTGACATTTACAAGATGGCGAGTAACATTTTGTATGCTTATTTCTTAAGTACTTTTGATTTTGTCAATATAAGATAAATTAGTCAAGATCAGGCAAACTGTGTTTAGGTATTTGGGTTAATGTGGTGCTCCCTCTTGTCTGCAATATTGATAGGAATGTTTAGCAACTGTACCAAGTAGACTGAATGGCAAAAATGAATACAGATTTTGTTGTAAATTGCAAATAAGTAAAAAATTAATCTGGTTGGCTTAATCAGGAATACAGAATAACATTAGCATTTCAAATAATTTTATTTTGATTTGCAGAATTCATTGGCAATGTAAAATAGCAATTTTATAAATCCACAGGAAAAAATGGCAAAGAGAATGTTTTTTGCAAATTAATAAAGTTTATGTTGTAGAGACTTATTTTAGTTTGACTATCTGATGTTATTGTTTAGGAAAAGACCAAGAATTCTCATTAAAAATAACAGTTCATTCATTGCAGAAATGGTTCAAGACATACTTCCTGATTAAAGCTTTTCTATAGATTCAAACACTGGGTGGTGAGTTAAGCGGTAGTGGTGTGACCTCTTTTTCATGTTGGCCAGAGTTCTTTGAAGTTGGTGCAATCCTTTACTCCACAAACCCTCTCCTCATACAGTGTTCATGGGAATGTTTCCAGGAATCCTGCACATCCACAGATGCTCAAGTCCCTTATAGAAGCCCCTTATGTAAAATGGTGTAGTGATTGAGTCTTGTGTATTTTTAAATCATCTCCAGATTACTTATGATACCTGATACAAAATAAATATCATGTAAATAGTTATTATACTGTATAATTTAGGGAATAAGAATAAGGAAAATCTTGCACGTATACAGTAAAATTGCATTTTCTCAAATATCTTCTTTCTTAAACTTTTAAAAAAGAATTGAATTAATGCATAAAATGATACATAATTATAGGGTACCATGGCATGTTTTGATAAATGTGTGCATTGTGTAATGTTCAATCTCCTCAAACATTTAAAATTTCTTTGTGGTGAAAACATTCGAAATATTTTCTAGTACTTTTGAAATATAAAGTACATTATTCCTAACTACCAAATATTACACCCAAATTTATTTATGTTTTTAAACTTGATACCCTTTGATCAAACTTTCCCTATCTCTCTCCTCCCTAGCTTTTGATAATCACTATTCTATTCTCATCTTCTAGGAGATAAGCTTTTCCAGATTCCATGTATAAGTAAGGTCATGAAATAATTTTTCAAATATTTTTGATCTGTGGTTGGCTGAATCCATGGATAAAGAACCCATGAAAAAAGAGTTCGGATTACACTTTGAGTTAGGATTCGCCATAGTCAACATCTGTAGCCACAGAAAACAACTTTTGAAGGAAGCTTAGCCAGCACTAACACTCAACAATTTAATTCCCTTTTCTTTTAATCAACCTTTGTAAATAAACATGTCTTGCATAAATATTCAGTTTTAATTTACTCCAATTTTCTCAATTATTCTTCTAATTAGCTCATGATTATTATCAAGCTGATTTAGAATTAATCAGTTTTTCTGAACATATTTGTGAGAAGGGACAAATCTAATCATTTTTCATACTTTTAATTTCAAAATTATCTAAAGAACACAGTTGCCTTTGGGATAGAACCATATTTAGTTTCAGCACCATTAACTTGAGGGAGTACTCAGGTAGGTAAATTGACATTGAAATAAACAAATCAACCTTGAGAAAATAACCCAATATATAGTGTGTGCAGGATACATGGGAGCACACAATTCCTTTGTTCCCAGACCTGACCCATGTGAGACTTCTGAGGAAAAGAGGTCTAATATCTGTGCATCCCTAGGACACAGAATGATGTGATGAGTGGTAAACACTTAATCTAATCATTCAATCACATTTATTGATTAACTACTATGAAAAAGGCGTTGTTCCAAGAAATTTCCTCCTTTCCTGCTGCTTTTCTAGTAGAGAAACAAATGTAAAACAGATTAACAAGTGCCTATATAATGTTTCAGATAGTGATAATTGTGGAAAAGATAAGCCCAGGGCAGGAAATACATTGAACGGTGGGTGGATGTGGTTGATCTTTTATATAGGGTGGTAAAGAAAGACCTTATTTCTTAGGTGACGTTTGACCAGAGGGAAGTAAGTCTGTGGAAGAGAAGAAAAATCAGTATAGAAAGAATAATAAGTGCAGGGCTGGTGTTGTGTCTCAGTGGTAGAGTGCTTGCCTAGCATGTGTGAGGCACTGGGTTTGAACCTTAGCACCACATAAAAATAAATAAAGTTATTATGTCCATCTACAACTAAAAATATTTTAAAAAATATCAAGCTCAAATGCTTATGGTTTTGTGGTTGAGGAAAAAAGAGATCAGTGCAAAGAGGGGAAATACTAGTAGGACCTGGAGCACAGAGGACCTCCTAGACCATCATGGGATCTCTCAGTGAGAGCGGAAGCCAAAGGAAGATAATGAGAAAAGGTGCCTGTGTTCTCATGACATAGAAGAACTTACACTCAATGGTCTCCTATAGTGAACCAAACTAGAGATGGTGTCAGAAAGATTTTTTTTTTCAGTTTCTGGGATTTTTTTAATTGATTTTATTTTTTAAATACATGACAGTGGAATGCATCACAATTTTTATTACACATATAGAGCACAATTTTTCATATCTCTGTTTGTATATAAAGTATGTTTACACCAATTCATGTCTTCATACATATACTTTGGATAATGATGTCCATCACATTCCACCATCATTGCTAACCCACTGCCCCCTCCTTTTCCCTCCCACCCCTCTGCATGCTCCCCCTCCCTACCCCACTATGAGTCAGTCACTGTATACTGTGGGACAAAATGTTTGGCTGTGTTGATGGGCTGGGAGAGATTGAGAGAAAGCAAAGGAGTTCAAAGGAGTATTGTCTCTGGAAATCAAGGATCATAGTTTATTACTTACTAAGTGTGGGAGGAGGCTGGGTTGAGGATCAGATCCAGAGTTGGGTTCTGGACTTGCTAAATTTCAGCCAATTACTTGCATCCAAATAGTGATAGGGCCATTCAGGTAACTCCAGGTGTGAACACAGGAGGAGAAGGGAGGGTTGCAGAGAAGAAAACAATCGCGCAGGACAGAAGACATATGTAACTGAAAGAGTCACATTATTCCTTTCTTGGGGAATAAGGTAGTCTATGTGGGCCAAGGCTAATTAGTCATTTAAGAATGTAATGAGCAGGACTGAAACATGTTTCCCCAGCATCTGGCTTCCTAAAGGCTGTGCTAGCATTTCCAGGGTGCTCTGGTCTGTGGCTGAAGTGGAGTTTGGGCTGGTTTGACTCGGGCTCCTGTTCTCTTTCATCAATGTGTCAGTGTGCATTTGAATAGAAAAAATGTTAAACATAATCCATTCGAAGGGAAAACATCTGCAAATTGATTATGTATTGTGACCATAAAATCATATTTAATAATCATATGTCACTTCTAACTGTTTAAAGGACTTCCACATGAATTATGAACCAGTTGATCACCATTCACTAGAGGTGCATTATGTACACATCATTGTAAGGAAAGACCCAATGGGTCTGGGGATGCAGCAGCTCAGTGGGAAATTATTTTCATAGCATATGTGAGGCTCTGGGTTCTATCCCTAGCACAAAACAAATACACACACACACACACACACACAAATCTCAGTATACATTAGATATGCATAATGCACACTGACTAGGAAGAAAGGTTCCCAAGGGAGAGGTGGTGTTGGCCAGCAAGTGAGGAACTCTAGGATAGCAGAAGGTAGGGGCTATTTACCAGTCACCATAGTTATATTCTCATACTCTCATACTGGAGCAGCCCTTAGCTTCTAGTTGTGTTCTGTCTAATATGTAATCTTATTTAAGCAAAGAATCTCATTCCATTCTCCCAACGTTCAAAAGCATTGTTTCTTTGGCAGATGACTTTGAGGCCCAGAAAAGTTGTCACTTTCTTAAGATCAACCAGCTTGCTATTAGAAGTTCTGAACTTACACCCAGATGAACTAGATTGGAACACAGGCTGCATTGTTTTAGAATTCCTAAGAGTTATGACTCTTTGAATCCTTGTTCTCAACTAGGTTGTATAATATCTGGTATCTCTCCCTTCAGTTTCTTAAATAATATTTAGCACCCCAAAGTCTAAATATCTAACTTTATTTTATTTTATGTAATTGTATTTTGTTATATACCTTTACTTATTTTATATAGAATAAAATGGCCTGAGTTAAACTAATTCTAAAAGCAGTATCCAGTGCATTAGCCCTTTTTATAATTGTCAAAATGGGATACAGATTTTTAATTTAGTTATAGGTTTTCTGCATTTGAGCTGTAGGACTTGATCTGTGATGCTATTTTGGGGAAATAAGTAGAAGATGTGTAATTGTGCTGACATTACAATCCAAAAGTGAAAAATTAACTATGTAAGAAATCAACATGATGTAGGATCAATGTGATCACTAAACAGATGAGTGTTGCCAGGGCAACTCTTCAGATGATTCAAGCAATGGGTGGCTTGTTTCCCTGTCGATGCATATGATACATGGTTTTGGATAAAATCCAATTCAATTAAATGAGTATTTACTGAACCCTTACTATGTATCCAGCACGTTTTAAATTTGTTTCATGGAGTCATTCATATATCTGTTCAAATGCAAAGACTCATATGAAACACACTGGCTTTGACTTTATCTTCTAATACCAGAAAATTGACTTTTTTTTTTTTAATGACCAGTCTCGTCTGCCAGAATCTATGTAAAATTCCTCAGCCAATGATTTGTTGGAAAATATTTTGACAGTAGTTTTTGCTTGATTTGTAGAATATCCACAATCTTTTGTGCCTTTGTTCTAACATATATAGGTTGCTATCAGAACCCTTAAAACTACCAGTATGTTCAGGTCAGATGGTGAGGATGAGTGCAGGCACCCAAACTCAACTTTTAGTATTGCTTAACTTTGATTTTAGGTGAAGTACCTGTACTAAAGCAACTAAATTTGATCTGCTTTTGGTTGTCACTACCCATGGCCCATCCAACACAGTTAATTGAATCTCCAATCCATTCACTCCTGCCAAACTTGTATCTTTTTTTTTTTAAAACTTCCTAAGTATGCAGGAAGCCACAATGATCCTGTTAAAATCTAAGTCAGGTCATCCTGTTCCTCTGATCTAAACACTTTGCTGGTCTTCTTTTCTATGTGAGAAAAACCTCAGTTCCTTCACTCTTTCCAATGTGCCAGGTCACCTGCCTCCTGGTCTCATCTCCTCTTCTCCTAACATTTACTGTGTTCATTCAATAGTTGAATGAACCTCCCTGTCATTCAAATGGCCACTCACACTCATCCACCTGACCACCCTGCTCTGGTGCCTAAATCACTCTTCCTGCTAACATCCACACAGCTCACTCTCGCCTCCTTCAGTTCTTCCAGTGCTTTCTCAATGAGCTTACCCTGCACACCATATTCCTACTGCAGCCTATCACCACCCAGTATGCACAATGCCTTTCACTCTGCTTTACAATTTTGTATCACTTAACCTCTTCAAACACACTTTGCATTTTACTCACTTAGTAGCTCACTTCATTTCTCCTTCTAGTAGAATATGCATTCAAAGAGGGTAAAGATCACTTCTTTTTTGTTTTATTTTCCCCTAGTGTATCTCAAGCATCTAGAACAGTGAGTGGCATGTAGTAGTTACTCATTTTGTTCTTGAGCAAACCAATGGACATTAATCCTGAACCTTGTAATTTGTCTATTAGTTCAACTAACTTAAGGAATGTTTTTAGAAACAAATACTACAGGATGGCAAGAGAAGTCTGTACCATTCAAAAAAATCTCTGCCAAACCATTTGAGCTCATTTAGTCAGCTAAGAGGGAAGAAGGTGAGCTGTGGTGTTTAGGGGACAGAAGTTGCTATTGGAAGTGAACAGAGACCATGTTATGCAAAACATCATGCTTTGGCAGGAGGGAGCCCAAAGCAAAGGAGAGTCTTTTCAAGTTAGCTCAAGGAGCACCTACAAACAAATCTCCAGCCAGAGAAATGGTGTTACAAACAGCAGACGCTGAAACCCACTACTGAATGTAAAGTAGAGAAGCAGAGTAGATCAGAACATCTGAGGATATGATCTAGAGAGTGGTAGTCCCTCAAAACCCAGGGTGCTCTCAAAGCTTTGATCTAAGAGCTCTTAACCTGGGGGATGAACCCAGCATTCAACTGGATGGGAAAGAGAAAGTATAGCATTAGATGATTAAGGAAGACAAGATGGCAAGCGGGACTTAGATCTAGAACAAGCAAAGAAATGGCATGAGGTGAAACACTCAGGACCCAAGCCCTCACGAGCAGGGGTGGGGGCTTCTTTCCACTGATTTCTGGGCAGCCAACTTAGAAAGATAGGTCAAGAAACTTACCTGAGTGTATGATTGCTAATTCACTGATTGGTTGGAATATTAATATAAAACACTAAATATTATTCTATTTAGTATCAATTATTATTAATAGTATTAAATATTATTCTGTTTAATATCAATATTAACAACTCGGTCAACAATGACTCAGGCAATGACTCCACAAATGAAGGATCTCAAGTTGGTTTGAATAGACAACCACTGTTAAGAAGGGAGTTTTAAAAATTTCTTATTATGAGCACTTTTAACATATAAAATATGGAGATAAATGTATAATAAATCCATGTAGCTGTTTCTCATGTGTAATGCTCTTCCTTTTCTGTCCAATTTTCTTTCATCTACATCGAACCCTGCCCTGGACCATCCCCTCCACTCACTGGGGTTAGTTCAAAGAGATTTAAATTTTATATACACAGAAGGAGAAGGAATGGTATCAAAGGCCAAAAATGAAACAAAGTATGAATAAATGGCACTAGTAATTGATTAATTCTGATGACTAGGATCCCCCCACCCATGTATAGGGTGAAAAGTAACAGTGGCAATATTATTAAGAGGAAAACTAAATATTAACTTAGAACTTCCTTTCCTATATTCAAGATATTGGGCTAAGGGCTTTTCAAGTTATTATTTTTTAACTTTCACAACTCAATGTATTGTTATTATCTTCATCTTTCAAATAGAGAAATGGGGGTTTATGGAGGATAAGTCATCTGCTGTGGACTGCAGAAGAAGTAGATAAAAGAATTGAAATCAAATCTCCCATCTGTCTGAGCCCACAGCTAGAGTTCTAATCACCCTTCTGTACTAGTAAAAGACAGAAACAGAAATGAAATGCTATAGACAATTGATACATGCTTTTTTGTGTAGTGAGAATTTGTTCATTTTGATTTTTAAAGATCAGACTTTCTGCCAATTTCCCAGTGGGATAATGTTTCTAAGATAATTTTATAAAATATCAGCTGTCTTACAATCTTTCAGGGACCAAATTTTTGAAGAGCAAAATGTTGAACACTCTGGATTAAAGTTTGAACCCCTTTCTATTCTCATTGCTATCCCCCTCTGGACCTTCTTGCTCAGTCAGTATCATAATAAGACTGTTGTGTAAAAAGTCTCAACTTCAGAATCCCCCCATTCCACTTCCAATGCCTTTTCAACTAGAGTCTGTTCAATTTTTCTTAATGGAATTTATACATAACTAAGCTTCAAAGTACTTGGATTCTCAATGCTAACCTATTTCAGTTCTCTAACCTAACACTTAACTTTCTGTATCTCAGCTGTCTTACTAGTAAAATGGGTTTGGAGCTCTAAATAGATTATTTCCAAATTAACTCCAATTCTAAAAATTCAGTGGAATAGTCCATTTAGGGGAAAATATTTCACCTTTGTAGATTAATTTAAAATTAAAATAGTAATAAGGTACTGTTTAGCATTTACTATGGTCAGATATTTGTCTTTTTCTTAAAAAAAAAGATTGTACTTTTTTATTGCTAATGGAAACTACTCTTGGAAGCTTTCCAGTTCTATTTAAGTAAAATACTGTGTGCATGAGATGTCTTTGCATCTGTTTCATGTTTATAGATGGTCTCTATTCAAAAAGGGCCTCCCGCCTCTTCTTATTCCCATCTGACTTCTGAGCAATTATAGCTACTCTCTATTGAACTAGATGGAATAATTGTTCTCTTTATGTTCTTGCCTGAGAATGCACATGGCCACACCACTCTTGACACTTGAAAGAAGTTAATTATATTTAACCAAAAAGCGACACTTGCTTAACAAGGACAGCTAAACGTGTTAACTTCAGGCAAGCAAGGCTCAGCTGCCTGGTTGGCCATTTGGACATTCCCAATGTCCCCTCACTGCTGCACAGATGTCAGGGTCTTGCAGGTGAATCCCAGCATGCCAGCACCCAGGGAGTGGTATCATGAGCTGGTGCTGAGCTAATGAGATGGCATATGGCTCCACTCCTCCATTTGACAACTTTATCATTTTCTGTCTCTAGTTCAAGTTTGTAGTACTGCAGAACTCAGGGCTGCTGTTCACCATAGCCACATCACTTTTTTCCTATCCCTTCAAACTCACTTTTCTAATTGGCTGGAGTGGGAAAGTTCTGCAGTGGTTTGAGCAGTTGCTAATAATGGGAGAGAAGATCTGGCTATCAGTGGTAAAGAATAGAGTCCTGTTGTTACAACTTTGGTTAGTATCTTAAGTAAACATCAAAATATAACATACAAGTATATACACACATCATTATAATATAATATAATATAAGAAGCATCCAAAGGCTTTAGACAATGTATATGTAAAGGACAAGAATGCCAGGGACCCAAAGATTGCCATACAGAATTATGCTGCTGTACAAATCTCTCAGTAAAAGGCACCTTTGTATATTATAGGTACTTAGATGATAAAAGCATTTGTGTGTATGTGTGTGTGTGTGTGTGTGTGTTGCAAACTCACAATGGAATTTTTTGATCATTACAAAAATCATTTGATAAGACAAAATTTAGAAATACCCTGAAACTTCAATATCAGAGATATTAATGATGATGCTTCAATAAATAAAGCTGTTTAATTGATGTAAAGATTATATAGCAATATTAAAGAATTATCCAAAGTCATATAAAAATGCAAAATATCTGTACTCTGATTATATATTTAAAAGTGTGTATGTATGAACAAAGTGTGGAAAGGAACACAAAGATGGCTAATGTGCTAATATGGTAGGACTTTTTGTTCTTTTAAAGCTTAATTTTATCAAAAATATTACCTGTAAGTCATACATCAAAATACATATTTATAAGTTTGTTATAAATTAGAAAATAAAATTAGATGCATTGATTATTTTGTCTAAAGTCTTTTGTGCATTTGATGCTCACAGTCATGTTTTCGGGCAGACTTTAAGCCCATTAAAACAGATTAACAGACCAATGTCAATTCTCCAATTAATTGCAAATGGCCGAACAATAATATGTACATAGGCCAGTTACCTTTCAACTACATTAAACTTTTACAATGAAAAATAATGAAATGAGGTATGTAAAAATGCATGTTACCCTACAATGTAAATTGGGATGCAAAAAGACGAAAACCTAAGGATTAGAAAGCTGCAACTTAGAAACAGTTTCTTCTTAGACAACTCATAAGCCTATTTTACTGTTGTATCTCAAATCGATAGAGTAATTTCTTTCACTGCTGCCAACAAGCAAAATTCTACAATGACAGCTGGTCTACTAGCAATCTAGATAAAATTAGTTTCATCTCTACAGAAATAGATTCCCTTGGCACACTGTGGACAGCAGGTGTCGAAGACAATGGTATCCAGGTCTAGAGAAGGGGGCTGATCAGGTGGACATGGGAAGAAAGGGAGACGGACAGAGACTGGGTAATACTGTGAGTAGGAGGTTAAGTTATATTTCTGAAAGTAGGGGAACTGGCCACAGAAGCAAGGCATGGATGGTTCTAGTGATTCTGTAACAATTTCAGAAATGCCAAATAATGGCATGAGGCCCACCACAGCCAAAAGAATGCTACAAGAATCTCACTTTAGCCAGAACTAGCAAGGACCACAGTAAGAATTTAAGGGTTCTGTCACACCATACCACAGGCCACAAGAGCCCTCTTTCCTCCAAGCAGTCAGATGCATCATTACATACAAGCAGAGAAGCAGTAGTATCTATGAGACTGAGGAAGTACCTACAAGAAGACATTCTTAAAAGAGATCGTTAAAAATATTGATTTGAACAAAGTTTTGAAAGAGATTAAACAAATTTTCTTGCTTATCAATCATATAAAGGATGATAAAAGAAAACCACATCAGCATCAGGCAAAATGTGTTCTGTGCATTGAGTGACAATGCAATTAAATGATCATCCATATTGATGACCACAAATGCCTTTGCACGCTATGTTGTATATGTGAGCATTTATACTCATGGGCAGATGTGTATATACACACATATTGATATACCTTATTGACAGTACAACTGATACCTCATTGGAACACAGAAAATTCTTCTGTTCATAAATTTATTTTCTTAGTACCTAGCTTTGCAATACATACTAATTTTGCTCTGGTTTTATATCACACATAATTCACATTGATAGGTTATGTCTTTAAAATATTACTCAAATACAAATTGCAACATATTCTCCATTTTTGTAGTTCCATCTTATGGAATTTTTATGTAGGACCTTCTTTAACACTTTCACATTGCATAAGCTATCTCTTTCCTTCAACAAGAAACTTCAACAAACAAACAAACAAAACCTGTCACTAGGCAACATGGTGCATACCTATAATCCCTGGGGTTCAGGAGGGTGAAGCAGGAGGATCATGAGTTCAAAACAAGCCTCAGCAACTTAGCGAAGCCCTAAGCAACTCAGCAAGACTCTGTCTCTAAATAAAATTTAAAAATGGGCTGGGGATATGGCTTAGTGCTTAAGAAGCCCTGGGTTTAATACCCAGTACAAAAAAAAAAATCTGTCTAAACTGAGAAGACCTAAAGATGCAACTTCCTTATATTCTTATGAACATATGTACTGTTTCTACCAAAACATAACCAGAAAATATTTTCTTCTCTATGTATTGTGTAGAAAGTGTTCTGTATGTCTTTGAAGAAAATAGACTATGTATAGCCTGATTATTTTCCAAATTTTAAAACTTATAACTCATATCTTTAAGTTTATGATCATATCTATGCACTTTGGTTAAAATTGGCCACTTACCACTTTTATTTATTTATTTATTAAATAATAGTAGTTTTATTGGTTACATACAATTTTAGCTGTATTAATATGTATTATAACTTTTAGAGTTTACTTGCCACTTTTAGAGTATGCGTATAAGCACGTATTTATATATAACTGTGTGCATATGAAATATATAACATTATATTATGTGTAATGTATATAAAACCTACATATATGTACAATCTGTGTACATGTGGATACATCATATCAAGATATGTATATTTTATACACATATATTTTATTCACACATATACATTTTTGGTCAAGTATCACATATTCACCCATGTGTGATTTCGTGAGTGATATTAGGAAGACCTATTCATCTAAAAAAACTTTTTCTCATAAAAACTTCTATTGTAAACTTCTTAATGTCCCTCCATCTTATTTTTTTTTAATGTTCCAATGAAAATCAAGTAAAATTTTGAAGGGGAAAGGAAAAATCACAGAAATGTAACTGTTCTTATTCTAGGGAATTTGGAGTTTAAAAAAATGAAGTATTTCTTAAAATTATGCCATGACAAGAGACCTAAAATGTCTTCTGATTGACAAAGCAGTCAATGTGGTCAGTCTACTTTGATTCAGCCTCTGTGGACATGGCATGAAAGAAGGAGCTGGGCTGTGCTGGCCCAGTCTCCTAGGGTCCTGGTGCTCATTGGTGTTTGGACAGTTTGTTCTCCTGAGTTTTGTCCAGCTTCCTTGGGCACTTCCGTCCCTTCTCAGTCAGAAGCTGTACAATTCCTCAAACCTGGTCACCAACTCCTCTCTCTTCCTCACTTATCCCCTTCACCCCTGCCAAATCCTTCTGCAATGCCAGCCTGGTTCCCAAGCTGTAATAGATGAGAAAGAGAAAACAAATCGTTTCATCAGTGTTTAGCATGTGACCTAAACCAGTTTTGTTTTGTTTTTTTGATGGACCCACATTTAGATTCCCAGATTTAAGAGTATTTATGTTTTCGTTCTGAAACTCTTCCATCTTTTTTCAGTATCACTCATCATGATATTTATCTATGGAGAAAGATTCTTTTCAGATGGTATCTTTTTTTTTTGTGTGTGTGTGTGTGGGGGGGATACTGGGGATTGAATTTAGGGGAACTTGGCCACTGAGCCACATCCCTAGCCCTATTTTGTATTTTATTTAGAGACAATGTCTCACCGAGTTACTTGGCACCTTGCCATTGCTGAGGCTGGTTTTGAATTTGTGATCCTCCTGTCTCAGCCTCCCAAACTGCTGGGATTTATAGGCATGCACGATCAAGTCCGGCCGGATCATATTTTTTTTTTCTGAGAAAGTATCTTATGTTTTAGTAACTCAACCTCCGCATTATGTAGATATACTTATTTGCTTGGGGAAAGTTATGATTGAGAGAAACTTTGCATTTCTTTTTCCGTGAGTGAAAAAAAAATGAAAAATTGATTTTAGGATTAGAATTTACTTTAGATTAGTCTAGGCAGGAGTAGAATGCAAATAGCATAATTTCTAGCCACCACAAAGTGAAATGTTCCTGTATTGTTCCAACATAACTCAATAGCTATTAGATTCTGTGTTGTCATAAGTCTCAGATTATATATCTCACTCCTCATTATTAGCAAGAGACACAAGCCATTGTCAAGAAACTCCTCAGTGACCTCCAAAATCCTGCTTCAGTTACCCCACTGATGAATGAAAAGAAAGGTGACTTTTAATGAGCCACACATAAAATCAATAAACTATCAAAAATTGGATCACAAAACAACTCCTCATCAAGTTTTATTTTCTCCATCTCCCTCAAGAATTATGTATTGAAATTCTTCATTTCCTAATGACCCCCTAGGCCTTACCTATCCTCAGTACACCTGATTAGCAATGCAGAAAACCAACATTTCCAGATTGGCACTCAGTTTCACAATTGCAAAGGTTGGATTATAAAATCCATTGCTTATTTGCAAGGGGGAAGTAATCTCATTGGAACAGTCTAATTAGGGCTATCTGTCCAAATGGCATGGCGGCTTAGCATTGACTCAGCTACCATGCCAATAGGATGGCACTCAGCCCATGGAAGACTCCAGGCTCCAGGCTCCAGGCTCCAGGCGAGTCCAGAGACTTTGCATTTGTTTACGTGGATGGTTTTGCTTCATGCCCTATTGCCTTGCTCTTCAGTTAAGCTATCATTCTCTGTGGTGGCTGACATAGTGTTTTAGTCAGCTTCCTACAACTGTGACCAAAAGACCTGACAAGAACAAGTCCTTGGAGGAAAAGTTTACTTGGCACTCATGGTTTCAGAGACCACAGATGGCCAATTCCCTTGCTCTGTGCCCAAAAGATGAGGCAGAACATCATGGCAGAGGGGTGTGGAGGAGGAAAGCAGCTGAGACATGAAAATCAGGATGCAGGGAGAGAGAGTTTCACTTACCAGGGACAAAATATAAACACAAAATCATGCTCCTAATGACCTCCTCCAGTCACACCCTACCTGCCTATAGCCACTACCTATCAAGGGATTAATTCACCAATTGAGGGGCTCCCATAACCCAATCATATCACCTCTAAATTCGCATGCATTGTTTCACACATGAGCTGTTTTGAGGACACACCACATGTGCACCATAACATATGGTTATACATCTGCCCTTCCTCAGTCCTTCCTATACGTACCCTGCCCTGTCTCAATCTCTTATCTTGATGATCCTCCCATCTTTTGCTGAGGTCCATTTGCACAATTCTCAGAGTAACAACTTTCTTTAATGAGCTTTAGAATATTTTTTTTCCATATTCTAGAGATCAAGAACATTTGGACATTTACATAACCCAACCGATCGTCACATGTTATTCGTACACAAATGTTTGAAGCCCACTTCAATTTGAATTATTTGCAGTCTGGCTCACATACAGTTCAATTTCCATAGATCTCATCCTTCTCAACTATATGATGTATTTCTTTTTCACTTGTTTATTTGCCTGACTACTCCTTGGCACACTCTTTGTTCTTTAAGTTATGGAAGTCCAAACATAAACGCATATAGAAAAGAGTGGTATAAGGAAACTCCATGTACTTATTATCACTTAACTTCAAAATTTCATAATACATGACACTATTTATTTTGTCTCTATATGCATTCCCTCTTGGAGGCAGAGACAGGAGATTGCAAGTTCAAAGCCAGCCCCAGTAATTTAGCAAGGTGCTAAGCAACTCAGTGAGACCCTGTCTCTAATAAAATACAAAAATAGGATTAGGGATGTGGCTCTGTGGTCGAGTGACCCTGAGTTCAATCCCTGGTACCCTCTCCCCGCCCCCCCCCCAAAAAAATCTGAGTAAAACAAGCTTATAATTTTAAAAATAATTTTTATTTTAAAAGGTATAAATAAAATATCAAATGTTCGACTTCCAGAATTCCCTTATTCCCATCCTCTCTGCCTTTTTTTTATTCTTCCACTACACTACTATTCAATCTTACCAGTTCAACTTAGAGCTCAAATGAAGTTGACACATTGCATTTGAATGATCGGTCACCAAAATCTCTTATAATTTCTTGTTCCTCTGTTTTTTACTTTGATTTTTTTCTTGAAAACTGGGTTTATCACATCTGTCTATATCTGGCCTCCAGAAACTTACCATATTGAAATCACAGGTAGTATTTAAATTCATCTTTTATGTCTCACCTGCCAATGAGGAGTCCACAATTAATTAAGAAGACTACTTCACTCAAAGACATAGCTCCTAATTAAGGATCTCCTTCAAATACTTAAAGGTCTCAAACCAAGCCAATCAGGCAGATGACCAAGATGGTAACTCATATCATCAGGAGTTAGGAAAGCGTACAGTTCTCTTCCTCTCTTGCTTTCTTGTTTTCTCATGATCTAATTTCCTGTATTATTAGCCTTATTATTTTATAACAAGATTTGACGGTTTGACTATGGTTAAACTTCGAAAATCCTTTCTAAAGAAATATATCTTAAGATGTTATCATTCATGTGTTAATACTTCATGAAAAAAAGGATCTAATAATTAACAATCTATAATTCCATTTATTGCTCTAATTACACTTTGATAACAAGCACCATTGAGGGAGTTGGGGGCCAGAACTTTTGAGGCTGTATTCTGGCCATAGGGGATTTGGGTTTACTAAGAGAGATGGTACAATAGTGGAGCATCCTCAGCTGCAGTGTGATGTGATCTGATGTATATTTTAAGAGGATGATTCTGGCTGTTCTGAAGAGAATGGATAGAGAGACAAGAGTGACAGGAGATGTATCAGAAGTAATTTCAGTAATAGAGGTGAGTCAGAGTACCTGTGAGTTCATGGGGATCTTAGAGACGGCATGTTATGGTCTGCATCTGGAATGTCCCTCAAAATCTCATGTGGGAAAGACTTTTATTTCCCAATGCATCAATGTTCAGAGATGAAGCTTTTGGCAAGTGATTGGATCAGAAGAACTCTAGCCTCATCAGTAGATTCATCCATTTGGTGGATTCACAATATGAGTGAACTACTAGAAGAAGGTGTAAACTATAGGCAGGTGGGATGTGGCTGGAGAAAGTAGGTCATTGGAGGCCTGCCCCTGAGGATTGTATCTGTCCCCAGCTTCTTCCTCTCTCTCTGGTTCTCTTTCCTTGCCATGAGCTGAACAGTTTCTTCCATCGTAACTTTCTTCCATGCTGTTTTGCCTCACCTCAAGCCTACAGCAATACAGCCAGCCAACCATGGACTGCGTGGTTGGCTGAAACTAGGAGCCAGAATAAATCTCTCCTCCTTTAAATTGTCTGTGTCAGGTATTTTGGTTACAGCAATGAAAACTTACTAATAACATAGTTCTAACTATCACTCTTAAAGGAAGCAATAAACCAGCGTTGTAGCCAAGTGGCTTGTTTATATGAGTCCATAATAGAAAAAGCTCAGTCCATAAACACACACACACACACACACACAACTTTTAAAAGAAAGTCCTGAAATTAATTTTCTCACTGAAATGCCTGATGCAATTGTGCTAATTCCCAGATTTCAAGCTTCCTGACCTATTCATAACATATAAATTACTGAGGAATTTGTGATTAATTATAAATAATACTATTTAACAGAATATGACTGTAAAGAATGGAAAAGTATATGTGACATTCCTCATTGTGCTCCTCTTCAACTAACCAAATCTATTTCAAATAATTGTCTAGTAAGGAACCACTGACACAAGCCCACAGGACTTATGCCCTATTTTAACTTCTATGAAACATCACATGGGCCACCATGACGATCTCACATGAACATTTTTTTTCCTCAGTTTTGCCTAGTAAATTGCAATGTTAAACTCTGAGGGAAAATAACAACTGTTTTCCCATAATATATAATACACTTGAAACCCGGGGAGGTTAAAACTTTGTTTATAAGCAGTATATGTTGCCGGGTTTCTGTTCTCGTGACTAAAAGGCTCAGGGGTCACTCCAATTGAACTGGGCTAACTGGGCTGCAAGAAATAACCACACAAGAGACACAAATACCTTTTTCTTTGGGGTCGCTGTGACAGCTCCTCTGACCTTAAGGGTCCGCAGGAAGAGAGAGAGCAAGAGTACGCGCTGACCTCTTTTATTGAGGAGAAGCTATTCAAATGAGGCAAGGGGTCAGGTTTCAGGGGGCTGAGTCTATCTTCATGATGTCCACTGTCAGCAGATTGACTGACACCTGGGTAGGCCACACCCAAGAGCACAGTAAGAGAAGGGGACACACACAAGGCACTTCCATGGAAGATTCTATCCTAAACAGGGCAAGGGGTCATGTTACAAAGGAACAGGTGAGCGTAGCTCCACCCATGGGGCTGTAGCAAGACACACCCATGCAGGACACACTGACCTTCGAACCCAAGACAGGTGGGGAAAGCTCTGCCACATTTCTGCGACTGAGTGCCTTAGCACCCAGCCGGGGAGTGTGACTAAGTCACATGTAAGGTTGGTCTCCCACAATATGAAATTTATAAGACATCGTTTGTATAAATATTAGGATAAACAAATGAAATTGCCAACATTCAAAAGTTCTGTATCTATAAAATATCTGTTTTATATAGTTTCATCTATCGTGAACCTCATGCTCCAACTTTCTGAAAGACAGAGGCTATAAAATTTCATTTTCTTCTCTCATAGCATCCTGTTATAGACATGGACTTAGTCATCACTGTCACGTAAAGCCTTTTGTGATCTATCATACTCCTTATTAAAATGCAAATGTATATTGGCATATTCATTCATTCATTAACCTTTAGACTATATTAAGAATATATTACTAGCAACCAGCTTAGTGACTGGCCAGAGTGGATGCTCCATATCTTTATTCAGAATGATATGAATGCAGGAGTTAATAAATCATATTTTCTTAATAATCACATGAGAAGCAATTTTGACTATAGGCTCTGAGGCCCAAAATGTCTGAGTTTAGATCTGGATCTAAAATTTATTTTCTGTGGGAGTTGAGACAGATTTCTTAAACTTACAGTACCTCAGTTTACTCCTATGTAAAATAGACAGTATTGGTACACTCGTATATTGTTGATGGGACTGCAAATTGGTGCAACCACTTTGGAAAACAGTATGGAGATTCCTCAGAAAATTTGAAATGGAACCCCCATTTGACCCAGCTATCCCACTCCTCAGTCTATATCCAAAGGACTTATAATCAGCATCCTACAGTGACACAGCCACATCAATGTTTACAGCAGCTCAATTCACAATAGCTAAACTGAAGAACCAACCTAGATGTTCATCAATAGATGAATGGGTAAAGAAACTGTGGTATATATACACAATGGAATATTACTATTAAAAGAGAATAAAATTGTGGCATTTGAAGATAAATGGATGGAGTTGGAGAATATCATGTTAAATGAAGTAAGCAAATTGCAAAAAAATAAATAAATAAAAACTGAATGCTTTCTCTGTTTAGTGGACGGTGATCTACTATTGGGGGGATGGAGCATGGAGGAACTTTGGTTGGGCAAAGGGGAGGGAGGAGAGGGAAGAGGGCATGGGGGCAGGAAAATGGTGGAATGAGATGGACATCATTACTTTATATACATATATGATTCATGAATGATGCAACTATACATCATGTACAACCAGAGAATTTAGATAATGTGCTCTATTTGTGTACAGTGAATTGAAATGCATTCTGCTATCGTGTATAACTAAATAGAACAAATAAAAGAAAGATTATAGTGTGAATTCAATGAACTTTTGCTTAGAAGAGTGACCAACATTTAATACTTGCTATATACCTATTATACTCTATTTTGCTGAATTCTGATTCAGTGTGTGTGTGTCTCATGGTGGTAGTGATGGTGATGGTAGAAGGGGCTTCTTATTAGGATTATTTAAAAAAATATTTAGCATGAGTGTGCTACCCCATTTCTTGAAGAGTATGATATCTTGTCGAAAATGAAACTGTAATTTTTATGACTTTTCTTTTAGCTACTTCTGTGGAATTTTTTAAATTTTCATGGGGAGTCTTACCAGATAAAGCATTTGGAATTGAGTATTAGATTCAAACTAATTTAGATAAAAACAGTGAAGAAAGCTGATAAAGGACAATCATTGCCTTTGAGATCCCACGTAGGACTACCGTTATCCCTTGTTCAATTTTTCCTAGGGCCCCAAAACAATGTAGGAATCAAAGGATTCTCTTTCACAGGGACTCCAGGGACAGAGTCCTGCAGCAGAAGCAAGATTGGGCTGCCATTAGACACAAGCCTCCACCAATAATGGTCCAAGTTCTCAACTCTGCCACCTATCTCGTTTTTAATACCACTTTGATGCTTGGGCTGGTTGCTGTTGCTGAAAAGTCCCCCAGAGCCTGGAATAACTGAGCCAGAAGTTGAGCTGGGCTTATCTGTGAGGGTCCAGTGCAGATGATATCAAGAAGACAATCAAGTCAATCCTTGAAGATTTCCATCAGAGGAAGGTGCAGGTATGTGGGCATATATGCACAATAAAACAAGAAGTTGTAACAAGAAAATAACTGAAATTAATAGGACTTGAGAAGGATGGAGCAGGTTACAGCCAAGACTGGGAACATTGTGAGGAATCTAAGATCATAACAATCTTGTTTACAGCCATAACTGTAGTCATGCATAGTGAACATATCAAGTAAACACTTGGATGGATTACTGAGGGAGGTAGGACTATATAATGAGTTAAAAATGCAAATCTTGTTGGATAACTAGAGTATTATTGATACATTATCAAATAGGATAGATAAACTAGAAAATTCAGGAAATCATTACATTTCTTCTTTATTGATATAATTCTCAATAAGCTAAAATATCAGTTATCTTTTTTCCTTTTAATTATCATATTTCTCTAAGGCTTAGGGATATATTAACTAGCCCCCTACTCCTAATATTCAGTCTATTTCCTACAGTGCTAAGAACAAACACCGTACACATTAGGATGAGCAAGGCATGACAATCTCAGGAAGGAAAGTTTAATCAATAAGTCAAGATGGTAGAAGTTAAGCTCAGATTATAAAGAAAAATCACATGCATGTCCATCAGAAGTAACTCATTTGCAAGCAAAATGTTTTCTCTTACTGAATCTGGTATAAAAGATAATATGTGCAACACTCAAATCAGAAAACCTAATTTGAAATAAACAGTTAGCTTTGATGGTAGATGGGCAGTGGGAATGTAATTTTGAGGTCCTAGGTTCACCATGTGATCCCATCCTTTGGGAAAGCAACATTGTTTATATTCAAGATGAAACTGAATAAAACTCTCTTTGATCCAAGTTAATAGACCTTGCAAACCTCAGCTGTTTCATCAACAAAGTACTGCAACCTATTGCAAACAACAAAAAGCAAATGTGACTTTGATTCTCTGACTTCTCCCAGGATGGAAGGTTCTCTGAAAAGAGAGTTATTAAGTGCTAACTGGTATATAAATACCCTACATGACGAAGCATCCCCCTCGCCTTATAGAAGACTACAAAGTTAAACAGGCTATCACTGCTTTGTTTTAGGACTTTCTCACTGTGATTTTCTAGAAGTTTTCAGAGATCTCTTCTTGGTTATTAATACATTTCTGCTCTCAGTAGTGACAGACTGAAGTGCTACTTACCCATATGGAAACAAACTGCTTTTTGGCTTCCCTGTTTGAACGACAGCCAACATAACCCTGGGTTTCTGGTTGCAATTCCAAAGCAGAGATTCCCAAGCCATCAGCCAGAGGACAAACACTCTGCATCTATCTTATTTGTGCCAATCAGGAAGAACTTAAAAACATTAAAAAAATGCACGTATCTGAACATCCAAATGTTCCAAGACCACTTTAGAAAGGTTATTTTTATAAGGTTTCAATTATGAAAATAATTACTATAAAATGTTATTTTATTAAATAAGCCACCTTCTCTTTCCATCTCACTGTGTGTGCATGTGCTTCTGAGATAGAGCCATCACAGAATAAAAAGATCAAGCAAATGTGATGAAGAGAAAAGAAATCATTGCTTCATCACAAAATTAATTCAATAATTAGTCATAGCAGAGTATAACAAAAAATTCTTTTGCATAAAGTTTTATATGTCTTAAAATCTATGGAAGGGTAGAAATATATTCTCATATTCAAATTAATAGAAATATGCAGCTATCTTTTCTCATGGCTGGATAATATAATTCTGGTAAAGCAAGTGCCTCTGTGTGAAACAGAAGATTCTGTGGAAATCATCCCAGCATGTGTATTTTTTAGTTAAGGGCATCTTTTTGCAGAGTAAAAAGAATAGCAACAGGGGAGTGATGTGGCTTCTTTTTGATAATGAAAATAAATCTGTGTCTTATTACAAAATATAAGTCATCTTGAAATACAAATTGATGGTTAATTTGGATGACAAGAAGAAACCAGAAAGTGTCCACATGAAAACAACTGGGTAAAAGCTCAGAGACAGATCATCTAAGTATCAGAACTAGTTCTAAAGAGAGAGAGTAAGACTTTTTCAGGGAAAAGATGGAGGGAGTGATTTTTATTAAGTTATTTTAATATGTTTTCCATATTTAACGAACATTGTGTAATTTTAACCCTCACCATCTTCTTTTACAATCCTGTCAAAAGTCCATGTGTATGTGTTCCAAAACTGAAGACTCAATCAACCACAGATAGAAAATATTTGGGAAAAATTGCATCTTTACAAACATAGAATTTTTTCCTTGTCATTGTTTCCTGAACAACTACTAGAAACAACTACTTAAATAATGTTTGTATTGTATTAAGCTATATAAATGATCTAGAGATGAGTTAAACTATACAAGAGAATGTATATAGGTTACATGTAAATACGATCCCATTTTATATAAGTGATTTGAGCATCTGAGGATTTGGGTCCTGCAACCAATCTCCAGTGTATACCAAAGGATAACATTTGTTACCATCTTTGTATTAATTTCTGGGATTTCTATACACAGACAGCTAGTAAAGAGTGGGGCCAGAACTCAAACCTAAGTTGCCATCCAATGTCAGTGATTTTTCATGTTGGGAAAGAAGTTGCACTCCTTCTAAGTAGTTTTTGAAGAAAATATCACATGCTAGAACTTTCTTTTCACACAATGTTGGGGATAGAACCCTGGGCCTTATGCCAGCTAAGCACAAGCTTTATCAATGAACTACCCACCACCCAAGTTCCACTAGAACTTCTTAGGAGTTCAGAATATACAATTTGCTTTTATGAATATATATTTAAGTAACAGTGGATCTATGCACACACAAGGTAGTGTTTTTTTTTTCACAAAATGTAGTAGTATGAATGAGGTGGCAATTCAACAACTTTCCTCTTTTTTTGTTTCAATTATCACAAAACTTTATGAAATGGATCTTATGGAAAAAACTTCAGATACTTTCTCACAGTCACAGGAGAGTAGCAGGCTGAAGCTCCAAGCCTTGGTTCTTGGGTCCCCATGAAAAAATAAACTTAAATATAGACATGAAAAGGCAAGCAAGATAATTTTATCGTAAGTGAAAATAAAGTAAGATTCAAATGAAAAATACTATCAAGAGAGAGTAAGTCAACATCTAGCACAGAAAAACAGAGGAAATGTAATGCTGCTTCAAAATTCACTCCTGTTTGATGTTTACCAGGCGAACTGGGCTACACCTTCTGCGTCCTTCTCCAATCAGATGTTTAACTCCTTCTTCACATTGGATGGGGGAGTGTTGACAGTCATGGTAACCATCCCATTCATCTTCTCCAGTCAATGACTGTGCAGACTTCACCTTAGTGCACCCTTATGAAATATATTAAGAAACCTGTGGCCATAAATCCTAATTTTACAATGACCCCAATAGACCCTGTCAGGAGTTAGTGTCATTGATCTTTCCTTCTTAAGGTATTTGGGCCCTTTGTTTCCACCTGTTCCTTCTTAGGATTATTACTCCTGTTGTTCTGCTGGTTACTTGATTATTAATTAAAGGCCATTCAATGAAACCCTGTGATCCTGCTATATTATTGGTTCACAGTCAATGCTCATTCCTAACTACTACCTAACAAAACCAGATTTTCTAGAAAGTCCTGATACTAAAAACTAACAAAAACAACAAAAACTTGTTTTTTGAACAAAAACAAGAAGCCCAGAATATCCAGAGAAAATTGTGCACTTTAAGGTTTCATGAAAGTAAACTATCAATAACATTGTCATTTGTTATTATTTGCTCAGCCATTTCTAAGGAGAGAGGTTTATATCCCCTGGAAATTATCTCCTGAAAATTGTCTTAGCAAACTCTAAAACGGAAGTCCAATGTAGACCTTTAAATGAAAATTCATGGAATAGAGTGAAGATGAACATTAAGAACAGGATATGGCCTCAGAATTTAGGATCTATGAGTAAAACACCAGGTATAAAGAGTTAAGGTACTGGGCTGGGGCTATGGCTCAAGTAGCAGCGCGCTCGCCTAGCATTCATTCGTGGGGCACTGGGTTCGATCCTCAGCACCACATAAAGATAAAATAAAGATGTTGTGTCCACCTAAAGCTAAAAAATAAATATTAAAAAAAGAGTAAAGGTACTAAGGAGTTGTAAAACCAGGGTGAAATCAAGGGATGGTACTCTGAGGATATACCTCTGTGCAAACTCTGGGTATGGATGGTTCAGAAGGGGGTGGTCCCTGCTTCAAAGTCTTAAACCATCATCCAGTCTTATGAAGTTGGAGCTTGATGGAATGATGTTTTATCATTCCATCCCCTCCTATGAATCTTTTTTAAGACTCTCTACAAAAGACATGTTTCTATTTCAAAATTTAGTAACATATTGCCTGGCTCTGACTCTCCTCCCAATTCCTGTCCTTCTAAATCATTTTTGAGAGCTAATTAGGTTGAGTGCCATTTTCAACTGCTACTTTGGAAGATAAGGTGCATACCTACATATTGTGCACTTACTGCTGTGCACATCTGTGCTGGATATCAATCTGCAGGGATTTTGAAAATTAGCATCCTTTTAAAAGCAAAACAGGGTCATCAGCGAAGCCATGTATTGTTAATTGGTGTTTGGTTCTTACAGATGCAGCTTGGTCTGTGCTTGAAAATTTATAGTAATGAAATTAGCACATGTTCTCTCTCATTTTTGAAAATAATCTCCTCCTTCACAAAGACACACAGAAAGAAAACAACATAACTAGTGAATATCTGTATCCTAAAAAGCAAATGTGCACTTTAAAGAAAAGCTTATAAATTCATAATTCTGAAAGGTGCACTGTGTGAACATAAAATACAAATCCATTTATATTGTCAAGAAAGTGGGTTAATATAATTTTCCACCAATTTTGAGATATGTCATGAGGATAATACAAAACAAAACAAAACCTTAATTGAAATTTTGATATTTGAGTGTCTAAGGTAGAAGAAAAATCAACCTTTTCTCTAATCGTCTGTCAGAAGCACAGCTTTTTTTTCCCCCACCACTTTGTATCTTATATTCGAGGTCTTTGGCCCCTGGAAGCAGGGATCAGTGCCTGGGGAGAGACTGCCTTACAGCAACACGTGTCTGTGACTGAGACTTATCAGAGTGTAAATGGCACGACCACCTCCCCAGGTAGAAAAGATCTGATAACATTTAGTAAATTGATGCCTGGAGGGCTGAAGGAATTGACAGGTTTTATTATCTGTTCAAATGGGTCTTTAATTATTTTAAGATAGTAAGAAAAGGAGCACGATTTCTGGCTAGGAATGTATCTAAAGGGAGTTGCGGAGCGCATTTTCAATGTTCTGGAACTGTAGTAAAGACAATGGAAGAACAAAGGGAACCATGTAGGAATAGTACCTATGCATCTGGAGTGCCCTTGCTCACCCCATGTTTCATGTACATAATTTAATTGTTTAAAAAAATAATAAAAATGATACAGAGAGAAATCAGGCAATATGATATATGGTTGAATGAATAGGCAGGTGATATAAAAATAAGGAAGCTGAAGGCAAATTGGGAGCAGCCTATGGTTCTCCCTGGAGGTTTTTGACTTTAGGGCAGGGTTGGTCAACATTTTCTGTCAAGGACCACATAGTAAATATCTTAGGCTTAGCAATGACTCACTTTTGCCTCTAGAGCAGGAAAGCTGTTGTAGATTAAATATCAACACATGACCCTAGTTTTGTTTCAACAATATTTTACTTCTGGAGACTAAAATTGGAATTACATGATAATTTTCAAAATGTCACAAAATCTCCTCCCTGCCCCCTCAACCATTAAAACATATGGAACATATTTTGGATCATGAATCATTAAGAAAGCAGACACCAGGCTGGATTTGGCCTACAGGCAACATTTATTGATCCCTTGTGGTCTTGTGCTGCCCATATCCACCAGGGGAAACAGGGGGGACATCATGACACTTTGAGTCCTCCATGACCATGGTGATTTGTAAAATGCACTCCCTTTGAATGCCAATTTCTTTCCTTGAAGATTTAACCTGCAAGTTTATAAACTCAAACATTAGAAGATCTGGCAAATGAAAGAGAATTGTGGATTATTATTCCATTGAAGATTTTAAAAATACATAAAAACAACTTTGATTGGCATCACTGAATACACCAAGGTTTATTTCTGAGAGATTAAAAAGTGCTACTTTCTATGAAATTGATTGACACATATGTCAGACTCATAAGACATCCCTGATGTGAAAAAAAAAAGTCAAAGACTACACTAAAACTGATTAATTCACTTCTTTTAGCTTTGTGGCAGGTGTAAATGATACAACTACCTCCCCAGGAGATATTTATTATACAGGCAATATACATACAAATATGTATTTTTATTGTTCTGTGCTAGGATGGTACTAAACATCGCCACATTTCATTTACTCTTTATTATACTTACAGGTAACAAAACAACATGAAGGTTAAATAAAAGCCATTTTCTCAAGGTCAATTTGCAATGGTGGTCCATTTACAGTTTAGTGATCTATGAAAATAAAGACGATGTTTGTAGTTTTCATCCTGCTCATATGGCCATCTTGTGTAGTATCAGTTACAAATGTAATAGACATGTCAATATGAGAATGATTGTTTGCCACATGATGTTTGTTTAGCCAGGGAAAAATAAAAAGTGAGAAGCATCCTTGTCACTTAGAATATTCTTCAAATAGGAAGAAGAGCAATGAGTGGTCCTGCACGGAGATTGCGTTGTCACACAACACAGTCTATGATGGCTTTCCTGCTGTCTCCTGCAAGGTCTACTGCTGCTATAGGGATCTTGAATGTTCCCCAAAGCAAATGTGTTGGGGATTTGGTCCACAGGGAGGTGTTATTAAGAGGAGGTGGTGAAACCATTAAGAGGTAGGGCCTAGTGGAAGATCTTCAGGTCATTGAAGGTGTCCCCTTGAAGGGAATGGTAGGCCATTCACCACCTCCTCCTAGTAACACCTCCCTGTGGACCAAATCACCAGGCCCTTCTTCTTCTGTTCTCATGCTTCCTGGCCATGAGTTGAGCAATTTAGCTCCATCATGCATTTTCTGCCATGTCCATCCAGCAACTCCATGAGAGGCCTAAAGCAAAGGACCCACCATGTCATAGACTGGAACCCTTAAAACTATAGGTCAGAATTGCTATGGTGGTTTAGATATGAGGTGACCCCCAAAGTTAATTGGTGAAGCAATGCAAAAAAAGTTTAGAGGTAAAATGATTGGGTTATGAAAGTCTCAGTAATTCCCTTATAGGAATTAACTGGGTGGTAACTAGAGGCAGGTAGTATGATTGGAAAAGGCGGCTTATTGGGGGTATGATTTGGGAGTATATATTTTGTTCCTGGAGAGAGGAGCTGTTTCTCTGCTTCCTGGTGCCATGTACTGAGGTATTTTGTCCAGCACACTATTCTGTCATAATGTTCTGCCTCAGCTAAGGCTCAGAGTAATAGAGCCGGCTGTCTATGGACTGAGACCTCTGAAACCCTGAGACCCAAGTAAACTTTTCTGCCAAAGCCTCATCTCTGCTCTGAGCTGTGCCCATTAATTCAGGGAGACACTAGATGAGGGGTGATGTGGGATGAAGAAAAAACAGACACACAGAGAGAGTAAAAGGTGGGGCCAGGTGGTTCAGCCAAGCCCTGGCAAAGTTTGACTAACACCAGAGCTAGCTCGGCATGTTTATTATATAAGTTTCATGAAAAGGTTATTTGTGGGGAAGTTCAGCAAAGCAGGCAATATGAGGGATGCAGGACAGGTGAAATATTTAGTTATCTTTTTTCCTCACAATCCTCTATCCCTGGGAGTTGGTGCTAAACTCAAGGCCTTGACTGATAACAGCTTGCACTTTGGCACAGCATCACCATAGCAACTGAGGCATCTTGACCTGCACCTTTGCACAGGCAGCTCTCAGCAAAAAAGTAGCCATGAGAGAGTCAGAGGCCATGATTTAATTCTCCACTCTCTACACTTTTCCTCCTTTAAAATTGTTCTTGTCAGGTCTTTTTGTCACAATTGGAAGAAAAAAGGTGATTAAAAAATAGCCCTTTTCTCCTTATGAGTCGATTATTTCAGGTATTCATTATAGTAACAGAAAGCTCACTAATATGATGTGTCATAAGAGGATCAGGTTAGGTTTTATCTCTAAAGGTCCAGTGACACAAAAATATCTCAAAGCATTTAAACCAATAAGATATACTGAAAATTCCAGAATTAAACTTTGTATCTTGTTTATTTGTTTTTTTCTATCAATGCAGTCATGGTCACTCAAATATCACCTAATAATTCTACCTAGGGATGGATGTGTGTGTGTAGATATATATATATATATATATATATATATATATATATATATATATATATACACACATATGTATATGTATATATACACACATGTATACATACACACACAAACATAAGAACCAACACACATTAATTATTTTTGTAATTATTCAAATACTGAGTAAGGTTTGTTCCCAATTGTACAAACTTTGAGTGTTTGTCATCAAAGAATCACTATATACTTGATAGTGCATCTGTAATTCCAACAGCTGAGGAGGCTGAGGGAGGAGAATCACCAGATCAAAGCCAGCCTTGGCCACTTAGCAAGGCCCTAAGCAACTGAGTGAGACCCTGTGTCAAAATAAAAAAATGAAAAAGGGTTGGGAATGCTGCTCAGTGGTTAAGCATCCCTGTGTTCAATTCATGGTACCAGTACTAAACAAAACAAATAATCTCTATATAAATTATCAAATTATGACTAATGATAAGCAAGAAAGGTCACAACAGAATTGATTACTAATTATTATTTGTAAATAAATATAGTTGACTAATACATCTTACTTTGATTTTATCTACTCTGAGCTTAGTGAAGCTAGTGCACATGTACATTATCCTTTGCTTTTGATTTTTTAAAAGATATTATTGAAACTCTTAGCAGGTTCATGTGGTTCTTCAAGCAAAAAATTTCATAGGTATACATACATGCATATACATGGTTTTCCATGCAATATTTATGACTATAATTATAATTTTATATTCACTATACTGTATCATAAGTCTTTCACTCAAAGTATGTTAGTAATCATTTCACATTGAATTGCACAACTCTGTTTTTTTATTGTATAGATCAATCTTAATTCAAGGAGTCTCTATTCATTGACAAACTGTTCGGTTTTGCTCTTGTTTTAATTTCCTTTTCTCATTTTATTTTATAGTCATGAGTTTTGTGGCCTGATATAAGATTCCCCAAGGAGTTTTATTATGTTTATCTATACTTTCTTCTATATCTTTTGTTGTTGTGAGCCTTTGTAGTTTCACATCTTTATCTACCACTACTTTTTGTAAAGATGACATTCATTATTTTTGTTTTTAAAACAGATCATTACCTTAATGTCTCAAAATCATTTACTGACTAGCTTCTCTGTCTCCAATAGTTGAAACTTATTTTAATCTTTAAAATTCAGTAGCCTTATATATCTGTATTTATTTCGACCTCTTAATTCTTTTAAACTATCTAGATATGAAATAGCAATTATAAGGCATCTGTTACCCTATTAATAAAGTATAATAATTATTTTGTCACTACACTGTCTGTTACATTAAAATAAGTGCAGGAATCTTGAGAGAGGGAGATTTCCTGAATGATCTGAGTAACCCAAGATACACGGTTTACTCAGAAAACCATCGACAGCTGGGCTGGACGAGAGAGCACTGCAAAGATTAAAAAGATCAGGAAGATGCCTGTGAGCAGGTATGGGCCTCTGCAACTGGCTTTCAAGATGGAAGAGTCAAGGATATGACCAGGAGCCAGGAAATATCACTACTCTGGAAGCTGAGAACAGCTCTCAGGTTATAGCCAATATAGAAAGGGGACTTTGACCTTTTAGCTGTGGAAACTGAATTCTGTTGCAACTTGAATCAACAAGAAAACTGATTTTCCATAGGGCATCCAGATAGAACTGCAGCTCTGACAACATCTTGACTTTAGTTTTGTGAGCCTTGAGTGGACTTCTGACCCAAAGAACTCCAAGGCAATTGATTTGTGTTGCTAAAATTAGTAAATGTGTTATCACTTGCTATGGTAGCAGTAAGAATCTGATGTACCCACTGACTTTTACAACAAAGCTTTGCTACTACAGCCTAAGACAGTGGCTGACCACAGTAGGGTTTCTAAGGTGGGCCAGAGTTGCAGGGTTCCCTCAGAATAACATTGGTTTCAGGATTCCTTCAGAGTTTAGCTTCTATTTCTGGGAACTGTGCTGGAGTGTGAGACTCACCCTACCTATTCACATCCTTCTCTCTTCCTCCCAAGGTGTCAGGACTACATCAAGTTATGGAAACTCACCTCTTTCTGCCGTGCCTTCTCCCACTATGCTTTTTGGTTGTCTGAGATGTTGGCATCATTTCTCAAAACACCTGAGGAAATCTGCACAAACATCATCCTGAGAAAGGAAAAACACTGACCAACTCCAGGCTCAGACTTCATCATAGGACAGTCTGTAGAGTCAGGATCTCACAAAAAGAGGAACTTCTAAATTCTTTTTTTTTATTAGTTGTTCAAAACATTACAAAGCTCTTGACATATCATATTTCATACATTTGATTCAAACGGATTATGAACTCCCATTTTTACCACGTATACATATTGCAGATTCACATCAGTTACACATCCACTTTTTTAAATACTGCCATACTAGTGTATGTTGTATTCTGCTGCCTTTCCTATCTTCTACTATCCCCCCTCCCCTCCCCTCCCTTCCACTCCCATCTTCTCTCTCTAACCCATCTACTGTAATTCATTTCTCTCTCTTGTTTTTTTCCCCTTTCCCCTCACTTTCTCTTATATGTAATTTTTGTATAACAATGAGGGTCTCCTTCCTTTACCATGCAATTTCCCTTCTCTCTCTCTTTCCCTCCCCCCTCTAGTCCCTGTTTAATGGTAATCTTCTTCTCATGCTTTTCCTCCCTATTCTGTTCTTAGTTGCTCTCCTTATATCAAAGATGACATTTGGCATTTGTTTTTTAGGGGTTGGCTAGCTAAATTGGTGCGGCCAATTTGGAAAGCAGTATGGAGATTCCTTGGAAAGCTGGGAATGGAACCACCATTTGACCCAGCTATTCCCCTTCTTGGACTATTCCCTAAAGACCTTAAAAGAGCATGCTACAGGGACACTGCTACATCGATGTTCATAGCAGCACAATTCACAATAGCTAGACTGTGGAACCAACCCAGATGCCCTCCAATAGATGAATGGAACTTCTAAATTCTTTTCTTTTAATATGAAAAAAAGTTATTCATCCTTTGATTAGAGGTCCATACTTATAGCTCTCCCTCTCCTATGAAGAAAATAGAAAACCTTAAGAGATGGTTGCATTGTACCACAGATGTGTTTCCAAGCCTTGGTAAACTTAGAAGGATGTGTTAAAATCAATTTTATTTTAGATATGTGTATGTGTGTGTGTGTGTGTGTGTGCCAGTTTCTATATACTCTTTCAGAACATCATGAATTTATCCTTTTTATTTTGCAGAAAAAAATGAGAAAAGGATTAAAAGATCTGTAGATTTAAAAAATACCTCATTTGCAGAGTTGAATTGTGATTTGAGCTCTGTCTTTATGTCCAGGGTCCACATCTACAAACTGAAAGTCCTGTCTCTCTGCAGTGTCTAATATTACTTATATCCACAAACATGATTGTTGATGAGACACATTTGGTCTCATATTTAAAGAGTAGTCACTAAAATCTTAAATTTAATTTAATGAGTTTATTTTAGGTTTCCAGAAATTTTCTAAAAAAAAAAAAAAAATAGATGGTTTTATCAGACTTGGAGGCCCTCTTATTGAGAAGAAGATAGACATGTTCTGGAGGAAATGTACATCTTCTTGCAATTTACCTATTAAACAATTCTTATGAAAAACACTTATATACTGATTAGCTTTAGAGAAGAGAAAATTTGTGGTGAATCAGACAAAAAGACAAGCCAAAAGTCTTTTTTAATTCATTCCAACAAAGGAGGCATTAGGATAGATGCCTTTCAACCCTGGATGTACAGAACAAACTTAGTTCATGCCTGCTAACCTGCCACAGAAAAATGCATAAATTCTTCTTGCTTTCTCACACTTACAAGAGTGCTGTTGCACATTATGTATTTTTCATTTCTTCATCCTTTTGAGATGCTTTTATTGATACCTACTCTGTGACAGGAAAGGCATTACAAAGATGAAATAGACACTTTGTCTGCTTTACTGGGTAGAAGAGACAGACATAAAAGCAATGATTGGAATTACATGATCAATGTTTTAAAAAGCAAGTGTATCTACCTCCTATGATCTAAAGAGAAGAAAAAGGGATTGTTCCTGGTGAAGTCAAGATAGCTTCAAGAACACAGGAGACTAATCATTTTCTGATTTCCCAGAGAAAGATACAGGACTGTGGAAATTTGGTTTACAAACAATACTCTACATTCTAACTTCCTGAACATTTGTAGTTGTTTTTTCTTTTCTTTTTTTTTTTTTTTTACTGTACAACTTGCTGGACATGGTAAAATTTGACTCACTACCTACTCAGGGAATGTTCAGCATTAGCCTAAGCAATATTTGTAATCTTGAAGAAAGACTACATGTTGGAAAAAAGCAGATTTATTTTCTTATTCTGAACTGAAATTTGGCTTGAAATAAAGTTCATTATTGGAGTAGAGGATGCTTTCTTAAATGCCATAGTACAGTGAAATAGTACAGATGAATCAATATTATGTCAAAGTAAAATGAAGATTTATTGAATATTCATTGGGAAACATAATAATGTTCATACACTAACAGATACTTATTGCATTTATAAATGTCTTACTTGTTGGATAAATAAATGAAACAAGTGAATGAGAAACATATTTTAA
Source organism: Marmota monax (assembly GCF_021218885.2). Classification (NCBI taxonomy): domain Eukaryota; kingdom Metazoa; phylum Chordata; class Mammalia; order Rodentia; family Sciuridae; genus Marmota; species Marmota monax. The sequence goes on along the minus strand of NW_026693934.1, from coordinate 15,599,073 downwards.
GAAGCTTGCAAAAAATCAATGATATTCAGTCACAGCATCCCTTACTCTTGTTCTCAACAAAAAGATTTCACAAAGTCACAAAGTAGAGATCTTAAACAAATTCTCCAACATGAGCCAGGGGGAAACTATTTTCCTTCTTTAAATCAATGCACTTACTTGATCACATCATGCATTCTTTAGGTACTATTATTTGAAACTATTCAAAGGAGTTAAGAGTTTCCCCTATATGTTTCATATTTTAAAAGCCACTTTGAAAAAGAAAATAAAGCAAACAGAAATAGGATGATAAGCTAGTTAAATCCAGAGATACAAAATTCTTGAAATGTGTAGTTGGATGAGAGTCTAGAACTCTTCAAATCTAGTAATTCTGAAAAGTGTATCTAATATAATCAGTTTCTTTCTTCATAGCTTTTAATGTAAATAAGCCACAATCCAAGTTAGGGGGTAAACCTGAATGAGTGATATAGTCTAACTTCTAGTTTGTTGCATTAACCTGCCCATTGAACACTCACTTTTAAATCAAGAAGTCCTCTAACAGCAACTACTGGTTTTCTGAAGAAACAAATATTTCCAATAACATAGGGAAGGGATAATTAAAGTTCTCATGATTTTGAAGAATTTTATCTTGTAAAAAATTATTCAGAAATTGTTGAAACATGACATTTTATTCACTGATATGTATAAATATATTCATTATAAATTGTATTATATTTACCAGTAAGTATATTATCATAAACAAAAATCTAATTGCTCTACTACCTAAGTCTTCTTATCTCAGTCATCTCTTCTCATATGATTACCTATTTTATTTGTTCATTTTAAGACCTTCAGTTTTTATTCCAATAGTAAAATATAATCCACCTAAAGGAAGATAAGTATAAACATATAAAGCATAAAATGCACTATTTTTTTCTCTTACTCATTGTTCCATCTATTTACTTGAAATGCCCACTGTTCCCAGTTCCCTGAAAATTATTCCAGATGTTTCTCTATAGTTGTACACACATTCACAATGGACACACCTGCACAAACACCTTCAGACTAGATGCAAAAAGAAACCTGTATTTACACAGATTATGCCTATAGCACTTAGGAACTTGCATCACTGATACAATAGATCTTGGAGATGATTTATGTCTATATGTCAAGTCACCTATTTTTTATACATCTTTGTATTATATTATATAGTTATACTGTACAGTATCATATAGTTATTACCCAACTTTTAACTATTTATAAATTGATGGATTTTTAAGGTTCTTTTTGTTTTTTTAAATCATAATGCTATAAACAACATTCTTATTTGCTTGTAATTTTTTGGAAGGACAGAATATTTAAAGTTTAATAGTACAGTAATTTTACACTGAATGGTAAGTTGCTTTTCTAACAATTATTGTAATATTCTATATATACAACAATAAGTGTTGCCAAGGATGTGGGGAAAAAGGTACACTCATACACTGCTGGTGAAACTGCAAATTGGTGCAGCCAATATGGAAAGCAGTATGGAGATTCCTTGGAAATCTGGGAATGGAAGCACCATTTGACCCAGCTATCCCTCTCCTGGGACTATACCCAAAGGACTTAAAACCAGCATATTAGAGGGACATAGTCACATCAATGTTTATAGCAGCATAATTCACAATAGCTAAAATGTGGAGCCAACCTAGGTGCCCTTCAGTGGATGAATGGATAAAAACAATGTGGCATATATACACAATGGAATTTTACTTGGAAATAAAAGAGAATAAAATCATGGCATTTGCAGGTAAATGGATGGCACTGAGAAAGATAATGCTAAGTGAAGTTAGCCAGTCTCAAAAACAAATGCTGAATGTTTTCTCTGATACAAGGAAGCTGATTCATAGTGGGGTAGGGAGGGGGAGTGTGGGAGGAATAGAGGAACTCTAGATAGGGCCCAGGAGTGGGAGGGTAAGGGAGGGGGCAGGGGATTAGCAAGATGGTGGAATGTGAGAAACATTATTATCCAAAGTACATGTATGAAGATACAAATTGGGTGTCAAAATACTTTATATACAAACAGAGATATGAAAAATTTTGGTATGTATGTGTAATAATAATTGTAATGCATTCCACTGTCATTTATTTATTTATTAAATCAACTAAAATTTTTTTTGTCGATTTACATTTCACTGTACCTAATTTACATTATTATAAATGTTTTTTCCTATATAGAAAAACATGGTATTACTTGTAAAATGATACTTTTACAGTACTCTCATTAATTATTTCTGGTTTTTTTTCTGCCATGAAATATTTGTTTACATATTATGCCCTTTTCCTATTATGTTACACAATTTATAACATAATTATGTTATACAATTTTTTATTCATCAGAGTATTCATATATCATGTATATTAATTATAGCTTAAATATTGCCCACATTTCCATTTTCTTAAAATTTTTGTTAATATTCTCTCTTCTGATAAAGTCTCCTGTGTTCATATATTTGAATTACTGAATCTTTTGCTTTGGTGGCAAAAGTTTTTGTATACTCTAAGATTTTCCTGGTTCAAAATTATAAATTTTGTATTTTCTTCTAGTATTTTGTAGCTTCTTATTTTTTAAATGAGCTAGGAAGTAATTTAATTAATAAAAACTTATGTATGCTGGTGGGGTACAATGTGGTTTGAGATATGTATATATTATGGAATTATTATACAGTGTGGATTAAATCAAACTAATTAACATATCCATTAACCTCATATACTTACCATTTATGGTCATAAGAACATTTAAAACTTATTCTCTAGAGCAAGTGGGCTGGAAAAGGGAGGAGGAGAGGGAAAGGGAGGGTACTGGCAAATGAGATTCATCAAGTTACATGCATATATAAATGTGTCATAGTGAAGCCACCACTTTGTATAATTATGATAAACAATAACAAAAATAAACAAAATATATACTGTGAGAAATTTCCAAGAATTGCATATATTAGTGAACATGCTGAGCAACAGATCTTCAGGATAGTAATTCCTATCTAATTGAAACTTTGTACCCTTTAACCAATATCTCCCAGTCCCCCACTACTATTTTTTACTCCTTCCTCAGTACTTGGTAACCATTCTTCAAACTCTTTTCTTCTGTGAGTTTGATCTTTTTTGATTCTACATACAATTAGATTATAAGGTGTTTGCCTTTCTGTGCCCAGCTTGGATAATGTCATAATGTCAATAATGTTATGATGAAACAGAAGTGCAAATGTCATTTTAACATACTGATTTTATATTTTGACTATATAGCCAGAAGGTATACTATTGGGTAATATGGTAGTTCTATTTTTAACTTTTGAGAAATGTCTGTATAGTTTTTCATATGACCATAAAAAATTAAATATCTGGAATCTGAAAAACCAGCCTCTACCTCAGAGCAAAGCCTGTCCAAGGAAGGGGGCGTGACCCTTGTCCTTGGAAAGACCCACAGAGCACTCCTAGGTACATACCCACCCTGCTGAGTTGTTTGTCTGCAAATAATAGGAGAGATCTGCAGAGCTATGTGTCCCTGACTCAGTCAGGTTAGGTGAGGACCCATAGCAACCCCCTAGCAACCACCAATCAGCATGAGACAGGGAAATACCTGGGATGCCAGATGACCCTCCCAGTAGTTTATGGTGGTTGATAACATGTTGGGAAACCATGTAGTTCAGCACGTGCTCCCCTTGTGACTTAAACCAATCAGTTCAAAGGAGTCCCCTCTGGTACTAACCAATCACCCTTACCCAACTGGTTCCTGCCAGTGAATGTACTAATCAATGTTAAGAGTTGATGTTTGATTTTCCCGCGGTGTGTGATGATTTGCTAAGAGATTCTATGATGTATGTGAAGTCTCTGCCTTCTCCAAAGAGTATATAAAACTGCTGCAAACCCTGGGCTCTGGGCCTCTCAGTGTGTCATCAGTTGCTGTGTGCGTGCAGAGGACCAAGCTAGCTTGCAATAAACATCTCTTTGCTGTTTACATTGATCTTGGTCTCTGGTGGTCTTTTGGGGGTCCCGAATCCGAGCATAACAAATCAATGTGCACCCGTTGCCTTTTCTTCACACATTTGTAGCTAATATGGATATAACCATTGCCCTTTTCCTTTCCTCCTAGTCATCTTCAGATATTCTAGTTATGCCCATCTTCATGGTGATCGTTTCTGTGATTTAGTCAACTTTGCAGCACTCTATCCAAAATACCTGATAAGAACAACTTAAAGGAGGCAAAGTTTATTTGGAGTTCATAGTTTCAGAGGTCTCAGTCCATCAAGTTCATTGCTTCAGACACAAGATGAAGTATCAAATCAGCATGGCAGTGTTTGGTGGAGTGCTACTTCCTTTAGAGTAGCCAGGAAACAGAGAGAGATAAAGAAAGAGGGAGAGTAGGGGGAGGGGAGAAAGGGGGGAGGGAGGGAGGGGGAGGGGTGGGAACCGAATCCCAAAGAAGATCAACCCTTCCAGGGCACACCCCAGTGACTCACCTCCTTCAGCCTGGCCCACCTGCCTAGGGTTACCACTCTGTCACCCTACTCATCTAGGATGGAACAATTAGGTTACAGCTTTCATAATCTCATCATTTCACCTTTGAATATTCTTGTATTGACACAGGAGCTTGGGGGAGGCACCTCATTCTCACATCATAACATCTTTTTTCTCTTCTCCACTGTGTTGCCACAGTTTTTTTTTTTTTAAATGGACCTTTGAGCCCTCCTAAGGCTATTATCATTCATGGGTAGCTATCTATATGCTGTTTCTTATTGGGAAAAGAGGCTTGCATTTCCTATGCCACCATCTTCTTCCTTATTATCATTCTTGTCCTGTTTTTATGCTTCCCTTTGTAATGCTCTTAGAATTTGTAATGTGAAATTCAGAGAAGCTCTCTGCCCTCAGTCCTCACCCTCATTATAAAAAGATAGCCTCATATATCCTGGAAAAAATATACCTGCTTTCCTGATCAATTTGAAATGATAGTTTATAAATAGTTTTAAACACACACACACACATACACAATTTATTTTCTTTTTTCTCCATAATCATGGATCTCTTTCTGAGTTCTTCAATAATCAGTCTTGTTCCTAAACTACTATGTTTTGTTTGGTATAAAATTCAGTATCTGGTGAGGCAAAACTACACTCATTGCTCTTTATTCAAAAAGTATTGACTTGTTGGGATATTTATGTATTAACTGAATTTAAGGATTGATTTTTTCAAATTGTTTTGATAAATTTCTATGATGGTAAATATGTGAATGTTGGAAGGCAAACGGTATTTCAATCTATATTTGTATTCTTATGTTATTTCCAACTGTCATTCGGTCTACTCAAGCATGCTTACTATATGTCAGGTACCGTTTTGGGCACTGACAATAGATCCATGAACAAATAACTGGCAGTTTGTATCTCTTTGAGTAACATTTCTTTCTTTTTTTTTTTAACAGAGACTTGATATTTATTGTGCAATTTTATCCCCAACAGAACATGTGGCATTCTAGAGGTATATGAGGTAATAAAATCAATACTCCAATTAGAATACCTGAAATAATTGGCTCTAGTAACAAATGTCTCTTATAATTAAAAATATTGAATGTTTAAAAACTCTTATAACATTTTAAGTTCCTAAAAGAAATGTGCCTAACACTTAAAAAACAACTTACTCTTCTATATAAATTGTTCACAAAATTTTTTCTTTTCTATTCTATATTACATTTCAACACTGAAAATTCAACACATATAAAAAAACCCTCATCATCCAAAATTAGTCATTTCTTTTAGATATCTGGTTCTGGTAAGTGGTACTTTTAACATTCTCCATTATTCAGATGAAGATTCATGAAACTACTTTACCAAATTTCTTTTTCCTGTCCCCATGTGGACATGTAAAATGTCTGTTTTTTTTTTTTTTTTTTTTTGGTCTGTGTCTACAGAGCCTTGCTTTTATGTTCTCCCTTCCATTTTAAAATCATCATGCCAATTCACAAGTGAGGCTGCGTTTATGCCCTGTGACTGTCCTATTCCATGTCTTCACTGCTGAAATATAGAAAATCTGAAACTCCATCTCTGACCATACCATGCCTCAACCTTCAGACTTCCAAGAATAAAGTGTTGTCTGACAGTCATGAAAGGCACCAAAAAGTCAATGGCAAATGTTGAATGACTTCTGGAAATTAGTATAGTCCTTGGCAAAAATATTGAAAGCATGATAAAGAAGGAGCAGGTGACAGCAGATAATGGGGAAATTATAGTAGGTAGAACAGAGGGAAGAAGACTAGAATAAAAGCTCCAGAAAAAAACAAAAACCTGCTTTTTTCTGTCTTTTTGTTGTTTGCCTATCATGTCTATCCACAGTGCCTAGAGTGCATATGTCCTCAGTAAATAAATGTTTAAATGAATGTTAAAGGTGGAGATACAGAAATTGATGTGAATTATTTGGCCAAATAAGGGTAGGTCCCAGGTCTCCTTATTTGTCCATTGGTGGCTATTGAACAAAATAGCTTAGAGATAAATACTTCATGGAAAAAATAACTGGCTCAATATAGGTCAAAACAGTTCTTCAATGCTTACCAGGTACCAGGTATTGTTATATGATTTACCTTCATTGTATTAAAAAATTCTTAAGCACATGATGTACTGAATCATTTATTTCCCTTTTAATAACAGAGAAACAGAGGCTTACAGGGGTCAGTCAATATGCCCAGATACCAAAGGTAAGTATGTGATAGACCCAAAATTTCAACCTATAGAAGCGTACACAGATTTCATTAACAGCTATGAACTTCTGATATTTAAGATGTATTCAGGTCACAAAATAAATTGGGAAAATTATCATAAGAATTACAAAATGCAAATACATAATAATGTACTATGTGTATAAAAATGTTGAAGAATTAAAATATGAAAATCAAGTCCTAATTATTGTACAGTAAGTTGTGTTAGGATTTTTAATGATGGTACATTCTCATGCTAGTTTTCTTTTTCCCCAGGGAAAAGAGAATTATAAAATTTTTATAATTTATTTTTCAAAACTATTTTTTTCAGAAGAAAATATGGTATGATCACACTTACAACTTTAGGCATAATAATCCTACATAAAGTATGACATATAATAGAATCATTGATTAAAATTATAATTTGTAAAAAAAATGTATAGGTTAATTAATCTTAGGAAATTTATTTCTATAATTAGACCATCCTTTGAAAGGAGGAAAACATGTACATCTGTATTATAGACATGGCAGCCATGTGAATAAGTACAACTATTTGGCAAAAGTAAAAATCTAGTGCCACAAAGATATGTTGTTTATGTGATAAAAAATTATCTATTTTGAACCAATAGAACTGTTGAATTATGAACCTCATAATTGAAAATTTTAAAAAATTGAGGAATCACCATCAAATTTAGGAACATAACAAGACTTGTGGTCATTCCAATATGATTTATATTATTCTGGAAGCTCTTGTCAAGGTACAGAGAAAAACATTTATAATGTAAGAAAATAAGAAATCTAGTCTTACCTTTACTTGGTATAGTTTACTATGCTAGTGTTTGGAGGGGAAGAGATATACTTGAAGATACAATCCACAGAGAAAATGATTTTATATCTGATTCTTCAGTTTATTTTCCATGTATACACATAAATGATCTCATGGAAGAAAAGGAGAAACACTTTCTGGTTTAGCAACAATAGTATATACTGTGCATATTCCATGTGATACAATTCTTCTCCAAGACCTAGGAAGTTCTGTCCCAGAGTGTAGACTTCTCAACATTATATATTATTAAAATGTAGAAAGTTTCTTTTGCAAAGCACATTTCCAGATTCTACCTCTGGATAAAAGTGAGAACCAGGTTTTGACATAGCAAAATTATCAAGCCTTAAATCAATTGATTGAAAGCATATCATAGGGATTTGAAGCATATGGTACCCCAGTTTAGACTAATTGATTCTACTCTCCACTGCTAAGAAGACAAAATAGAAGATAGGAAAGAGGTATGAGTTAATACTGGGACTTATCTCCCAGAGACCTAGAATCCTTCCCAGAAGTAGGAGCAAGAAGTTCCTTGGCCAATAGAGAGACCAAGGTGCTATGTGTAGTTGGAACAAGTACAGAAAGTTAATTTGCTGTTCTTCTACTCTACCTGCTTGGCAGAAGCTAAAGTTTTGGGGACCACTGTAATTTTTTCATTCAGACTATCCAGTATTCCCTAATGAAACAAATAAGAAGACAAATAAAAACAACCATAATAAATAACAAAACCAAAAGGAAAATGGACAACAGAAACAGATTCATAGGGGATCAAGATATTGGGGTTGTCACATGAGTTTAAAATAACCACAAATAATATTAAAAAATAAGTGGAAAGGTAAACATATTAAAAAATACAATTTATATGTAGGAAAATAATGGAAATCCTAGGACTTACTAGATGGGTATATCAGTAGACTGCACACCGTGGAATAGAGGGTTAGTGAGTAACAGATAGATTCACAGGAAAACATCCAGACTGAAATACTCAGGAAAAAAATAATATGCATAGGAAGAGGGTAAGAAGATATTAAATGCATGTGACTGCATTTTCAGGAAGAGATGGGCAGGAGAGATAGATAGGTAGATATTAGGATAGAAGCAATATATTTGAAGAGATGCTGGTGGTTATGGATGTTCAAATGTTGATCAACAATATCAAGGAGGGCTATGAAACCAAACAGGATAAATATAAAAACTAATAAATCAATTAAAGTAAGCCAGTGAGAAAGTGAAAACCTTAAAAATTGCCCAGAGGGGTGGGGGGAAATATAGTGCCTTAGAAGTAACAACGAAATGACAGCTTATTTCTCAGTGGAAAAGATGGAAAGCCAAAGATGATGGAATGGCATTTAAAATAATTGGTTTTCCCCACATGTTGAAGATTTTCTTAAAGCTTCTTCTCAATATCTAGTGATGTAATAATTACATGATGATTATTCCTAAATAAAGAAGTTCCTTAACATTGGTAAACTTCATCTGACAAATCCTGAAAAATAATAAGCGTTCTGAGAAAATAAGCCACATGGAGCATTGCCTAAATTTAAGCAATGAAATAGAATAAATAGGAAGGATGGGAAAATGTGAGCAGCACTGGCTCAAGCGGGTCTATTTCATGTGTTAACAACCCCCCCCCCCCACAGAACAACAACCCTACACATATTAAAATACCTTTTAAAAATTGTATTGGATATTTTATATGTTCATTTCTTTCTCTCTAGACTTTGTTACTCATAACCAAACAGCTTCATTTTTCCTTACATGCAGTCTTGGAACAACAACCTTAATGTATATTTTATTCTGCGCTTCTTTTCCTCATGTATGTTTTGTGCAATATCAGCTTCCTGCTCTGGTGCTTAGTAGGAATAACTACAGGCACCTCTTGCCCCATGCCTCTTTGTTCCTTCCATCCTGGGTGTCAATGTACTCTCTGTGAACTGCATCTCTCAGTGGATCAATAAACTCTGTGAAATACAGCAAGCACGAGGCACTTTAAACCCATTTCAGCTTGATGCGTCCCTTGTGTACTCAATTTTGAACCCAAAATAGATTTTCTCCAACTTCCCTTGTTGGCTGCTTCCTGGGTAAAACATCACACGCTGCCTTAGTAGCAATACTTACCGTCATCATGGTCTGACCACTATTTGCTTTAGGCTAGAATTCACAAGTGGGGAAGGAGTGGGAAAGAAAGGAAGTCAATAAAAAGAAAAGGATTATAATAAAAGTGAAAATCAAGGGATGTGACCTCTGTTTTATGGAGACTGTTCCATTGCAAATTTTAGTGACTATTTATGGAGTACTGAGGTCTGCTTTAATATTCACAAGGTCTCTAAAGTAGTATTTGGATGTGATCTTTCTTTACTTTACATAACGAGCAAGTGGATGAGCTGAAATTCAAACACAGGAACATTTTCCCTGAGACATATTGCTCTAATATCAAAATGACTGATACAAAGTTTCTAATTTTTTCTTCCTCTTCAGTTTACTGAATATAGGGCTGTATTCTCTGTCAAACTCACACATATGCACCAGCAATGTGTGAGTTTATAGACTCTGTCTCTCAAATAACTTATTAAAGATGAAGTTTAATATTGTTAACAGCATGTTTGCTTGCAAATTAGTAAAATTAGTCTCTTGTTCAATTACAGTAGATAATTTTATTGAAGCTGTCCATGATTGTAGCAGATATACAACATGATTTTCTTTCTAATTCCAGAACATTCTTTTTAACACATCATAAGCACCAAGGGTGGGTTATTACAATTCCATTTGTCTCATTTGCAATGGTATTCAATTACATTTTATATGAATCATCAACACCTCTCCTGGTTTTTGACCCAATCAATGTACAATACTTCTTAATGCAGTGTGGCACTTACATTTTCTCACATATCTGACTGAAGCTCCAAGAGGTAAATGTGATACTGGCGTGGCCAGCACAGTTTGTGATACATAGAAAGCATCTAGTAATTAGTATTGACTATTTTTGTTCTGCTTTCCTTATTTGCTAATCCCTAGGTAGTTCCTCAGAATTTTAAATGCTGACCAAATCCTGGTCAAATTTAATTTTGTTTCTTTTCAAATAACATATAAAGAGGGATTTTTATGACAGAGTTTTCAGTTAGATGTTAGGGATTATTTTCAATGTGCTTTGTGCTTTAAACAATTGGATAAAATTCACACTAAATCCAGCCCTCTTCTGACAATATTTTTTTTTGGGGGGGGGATTGGGGATAACCACGGATTGAACTCAGGGGGACTCAAACACTGAGTCACATCCCCAGCCCTGTTTTATATTTTGTTTAGAGACAGGGTCTCCCTGAGTTACTTAGCACCTCACTTTTTGCTGAGGCTGGCTTTGAATTGTGATCCTCCTGCCTCAGCCTCTGGAATTATAGGCGTGCACCAGCATGCCTGGCTTCTATTGACATATTTTAGCCTTTGACTTGACATTGGTTTTTATTTGGTTTCCCAAGTATTTAAATAGTTACTGAAGTTCAGTTTCAGAAGAAAACAAAGACAGAAAGTTTCTTTATTTTGGTAAATGTTTCAAAGGGAAGAGTTCAAAGGTAATTTCAACTGAATTTGTAATCTGCCTTTGGACAGGAGTTGTTTGCGTTGTTGACTTCTACTCATAACTACATGATGTTGGGTGGGCAGATTCCTATCCATTTTCCTAGTTTCAGTGAACACTGAGCAAATACACACTGAAGCAAGTTTTCTTCTGGGATCTCTGTAGGCATTGCAGACTTCCTGTGTTGCAATATGAGAAATTTCTCTTCCAAAAAAAAAGAAATAGGCACATCTTAGTGCTACTTTCTTAATAAACATGATTTTTTTTTTCCTTTTTAACTTTCTAGAAAATAAAATATTATTGATTATTGAGTAGTTATCTGGAGATCCGTAGAGGGAAATGTAACCAAGAGACTTCTGGAACTCTCTGCCAGTTCACTGACTTTGAATACAGTCAATTTGTTGTAATTACAGGAGATAAAATGGTGAACAAGTCCATTCTCATCCTCAACACTGGAACTTGTAAATGGAAATAGCTGAATATTAACATGTTGTGGCTAATGCTTAAGTATGCAAAATGCATTGATGAAGATTTTTAAAAGAATTTGTCATTTCTGGGGTTTCAGTGAGAGGCAGGTATGACATATCCCTAACAAGATCCTTGGTACATCTTGAGCTAGTAAGATAGGATAGCAATGGACCCCAATTAAAGGTTGTTTTTTTTTATGTAAAACCCATTCCATGAAGTTAATCTGCAGAAACATTTCAAACATTCTAGCCAACTTCTTTGGACAGGGACAGTGGGAAATGGAGGTGGGACAGATCTGGATGATGGCTACAGACTCAAGGGTTAACCAATAGCCTTAACACTTTTCTAATACCTGTTTAGCATAAGTTTTGACCAATAACCTTGACACTTTTCCAATACTTGATCAGTGTAGATATCCATCAATGTCCCTGCCCAGTAGCTATGTGAACCCTAGACTAGTACATCACATTCCCTCTCACCCTGTGGGAGCTCTGTCACCTTTCTTCTCACTTGAATAATCCTAGGCTTTGACACTCATTCTTCCTTATCTAATTCTAAGAAATATCTTCCTTATTTAATTCTTAAATTTTATTAGGAAAGAACCTGAAAAGAAGTGACTGAGAGTCATCTGGCCTCTGTCCCAACACTGGGGGACGTAGCCGATCTCTGACGGTGGTAACACGCCACTTGATAGTAGTGGAAAAGAATCTGACTTTTCTAGCTACAGCCCTAAGCAATGATGCTTGAAGGCAATCCCCTGCTGTGAGTAACTGTTAACACTAAACAGGCTTTCTGGGATGCAGAGACTGGCAGTTTATGCCAACCTTACCAGCCAGCAGAAGCCAAGAATCTGGTTTTGTGGCTGACTTCATTTTCACTACCATTTATCCTTCCCAACAGAGCTCCCCCACCTTGCCAGCAATCAAACCATCCCAGCTTCCTGCACAGACATGACTTATGTGGATGGCACTGGGTTGTAATGTGATGTCAGTTTCTATTTCACCATTATTAGATTGTAAAGGAAGTATGTGTTTGTGTTTTACTCTGTTTTGTGCTACCGTAACTGAATAACACAGACTAGGTTATTTATAATGAACAGAAACTTATTGGCTCATATATCTGGAGGCTGGGAAGTCCAATATCAAGGTGCCACCATCTGACAAGGGCCCTTTTGCTACAGCATAGTATGGTGGAAGACATCATGTGGCCAAAGGGGGTTGGGGGGAGAGAGAAAGAGAAAGAATGAGTGCACAAGAGAGAACAGAACCGTTGCCTTGATAGCAAATTGATTCTGGAAATGAGGATGTTAATCCATTCATGGGATAGTACCCTCACAGCTCAATCACCTCTTAAAGGGACCACCTCTTAAAATTGTCTCAGCAGCAATTGAATTTCAACATGAACTTTGGAGGGAGCAAACCATAGCAACCTATAATGCCAAGAATATACGTGCCTCATAACATATCCTCTAAATATATTTATTGAATTGAATGGTACATCCAGGAGGGAGGAAGGAAACTTGTTAGCTTATTATTTTTTAATCTTCTCCATTCCTCTATGTATTAGTACATGCCTGAAAACAACACTTAATTAGTGTCAAAGGGCAAGTGAAGATGTTAGCTGGGAGCAGAGAGAGAAATATTAAACATTAGAAGGTTGGTCCCTTAACAGATGTAGAAATAACTCATTTGGATGTGAAACATTTTTATGCAGAATGATTCTCTGTGTGCTTGTGTTCATTAGCAATGGTCTCAGGTGTTTTCTTCACACTCATCATTTTCTTATCTTGACTTTCTTTTCCCTGAGCTATTGAAATATTAGCCGGCTCTTCTGACGGACATCGGCATTACCAGCTTTATCAAGCATGACATCTCCTCCTAGTCTCTAATATTCCTCACAGATGGTGTTTCTCAATAGGAACTAGTTTGTCAAACATGACATTTACCTCCAAGGTTGCTGAGGGGTGGATTAGCAGCTTCCTCATAATTTTTACTGCTACAGGTCATTTTTTTCATAATTCCCATTGATAACTTATTAGTTACAGCACCTTGCTTCTCTGGAAGTCCAGTGTGAAGCAGTTTAAAATTTATGCTTCACAGATTAGCTTGAATAAACCACTTTTGCTTTGATTTTATTTTTTATTCCATTTACAAAAGAGATCTCTCTGGAAATTTCTACAAATCAAGCAAAAGACCCAATTATTTTCTAGTGTGTTTGTGGTACATGTGTGTATGTGTTTCACATACATGTATGTTTTCATATATGTCTTCATATGCTTCAAGGACTTAGTTATGTGTGGTTTGTATATGAATAAGGGAAATGTTTGTGACTGGGAATTGAAAAGTGAGAAAAAATAGAAAATACAAAACTCTTTGTGTGTATATTTGTGTGTGTGTGTGCGTGTATGTGTATGTGTTTTAACTAAACTGAGGATGACATAAAAATTTAAATGTTGTTTTCTTCTGTTTTTTTTTTAAATAATGAAGTTACTTGGAATATCCATGTAGAAGATTAATTTTTAAATGGATTGTTAATGCTATGTGGAGAAAGCTTGGGAATGTTAAAATCTTTTCAGCTGAATGCTGTAAGCATTTGTCCTCAGTACTTTCTTTTTTGTGGTCAATTGTGATATCAGTACTATGAGAGAGAAGTCTTTCTGGCTTCTGGTTTCAGTGTAGTCCATAAACTATTAGTTATCACTGGGTTTCAGAGATTCCCATCTGTCCTGTTAATTCTTCCTTTTCAACAGGATCAATTTTCCAAATTTCTGCTCATTGTCGTCAGAATGGGCACTGAGCACTGTCCCCTGGAGTCAAGAGAAGGGCACTGAGCCAATATTCTCAAGGTCTTAAGATTCCTGAGATCATGCCTGGGTAAATTAGCATCTTAGAAAGTATTGGTTGGAGAGAAAAAAAAATAATTGCAAAGACAGAAAGATATGAAAATTTCCGGGACATCCACAGCCCTTCATGCATTGGGTAGTAAGACTCAACACATATTTTGATACATGCTTGCAAATCCACAGGGAAAGAGAAGACATACCTGGTAAAATAGCACCTGGGATCTCAAGAGTTCAAAATATCATGATACAAACTCATTAAAAAATCTAAAACACTAATTGCCTTAGCCTGTAAAAAACAGAGCACATTTGTTTCTAAAAAGTATTAAAAAAAACAACAAATTGCAAATTTTATTAATAATTTAAACTCAAGCCACACCAAAAGAAAATGCAGTTGCAATTTTAGAAATTAAATTAGTCACTTAATTGCATTTATAGGACTCACACTAACTGTGTGTGAGAAATTAGGTATTAACTAGAATTCACTGCAAGTGTGTTTTATGATTAGTTAAAATAGGCCAATTTTAGGGTTGGGATGTTAACTGCTTTAATCATTCTGATTTATTAATTTTTCTCATTGTTTAATTTGTTTATTTTCCCTCTCATTGTCAAGGACATAAAATGTATGTGCTCCTCAAAAAAAATATCTTCAAGGTAATTTCTTATTCACTCTTTAGTTCTTGTGTATTTGTTCTAGTAGCACATTGAAGTAGAAGGAGCTTTACATTTCATGTCAAGTTTGGTGATGTGAATTCTATAGTATTTCCATATGTGGTACGAAAAATCACTTCCATTTCTCTACTGCAGGCAATGATGAGAAAATTGCCTCAACTCAGGTACCGTAGTCTCAGTTACCCATTTATACGAATCATCCTTTGCTCCTTGGTCTCCACAATCAATCAAATGTAACTTCTTTGGGAAATGAAATGACAGAGGTGTGATTAATGTCTAAATGACTTTATCATTTATATTTTCAGTGAGGAAGTACTTTGCATTTGTCTCAATGTTACTTATATGCTTCGATTATGATTGATAGTATTTTATTTTCAATAATAATTCCTTGACTTTTGGAATTTTTTTTCTGACTGTAGTATTTTCTACAGAGATGTCAATCTTCCTGTAAACTTAATTAGGATTATGAAACAGATAAGAGAGATACCTAGTAAAATAGAGACAGGCAGTTAGGGGTATGGGCTCCATAATTTTTTTTTTTTTCTGAAATGCACAGGCTACTCCATGAAATTAACCTGGAGAAACATTCCAACCATTCCAGACTACTCTTTAGTTAAGGAGCAGCAGGAATGGGGAAGTGGGATGGACCTGAGTGCAGGCTGCAGAATCAAGGGCTAAAAGGGCACAACCAATCAGAAGGTCAAAGTCTGAATGAATAGCCTTGGCACTTTTCCAGTATGTGATTAGCATAAATATTGACCTTGGCATTTTTCCCAAACCTGATTAACATGGATAGTGATCAGGCCGCTATCCAGTGACTATATTAACTCCTAGCCCAGCACTCTTAGGTTACAACCCACTACTGAGTCCCCTCTAACTGGGATATGTTTCTTTCCTTCCCAAATGAATAGATTCTATTTCTTTTTCACTCTCACCCTCCATTGCCTGTGGGTTTTATTCTTCAAATTGATAAAAGAGAACCTGGAAAGAAGTCACTGGCAGGCAGCTGGGCTTTGCTGTAATGGTAAGTAGATATTTGTCTGCCATAGAGACCTGTAACACAGATCTTGCTCCTGGTTTTACTGCTGAAGAATCTGGTCCTACAGCTGAGACCAGTCCCTAGGCCACACCCTTCAGAGATTAGCAGCTGCTGCAGTGTGTCTCCACCCTCTCAGGGACTATAGCAGCAGGGTCTGAGAATCTGGTTTCCATTATATATTAAAAACATATCTTATGGTTCTCTATTGTTGGATAAATTTTGGGTCATCAGCTTGAAATTAATTGTTCTCCAAAAACTGGTCTCAATTTGAAATTTTGGGCCTTGTTTCCACAGATGATGAATGATTGGATATCTGGGAGAAGTTGGGAATGATATTGTCTCTCAGCTCTGGGGAGGGTATATAGATGTTATTTATTTGCTATGATGAGTCAGTTAAGAAATTGAAATGCATAAAAGTTAAGAAATTCTCTTATTTAATGCAATCAAAGGGCAAATAAAAGTCACCTGAAAGGGGGGATTGTCACTAAAATGTAAATATAACATATATAACATGTGCTTAAGAAGCACATGTATCACACAGGATAGAGAATCAATGAAAGCAAAATATAATGAGCCAATAATCCAGGCATTTGCCTACATCTTCTAAGACTAGTTTATTGCCTTGCTCTGACTTTAGGCTCAGCAAGCAGTTTTCCATGGGTGAAATATTAGTGAGATATTTACTGCTTGGACGATGGTGTTCTGCAGAAAAGGAACACACATGGAAGGGGAGGAGATTGAAAATCAATACCCTAATTTTTTTTTTCATTTTTTTGATAAACTGTTTTTCTTTATCCCAGCTTCCTCAGGTTGAGAATAGAAACTGAGGAACTTTCCCTATAGCCTGGGAGGTGCCAGCAAAGGTTGAAAACCAGAATTATAAAATATTGTCTGGCTAGCATATCCTGAATAAATCTCCATATGTGTATTTCCTGACTATTGCTCCTGTAAATTGTAAAGTAGTTTAATTGCTTTGCCAGTTTTGGCCAAACTGTGACTGAATTCCTTTTTCTTGTTTATATCATTTTCCTCTTATTTCTGATACAGGTGGGCTACTGAATCCATTTTTCTGGGACCCAGTAGGACCTCTAATCTGGGGTGCCAGTAACACACATACATAGTAATTGTGTTTGGCAAGGTAACCTGTGTGTCCTTATATAGGACATATATCTGGTCTGTTAACAGGACCATTATACATCTGGATCTGGGAATAATATTTAAGTTCCAGATCTGAAACATTAATTTAAGGACAACTGACTCATCATAGCAAATCACAAAGGTGGTCCTACTGTTAGGTAGCCAGTCAGTCATGAATTGGGTGGGACAATGAAGGGAGACTCCACTGAAAACCACAGGGAGACTTATCTGACAGAAGAAAATCTAGAAGATGAGAGCCTGGTATGCTACAACTTCCCCTAGCCACAGTTGCATTCACTTAAGAAAATAATTATTTCAAGATCATGTCACATCCTACCAGGTGAACTGAACCTTACCTTAAGTAAAACATCAAGATCCTCACAAAGAAAGCTTGCTGAGGGCTCTTCAGAGGGTAATAAACCAATTAAGAGTGTGACAAAGTGAGGCAAAAGAGGGGGACTCAATTTTCATAAAAAAAACTCCTACTCCAAAAACACAACACCATTCTCCCTTGGAGGAGGTCCATGCAGTTCCCATGCTGTGAGGCAAAAGTTAAAAGGTGAACTTAGATTCATTCCATGTTTTTTTTCCTTAACCTTTCCCTTCTCCCCACCCCACTCCCAATCCACCTTCACTATTCCACTGATCTTTCTTTATTTTGGTGGAATCTGCCTTTCCTTGTTCACCCCATTTTTTCTCTTCCCCCCCTTTATTTTAGACTACCTTCTACATATCAGAGAGAACATTTGATCTTTGACTTTCTGGGTTTGGCTTCTTTCACTTAGCATGATAATGTCCAGTTCCATCCATTTACTAGCACATGATAGAATTGCATTCTTCTTTATGACTCAGGAAAACACCACTGTGTACCACATCTTCTTTATCTATTCATCTGTAGAGGGATGGCAAGGTTGGTTCCATAACTTGGCTATTGTGAATTGTGCTGCTATAAACATTTGTGTGGTTGCATCCCTGTAGTATGTTGATTTTAGGTCTTTGGGATATATACTGTGAAGTGGGATGGCTGGGTCATAGTGGTGGTTTCATTCCTAGTTTTTGGAGAAATCCCCGTATTAGTTTCCAGAGTGGTAGCACTTGTTTGCAGTTCTACCACCAATGTATAAGTGCACCTTTTTTTCCACCTCCTCACAAACCCTTATTATTTGCATTCTTGAACATTTCCATTCTGACTGAAGTAAAATAAAGTTTCAATGTGTATGTGATTTTTTTTTTTTTGTACCAGGGATTGAACCCAAGGGCACTTAACCACTAAGCCATATACCCAGCGCCCCCTGCCCCTTTATGTATTTTATTTGGAGACAGGGCTCACTGAGTTGCTCAAGGCCTTGCTAAGTTGCTGAGGCTGGCTTTGAACTTGTGATCCTCCTCCTTAGCCTCTTGAGCTGGTGGGATTACAGGCTTGCACCGCTGTACCCAATGTGGTTTTGATAGGCATTTCCCTAATTACTGGAGATATTGAACATTTTTTTTATATATTTGTTGGCCATTTGGAAAAATAGAGGAATGAATCTGATCAAACTGTCCTATGCACATATATGAATATACTACAGTGAATACCATCATTATGTATATCCAAAAGACGCCGATTTAAAAAACTGTAAGTAAATAGCAGAAAGATCAGTAAAGGAAAGGGAAGAGAAGTAAAGAGGAGAAGAGGGTAAGGGGAAGAACTGGGGACTGAATTAGAGCAAATTATATTTCATTCAATGCATTTATAATTATGTCAAAATGAGTCCGAATGTTAAGTATAACTAATATGAACCAATAAAAATGAAAAAAGTAAAATTTATAAAAGAGGTGGACTTGGGAGGGACTCTGGATCCTTACCCTGGACTCCCAGTAAAACTGGAGGACAGAGGAGGACATTGTCTTCCTTATCTCCCTTCTCTCCACTTTCTCTCTGGAGAATGTCCCCCTTTCCCTTTTTCTATTCCTTCTAATAAACTCATGACGGTTACTCTGAGTGACACGTCTGAAATCTTTCTGAGATGATTGCAAGTATCAGGGTATTGGTGGTGGTGTCTCTACACTACTTAGTTTTGTGGATGGCCTGTGTTCTGTAACACTACCGTCCACTGGAGCCTGTTGGCATCTGCTCAATAGTGTCACCTGGGCCTCCTGTACCCTACTGCTCATGCTGCAGAGCCTTGCAGGATAATCACTCCTAGTTCCCATCATGTCTTCCTTGCTTCTTACAATGTGAGAAGACAATGAATCGGACCAAACTGTCCTATGTACATATATGAATATACTACAGTGAATGCCATCATTATGTATATCCAAAAGACACCAATTGAAGAAAGACAATGAGTGCTCCTTAAGTCAAATTTGAAAAGGCAGAAGCCTTGTTAAGGCAAGAAGTAAGCAGGGAGAAGAAACAAATCTCCAAGCGCACTTCGCTTCATGATTTTCTGAAAGGACAGTCATTTCAGAAAGGAATAACAGGTGGAGCCCCAGCCTACAGCTGCAACAGTTCACCATTAGCCACTTTAATTGTGTATCATGTAGGGCTTTGTTAGCAACATGACCAAAGGATCTGATTTAAAAACAATGGAAACATTATTCTTCTGTTATAATTGTCTTTCTTTGAATCTTATTGTTTTGCTTTATGAAAAGTATTTTCTTGAATTGTTCCCCTCTAAGCTTCCATTTCATGCTGAAACAAGCTATTTTCCTGTTGCTTTTAGACATTTTATCTCATCACGAATGGGATCAATAATATGAACCCAAGGAGGAGAACTGGGGCTACTTAAAAGCATTTCTATTCTAAATACCAAGGCTGTAACCACTGGGGGTGATATCCTATCTCTGACAGCATGGACCCTTTCTGGATCCACTTCTAGCTAAGCCTAAAGAAGAACCTCCTCCTAGATGATGTTTATTAGTAGAAATTACTGTTGAATATGTGTTCGAGGTCAGTTGGAATTTGTGCAGATGCAGACTGGCATATTATAAATTATTTTTTCTTGGGTCAGTGATTAGCTATCCATAAGGATTATGACGTTTCACTTCACTTCATTTTTGTCCTTTAAAGTGTCCCTCTGCAATATAATCTTTCAACCACTGCTTTCTATTTATAACGAATACAGGAGGATGCAAATAAAAAAGGGTAGAGAGGGAACTGAGAGGGCCTATTGCGGGTGATTTATATTGTAGAGTCATTAAAAAAAAAAAAAAAAAAAAACTTCATGGTCAGTATAGCTGTACTAATCTACAGATTTAGAGCAACCAAACCCAATAAAAATTTCAGCCAGCTTTTGATTTCACATTTATAAACAATCCGATTTTAAAATTTATGTGAGAAGAAAACATTTATATTGAAAATGCAAAGCTGAAAAACTAATACTAAATCACTTTAAATTTTATGATAAAATTATAAAAATTAAGAGAGTACAGAATTGGTGAAAGAATAGACAGAAAGACTGATGGAATAAAATTTAGAAATATGTCTCCATTTTTATCATCCACTCTTTATGGTCAAAGGTGCAAAAACCATTCAATGAAGAAATTATAGTGTTTTCAATAAATAATGCTGGAAAAATAGATATCCTTTTGCAAAAATAAATAAATAAAGTGATAAATAAACTTCAAACTGTTAGGTAACTCTAGTAGTAGTGATTGTTGGAATGTATAACAAAGTCACCACGTGGAAAAATATTGGTTCACAAACTTTGAGGATAAAAAAAGTAAAAGGAATGAATTGGGGAGCGGGGATAAATCAAAAAAAGAAGGATTTATGGGATTAACTCTTGATGAGGTCCATAAAGGTTGAGATAAAACTAGGAGTTTTAGATTATTTCAGAAGGGACGTTCTTTAATGGCACAGTCTCTGTAAGATAAACTCTGACCAGGCTGACATCAGTACCCACATTAACATAAGATTGATGTGTAGATGAAGCCCCTCTTGAATAGGATGACCACCTTGATATTACAGAGAGGACGAACTAAGGTCAAAAACTCCATCACCCAAAGCCTGATGCAAAGGAGTTGAAAGCCTGATAGGCAGAGTGTAGAAGGTGGTCCCTAGTTCTCAAGGCAAAAATGAACTATAATAAACATTGTCAATCTCTGCTCAGAGAATATGCACTCTCTCTTGAGAGGGCTCTTTGCTTGAGCCTCATTTTACTTTCACTGTACTGTTACTTATAATAAAGTTGTCTTACTTGACTTTCAGTATCTGACTTTAAATTTTCTTTCCTTAGAACACAAGAACCCTGGTTTGGTGCTTTCCTATGACAACACTACCACTAATACCTATATAAAATTAAATTAAAAGGGATCATACGCCTTTATAAACTTAAAGGTGAACTAGAAAATTATAAAACACCAGAGGAAAGAAAAAAAATTAAATATTTGTGATTTGGCTTAGAGAGTTTTTTTCTACATTCCTTCAAAATGTTATACATAAAACTTTTTAAAAAATCATTAAATTGGATTTCATCAAAATATAAAACTTTTGATATGTGGACAACAGTATTCAGAGAATAAAAAAAACAATTTAGAGACTAGGAGAAAATATTTATAAATTATATTTTATAAAGGATTTATATCCAGAATTAAAGGCATTTAATAATAATAATAGAATCTAATCAGAAAATGCAGGGGGGACTTTAAAGAGACTTTACCCCAAAAGACATGGTTAACAAATGGGCACATGAAAAGTTGCCCAATATTATTAGTCACATGCAAATTTAAACTGCAATGACACTGAACAAGAAACCTATTGGAATGGTTAAAATGACACACAAACATACAAAGAAGATCTGATATTTACAGTTCTGATAACCATGCAGAGAAAATAGGATCCTTGTTAATTGATGGTAAGACTGCAAAATGGTACACGCACTTTGATAAAAAATTTGTCAGTTTTTAAAAATAAAGTTAAATAGATAGTGGCCATATGACCTAGAAACTCTTCTCTAATTAGTTACCCAAGATAAGTGAAAATTTATATTCATGAGACACTTATATGGTATTCTGCAATGGGCAAATTTCTGGGACAGAGAACAGAGAGTGGGGGCCAGGGTTTGGGGTTAGGAAGTATCAGACCATAGAGAGGCAGCATAAAGACATAATTTGGGATGATAAAACTGTTTTCTTTGTTATATATGGTAGAGGATACATGACTTTGCATTTATCAAAACACGTAGAGTTGTCCACCGTGAGTTGACTTTATTTTGTGTGAATTAAAAAGAAAAAAAATTCAAAACATATTATGGTTTACTTTGGCAAAATCTAATGTCCATTTCAGATTAGTTTAACTATGAATGCCTATAATTGTGATGTGTGGATAATAATAATAATCTGATAAAGTAAAAAGTGTTTTTGAGAGTTTGTATTATCCATGGAGTTTGTGACTAAAGGAAAGGTCAAGAAAAAAAAAAAAAAGAAATGCAACTGATATGTATTGATCAGAAATAAAACCGGGGCTCTTTTCTAGGTTCTGAGCATGCATGATTGATTTATGTTGGTAAGTACATTACTTTAGTTTGATGGATTACAAAACTGAGGTGGCATTTTTGATGGAAATGAGAAACAAGCAATGAGAACAATGAGTTTTAGATTTCTTATCTGTGAAATAATTCAACTAACATTTATTCAGCATGTTCTATGTAGTAGGTATGCAGGTCAGACACAGGTCAGACAGGTCCTAAGGCTAGAATTATGGCAACAATATTTTTTTTAAAGTGAAAATAATAAGATGTGCCTTTTTACTTTATTGTGAGATTCAAGACACCTGGTGTTCAATCACTTTCAGGTGTGATACTGACAGAGCAAAGAAGTTGGGATAATTATATATTTTATATCCTGAAGGTTTTTAGACACTTTGTAGAAAGGTGTTGATTTGCAAAGACAACATTAAACAATTTGGCTGGTCTGGCTTGTTACTTAAAGATCACTTTGGGCATCTTAGTGAAAATCCATTAAAATGTCCTCTGATCAGCCATTCATTCCGACTACATTGCAGGCCTTGCAAATTTAATTTTTAAAAGCTAGGTGGAAAAACCAGCATACCAAAAAAAAAAAAAAAAAAAAAAAAAAAGTGCCTGCTTGAATTGTCAGGGCTCTGAGGAAGGTTACATTTTATGTTTTGGGGAAGACCTTTCTTGTTGGCTGGTAATGCTCTTGGAAAGCTGATGGCCTAAGTGGCTGGGAGCACAGTCAGGCTAACGTGGCCAGCCTCACCCGGAGGATAATTAGAGTCTCTTCTGCCAGACTGAGAAGTCATACAAAAATCGTGCACCTCAGTGGACCATGTTTGAATTTCTGGCCAGAACAGAATAATTTCACAAAGGTAAAGAAAAGAGATGATTTCAAGTCCCCTCTGGAAAGAATAGGAAGAGCTTATATTAACCCACTTTTCATTATAAAGAGAGAGAAAGGACCATGACTAAGGAGGAAGAGAAATTGAAATGCTATTTGTGTAACTTTTGCATGGAGGGAAAAAACACGATGCCCCCTCATTTCTCTGCGAGGTTGGGTTGCTCTTCTGGTCTGATCTGCCAGCTACAGGTCAACCAAGGAATATTTCTGGATGTTTGCCTTTCACTAAGGTTTATTTTCAAAGTGTCTAAGAACAAGTTAGTACATTCATCTCAGAGAATAAGATCAGGCATTGTAACTGGGACAAAATAAGAATGAAGTCACTCAAGCAGATATCCTTTAATAAATGACAGCCTCACTCAGGGTCACTTGACACACTCAGTACTATTTTGACACATCTAATCCCACAGTTTAAGTATACTCAAATCACCTGTAAGAGAACCTCTAGGTCACTATCTTCAGCTAAGGATGTTCAGATGTGTTTCCCATTTATCTGACACTGATCATTTGTCATTTTAGGCACTGCAAAATCCTCCCTGTTGGGATTATATCATCGTTTCCTACAAATAGCTCACTCATAAATGGAAGAGAAAGAAAACTGCACAATTATAATATAAATTATAAATTTTGTGACCAATTTTGTCTCACACCGATTAGTAGTAGTGGAGCAACATCATAGAGACTTCTCAGAGGTGAAGTTCAAAACTGAAACTCTAGGGACAAGTGCATTTTACCTGGAGAGATTGCATGCAGGTGGACAAAAAATAGGAAATTCTAAATGAAATGTACCATATGAGAATTGCCACAATCCCAAATGTTATTATTCCAATGTTGAAATCCCCAAGGCTCAAAAATCTCTAATTCCAGAATCTCAAAATCACAACTCCAAAAGATTAAAATCCCAAATATTAAACTCCTGAAAGCTGAATCCTCAAAACTGCATTTCCTTTGGGAAAAAAGACCATATTCTAGATAATGTCTTTTTGGGAATATGATCAACCTCATAAAATTTGTCTGAACAAATTTTTATTTTGTACATTTTCATAAAGATAAAACCTTAGCCAAAAAAGTCAGTTCAAATGTATTACCTAACTGACATACAGATATCAACTTACTGGAATAAAAAACTGAGAAAATGAAGATAATAATTTATAAAAACATTTTACCAATAAAATGTTAATGTGCAGGTCAGTTCTTTTATTTTACAATCCTTTTATAAACTGAATTTCTTCTTGATGGTGTTCCTCACATAACAATGTATTTATTTTTATGACTGTTTGAGCCTGACATTTATTTTTCTTCTCTCTGAATTGCAATCTTCATGAAAGATAAATGGTTGTTTTCTGCTCTTTTTTTTCATTCTATTTCTAATAACAATACTTGATTCCCTAGCAAGTATTTGAATAAATGTTTGAATAAATATTTTATAAATAAGTTTGAATGATTTTTATAAATATGCAAAGTACCACATTTCTAACTTGTCAGCATTAGTTTGTACAAGTAAATATACTATATATTTCGTCTTTGCATTATTTCCAGTACAAGAGGTGTTAATTCTGTAAGGAATTTTAGAGAGTTATAATTTATCTTAAGCATTTTCTTTGCAAATTTGATTTGGTCAAAATGGATTATCACAACATTGAGTTTGTGTGTAAGTATGTGTATGTAGAAATGCTGAAATCTCAATATGCTTTTAAAAAGATGGTTTTGTTGTTGTTGCTGTACATATGTATTTGTGAAAGAAAACATTTCTCAAAATCTCTTTGGACCATTGCTTATGACGTGGTGACCCAGTATGGTCTTGGATCAATCTCATCAAAAACTTTAGGTGGTCCTTCATGGTATTTTCGATGAATGCAGTTATAAAGCTGGGTACACACAGTACCAACTCCATGGATAGGCATGCATGTTTCAGGTTTTGAGTTATTCATTTTATTGTTCATTTGCTCATAAGTGTTATACTTTGTGACTGTTTTAGTATACCTGAGTGCTTATACTTACAAAAATATGTATAATGTTACCTACTTATTATATAAGTGGCTTATAAAGCATTTTGTCATATTTTTATGTTTTTAAAATAAATACCCTTTAAAAATGTAAATAAATGTCTTAAATAATCTTTGAGGTTATTTTTTCCCCAGAAATATGGTTTTGTGACTCTGATTATCTATGGTTTATATTTTAAAGATTTTGGGTTTTTGAGTTTAAATATTCAGGAGGATTATGGTGTTTGAATTTTATTTTCTCTTTTAGGATTACGGCCCAAACACAATAGATAGATGTACTATAGAAGATTTTACCTAAACTATTTGGGAATTAGGTCTATAGTCATACAGTAGCATATTATGATACTAAAGGTATAGGTAAGAGTCATAGTATAAACAGGGTTTTTAAAGTTTGGGTAAGAAAATTTAAGAGCAAGATCAGATCTCATGGAACCAGATTGTCTAAGGTGTGGCTATACCAAGATAATAGTGGCATTTTTGTTCAGATTAGTGAGCCCTCTAGACCCCAAGGCAAATGCTGAACTACTGAGTACCCTTAACAGGATCTTTAATGATAAAGAGGTGATAAACAGAAATGACTTTCAGCATTCAAAAGACAGCCCTTAAAAGTCTCTGTCTGGAGGTTATTCAAATGAATATAGCTAGAATGGATTATGGAAATGAGGTCTTAAAGAATTGAATATGTTGAAAAGTTAGTGAATTCTTTAAAATTGAGCATTAAGAAAACAGGAGATAATCATGACATAAGTGATTGAATTATATCAATTTCTGTGGTATTTGTAATTCTGAAGAGTAGATTTAGTTCTTGAATCAGAGGTCTTACAGGCATAGAGCAAGAAAGACTGTTGGTAAATATTTCCTGTATGGTCTTAACTGAATTTTGTGGGCTGGTGAGGAAACCTTTGGGCTGTGGGCTTCAGAGAGTTAGGAGCAAGGACTACTTTTACATTTGGGTAAAAGTCAATAGCACCTGAAGACCCCCTGATAGGAGGGTGCTGTCCATTTTAAACCAAGTGTGTCTCTTTTTCAAGAGTGAATTGCCCTGTCCTGCCTAATCCTGACTGTAGAGTATCTATGAAGACTTGTCACACACTGTTCCTTCTGTGATGATCAGTTTTGTGGGCTCTTGGAGTTCTGCAAAGGAAGGTCATTGTTCATTATACTTGCACCTGCTCCCATGAAATTGCTATTGTACACTCGGTGACATTCTCTGCTCTTTGGTCTGATACTCATAATGCATCTGGGCATCAGTGCATGTAAGACACAGGACATGCAGTTCTAATCTTTGTGAGGCTCAGGTTTTATTTTACTTTTGATCCTGAAGGTTTTTGTGTCTTTAAGTGACTCCAACACCTTAGATCACCTTCATGAGAAAATGAAAGTATATTATTAGTCAAATTGTGTCAAATTGTGCTGATTTATGACTCATCTAATCAGGTGACCATGTCTACATCAGCACTGTTACTTCTACTCCCAGCAGATGAGACCTCAATTCAAATCTAATTTAAAATTTTTTGTTGTAATTGTTTTTTTGAAAATTATGATACTTGAATTCAGACACATATCTGGTCTAATCATTGGTGAAACTTATGAGCAAAGAGTTCTTGAAATAGGATTTTAGAATGTCTAAAATAACTGTTTGCTCCAAAATGGTCCCCTTGTTGACTCTACCTAGAATTCTGCATGAGAAAGCTGAAAGAAGCCACATCTATCCACATTCCTGTAACCTACTCACAATATTTGACCCTTGAACTGATCTTTACCAATCATTTTTTCTGCATTTTAATTTCAAAAATAAAATAAAAGATTCATTTAGTAAAAAGAAAAATTCTTATCACTTCTGAATAAAAAATTTTAAAAGTATAATGCAATATCAGTAGAAGATATTTTTATTCTAAGTAAATAAGAAAGAAATACAACAGTTAAAGCAAATCATACCCAAATTAAGGGCACAGAATATACTAGTCCAAAATATGGCAAACTGGCATTTGAGAAATCAAGAGAAGCACAAAAGAGAAACCACAAGGTATTTCCCAGTCCTTGTCCACTGAACTGCTTTGAAAATATGTCATAAGGTCCTCAGTCCAGAGTGATCCTACATTATATATGTAGGTACAGAAGAATCTGCCCAGATATCTATAAATTTGCCCTAAATCATTGCCATTATATAATACCCCTTTGTCCTCCATTTATACCTCTATATAACTGTCCACTCTTTATCAAACCAAAACATACAAATACACAGATTCCCTTATTTCTCTGGGTCTTCGTGTCTCAGTTTATGTGTTTCTCTCTCCATCTGTCTTCTGTTATAGGAACTCAGCCATAGGACTTTTTGATGGGTTAGGGAACCCATTGTTTTTCTTCCCTTCATCATTTATGTAACACATTGCAGTCATCTCTCAAGCACTGGGTTAAATTAAAACCAATAGTACTTAATCCCATCCATTGTGCCCGGAGTCAGGTGTCCAAAATAAATAAATATAATTCCTATCATCAAGAAGATAGTGAGAGGGAGAATACACATTAACAGCTCATTGTGACCTGATGTCAACATTTATGGGATGAAGATAAACCAGGATATTTTACAAGAACAAAAGAATTGCATCCACCCCCCATGAACTGTGTCTGAGGACTTGCTAGACTAGGAGATGCCAGATCCAAGAAGTCACTAAGGGATGTGCAGAGGTAAAGGCCAGATGACACAGGGAGTGTCTCCCAAGCAGAGGGAGAACATGGACCATCCAACATGAGAAAAAAGCATGAGGCTAGTGGGAAGTCAGCATAGTGTTACCACAGTGAACTGTGGGATGAGGGAGTGACCTTAGGAGTTGAGATTGAAAGCTAGGCAGCCAGGATGATGGGCTGGGGAGGATGGATTTCACAATATTCAGCAGAAAGTTATAAGAAGAATGTTAGAATTTCAGTCTAGCACATAAATATCACTCAGGGAACAAAGAAACAAAGGGAAGAAATGAAAGGAGAGTTCTGTAAAGTGATGATATGTGGAAGTCTTTAAGGGATAAGACTGAGGGACCAGCACATCACACTGCCTGAGAAGAATAGATATTAGAATGAGATTTTCTCCAAATCCATGAAAGCTTGCTTCAAGAAGAGAGTGAATGTCAGGGTAGGGATACTGAGGATTGTTAGGCTGTGGCTCATTCTGTACTTATGGACAACAGACCATGATGGCTTGTCTTATTGCAACTGAGTCTATTATTCCTGGTATCTGATGCTTCTCAAAGATACCTACATATTTTTAAAGTTTCCACAAATCATTTTGTTTACAAGGCTAAGAGCATATGTTTGTAAACTTATGTGGGATTATAGGTAAGTCTTTTTTCTTTCCAACAGTTTAATAGTCTGGTCACTAAAATGGGACCAATAAAAGTTACCTTGAAAAGTTGTAATGAGGATCAGTTGATATAAAGTCATATAAATCTCACCTTGTGATTCATACATGCTGAACTTACTCAGTATTATTCAGTTTTCTATGTCATTTCCTACACCATACTAAGCATGAAATCAGTGTTTGATAATGCTGATCACTTTAAAAATGATTCATTGGTATGTGCTTTTGTGGGTTGGAAATATAATTAAATGTACTTTAGATTTTTATTTTAATGATAGTGTCAAATACCTTTGTGTTTGGGATCTTCAGTGAAGTTTTTACAGACTGTTTTCAGCTTTAATGTGACACAAAACAAAAGGGAATCCCAGGAAAGAGCATTGTTAGTGCTCCATTACTCTGATGCTAACCATAATTATCCCTGCTTTAATAGACACCCCAGGTCTCTACTAGCTATTAGTCAAAGTGCCTATAACAAGGCTTGGGATAGGAATCACAATCATGATTCACACTTATTTTGGAACTATTATACAATAATTTTGCTCTGTTAGTTTATCATCACTGTAACCAACTTACCTGACAAGAACAACTTAGAAGAGGACAAGTTGATTTGGGGCTCATGGTTTAGAGTTTACCCCATGGTCAACAGACTCCAGTGCTCTGAGCCTGAGGTAAGGCAAAACATCATGGTAGAAGGACTTGGAGGAGGGAAGCCACTCAGTTCAAGGCAGCTGAGAAACAGAGCAGAAGAGAGTAAGGGGTAAGATAAAAACCAAGAGCATGCCCTTAGTGACCTATGTCCTCTTGGCAGAAACCTCCATGATCCCTATAGAACCAGCACCACCTGGTTGACACCAAGGTCTGCTGCAACTTTGAGCAGTAACCAGGCATCTTGTGACTATGGTTCCAGTGATCTCTGAGTGCCTTGGTGTCTGAGCACAGTGAAACAACTTCCTAGACATCCCCATGCAAGCAGAGTGCCCCAGGTTCTCTTCTTAAAAGAATTTTTACTTTTACATCCTTGAGCCTGCAATGGATGTGATCTTGCCAGTTCCTGAGGCACCTCAAGACACCATTCCTACAGTGTGTCTGTAAAGTGCTTAGTGGTCGTAATCTCTTTAGTGGTTGTAATCTCTTCAACAACCATACCTTCCTTGGCTCCATTTTTTTTCTGGCAAAATTTTAAGCTTTTTAAATCTTTCTGCCATGCTTTCTGTCCCGGAAGTTCACAGGAAATAAAGCTGAGAGCAATATTTGTGCCTTTGAAAGCTGGGCTGCCTTGAAATTTCCTCTGCCCGATTAGTCTGTTACCTTTAAATTTAGTTCCACAGAAAGTGTCAGGACATGAACAAAATGTAGATAACTTCTTTGCCAGAATGTAACACAAGTAGCCTTTGGTTCAATTTCCAATAGAGTCTTCCTTCTTCTTTGAATCCTCATGATGAGCCCAGTGTTTACTTCCTGCCCACAGTTCTATAGACTTTTTGGTAGTCTGCACTCTCACCAGAATCACTCCCTAAGTCCTGTTTATGAAATTTTTTTGTCATTGTTGTTCTTTTTAGGTATGCATGACAGCGTAATGCATTTTAACATTTTATACATAAATGAAGTGTAACTTATTCTAACTAGGATCCCATTCTTGTGGTTGTACATGATGTGGAGTTTCAATAGTCATGTATTTATATTTGAACATAATCAAGTTAAGTCTTTTTCAGACTGTACGTCCAGCCATCTCCCATTAAACCAGTTCAAAAAGCTTCTGAATCACATGGTCAGGTTAGCCACAGCCATGACGCCACTCTCAGTATTAAATTATGTTTTAGTCAACTTTTGCATCACTGATCAAAATACCTGACAAGAACAACTTAGAGGAGGAGAAAGTTATTTTGGCTTATGGTTTCAGAGGTCCAGTCAATGGTCAGCCACGGTCAGCTCTGAGTCCCAGGTAAGACAGAACATCAGAGTAGAAGTATATTTAAAAAAAAACTGTTAAATTTATGACAAATAAAAAGCAGAGAGAGAGGCAGTTCCACTTATCAGGGAGAAAATATAAATCTCCAAATCACACCCCTAGTGACCTGCTTCCTCCAGCCATGCCCTACCTACCTACAGTTACTACCCATTAATCCATTCAAATTATTAATTTATCAAATGGCTTAAAAACAAATAAAGTTATAGCTCTAATAATCGAATTTTTTTTTTACCATTTTTACCATTCTTGCATTGTTTCACACATGAGCTTTAGGGGACACCTCCTATTCACACATAAGGCACGCCTAAATGCAAAAGGGATCAATACAAAGATGAGAAGCATTAGTTCACAAAAGTAATTATTTTTTTGAGATTCAGTTCACATGCATTTACCATTATTAAACTATTGGAATAATATTTCCAACTAGAAATGTCTAACTAGGCATGGTCTGTGTTTACATACTCTGAAAAGAAAAGAAATTGGCCCTGAAATGAACTAGTCTTGCAGACTTGCTGCATTTGGTTAATGCAATTAATTTGGCAGAGGGGTTCTTTGGCTTAGGGAATGATTAAATCATCACATCAAAACTGCATGCTTTCTTTGGTGAGAGTGAATGCTACTGGCAGGAATAGATGTATGTTTAGTGGGCCATGAGCTTATAAAATTTGTTCACCATTTTTAAGAAAAAAAAGAATACAAAAATGACAAAAATAATGCTGGGTTCCTAAAGCCTTAGAGATGACAAAACTGTGATTGGCTTTTATTAGGAACGGAAAAGACTGCCTTTCCCCCAACTTGGGAGGCATTTTGAAAGAGAAAGATGAAATAAGAACTATCTATGCCTTACACATTGTTTTTGGAAAAGGGTTCATTAGTTTTTATTTTCATTCCCTGCTGTTGTCACCATGGGCCTAGGTCTAGATGTGAGCTCAATCAGGATTGAATAGAGCTGCCAATCTGTAAGTCAGGAAAGTCCTTATGAAGAGATTCCTCAGTCCTCTGAGTAGAGTTGGTTCCCATATGAAGCTGACTGTGCCTACTCTTTCACTATTTGGGATGTTAGCATCAATAATGATGGTCACAAAATATGGTCACAAAATATGGCCCCAAAATAGTAGAGTTGTTCCTCAGTATCCATTGAGGATTGGTTCCAAACCCCTTGTAGATACCAAAATCATCAGGTATTCAAATCCTTCATATAAAGTGGAATAATATTTGCACATAACCTAGGCACATCCTCTCATACATTTTAAATCAATTCTAAATTTCTAACAATACCGGATATAATGAAAGTGCTGTGTTGATTGAATCCATGGATGCAAAACCTGTGGATATAGGGATTGGCTCTGCCAAAATGTTTCTTGGCTTCATACAGTAGAGTGTGTCTATATGAGTATGATGGCCAAGGGTTTGTGAATAGAATTGATGTGTTTTACTTCTAATCATGAATATTAGAAGATCCTCCCCGAACTTTCTTCTCTCTGTCATGGTTTCTGACAGTGCCAGAATATGGCTGCCTTGTCACCCTAGCAGGAGGGAGGACACATGGTTCAGAGCCCTTAGGTCTAGATGTAAACTCAATCAGGATTGAGTGGAGCTGCCAATCTGTAAGTCAGAGAAAGTCCTTATGAAGAGTTTTACCCACAATGAGCAAGAAGCTTGGTTACAAATATACCTTTCTTGTTAGAGGTCACAATTTTCTCAACTTTGTGACATGTGGGAACTTCTTGGATCCTTACAAAAATAAACTTTTGATAGAGCTACTATGTCAGTTCACATATTCAGTAAGTAATGTAGTGAGTACAGCTTTATGATAGATATTATCTAGGAACCAGGAAAACTTTACTGAGTCATAATCAGACATATTCATAATGCATATCTTGAATTGAAAGAACGGGGGCGGGGCTAGTTTTCAAGACATTTGCAGTTGTTACTGAATATTTTGGGCTCAAGTTAGTTCTTTACCAGGAATATATGAAAAGATATTGAGGAAGCAGAAAAATATGTTCATCTAATGAAATTGTATTACACTATTATTCTGTACCAAGAGTATTGCAAGTTCTTGTGCTGAGGGTCAGAAGAGTTCATTTAAGGGGATGTGAAGTTGGCATCACTTGAGGGAAATTTTGGCCGTAAAGGAGAGAATAGAATGAGGATTTCATGCTTCTGGTCATGTTTGGGTTGGGAAGAGTGAGAGAGCTTGGGACATGACTATGGCAAAAGAAGCAAGGAGGAATATTTATACTGTCTCTAGGCTTTCAGAGACAGAAGTTAAGGAAACTTTAAATTTGATTTATGGTCTAACTAAGATCACTACATTAATAAATTGGATAGAAATTTCAGAATATATAATGCTCATGTTACTAAGCATTACCATATTGCATATCTTGGGAACCCAGCTGTTATGATTTGGATCTTCAATATCCCCCAAAAAAACTCATGTGTTAGGCAAGGCAGGAATGTTCAAAGTTGAGATGATTAGATTATGAGAGCTGAAACCGCATTAGTGGATTAATCCAGTTGTCGGATTAATAATGTGAATGGATTACGGAATGGTAACTGTAGGCAGGTGGAGCATAGCTGGAGGAGGTGGGTCACTGGAGACACAGACTTGGACTCTAACTTGTTTCTGGCTCATTGTACTCTCTTGTTTCTCAGCTGCCAGGAGTTGAGCAATTTTCTCCTTACAGTTCTCTTCTGCCATGATGTTCTGCCTCAGCCTAGCATGGACTGAACCTCAGAAACTGTGATCACAAAGTAAACATTTCCTTCCTTCAGTTGTTCTAATCAAGTATTTTTGTCACAGCAACACAGAGCTGACTAACGCATGAAACTAAATGGTTCTGGTTCATGGAAAGAAACTTAATCTCTCCCTGATTGAGGCTGCTGGGGTCTATGAAATGACTAGAAGTTTCATTTTACAAAAACTCAAGGAAGTTTTTCAACTGTAAGAGAGATTTTTTTTCCTGGTAATTTACAAAACCTCCAAATGGAAACATGTAACTTCATTTCTATGGCAAATTTATATTTTGTCTGAATGTCCACTGACTTTTTTGCTTGTTGGTATCAAGAAACAATTCTTCCTTTAAATTCCTTCTTTGTTTTTTATTGATTTTTTAAAAAATAAATGACAGCAGAATGCATTACAATTCATATTACATATATAGAGCACAATTTTTCATATCTCTGGTTGTATATAAAGTATATTCACACTAATTTGTGTTTTCATACATGTCCTTTGGATAATGATGTCCATCACATTCCACCATCATTTCAAACCCCATGCCCCCTCCTTTCCCCTCCCACCCCTATGCCCTATCTAGAGTTCATCTATTCCTCCCATGCTCCCCCTCTCTACCCCACTATGAATCAGTCTCCTTATGTCAGAGAAAACATTTGGCATTTGTTTTGGGGGGATTGGCTAACTTCACTTAGCATTATCTTCTCCAAAGCCATCCATTTACCTGCAAATGCCATGATTTTAATGAGCTACTCATGGATCAGCTGTCCACCCCAAAGCTCAAGGAACTGGGAAGTGTTGTGGGCCACTTTTCTTTCTCTCTCCTACTAAGCTGCTTTAACCTGTCTTGTCTGGGAGACACTCTCTGGGGCACTGTCCTTGTTGTAGCAGCCTGAATGAAGTATCCATTTCCCTACAGTTTGAATCCAAACATTTTGAAAGTTTTTAAGTTCCTAGCAAGTTTTGAAGGAAAATGTTTAAAAAAGAGAGACATGATCAGACTAAGAGTGTTTAAAACTGATGAGAATGTGTAAAAGGTCACCCTTCAGAGTAACTGAGTGACTCATTACTCAAAATGTTTTTAAAAATGTAATGAAGCCATATCTTTGGTACAACATTCAACTTCTAATTGCAATTTATTCAATTAAAAGAGATGTGAAAATTAATTTTCTGAATATCCTTAGAATATAATAATAATAATTTAACTTCTATATATTGAGGAGCCACTACATGGTAATTACTAGAATACATACTGATTGATCTCGAATTCTGAATAAACATGAGGAGGAAGTTGTTTTAGTTTTTTAGTGCTGTATAATAGGTTATTTTAAAAACTAGTAGCAATACCTATTTCCTATCTATTTTTATGAGTCAGAGATTCAGGTTGATTCCCTCTCCGGGGTGAAGGCAAGGTATTAGCCAGGCTGAGCTTCTATCCGGAAGCTTGGATGGAAAAAAAAAAATCCATTCTCAAGCTCATCCAGGTTGCTGGCAGAGTTCACTTATTTGTGTTTGTAGGACTGAGGTCTTCACTTCTATCCTGACAACCAAGGCTTTATGTTTGTTCCTAGACACCAGTGGAATCCTTTTCCTTTCCATATGGCTTTATCTTTCAACTAGTCTTGTGCTTCGAATCTCCCTGACTTTCTCTGTGTCCTTGTTCTGCCTTTTCAAGTACTTATGTAATTGCATCAGGTGTACCTGGATAGTCTCCTTTAAGGTTAGTTGACTTAAGACTTAAATTACCGCTGCAAATTCCTTCCACAATAGTTGTGGATTAGCATTTGATTGGTTAGCCCAGTAATGGAAATCTTGGAGTGAGAGAGGCAACTTGGAACTCTGCTTTCCCCATAGTTGTATTTGCAAACTTCTAGAACTTGTTAAATCTTGGTATATTGTGGTCATACTTACTCATGTAAATCCCCACTTTAATAATTTTCCATCTTTTTGTTTTGATTTCACTCTGATCTACGATTCTAAGAAGCCACTTGCCTATAAGAGCCCTATTTTTAAATGAGTAACACTGCTCTCCCTCTCCCATTCCTGAGAACACATACCCAGAACACATACACTGTTAGTCATAAGATAACTCAGAATATCAACTTTCACTCTTCTGACGATGAGAATTTTTTCAATAAACCCATTAACCCAAAGATCAACTACGCCGCGATAAAATAATTGGAAAATGACCTGACACTAATTTGGGATTATAACTAATTTGTAAAGTGAAGCAGAAATATTAATGCTTGCAAACCTGCTCTAGCCACATTGCCACACCCCCCAATTTGAATTTTCGGATCAGCTGTAAATCATGTCAGTGTCCCAATGCCCCTTTGTTATGAATCTTATATTGAAGTGCCAAAGCCGTTCAAAGGACTCTCCTTTCTCAGTGCTGACTGCTTTGCACTTTTACCAATTCGTGTTCTCCTGCTGAAGCTCAGGTGTCACATTTTGTGAACAAATGGTTCCTTTTCTCCTTCTCTTGTCAGACTGCCAAGAACCTGGCAATCAGTGAAAGTTGGCTCCACTGGGCAGCTCTCTCACGCTGGCATGTGAGAGGTGCCCCCCAGAGAGTCCCTTGGCCTGGAACTCCACACTCCGTGGGGAGGAGATAGCCTACTGGCATCTGTTAGCAAATAGAGACTTTTCTTAACTGCTGATATTTCTCCTTATTTTTCCCGTCTGCTCGACTCAGACAGCACTTGATACTCTTCCTGAACATGCTCTGTTCATTTCATCTCAGAATCTTTGTTCATGCTTAGCGTCTGTCTGAAAACTTCTTTCTTCCCTTCCACTTATTTAGGCTATGGATTCTTGATTCAATTTTTTTAAAAATAGGCACAGGTATATTCAGAGTCTTTATTAATCCTCCTGTGTGTTTTGATAGTTTCTATCTATCCAGGATGTGTTTCATCTATTATCAAATTCGCGAGCATTTGTTGTTCACAGCGCTTTTTTATTCTCATTTTTCTACGGAATCAGGAGACATCATGATTCTTCTTTCCTTTCCAATATTGGTAATCAGCATTCCCCCTTGCCCCGCCCCTTGATGCTGAATGAAAACAAATCCATTTTAGGTAGGAAAGAATTTTACTGATCAGACTCTTTCAGCAGGGAGAATACTCCAAACTTAGTTATAAAAGTAGGTTAAAATCAAGCAGGAAAACAAAAACAAAATAAAACTCAACAGCAAACAACAACAGTAGCAACAAAACCTTTCCTTTTATAGCAAGCAGTAAGCAGGACTACCAGGAATTTCTAAAGGAAAAATGAGTAGACTTGAGTTGATAGCTCTACCAACCAACGTGGTCTGACAGGAAATGTCTCAGCTTGTCCCTGGGAATGATCAGCTGAGTCTCTGGATGAGCTAAGAAGATGTTCTGCATTTCTGTGCCTGCTCAAATTTGGAGTCAAGCCAAACTTCAGGAGTATTTAAGGAAGAGAGATGAATGATTAGAGTTTGGAACAACCCAAGTAGAGGTTAAAGTATGGAACATTTGGTCATTTGCTAGACTGGTTATAATTTTATAAGCTTTATCAACCATTTCAAATAACCAGCTTTTGGTTCATTGATTATTTTTATTGTTTTCCAATTTTTAATATCATGATGTTCTATAATGTTTCATTGTTTATTTTCTCCTGTTTCCTTTATGCTTAAATTGCACTTCTTTCTTTAGCTTCATAAGGAAGAAGTTTAGGTCTTTCCTTGTTTATAGTATGTGCACTTAATGCTATAAAATTTCATCTAAGCATTACTTTTGCTGAATTCCAAAGATTTTGAAAACATGCAAAAGTATTGTTTCAAAATTTGTCTTGGGGCTTCTTTGACCCACATATTTGTTATTTAGGGATGCCCATAACTTGGTATGTTGTATTTTAGAATTGCAGTACTGTCTGTTTTGGTGATTGTACCATGTGAACTTGAGAATAATGTGTATCCCGCTGTTGTTGAATGTAATATTCTGTAGATATCAATTAGATCAAGTGGATTGATATTGTTTAGATGAATAGAAATAGTGGATCACTATTTTTTGCCTCCCAAAACTGTGACAGAAGTGTGGTCTTCAACGATAATTGTGGATTTGTCTATTTCTCCTTATAGTTCTGAGAGGTTTTGGCTCACATATTTTGATGCTGTGTTAGGTACACATGTTTACACTTGCTGTGCCTTCATGGTGAAGTGACCACCCTTTGTCCCTGATAATTTTCTTCGTTTTGAAGTGTGCTTTCTTTGAAATTAATGTAGTTCTTCCAGTTTTCTTTCAATTACTATTAGTACAGATTATCTTTCTTTCTCCTTTCACTTTTTATCTGAGTCTTTGTTTAATTTTATTTCAAGTTTTAACAGAAATATAATTATACATATTTACGGAATATAGTGTGGTATTTCAATATAGGTATACAATGGCTAGTTGGCATATCCACTGAGTCAAATGCTTAGCATATCTTTGTTTTGGGAACATTGAAATCTTCTCTGTTAGCTACTTTAAAATCAACAATTAAATACAGATACCCTACTGTGTTGTCAAATATAGATGCCCTACTGTGCTACAGAACATCAGATGTTATTGCTTCTGTCCACTTCCACCTCTGTACTTTTTGACTCTCCTGTGTCTACTCCCCCTCCCACTCTACCTTTCCCAGGCTCAGGTAACCACTGTCTTTTCCCTACTTTTTTTGAGTCTTTATTTTTGAAGTGGGTGTCTCATAAAAAAAAAAAAACATGTAGAAAGATCTTGGATTATTATTATTTTAAGTTCACATTGACAATCTCTGCTTTAACACATTGCTCATTGTGGTAAGCAAAACCATGTCCCCAAAAGATGGCCATGCCCCAGTCTCTAGAACCTGTGAATATGTTAGATTTTCTAGTGAAAAGGTCTTTGCAGATGTGATTCAAGTTGAGATAAAGAGATATTTCATCTTGGACATCATGGGTTGGCCCAACTGCAGTCGTGCAAGTCCCTAAAATGGAACACAGGAGATTGGATGAAGGTGAAGTAATGCAAGGAGGCTTTGGTCTGCCTTCACTGGTCTTTCTGGTAGAAGGAAGGCAATGTGAACCAAATGTGGGCCATGTCTAGAAAAAAACAAGGGCAACAAACAAGGAACAGATGCTATCAAGAGTTTCCAGAAAGGAAGATAGGTCTGCAGACACCTTGATGTCAGCCCAGTGAGAATGTCCCAGACTTCTGATCGATAGAACTATGTTTCCTCGGTCTATACCAAAAGGACTTAAAAACAGCATACTACAGATACAGCCACATCAGTGTTTATAGCAGCACAATTCACAATAGCTAAACTGTGGAACCAACCTAGTAGATAAATGGATAAAAAATATGGTATATATATATATATATATATACAATGAAATATTACTCAGCAATAAAAGAGAATAAAATCATGGCATTTGCAAGTAATTGGATGCATTTGGAGAAGATAATGCTAAGTGAAGTTAGCCAATCCCAGAAAAACAAATGGAGTGATTTCTTGAATCCTCTAACTCTGTGGTAAATTATTATGGCAACAGTAGAAAATGTATGTGCTCATATTTCAGCTTGGAATCCAGCCTGACTCTCTTTAATACATATTATGCTCATATACCAACCTGGCCATGGTTTTTACTTATTTTATCCTAATACACCCTCATTGCCATTTTAACTGTTACTTGGTTCATGCATATTAGTTAATTTATAAGAAGTGTTAGTGTATCTGTTTTGATTGCCATTCTTCCCTAACCCCATTTCCAGGTATATTAAAATTTTCCTAAGTTTTTTTTTCATTTTTAAGTATATTACCTAAAGTAATATTGGGAATAGAGAAGAAGAGGTCAATTTGATTGACGAGGAAGACTATAGGTTGATGTTAAATAAGCCCGATTTCTTAGGTCCATGTTACTTAACCACACAGAACTTCAGTTTCTTCATCTGTGAAATAGTATTGAAAATATCTGACTCACAGCTTGATTTTATTAATAGAAACAGAATAAGCAAGATGATTATGAGCATGTGCCGCAGTCTGGCTGGGCACAATCAGGAGCCACTTGTCAAAAGAAACTAACTTTATTTTTAGAACCACACACGACAAACAAAATAGTCTCTCAGGAAAAACCCTCAGAGCCTCAACTGCCACCACCGGCTTTCCACAAGCCTCTCTCTCCCACACAAGCTTCTCTCCCTCTCCCACAATCCTCCTGCTCTTGAGGCCGATTGGCTGGGTCACGTGGGCGGAGCCAAAAAAGTCCCCCAATGAGCAGCTCCGTGGTCTGAAAGGGCAGGGAAACAGTCCAATGAGCATCACCGCAGAGGAGCCAATCAGCTAGATGTTGCTGGGGCTGCTGTGAGCCAATCGTCAGCCGGCAGCTGGAAGTTTGCTGGCAGCTGGAAGTTTGCTGGGGCCCCTTCGGCTGTGGCTCTCAACATCTCCCCCTCTCTGTTTAAACAACAAGCATGTGGCTTAGGGACCGTGCCTGTTAGGCAGTCCAATTCAACATATGGTCCTTACCCGTCATCGGATGAACTGACCTCTAGGCGTCAGCCTCCTGTCTTAGGTTGGTACCACTGCAATTGGATCATACCCGTCACTGACTACCGGTCCAGCATACAGCCATACTTGTGGATAGGCCTTTGCACCTGTGGGGGGGTGAGGTTCTTTGCCTCACCTCTGTTGGCCCCCAAATTTTAGACCATCACTAGTAGAGGAGGATGCAAAATGCCATGACATTAAGCCAATTGAGGGCTCCTTTGAAAAATTGTACCACCGGTGACATCATCAGTAAAAATACTCCAGCACTACCACAATTCGCTGTACCAATTCGCTGTTATCAGAGCTTGGTGCTGATAACGCCAAGGTCGCGGGTTCGTTCCCCGTACGGGCCACCAAATGCCGCAGTCTGGCTGGGCACAATCAGGAGCCACTTGTCAAAAGAAACTAAGGCTATAATTTTTATTTCACCTTCATAATCGGGATCAATTACCCCAGGACTTATCATAAGTCCTTTTAGAGTAGAAGAGCTGCGTCCCAATAATAAGCCTACTGTTCCTTTAGGAAGAGGTCCTTTCACCCCTGTGGGAATGATTTGAACTCCCATCTCTGGAGTTAGTACTGCTCTGGCGGAGGCGCAGATGTCCAACCCTGCGCTCCCTCTGGTTTGTCTGATGAGGGATCTGATGGACAATGTGTCCTGGGCACTACCCTGATGGGGTTGCTGGGTTCCTCCAGTGCTCCGTATATTTGTGGTTTTGGGCCCCGGAGCATTGGGCCCCCCTGTCCGTTTTTTGGCAATGGAGCCCGATGCCTTTCTCCACGATATCGTGGATAAACACCTGGTCCTTGTTCGTTTTTTGATAATGGAGTACCCTCTATGGTGGTTTGAGAACGGCATTCATTAGCCCAATGTCTCCCTCTACGGCATCGTGGGCAAATACCTGGTATTCTACTCCTTTGATACCTAGTTTTGTTAAACCCTCCTCCAATGGGGCAATTCCTTTTAAAATGTCCTGTTTGTTCACAATTGTAGCATGTTCTTGGCCTGGCATCTAAAGCCTGTTTTACTGCAGCTGCCACAATTTGCCCTTGTTCATTAATGTCTCTACATAATTTAATATATGTGTTTAAATCTTCATGTTTCCATGGTCTAATGATATCTCTGCACCAACGATTTGCTTGCTCATAAGCCAGGTGTTTTAGTAATGGCATTGCTTGTTCTGTATTCCCAAAAACTCTGGTAGCTGTTTGAATAAGCCTATCTACAAATTCAGCATAAGGTTCATTAGCTCCTTGTATTACCTTAGATAATTGACCTTGTAAACCTCCATGTCCTTGTAAAGTCTTCCATGCCTTAATTGCATCTGCAGCAATTTGTGCGTATACGCCAGGATCATATGCAATTTGTTGCTGCTGATCCTCATAAGGTCCCTTTCCTAACAACATATCTAGATTTCTCTGAGGATAACCAGCTGCTGCATTTCGCCTAGCCGTCTCCTTGCAAAATTCCTCATTGGCAACCTTCCATAACAGGTATTGTCCTCCATTTAGCACAGCTTTACACATATTAGCCCAATCTGCTGGCGTCATGTTCAAGTTGTTAATGGATTCGACCAAGCTTACAGTGAAGGGTGCTTGAGGACCATAGGTTGTTACAGCCTCTTTTAGCTGCTTCACTGTTTTGAAATTTAAAACTTGGTAAAATCGCTGCCCTCCTGCCTCAAATACAGGGCATGTTAATATTTGAGACCTTGTCTCAGGATCCCAACTATCAACTGCGGGGGTTGGGGGCCTCCCAGCATATGGAGGTGGCGCTGTTGGTTGGACACTTTCGCCCTCTGGTGATAGAAAGGTGTTAGTAGCAGTCTCCTGTAGAGGTGGTGCTGTTGGTTGGACACTTACACCCTCTGGTGATAGAAAGGTGTTAGTAGCAGTCTCCTGTTGTACCTTTCCCCCTGATGGCTTTTTCTGTTTTACACTTTCTTTCTCTGTCTGACTAACTTGAGAGACCTTCTCTTTTACTTGAATCATTATGTCTTCTCCTTCCTCTACCATTGTCTGAACTGAAGGCTTTGGACTAAGCAAACAAGATACGAATGTCCACAATGGCAATGTGCCAACTGGCAGAGTCCCTGGGCTTTTCTTTTCTATTCTTTTTAAATCTTCACCATGATGGTTCCATTGTGATATATTTAACAACTCCTCCTTAAAAAGCCATGGGCTACATTTTTGTATTGTATCAACGTATGCCCTGACTGCTCTTGATTTTACTGGGATGCCTCCTTCCTCTAACAATTTACTTAACACTCTTTCAGTTTGTTTTTTACTAATTTCTGATCCCGTATTTCTACTATAATACAACCCAACAAGATGACGCCAAACAAAACCGAGACAGAATGAAATAAAAAGGTAACAACAGAAAGTCATTATAGCCTTTCTATCCTCCTGACATGTGCATCCATCCTTTCTCCCTATCTGTTCCTCAGACGTAAATAGTTTTTCCTCAGATGTGAGCGGTTTTTCTTCCGTCTCACTCATCTCCAGGGACAGGCAACTTAAAACAAAAGTGAAGCAAAATAAAAGAGGAATCTTAAAATGGCTACCCATCCTCTCGCCCTGCCCTCAGGGGCGAGCAGTTTCACTTACCCTCAGTCGCTCCCCGTGCGAGCCACCAAATGCCGCAGTCTGGCTGGGCACAATCAGGAGCCACTTGTCAAAAGAAACTAACTTTATTTTTAGAACCACACACGACAAACAAAATAGTCTCTCAGGAAAAACCCTCAGAGCCTCAACTGCCACCACCGGCTTTCCACAAGCCTCTCTCTCCCACACAAGCTTCTCTCCCTCTCCCACAATCCTCCTGCTCTTGAGGCCGATTGGCTGGGTCACGTGGGCGGAGCCAAAAAAGTCCCCCAATGAGCAGCTCCGTGGTCTGAAAGGGCAGGGAAACAGTCCAATGAGCATCACCGCAGAGGAGCCAATCAGCTAGATGTTGCTGGGGCTGCTGTGAGCCAATCGTCAGCCGGCAGCTGGAAGTTTGCTGGCAGCTGGAAGTTTGCTGGGGCCCCTTCGGCTGTGGCTCTCAACAAGCATGAACTTTAAACTTGTGATGCTTTACTTTCACAGTAGTAGGATGCAAGGAGGAGGTTTATAACCAAAATTTTCTTGAGTGATTACAAAACAGATTCTGCAATTCCTGAGGGTCAACAATCCTGTATTAGATGATCTAATCTTCAATCCAATTATATGTAAGTAAATATGGCTCTTGTGCATACATCACTCATTTCCATAGTCTGAAAGCCCATAGTTAAATTATTTTCCCTTCGTTTAGCTCATACTCATTACCTAATTGGACATGCATTACGTTATTTCAAAATTCAATCTTGTTGACAAGAGCAGACACTTCATATGATCATTTTAATTTTAATGTGTTTTTGGACTGCTGGGCATGTGACATTTTAGTAAAGTGGATTTTGTTTTCACAGCGCTTGGGAAAAGAACGTTCTTTATTAATTCGAGTGTTATGGGCATCGAAGATAATTTAATTAGATATAATTGATATAATTGTTATTTGACAACAAGAACAGATGTGCAGAGAAGGCAGAGTTTAAAATGCAGCAGTATCTTCAATCTAATCATTCCCTACATGTGTATGAAATTTGAAATTTTTTATATCTAACATACATTCATACATAGATTATACATTATATATATATATATATATATATATATATATTATACATTATATATATCATAAACATACAATGTATGTACTGTGTAATGTATATGATTATTTATGTCTATATTTTATATTAAAATATGCATATATGATATAAGATGTACATAGCATGCATAAGATATATAAAACGTATATATAATGAATATACACATGCATATACATGTAACTTATTTAAAAATCTTCAATTACGGTGTACTTTAAGACAAGTGGTTAACTTATCTGATGCTCCAGTTTGCCTTATGCTGGATTGTTAGGTTGTAATTCTGCAAGTATCTATTTGTTTTACTTCCGTATAATTTGTGAAGAGAGATAGTCTTTTTTTAAAACTGTTTTTTCACGGATGTTTATAATAGCACCAGTCTTAAAAGATAGAGATCATATCTTTCTCTAGAACAGAGACTAAGTTTGTTTAATATTCAGTCTAGTAAATTTATTTTGTCCCTCCAGAGGGGGAAAAAAATTGTAGGCTTCCTGGCAGTTCACTGTAAACCACTGGGCTCCCCAAACTGGGGTTGTTCATCAGTAACAACTAATTATGTATGCAGGCATTCTCTGGCCCTGCTCATGCTGCCTTATGGGAGTTGGGGCTGGCATAACTCGAGCAAAAGTGATGATATTCTGGCTACTTCTCTTGCTGTGAGTAATCAACTGCCCTTTGACTCTGACCCAGAAGCTTCATGTATTCTACTAGCATCCATAAAGCAATGGTAGACTAACTTGTTAGGCAGCAAGTAAATCATAATTCTTAACAGAATGATATATTAGTATATATTAAAAAATAAGTATATTGTATCAGCAAAATAAATAAATTTCTTGTAGCCTCATGTTCAGGTAGAAAACTAGAACCATGATCTTTGTGCATATGCAGAAATTGCTTAATGTAATTGATGCTAGTACTGAGCTTACATT
Organism: Marmota monax; assembly: GCF_021218885.2. NCBI lineage: Eukaryota > Metazoa > Chordata > Mammalia > Rodentia > Sciuridae > Marmota > Marmota monax. Next base: position 15,554,275 of record NW_026693934.1, on the reverse strand, counting down.
AAGGCCCTAGATCCTATTCCAACTTGTTCTCTGACTGTTTGTGAACTAAACACATTTATTTTTGTTCAATATGTCCCTCCTATTTACTTCACTTAATGCTCACAAATGCAAAATGCAGTTGTTTTAAAATTCCATGCTTCTTTATAAAAACATATTGTCATCTTTTTCTTATTGATTTTACAATATGTATTTAATTGGTCTGATGTATTTATTACAGATATGAGAAGGATGGAAGATACAGGGAGGTAAGGAGGATCAGTGCAGTTCTTCCTCTGTGGCTAAGTATATTTCCTATCTTTTTAGAATCCCTTTAGTGTTCATGGCTATGTTCCATGTATCAGATTCTGCAAAAATTCACTAGCAGAAGATATGACATCTTTACATAACCAAGGAGAAAAGGTCTGTATGCATCTTATGATAAGATACTGTTAGTTATGAGATGTGGAATATAATACAGTTACTTTTGGAAGTTGGACCACAAAAGAAACTGACTGAAATATGACAATAGGAAAATTACTTTGGTATTTATTATTTTGATGAAAGATGAAGACATATTATGCAGCTGTCATGACAATGGTCACCATAATATTGTTGTCAAGTGTTTTTTTTTTTAATTTTCTGTGCTTTGATAGTGGTAATGATTACTGTTGTTTCTATTTGCCCATAGTCACTGAACTATGCATTTATAACTGTGTAAATATTATCACATGTGAACTATTCCTCATAAAATAAAAAAAAATATAAGCTAGCATATGACAGAAAATTTTTATTTTCTCTATAACATCCCGGTCCCCCAAATGTCATAGCTTTTTATGGGGGTACAAGTTTTTAGGGACACCATGGTATCATCCTTCAGAAAAAATGGGGCTAAAAGGTATAATGTCAATATGCTTCCCAAAGTTTACCTCCTGAAAACAAGTTTCATTTCAGAGGTAAAGCAAAGCAATAGGAAGGGACTAAGGTTATGAATAAGGGCAAATAGTACTAAAATTGTGAATTTTAATTAGGGTGAGAAAAAGAGGCAAACAGAAGAAAGTGAAGCCCTGTGTAACTTAGAATTATTTCCCAGTGCAATTTCATTTAATCTTCCACTTCACATGATTTCCTGTGATTAAAACATACAAACAGGATACCTTTTCAGCTCAGTGCCTCCTTAGTAATGAAAAGAAAAATTCTGTTGATGTCTTCCCAACAGCATAAAAGAAGAAACTCTGTTCGTTTTATTATTGTTGTAACTATTGTAACAACTATTGTTGTAACTATCTAAAAAACTTAAGAGAGCTGTAATAGCAAACTTATATTTCTTTAATTTTCAAGATGACTGAAACCTGATTTGCCATGAATGAATAGCATGTAGTAAAAACATTGTTTTGACTTCCTGGGTCAAATATAAGATAATCGAAGGGATGATTATTATTAGGGACAGAATGATATACAATTTATCATAATCAATATCATCTGTATTTTTAGCATAGTATAGAAAAATCATCTGTATTTTTAGCATAGTATATAAACATAAAGAAGTAGTGTCCTTTCTGTTAATCTTCCATAACTATCACACAGATAATGGAATATAACCTCCTGATAGTGTTTGATTCACCGAGTGCCTGCCCTGTTCTAGTCAAATCAGGATGGCATATAATGCATGACATTCATTTCTAAGTTCCATTCAAGATTGACCATGCAGGCATATCAAGGCCACAGACTTTAGGGTTGTGTTATGGTAAGTTTCTATAGACAGGACTGAATTCAGTGAAATATTTCTTTAAAATGACTAGGAAAATATGCAAGGGAATCAAAGACAATACCCAAATATTTCAAGGTAATATTTAGGGGGTGAGGACTAGCTGTAAGTAGGAGTTGAGACCTGGGTTTGGTAATGAAATGTTTATCAATAGCTCTGGATGTGCAACATGAGGTCAGGTAAGATGAAAGAGACTGAACAGAGACCATGATGACACAGGGCATTGCTAAACTTCCCTTGTCATTGGGCATGGTGGAATATAACAGAGACAGGTTTCAGAAAAGGAATATAAATCTTGCTTGAGAGACATGTATCCTTGCAGTACATGATTAGAGCCGTAGGTCTTGACTCTATGGTAGATACTCTTCTCCCAGATGTCATTTGTATTGTAAGTACCAATTCCTACACTCCATGTGAGTGTATGTCTGATCCAAATAGTTCCAACATAAAGCAGGATCCTCACTTGAACAAGCATCATTTCAGGTAGACTGAGTGTAGGTCTAATTCCTCAAATGGCAAAATTAAGCTCCAAATATTGTGCTTATTATTATAGATTGTGTCCTTTCACTGTGTACTTTCAAAATATGTAACAGTTAATGTCTGAATCTAATACTGTTTGACAATAGGCATTGGTGGTCATTAGGAAAAATGGTATAATAAAAAGAAACCATTCTTGGAAAAATATGTAAAATATTTATATTTTCATGAAAACTCTTGTAGTTTTGATTTTGTGATCTTTAAAATGGGGAGATCATGATATTTAACATGCTGGCTCATTTGGAAGATCACATGGGAAAAATCAATCCTAGCAGACCAGCAAATGCTCAGAATAGACTGAACATACTGCAAATGTGATTCTCCAGACAGGGCAACATGATACATCTTCACATATCAAGTAAAATTTATTTTGATGACTTCATTTTTTTCTATTAGTTTTTGAAATAATTTTAAATGTACAGAATAGTTGGAGTTTGTATCTGTCACTAGTTAACGTCTCACATCCCTGGTAGAATTATTGACAATAAAAAAATTATTGCAGCCTTTTATGGAAGACTCAAAGAGAAATCCCTGTGCTTTTGGAGCAAGATGATTTCCTTCTAAGTAAAACCCTACTGAGAGAATCCTTCTAAGTAAAACCCTACTGAGCTATCCATATTAATAGCTTGCTACTAACTTATAGTAGATTTAGAGGAGTCACCACTTTGTCTTAAAATGGTTTTTTATATGAAACCCTTGCCATGAGTCAGGTGTCATCTAATGAAGGTGCCCATATATCTCAGTTGCTCAGTATGAAGAGAATTTAAGCTCAATGCCTTAGGGATAACTTTTAACCATACATTCCACTTTTACTCTAAAAAAGTATTTTTGCTACAACAATAAAATACCCTGTAATGACATTGTGATACACCTAATCCCTATGTCTGACTCATCACATGATCATCTAAGTGAAGCACATAGAGAACTTGGCCCCTTCACATCCTGCAATCCAAACTATTTCATAAGCAGCGTTTCCCTGTACCATATGACTCTGCTAGTAATTATCCATTTTATGGTAGCCTGTATAATATGGATTTTAACATGAGATTCCACATCATATTTAAAGAGGACAATGGACAGATGCTTCTGGTAGTCATTTGATATTATTAGAGGATAGTAAGGGAGGAAAGAGTCATGGAGAAGTGGCTGCATTCTGGAGATAGGTTGCTTGGGTTCAAATCCTCAGCCTTTCAAGCTCGTAGTTAACTGACTCTTATAAGCTGTGTGCTCTGAGCAACTTCTTTTGCCTCTTTGTGTCTTTTCTTTGCCTACATAAGAAGATGACTGTGATACTATATATAGGTTTGCTGTGGGATGAAGTAAATCAACGTACATAGAGCTTATAGAACTTTGCTTGACCCATAATTAGCCCTTAATTTGTTTTAAAAATTATCATTTGCTAGTCTTCTGGAAAATTGAAACTGTTTATTGAAGACTTAGCTATGACAGAATTTCTAGACAAAAGGACAATCCACATGATTTTGAAGGATGCTATGTTCTAAACTGATGATAGCTCGGTCTTCAATCCTATATAAAGCTCAAATACACGTTGTAGAAGAAATAAATGGAATTGAGAACAAGAGGAAAGTTTTCTGTACTGTACCTATTGACTTCCTTTGGAAAAAAAATATCTTTTCCATTCTGGAGTATTTATGTTGTTTGGCTGAATATTTTATTAACCCAGGGAAGGAATGCTTTCACCTCTATTTTCATGAATTGCACCACTCTACCAAGAACTGGACCTACCACAGGGCTATTCCAGGTTTCTCAAGACATTCAGAGAAGCGAGTAAAATGGGGGTCTTTCAGGGAAAAAGGCTTGTAATACACATTGGAAAAGAGTGCTTCTATTGAAATCTTTCCTCAGTGTTAGAAACAACCAGCACTTTTGTGCTGGTTGTCTGCAAAGCTTTGATGTCCTGGAAATGAAGGTTCATTGCAGATGGATAGCAGATAGGGACCAGCTGAGGCAATCTCTGAGGGTAAAAAGCTATAGCAGTATTGCTGATATGTTAAGAACTTTATAAAAGTTTCATGTTTGTCAAAATTCAATTCCATACTTAAGATTTGTATATTTCATGGTAGGAAAATCATGCCCATGTCTCTGTGTATACACAGATGGATAAGTATACATACATACACACACACACACACACACACACACACACACACATATATATATATATATATATATATATATATATAAAATATATGTATATATATAAAACATATGCACATATATTTTTCTATATGTTCATAGTATACACATATATAGAAAAAAAGCCCTGAATGATCTAAAGGAGAAATAGACAAATCCATACTCTTCATAGTCAATACTTTTATACATCTCTCAAGATAAATATCAACTTTAAGCCAATATTAGCAAGTAAAATGCATTCACATATAAAATGGATGGACCATCATGACCAACTATAATTATTTCAGGTGTGCAAGAAGAGTTTGTCATTTAAGAATTAATGGTACCATTCAATTATCAATCAAGTTAACATAAACCAATATCCCAAGCCAAAGCCTAGTTAAAAATGAGCAAGTTCAAATAATCTAAAAAGAAAATTGAATCAGTTAGCATTTTGAGGTGAAATTCATAAAGGATAAATGTAACTAATTTAAAATGTATAATTCATGAAATTTAGTACATTAATGATATTATATAGTTCCAAAACCTTTTCATCACCCCAAAGGGAAAGCCTTTATCCATTAAGCAAAAAGTAGTCATTCATCCTTCTCTTGTCCCCTAGCAACCATGAACTAACTTCCTTTTATTATGGATTTATCAATCCTGGAAAATGAAGACAACCAATATCATAAATATGTGATCTTTTGTGTGCAGCTTCTTTCACTAGGCATGATATAGAATATTCATCTATATTCTAGCATGTATCAGTACCTCATTCATTTTATGATCAAATAATATTCCATTGCATGAGTTTACTGTATTTTGTTCATCATTACTGATTGGCAATTTTGGCTATTGTGCATTAGTGCTCCCGTGAACACTCATGTAAAAATAGCTTTTGAATATATTTTCAATTTTTTTGTATGTACCTATTCCTAATAGTGGAATTGTTGGTTCATATAGTAGATTTAGGTTTAACTTTGAAATAAACTATCAAACCATTTTTCTAAAATGATTATAACATACTGCATTTTCCCCAGCTCAGTATGAAAGCTCCAGGTTCTCCACATCCTCACTGAGAGTTGTTATTGCCTACGTTTCTCCATTGCAGACTTCCTAGTAACTCTGCATCTCTGTCTCATGCTGGTTTTTATTTGCACTTCCCTAACACCTGGTGATATCAAGCATCACTTTATGTACTTATGGGATGCTTGTAGATCTTCTTTGGTGAAAGGTCTATTTAAGAAATCTGTCCACTTTTCTTCATACCTTTATTTTATTTATTCATTTTTATGTGGTGCCAAGGAATAAACCCAGTGCCTCAAATATGCTAGGCAAATACTCTACCACCCAGCCACAGCCACAGCCCTATCTGTCCACTTTTAAATTGGATTGTTTGCATTTTCATTGTTGAGTTGTAAATGTAATGATTGCATTTACAATCAAGAGCTAGTTTCCTCCTCTTTTATTTTTTGGAAGAGTTTGAGATAAATTATATAATTTTCTTAAAAAAATTTTCATAGAATCCATCAGGAAAATTATCTGATCCTGGAATTGTTGGGAGGTTTTTGGTTGCTAATTCGATATTTTTATTTTTATAGGTATATTCATATTTCTATTTGTGAGTTGATTTTTATGGCTTCTGTGTTTCTTAAAATTTTCAATTTTATGAGGTTACCCAATGAGTGGGTGTATAATTGCTTGTATATATGTGAACAATACTCTATTAGTACCACTTCTAATTTCACAAATTCTGTGGTAGTATTCACCTTCATTTCTAATTTTAGTAGTTTGAGTCTTTTTTCCTTTAAGCAGTCTAAGATAAATGTGATAAATGTTTGCAAATTATATGGATAGTAAGTCACTTTGCATTTTGTGAAAGTCTACACTTTAGTGTTTTTTTTTTGGTTATTTTTAGTTGTTTTTGTTGTTGTTATCCACAGTTGTATAATTTAGTTAAAAAAACAACATGCAAACAACAACAACAAAAACTTTACCAGTTAGGCACAGTGGTGCATGCCTGCAATCCCAGCAACTCACAAGGCTAAGGCAGGAGGATCACAAGTTAGAGCCAGACACAAGCCTCAGTAACTTACTGAGGCCCTAAGCAATTTAGTGAGACCCTGTCTCAAAATAAAAAATAAAAAGAGCTGGGCAAGGTGGCACATGCCTGTAAACCTAGCACCTTGACAAGCTGAGGCCAGAGGTTCATGAGTTCAAATCCAGCCTCATCAATTTATTGAGGCACTAAACAACTCAGTGAAACCCTGTCTCTAAATAAAATATTTTTAAAAGGGGACTAGGGATGAGGCTCAGTGGATAAGTAGCCCTGGGTTCAATCCGTGTTAGATAGATAGATAGATAAAATAATAAAATGGTCTGGGGATGTAACTCATTGGTAAAGTCTCTGGGTTTAATCTCCAATTCCAAAAAAAAAAAAAAAAAACAAGAAAAAAATAACAACAACAACAACAACAAAAACTTTGGTCTTTTCATATCTAATAAGAATAAGGCAGCAGAATACAACAGACACTAGTATGGCAACATGTACATCAATGGATGTGTAACTGATATGATTATGCAATCTGTATACGGGGTAAAAATGGGAGTTCATAACCCACTTGAACCAAAGTGTGAAATATGATATGTCAAGAACTATGTAATGTTTTGAACAACCAACAATAAAAAATTAAAAAAAAAAAGAATGTTACTGTCATCAGGAAAGATGGACAAGTCTTACTGTTTCAATTTTATAGAGAACGAAGTTAGGGCACAGAAGCTTACGCCAAAGGACATTTGAACAGGTATAGATTAAGAATGAAAATCTCAAATTATTGGTTTTGACATTCTTTTATCTGGCAAATTCTCCTCAGGCAACGATTTTAAGATTCTCCCTAATCATATGTTACCAGAATAGTTTTCTTTCTTCCCTTAATTTGTTGTTTGGAAAAAATGAGGTAGTACTAGGGGGAAAAAGAAAAGAGAAAAAGGACTTGATAATTCTTCAACATAAAGACTTACATCTTGAATTTAGATGTGATTTAATATTCTAATAATCTGTTCACCCTTGCTTTATTTTCATTCTCAACCTAGACTATGTGAAGGCAAAGTATGGTGGTATCACCTTATTTGCTATCTAGCAGTGACTTGACCTTTGTTTGGTTTATGAGTAGGACCTTAATAATTTGTTAAATTGAAGAAAATCATGAGTTGAATGGATAAAGTGTTCACATAGTTAAATGATGTTTGCAATTAAAAGGAGTTAAGTCCTGGCATAGGCTGTGACATGAATAAGCCTTAAAAATTACATTATGAGAGAGAGAAGGTAAATTGCACGGTAATGGAAGGAGACCCTCAGGGTTATACAGTGGAGGGGGTAGAGAGAGAGGAGGGGAGGGGAGGGGAGAGGTGGGGAGGGGGGAGGGTGGATGATGGGAAAGGCAGCGGAGCACAACAGACACTAGTATGGCAATTTGTAAATCAATGGATGTGTAACTGATGTGAATCTGCAATCTGTGTATGGGGTGAAGGTGGGAGTTCATAACCCACTAGAATCAAAGTGTGGAATATGATATGTCAAGAAATTTGTAATGTTTTGAACAACCCACAATAAAAAATTAAAAAAAAAAAAAAAAAAAAAAAAAGAATTCAAAGTTTAAAGTGATATCAGGGGATCCTATTTGCTTATAAGTTCCTAGATATCCTATGTCTTGGAATATGTGTATAGATGGAAATATAATAAAATGTTTTTGATGGTAATGGCAAAAAAAAAAAATTACATTATGAGCCCACAACTAATATCATATCCAATGGTGAAAAGTCAGAAGCCATTTATTCTTCAGAATCAAATATTCAGAAAGTTGAGTGCTACACATCTAATTCAAATGGGACTATTCTTCTTATATCTTTAATTAGAAATTTAGAAATATGGTATGACACCCTCTAAATGGCCCGACATCTGGAATTGGTAAAACATGAAGCATCTCACAGAAAGGAATTAATGGATTAAAAAAAAAAAAGAAAAGAAAGAAAAAGACTCTAACATCTATTGAGTGTTTATTGTTAATCAAACCAAATACTGTACTAAATTCCATTCATCTATTTTTAAACATCCAAAGATTCCTGTATTTTTTATTGGAGTATCGTAATTATACATAATAGTGGGATTCATTATACTATATTTGTACTCGGCATTTAACATAATTTGATTGATCTCATTCCTCAGTGTCTTCCCTTTCCTTCCCTCTGATATATATGTCCTACTCTCCCACTATCTCTTATATTATCATGATTTCAATGAGTGCATCATAATTACATATATATGGGATTCATTGCATATATATATATACATATATATATGTATATATATATATATATGAATGACTCATTGTGGTATATTTTTACATAGACATAGCATAATTTGGTAGATTTTTTTTCTGAGTATTTCCCATGCTCTTTGCTCCTTCCTCCTTTCTCTCCTCTAATGGAAAGATCCAAAAAATAATTTTTCATCTGTACTTCAGAATTCCTTCAACATTCTGCCCTTAACAATACTAAAAGCTTTAATGGCTGTGTTTTTCCCTAGAATGTATTCATCAAGCGCACATCAACACTTAGCTGTGCTTTCTGATTTAGTTCCAACAATTCATTCTCTCCTATCAGAGATTCATTTATGAAAAATAGTGAGTTTTATGATTTTGTTTTTAAACACTTTCTCCCATTTAGTGGGGATGTATCTGTGTCTTGTTAACCTTCCCTTATCCTATGAAATTTTTATTTACCTTTACTCTTTTACTAACTAGTAACATATTTTACCTTACAATTTACATTAACAGAGAATTCTGAATTTAAAATTAAATGTGTAATCTTTTTGTGAAATTCTTCTATGAGAAGATTTTTCCATTTGGAATCAGTTATATATTCATCAAGTCCCACATAAACATATAATTTCATATTTGGTCATTATCAATATTTTTCCTTTTATAATTTGTTTGGCATTTATTTTATCCCTTGATCATTGATATTTTTTTCAGTTTTACTGATAGTAATTAATTTAAAAAAATGTATATGAACAATAGAGTTTCTAAGTACTTGTCCTACTAAAAACTCTGAGTTTGTTCTCCCATATAAATTCTTGGTGTTGAATTCTGGGTTGGAAATATTTTCCTATGTTTTTGGAATTTCATTGAGATATACATCTTTTGATTTTTATTCAATATGTTCTCAACTCAGCAGACATTTTCAGTAAGAGTTTTTAAGTTTTTAAATATAGCAAGCAATATTACTGGACTGCTTCTTTGCTTTTGGTCTTCACCTTGTGGCAGAGAACAGTATTAGCAGGATTCATTCACTAGGCTTGCTTCCAAGGAGGTATGACTGTGGGGGTAAGTTCTCCTCAGCAGAAATGAGCAGCAAAGAGGTACATTTGTTCTACAATTGAAAAGATGTCAGCCATATAAAGCTCTTGTGAAGCCTTGCCATCCTCAAGATTGTTGGGGATGCTCAAGACGATTCCACATTGTTCAGCCACTGTACCTTAAACCTCAGGATCATCACACAGAGACCCCTTCACTCCTGTTAAACAGGGTACCGAATTCCACGTGTTCAGCAAGAAATAATGGTTTATTTAATTAAGCTACAGAAATACTGAGATATTTTTGGTCTTACATTGTAATTCAACCTAAAGATTATCTAAATATGTTACATGTGCTAAATACATGACAGAATCCCTGGTATTTCCTTCTTGAACTTTGCATATTTTTCTATTCCAATTCTATAATTTTTTTGTTTGATTCCTGTGAGAGGTACTTCAGTCAACCTCTGTGCTTACAAGTTTTCAGTAGGTTCAGCCATCTTTTTCTTTAGTAGAGATGATTTTCATTTCGAAGCATCTTTTTTTTTTCCCTCCACCAGGGATTGAACTCAGAGTCACTTAACTACTGAACCATATCTCTAGCCCTTTTTTGTATTTGATTTAGATACAGGGCCTTACTGAGTTGCTTAGAGCCTCATTATGTTACTGAGGCTGGCTTTGACTCATAATCCTCCTGCCTCAGCCTTTGGAGCTATTAGGATTTATAGGCATGTGCCACTTTGCAAGGCAGATTCTTTTTTTTTTTTTGTATGAGGGATTGAACTCAGGGGCACTTGACCACTGAGCCAAATCTCCAGCCCTATTTTGTATTTTATTTAGAGACAAGATCTCACTGAGAACTCGTGATCCCCCTGTCTCAGTCTCTCTAGCCACTGGAATTATCGGCATGCACCACTCCATCTGGCCCAATATTCTTCATCGATTTTTTTCAGAACAATCTGTTCTTTTTTCTGTAATGTAATATAACTCTGTAGAAATTAATTGCATTTTGTAAAATTAATTGTTATTTTATATTATATAGTCTTAAGTTCCTTATTTAAAGAACAATTTACTCAATTGTTTTTGATGATTTAACATTTTTTTGTTGTTGTTGTTTTGGTTCTTCCTCAATTGCTCTTTCTTAAATATTTGGTAAATTTTGTTTGAGTGTTTCTCTATTTGAGAATACCTGTTAGCCTGTTCATGCACATATTTTATGCACTGTCAAAGTTACCCTTCTGAACTCAGTAGAAGGAAATGTGTTTCCAGTAGTCATGCATGATTCTATAGCACATTCTATTTTAGGCATTTTTGTTATTTCTGTATTTTTACTCATTTTCTGAAACAAAAAGTTCCAACTCTGTTTCAGGTACCTATACTTAACGCTCCAGCATGCAGGTATCACAAATAGAGGCCAATATTCAAAACTAGCACAAATAGAGGCCAAGACATGTACTTTCTAACCTAACTGAAAAATAATCAGATCAGCTGCCCATCTTTGATCATCTTTCACTTGCCATTTGCCCACAGACTGCCTGTGACCACCCACAGACCACGCACCCATAGATTGCCTACTGCCTGCTGCCCACTGCTGCCTGGAAGTCCATTGTCAGGATTCCCACAAGTTGGGTTACACACAGCTGCTGCCATCTTGGGACACTGGCCAGGGCTTGAAGATTTGCTGAAGCCACTGCTACCATCTTGGGGAACGGCCTCCTCAGTTTGGGGACACCGTCCAGATATAGAAAATATATTATTGGGGTACCTGCAGGTCTGATTGCACCTGAGGTCTTCCTGCTGGGTGTGCTAGTGGCCGTCATCTGGCTCACTCTTTGCAGGGTCACTCCTTTTGTGAGTGCATCCCTGGTGGTCTCTCTGCAAGATGAAAGTGCATTGAGATCTTGGGGCTGCAGTAAGCCAGAGTCTGGGGAATCTAAATCCCAAATCTGTGAGATTGAAGCTGGGTCTGTGTGGGTCAATCTGGGTCTGGCAAACCTATAGATAGCTAGAGACTGGGGGAAGTGCTCTGGGGAGAGCACAAGTTGGAGAAAATGGAGAAAACCAGGCTCTCTCTAGATCAGTGAGGCCTGAAGTGCATAGGGATGAAAGGGGTCAGCTACAATGGGTGGGAAGTCTGGAAGAATTTGGAAGGGCATCTTGGCTAAGCAAGCCAACTGGTCCAGCAGCCACAGGGCTGCAGCTATCATCACACTTCAGACAATTCCATGTATCAGCAGAGAAGAGAAGCTGAGAATTTTTTTGAAAATCAATGGAAGCAATCATATTTTCCCTTGAGACCCCCCCATCCATTTCCCCCCTTTCTCTCACATTGCTACCATCTTTGAATCCAAATATTTTCATGCATCAATTTATTGAGGAATGGAATATCTGAATAGTATATTACAGTTTTGTTGTGTATTTGTATATTTTTACCTTTATTTTTAAATTTGTATGTATATTTTTTCTCATTTAGATGTCTCTTTGAATTCACTTTCTCACTTCTCTCATGCTAACAGCCAACCTCTATTAATTCCTCCTTTGCTCTTAGTAAAAATTTTTTACCTCTGTCTTCTCTCTCTTTGCCTCATAAATATCATATCCTACACTACTGCTGTTCCCTCTTTGCCTATCACTTGGAACCATGAAGCCTTTTAGCAAACTTACTGTTTATATTGCAGAGAATATTTGAACACAACATTTCTGCTTATTGTGACAAAACTGTAGATCGTTTAATAGGAACTATTTGGTTTAACATTGTATATTGTTTGCAGTGGGTGCTGTTAATATTGGTCTGGTACTGGAATAGGTACTGGTTAAAGGTGAGGTACTGGAATCCTTCAGAAACACTATGAGGTTATAGGGTAGAAACTGTACTGCCTTGAAACCATACCACTAGATGGGAAGATATACGAACAACATGAAAAAACAAGGGAGCAAACAAGAGGTGCCAACAATAGGATCCATAGACAACACATAGAAGAAATGTTAGAGAAAGAGTCTAGAAGGTACATAGTGAGACTGATCTTCAAAATAAAGAATGATATCGGAGAGAAAATATAGGAAGTGAAAGATCACATAAATAAAGAGGCATAGAGTATAAAAAGGAATCAAGCAGAAATCATTGAAATGAAGAAAACAATAAAAACAAATTTAAAATTCAATGGAAAGTATCACCAACACACTAGACTACTTGGAAGACAAAATCTCAAGCAATGAAGACAGAATATATACTATTGAAAATAAAGTGAATTACACAGAGAAGATGTTAAGAAATAATGAATGGAACTTCCAAGGATTATGGGATAACATTAAAAGATAAAATTTAAGATTTATTTGATTAGATGTAGGCATTGGAGATACAAAACAAAAGAATGCACAATCTTTTCAATGACATAATATCAGAAAATGTCCCAAATCTAAAGAATGAAATGGAAAATCAACTACAAGGGCTTACAGGACCTCAATTACACAAAATAAGAGCAGACCCACACTAAGGCACATTATAATGAGAATGACTAACATATAAAATAAGAATAAAATTTTAAAGGCTGTGAGAGACAAAAAAATCAAATTACATATTGGGATAACCAATTCAGATCTCAGGTGATTTCTCAACTCAGACACTCAAAGTTTGAAGATCTTGGAATAATATCCTTTAATTTCCAAAAGAAAATGGATGCCAACCAAGAATTTTATATCCGGCAAAATTAACTTTAAGATTTGAAGGTAAAATCTTTCCATGATAAGTAAGAGTTAAAAGAAATCACATCTAGAGAGCCTCACTACAGAACATTTTCAGCAAAATATTACATGAGGAGGAAATGAAAAAAAAAAAGAAATAAAAATCAGGAAAGGAAGGAACTACTCTAAAGGAAAAGTCAACCAAAGGAGAAACTAATTCAAGTTAAAAACCAAAACAATATCAAAATGATTGGAAATACAAATCATATCTCAATAATAATGGCATAGACTCGTCAATCAAAAGACATAGACTATCATATTGGATTAAAAAAAGACACAATAATATGTTGTCTTTAGAAGATTCATCTCCTAGGAACAGACAACCACAGACCGAAGGTGAAATGTTGGGAAATAACGTATCACTCACATGGACTGCATAAATAAGCAGGATTTCCATCCTCATATAAGATAAGGTAGACTTCAAGCCAAAGTTATTCAGAAGGGATAAAGAAGGACATTTCACACTGCTTCAGGGAATCATACATCAACAAGACATAATAATCTTAAATATTTATGACCCAAACAATGGAGCATCTATAAACATCAAGCAAACACTTCTCAACTTCAAGAATCAAATAAACCACAGCAAAATAATACTGGGTGACTTTAACGCACCTCTCTCACTATTGGATAGATCTTTGAAATAAAAACTAAACAAAGAAACTATAGAACTAAATAATACAATTAATAATTTAGACTTAATGGACATATATAGAGTATTTAATCCATCATCTAGAAAATACACTTTTTTCTCGGTATCACATGGATTATTCTTTAAAATAGACCATATGTTATGCATAAAACAACTCTTAGCAAATAAAAAAATAGAAATACTACTCTATGTCTTATCAGATCATAACTGAATGAAACTAGAAATAAAATACAAAATAAAAATAGAAGCTACTCTAATACCTGGAGACTAAATAATCTGCTGTTGAATGATGAATGTATAGCAGAAGAAATTAGGGAGTAAATAAAAATATACTTAGAGGTAAATGAGAACACCAATATGGCATATCAAAATCCCTGGGACACTATGAAGGCAGTGGAAAGTTTATTGCATTAAGCTCATTTATTAACAGAATAAAAATTCAACACATAAGTGACCTAACATGATATCTCAAAGTCCTAGAAAAAGAAGAATAAATCAACAATAAAACAGTAGAAGACAGGAAATAATTAAGATTGGAGCTGAAATCAATGAAATTGAAACAGAAGAAACAATTCAAAAATTGAAAAGATGAAAATCTGGTTCTTTGAAAAAATAAATAAAATTGATAAGCCCTTACCTACACTAATAAAGAGAGAGAGAGAAAAAATTCAAATAACTAAAATTTGTGATGAAAAAGGAAATATGATGGACACTATTGAAATACAGAAGATAATTAGAAACTATTTTGAAAACTTATATTTCAATAAAATAGAAAATCTCAAAGATATTGACAAATTTCTAGAAACATATGATCTACCCAAACTGAATTAGGAGGACACACACAATTTAAACAGTTCAATTTCAGGTAATAAAATAGAAGATGCCATCAAAATCCTATCAAACAAGAAAAGCCCAGGACAGACGGATTTATAGTCAAGTTCTGCAAGAACTTCAAAGAAGAATTAACACCAATACTCTTCAAAGTATTCCATGAAATAGAAAAGGAGGGAACCCCCTTCCAGACTGACTCTATGAGGCTAATATCACCCTGATACCAAAACTAGACAAAGACATATTAAGGAAAGAAAACTTCAGACCAATATCCCTGATGAACATAGATGCAAAAATTCTGGTAAATCATATACAAAAAAATATTAAAACGATAATGCACCACAATCAAGTGTGGTTCATCCCAGGGATGCAAATTTCATTCAACATATGGAAATCACTAAGCTTAATTCGTCACATCAATAGACTGAAAGAAAAGAATCATATGATGATCTCAATAAATGCAGAAAAAGCATTTGACAAAGTATACCACCTCTTCATGATTAAAATACTAAAAAAATCTGGGGATACTAGAAACATACCTCAACATCATTCTAAATGGAGAAAAATTGAAAGCATTTCCCCTAAAAAAGGAACAAGACAGGGATGCCCTCTATCACCACTTCTATTGAACATATTCTTGAAAGTCTAGCCAGAGCAATCAGACCAATGAAGGAAATTAAAGGGATAAGAATAGGAAAAGAAGAACTCAAACTATCACTATTTGCTGACAACATGATTCTGTATTTAGAAGATCCATAAAAATTCCACCAGAAATTTTCTAGAACTAATAAGTGAATTCAGCAAAGTAGCAGGATATAAAATCAACCCATAAATCAAATGCATTTCTATACATCAGTAATGAATCCATTGCAAAGAAATTAGGAAAACTACCCCATTTAAAGTAGCTTGAAGCTATTTTTTAAATACTTGGGAATCAATCTAACAAAAGAGGTAAAAGGCCTCTACAATGAAAACTACAGAACACTAAAGAAAGAAATTTAAGAAGACCTTAGAAGATGGGAAGACCTCCCATGCTCTTAGAGAGGAAGAACCAACATTTTCAAAATGGCCATGCTACCAAAAGTGTTACACAGATTTAGTACAATTCCTATTAAAATCCCAATGACATACAAGTAGAAAAAGTAATCATGAAATTGAAAAATAAGAGACCCAGAATAGCCAAAGCAATTCTTAGCAAGAAGAGTGAATCAGGAGGCATCACAATACCAGACCTTGATATATACTACAGAACAATATTAACAAAAACAAACAGCATGGCATTGGCACTAAAATAGACATGTAGACCAATGGTACAGAACAGAAGACTCAGAGACAAACATGCATAAATACAGTTATCTCATACCAGACAAAGGCACCAAAACATACATTGGAGAAAAGATAGCCTCTTCAACAAATGGTGCTGGGAAAACTGGAAATTCATATGTAGCAAAATGAAATGAAATCTCTATCTCTCACCTGCACAAAACTCAACTCAAAGTGGATCAAAAACTTAGGCACTAAAACAGAGACCCTGGGCCTAACTGAAAAAAAAAAAGTAGGCCCAAATTTTCATCACATCAGCTTAGGTCCTGACTTCCTTAACAAGAGTCCAAAAGCCCAAGAAGTGAAATCAAGAATCCATAAATGGGATCGAATGAAACTAAAAAGCTTCTTCTCAGCAAAGAAAGCAATCAGTAACCTGAAGAAAGAGCCTATTGACTGGGAGAAAATATTTACCACACACAGCTCAGATAGAGCACTAATTTCCAGGATATATAAAGACCTCAAAAAACTTACCACCAAAGAAACAAATAACCCAATCAATAAACGGGCCAAGGAACTGAATAGACACTTCACAGAAGAAGAAAAGCAATCAATCAATAAACATGAAAAAAAAGTTCATCTTTGCTAGCAATTAGAGAAATTCAAATCAAAACTAAGATTTCATCTCACTGCAGTAGGACTAGAATGAGTACAAGCAACAATAAGTGTTGACGAGGGTGTGGGGGAAAATATATATATGGCTGGTGGGACTACGAATTGGTGTAACCACTATGGAAAGCAGTCTGGATATTCCTCAGAAAACTTGGAATGGAACCCATTTGACCCACTTATCCCAGTCCTTAGCTTTTATTCAAAGGACTTAAAGTCAGCATATTACAGTGATGCAGCCATGTCAGTGTTTATAGCAGCTTTCACAATAGCTTAAACTATGGAACAAACCTAGATGCCTTCAACAGATGAATGGATAAAGAAAATGTGGTACATATACACCATGGGATATTACTCAGCCTTAAATAATAAACTATTGCATTTGCAGGCAAAGGAATGGAGTTGGAGAATATCATGCTAAGGCAAAATAAACCAACACCCCAAAACCCAAAGGCCAAATGTTCACTCTGATAAGCAGATGCTGATTTATAATGGCTAGTGGGCAGGTGGGTGGATGGGTGGGGATGTTAAACAAGAATGAAGGAACTTTGGATTGTGCAAAGGAGAGTGTTGGGGAGAAAGGTACTGGGCAGATGGGAAGAGCTGTGGAATGAGATGGACATTGTTACTCTGTATACATGTGTGATTACACTACCAATGTGACTCTTCACTATAGAGAGCCAGAGGGGAAAAAAAGAAAAATAATCAGATCAACATGAATGCTAAAATAATTGCCCTGGAGCACCTTCTGCTCAGTACATCTTTCATTTCTGATCTTGAGAAACCTGTTGACTAGTCATACCTTTCTTAGGAATTGCCCTTATTTTTTTATTATTAACATATTTCTAAAAATCTTTCACTGGCAGATGGGAAGCAATATTTGTTCTCATAGATCTTATGACATTTTATTTTTTCCAATACATTTTCTGCAAATTCTGAAAGTTTTTAGAAGTTTGAGATGGATGCCTGTTTCTGATTAGTTCTTTCCTACCCCCAACTCATTTGGGGAACTTTTCAAAGTCAAGTCAAGCAACAGCAATTCAAACAATCCCAACTTTTTCTCACTCAGTGACAGAATTTCTGGGAAGTCTCACAAATTGAAGGAGCAAAACAATATCCACCAATAGCTTTGTAGATGAGGCCATTCTTTATAAATGAAAATCTGTTTCTCACGTACTAGGACATTAACAGTCATGCAGAAAAACTTACCAAGTTTAGGAAATTGGTAGACCTATGGTTCAACAAGCAGTAGGCAGAACATGTATTCCTCTGTGAACCTCTATTCCATAGATTCTTGGAATGAACCCATTTAACCATGAACGATAAAGAATGTTGCAGATTTCAGAAGAATCTTCAAGAAATACACTAAGTTCTGTGAGCATATAACATATGCTTTCAGTAGTGTGATATTATGAATATTTTAAGCTTCATGTTATCTAATTCTCTGTTGAGTTCTTTAGCAGTTTACATCATTTAACTCTTACTACTCTCTATAGGTCAGGCACTTATTCCACAGAAGAGGGTATTGAAGAACCAACAGAATAAAGAATTCATCCAAGATCACAAAAGTCAGCAACGGCATTTGAACTCATGTTCTCTTGACTTCAAAGTGCAGGCTTTGATCACCATGATTGATTACTGAGTTTTTCTATACTGTGAAATATGCCATATTGCTGTATGTTATCCAAATCTAAATAATAATAATAAGAAGAAGAAGAAGAAGAAGAAGAAGAAGAAAAAGAAGAAGAAGAATCCACTATACTTACAATTCTAATAAATCTTTTCTTTTCACTTGATGATAAGACATTAGTGATTCTGTTTGCAATCTGAAATGGAATAATCAACCAGAACAGTCTAAAGAATGAAATTATGTACTTAAAATACTTAGCATAGGTGCTGACAGAAAGTGCACATTTAGTTGGTGTTGCACTGTTGAAACCCTCTCATGTGCTTCATTCCAACAGGCTGGGCTCTCAATGACTGACACAATATAAATCCATGCTCAGCACTTAGCTGAGATGCACTTAAGTGAATGAACAACCTCTAAAACCCCAGAAGTAGAATCTTTAGTGGCAAAATGACTTCCTATTTTTCTACTTTGTTATTCCCAGCACACAGACATGCAGTATTTGAATTCAAATTTCTGTATTAAAGTATGGGCTCTTTTCTTATAATCTTGACCACTTCATAATATCAAAATGTGGAGAGAGAATGTTGTGCATATTTTATTATGCCTACATGTGCATTTATTTAAAAGGAAGCAAAGTATGATATACAGTGGTTTAATGGTTTTAAATAACTTCCGGTACATTTTATTGCATTCACTGTCAGGGAGGGAAAGTTGGATGGGGATAATAAATTAAATAGACATTTAATACTTTTAGTTTTTGTGGGCTTTGGATACCTACCATTTGGTTGTTTTGACAACTCTGTAGTTCTTCTACTACCTTCTTCTTTTCCTGAATTCCAGGTAGCCTACAGAATGAGGGAACACAAAGATACAGATTGTAGGTTCAGATCATAAACTGATAATCACCTGCAGCATCCCATAATTTCCCTGCACGCAAGAAAAAGACATTTCTTAAGTCACGTAATTATAATTTTATGTGATATCCTTCACAATTCTATTTGCGTGGAAAGCAATCCCCAACTGCCTACCATTTGCTCCTAAAATTGAAATGTAAATGTAATTGGAGGCTAATGCGGGATTATAATTGTTGCCATGTTAGCTATTTATATGCATGCATTGTATGCACAGTAGATATTTTGAATGTAAGCAATGCTGGTAAGAACATAACAGAGACTGAGTCTTAAGAACAGAATGAGAAATGTATCTAACATCATTTACTTTGCTTTAAAACTGTGATATAAGAAGGATATGTTATATGCAATACTGATATGAGAAAGTTAGAAGATACTGTTAGTGAAGTACAAACAGCAAAGTGTTCTTCTCATATAATACTGCCAAGCTAAATGACCTTCTCAAGAATGCTGACTTTGCATGTGGAAACCCTAATGCACAATTTGGGGAGCACTGTGATTATGATTCTTACTAATAACTCATGGGTTAATGATGTATTCCAAGTTCTCTTTAGTAACTCACTGTGGTTATGCAATTAACAAAACAGATAAGCTTTTCTGAAAATCCCTTTTTTCACACTTGCCTCTTTATAGGGTCATGATATTTGGAACTAAAATTAAAAAAAAATTGACACATTTCATCCGACCATGTTCTGAGCTACCTTCCTGTACCACACCATCCCACAAGGATATTCTCCTGTACCTGGAACCGAGAGCTATGGAATCAGCTGACCATGGACTGAACTTCTGAAACCATGAGCCAAAATAAACGATTTTTCCTTGAAAGCAAAGCAAAACAAAAGTGCCTTTCTTTTTTGAACCCAGTCAATATTTTGCTGGTTTATATATTACTTTTTTGCTTATTCAGAGTCTTGCTCTGTACCTTAATTTATATTTGGTTCTGGGATTGTTTAAAATTTTATTTGAAGAAAGAAGAAAATAATGACATCCTCAAAACAAAATGACAAACCAAGAGAAGAAGGCAAATAACATCAACCCTCCTTTGTGTTAGTCCCCTGGATGATGTCTGCTGGCAAAGGAAGTTCAGATGTTCATACCTGTGTGTTCATTCCCTGATGAGATTGCTAATGGCAAATGTCACCACAGTGACTCCTTTTATTATTTATTTTTTTGTACTATTCTTTTTCAAAATTTTCTTACATTTGTCATCTGTATTTATCAAATCCCATTTATGTGGAATGGATAGGGAAAACAAAATTGTTGCCATTAGACATATTGAGAAATGAAGACTTATGAGGTAAACTTAGTCTAAGCTAACAACTCTACCAATCAAGCTAGTTCAGATAAAGCCTTTAACTGGGTCTGCCTTATTGATTATTGTGTGATCAGTAGGTAATATAGTGCCTAGGACATAATTACTGCTTCTTAAATAGCTGTAAAATAAACAACTGGGTGAAGAGAGACAGAATTTGAGTCTACCGTGCTACATCCATACACCTATCCATACTTCTTCTCTGTTCCATAAAGCAAGAAAATTCATTCCTTCAACTTCTCTGAATTTTGCTTTTAACTTTTATTGTCCCATAATCTTATTGCAGAGCTCACTATACACTCTGGCAGTGGAGACTATAAAAGGACTTATGAGATGATAATAGTTTATAATCATGATCTTTTCCTTCTAGATTTAAATGCTGACTCCAATTACCAGTGTCATTGTAATTAATATTTCTTAACATTTATGCTGTGCTTAATATTTTTAAAGCACTTCAGAGTTATTTAGTGAATGGCCTAACATTCTCTTGAAGGATGGCATTATTATTATCTGCAAATTCTATAGATAAAGTTCTTGCTTAAGAAATTTGACAAAGACACTTGGCTAATTTTTAAGAGAAGGTAGCTCATTTGAGCCTGTAGCTAGACAGGAGCATCATGGTGCAAAGAAAATAGTACTTTTTCTTGCTGGAAGTCAAGGGGTACATTTAGAGCCCCTTCTACTCTGAACTGTGATAGGCACAGTATTTATTTCCCATATCACCTCTCATCTTTAATAAAGCCTTCATTAAAACTTTTTTTTTCTTTCCTTTTCCTACTTAACTCAAGAAAGTCTCCAGTTCACCTCTCAGGAGGGCAGGTGTGCATGAAGACTATGGTCATAAGTGACAGAAGAGGAAGATCAGTTGTTGCAGGGCTGCCTCTTGACCTCCAGGGGGCTCCCCAGGGACTGCTTGTCCACTCTTTCATTCACTGCTCCTTGGTGAGTAAGGAAGTGGTTGTTCTCATTTAAAAGATAGAGCAGCCATGGTCAAGAAGATCTAGGAGGCTTGTCAAGGTTTGGTTGACTTCAGAGTCATCCCTGATCTCTTATTCAGAGGCTCTATTGTGAAGTCAGTGAGTCAGTTTTCTTACTGTTGAACAGTCTGTGCCCAGAGTAATTTCACTTGTTTTGATTCTGCTAAAGTTTCATTCTCAAATGTTCCCCCAAAGTCCCATGTGTTAAAGGCTTGGCCCCAGCCCTTGGAATACTGGGAGGACCTTTAAGAGGTGGAGCCTAGTGGGAGGTCTTTAGGTCTTTGGAGGAATTCCTGTGAAGGCAGTTTTGTGGAACCCAGCCCCTTTGTCTTTCTTTCTTTTGTTTCCTGGCCATGAGGTGATTGGTTTTGCTCTTCCGTGTACTATCTCACCATTGGCCTAAAAGTAACCTGTCTAAGGGTGAGCCTCTGAAACTAACGGTGAGCCAAATCAACCTTTTCTTTTTGTAAGTAAATTTTCTCAGATATTTGTTCTAGTAACATGAAGCTGACTAACACAGATCCTATCCAATTTAAGTTGTCCCTAGGTGTAGCATCTAAGAATAAATATGGGGCATTGAGAGTGTATGTAGTATAGAGGAAAAAGTTGAAGAGGTTTAATGGTCTGAATATAGTTCCCAGGCTCATTAGGAAGTAAATATTCAGTATTGGGCAACTAATTTAATGCATAATACCTCAGTTTTTTCTTCTGTAAAAGGTAATACTCTACCCACCCCAGAGTACAAAGTAAATACCCTATAAATTGTTATTTTTAGAAAATTACAAAAATAGTAAAATAAAAAGATAAAACTGGAAAAGTTTTTAGTGGAAAATATTACACTTTAGAATATTTTATACAATTATAAAAATAGCACTATATGGTCATCTTCATTGTGTTTCAGTGTTTTGTGTATTAACATAACACCATATATTAAATCAGTGTACTTTTAACTTATTTTTCATCTTCAAAAACTACATATGCTCTTGCAATAAATTATTCAAAGGAATTAAACTTATAGTTTTCCTACAACAAAAATTCAGGATTGAAACTAGAGTTTCAAAGGATACCAATGTCAGACACTGCAAATGTATTTTCATAATACAATAAAACTGGTTTGTTAATTTAATACAATGCTATCAAATGCCGAGTTTAACAGAACTCAGTTTTCAAATTCATCACATGAAACAGAAAACACAAATACATAAAGGAATATAACATGGCAGTGATAACATTAAAATGCATGCTGCTTACTGTATGATCCAGCAACTGTGTTCCTTACTATTTACCCAAAGGAGGTGAATACACATCCACACAGAAACCTGCATGGAGATGTTCCTAAAAAAAGTTTTATTCATAATTGAACAAACTTGGAAGCAACCAAATTTGCCCTCAGTAGATACAGATACTTCCAAAAAGAAAAAAAAAAATGTAGTGCATACAGATAATGGGGTATTTTTCAGAGCTAAAAAAATGAACTCTCAATCCATGAGAAAACATAAAGGAAATTTAAGTGCATTTTACTAAGTGAAAGACACCAATTTGAAAAGGCTGCCTACTATACAATTCCAGCTTTGTGAAAAGGCAAATGATAAAGATGCTGATATAGTCAGTGGTTTTCTGGAGTAAGGGGGAAGGGGTAGATGAAGAGGAGGAGCTAAATGCCAGTATTTCCACGTTTTCCACCATTATGATTTGCATGAATAATGACAGTTGATTCTTTAGACATAGTTATTTAAAATAATTTAGGAACCCTTCTTCAATTTCATCAATGTTAAGAAATAGCACTATATTCATCAAATCCCAGATTTCTAAAAACATACAATACATCTGGATTCTGACACTATTCATGCATACACACATTCACAAACACCTGGGTGTGTGTGTGTGTGTGTGTGTGTATATATATATATATATATATATATATGCACATATCTGTATAACATTTAAGAAGTTTATATATATTTATGTGTAAAAACATATGCAAATACATACATATATATATATATATATATATATATATATATATATATATATATATATATATATATATATATACCTTTTAAAATCTTATTGGTGGATCTAAAGAAAGAAAGGGGAGTAGACATATAATATAAGAAAAGTGTTGATTATACAATATGTATAAAATACTATGCTAAGCATTAGGATTGAAAGAGTTATGGGCTCACTTTCAAAATTTGGTTGGAAAAAACAATGGATTGTCAACAATGGGAATGGTCTCCAACAGTAATGGTAAAGAGTGAAGTATCCCAAATTCTCCAGAGCTCCCATTTCTGAATAATTAGTGAAGACAAGTCTGAAGGAGATACATTTTTAGCAATTCTTCCCTCTGTTTAAGAAATCACCTCTTCACCAGGGCCATGCAATCCCATTTCTGTCTTGTTTTCCATACCACTTTCCATCCCATTATCATATTACTTAGAGTGTATCAGCTGCTTTGTTCAGATGGCCTGTGCTTCATTTGTAAATGACATTGTCAAGGCTATTATTGCAGCTGTTTGCAGAATGTCGGAAAGCTGTCAAAACTCAGCGGAGTCAAACTGTTTGCCGCAAACAGCAAATGAAACGCACTCATAAATGATTAAAGGCACTTCATAAGTGATCCTCACCAAGGAAATGGAAATGTTGTCAGACTGAGTCTTCATCTATCTCTTGCACCTGGGATGAAGCCAAAGACAGTTGCATCTAATAACTAACCAGGGGAATGTTTGCCTCTCTAAAGGAAGGGAAGCTTTAGAGGCACAGCTTTGCAATTTAAATGTAGTGTTGTCATATCAAATGGCTGTACTCTCCTTTTAAATCATATTACAGAAACCCTTTTCTTAGTCATTTTGGTAGCATCCATAAAGAAAACATTAACAATCTGAAAAATCAACATAGGACAATGAAACAACAAAAATAACAGCCAAATACACACACCTGCACACAGCCTGTAGTGTTCAGAAGGAACTAGCTCACTTTATTGAGGGGAATGTTAGATATGTTTGGTAAGCTTTGTCTTCAACACATTCATTGACCATAGAAAGTCAGAATCCCAAACAATATTGAAAGCCAATATTGAAAATCAAGGGCCTTAGTAAAAGTGAGTTTCGCAAGATCACATCTAGTTGAATAAAATTGAAAGGGTTTTGGTGGTAAACGGATGGTCCCCTGAACATTATTTTTATGTAAACTTCACTGTGCGTAGACAAAATGAGAAAACTAACTCCTAGAGGATACCTTTACCCATGCACAAGGAGACAGATTCAAATCACCTGTGGTTTTCTTTCTTTCTTTTTTTATGCATCTTTTTTCTTATTAGCTTTGTTCACATCAAATTAATATACAATGAATTTCATCAACTTTAAGTGCATAGTTCAGTGGGTTTTGACAAATGCATGTCACCATGAATGCAATATAGCACCTTTACATAAGGTTGAGAGTTTTCCACCCCCATTGGGTAAGTCTTTTCCACTACACCCTGTCCGCTGACAATCATTTTTCTTTTCCTTCACTATAGATAAGTCTTTTTTTTTTTTAGAGTTTATATAAACAGACAAGGTTTGTGTTGGGCTTCTTTCACTCAGCCTAATACTTTTGTAGTTTAACCATGTAGCATGTGTCAGTACTTCTATTCATTTGTTTGTTTAACATGTTCTTCACTTTAATGCTATCCTACTTTTCCTTTTCCAAGTTCACCAAACACTGTAGAAATTATCTAATGTTAAAGGTCTCATGATGGATTTGTGAATAGTTTTTGAAGGGGGTACCAGGCATAAACTGGGTGTGATCTCCACATTTTCTCATGAAACCCTTTACTTTCCATAGTGGAGTTTATTAAAAATGGAAGCTCATAGGATATTAAAGAAAAAAGTTAAGAATCTCCTTATTATGTAAGCTTATTCCTTATTGGATGCATTTAAACATAACTGGGGTTATCATCTGCAAAATTTCTATGGAGGAAATTAGAACATGGGATGGAGATACAGCCAGGTGAATAAAGATCTAATAAGGATATAAGAAATGGAGAAAAATTGTGTGCTTTTATGGAATATTATGCAGTATCTAAAGAACAATTTCCAGGGTTTCTGATTGTAGGGAGGTATTTTGTTATTGTTTTTCACAATGTGTCAACTTTTAGGTAATGGATATGAATGTCTATAACTCTTTTCTATAGACATGTATATTCTGTCCAGTGAAATTCCAACTGACTTCTCTCTTCTTCAGACTCCAGGATGGCCTCCAATATGCATTCATTTCAATGCTCCTCATTTATCTGTCAACAGAATGAATGAAATTCCTTTTTTATCTAACCATAAATGCTGCTTTTTCCATTGTACCATTATTAGCTCAGACATTTCCATGATATTTTGCTTCTGTATTATCAATTCCCTTTATACATCAAAAAATATGTTTACATTTTGAACTCTCTTTTATCAAAGTTATAAAAATCTCCCAGGATAGATTTATCTTTTCCAAAACAGGGCAATCTTGTGAATGACATATGCGGGCTTTAGAGGAAATACATGGATTTGTTTCATAAAGATCTAGATTCCTGAAGATGTAGCATTAGCAGGAAGCCGGTAACCTTGAAGAAGATGGGGTCATGTCGGAGTATCTCCCATAAGACCTGAATCTGAGGCTTCTTTAAGCTCTGACTTTTCTAGCTGCAAACAATGCAGGGAGAACATTAGTAGAAATATTTGGAGGAAATTATATGAATTGTATGAATTCCTAAAAACGTGTATGTCATTTTTATCTACTCTACTATCCATATAGGTGAGCTCTTCATTTTATTCTCATAGGAAACACTTGAGGAAAATAGACCAAAGGTCTAAGTTTCATTAGACATTAAATATGAAGTGCAAATATTGTTAGGAAACTTGATGTTATCTGGCTGATTTCCATATGATGTTGTAATTCCCTGTATAAAATCTTTTCCAGGTGACCGCGTTAACCGTTTACCTCCAATGAACGGACTTCACCACTCCCCCAAAAGCCTACATTCTGTGCTTAAGATGAGCACTCTTGCCATCCTAGGTGCTCCTTACCCTAACATATATCTTTATCTATGAATTGCAAAGTTTTTGTACCATTTACTAAGGATTTATGCTGAGTTAAGTAGTGTACTAAACAAATAAATACCCTCCAAACCTTACAACTCTGAGATGATGTTGTCCCATTTTCTGGTGGTGTATACTGAACCCAAGTGGTAAGTAATTTCCTCAAAGACCCTATAGTTTGCCTTTTTTAAATGTCCGCCGCAGTCTGGCTGCGCACAATTCAGGAGCCACTTGTCAAAAGAAACTAACTTTATTTTTAGAACCACACACGCCAAACAAAACAGCTCCTCAGGAAAAACCCTCAGAGCCCAACTGCCACCACGGGCTTCCCACAAGCCTCTCAACCTCCCCCACTCCCCCTGCTCTTGAGGCCAATTGGCTGGGTTGCATGGGCGGAGCCAAAAAGTGCCCCAATGAGCAGCTCCATAGTCTGAAAGGGCAGGGAAACAGCCCAATGAGCATCACCGCAGAGGAGCCAATCAGCTAGATGTTGCTGGGCCACTGTGAGCCAATCATCAGCTGGCAGTCTGAAAGTTTGCTGGGGCCCCTTCGGCTGTGGCTCTCAACAAATGTCAAAGATAGAGTTCAAATGCAGGGATGCATGAGGGCAATACCTCCCTCCCTCCCTCCCTGCCCTCTTCTTCTCCTCCCCCCACCCGTTCTCTCTCCTCGTTTTTTTACCGTTGAAATCACCTAACAACTCAAATTCACGTGTCAGGCCTGCAGTACTTATTAAGACATCAGTAACCCCATCTTTTCGAGTTGTGATATTGCTATGCTTACATTCTTGAGGTCTTGAGAATAAAGTGACTGCTATCATAGAAACCTAGAGTCTGCCCTGTTTTACAAAGGGAATTGATCATGACCGTCATAGTGTTCTTTTGAAAGATATGTTAGGTATTGCTATGAGCCGCTTCAGAAAACAACCTAAATCCAAATTCAAATCAAAGAAAGCTATATTTACCTGGCCAAGGACCGTTACCCACCTGTAGAGACTGAAGCTCTGTGGGAAAACAGCAACCTTGTGGCCTGTGTCTTGAGAATTTAAGGACAAAAACTATAGCTCAGGGACTATGCTTAGCATCATGTAAGCAAGCCAATCATAGAAGTCAAGACCGCAATTAGCACAGCAACTCAAGACAATCGCATCTTGGGTTTGATCAGGTGTTTAGTTTGAGTTTGTGTAGGTGGTTAGCAAGGGTGAGAATCTACTTCAAAGTCTTGGGTCACCAAGAGCACTATATTCTGGGTTGAGTACAAAATTTTGTGGGGTACAGAAAAGTACAGAAAACAATATATTATAAGAAAACAGCTTTCATTTCAGTTTCTCAGAAACAGCTCTTGTAATTTTTTTTTTTAATAGAAGGCAGCAAAATGGAGTCTTAGGCCTGTCTATGACAATTCTTGCTTTATAATTGTCTTATCTCACTTATCAAAATCTTATGCCTGTAATCTATATTTTTTACTACTCTATAACCTATAACGTACACTCGTATAGATTGTATTTATCAGTTCACACCACAACAGTATTGCAGGTGCAAGAAACAGAATCTACTCTAACAAGTTTAAGCAAAAATTAATAAGTTAGGCAGGGTGGTACACTACCATACTCTCAGTTACTTGGAAGGCTGAGGCAGGCATTGTAGCATGAGCAGTTTAGCAAGACTCTGTCTAAAAATGAAATATAAAATAAATAAATGATAAAAGGGCTGGAGGTATATCTTAGTGGTAGTGTACTTGCCTAGCAGGCACGAGGCCCTTGGTTCAACCCCCAATATTGAAAAACAATTAAAAAAAATAAAATGAAATACATAATTTATATAGTTTGGGATGTTGACTATTATATAAATCTTGGAATTTTTATGAAGGCCAGAAGGTTGAGTTCTGGACCCCTGCAGCCACGAGAAACCTGATATTACCAAGGCACTTCTGTATCCCAGGCACAAACTGTGCTACCACCTGGCCCAGCAGCTTCCTCTGGAGATGCTGGCAGGTGATGGTAGAAGTCCTTTAACTACTGTTCCCTCAAATTCAGACACTTTCACCACAACCCTTACCAACACTCCCTTTGATGCATCCTTCATTGTATTGATTTCTTTTGAACAGAATTGGACACAGGTATAGACAAGTGCTGCTGCAGGCTAATTCACATATCTCAGACTTGGTACAAGGAAGATCAGGGCTCCTACTACTAAGGAGGAGGATGAGAAGACATAATAATGATCTAGGAAATTCCCCAAACCTGGTAAGTGTTCCCACTAAAATAATACATGATGTACATCCACTGGAGGAAGTAGGATGTTTGGAGAAGCTGATTCTGTGATTATGAGAAAAAGAATTATTCACACATTTGCAAGGTCACCTGAAATATTGGTGTTTCTATTTGCATTCTGTAAAGATACCCGTGATCTTAGAGCAGTTTGTTCTCAGCAGTGACTTAAGTTTCTTATCTTTCGAAAGCTTGAGGATGACAGCTGGATTTACAAATCTTTTCTCTGCTTTTTCATATGGAAGAGATCTGGCTTCAGTATACTAAATCTAGCCCCTTTCATTTCTTTCTGCGGGATATTCCATAGTCATTTTTTTTTCTGTTTTTCTCTTTCATATGAAATTCCATAGATCGTATCATAATATATCTCATACAGTATATCCTCTGGGAAGATATTTTAAATGCATGAAGGAATAAATTACCTATATTACCTAGGTCTATGCTATTCAATTTTATATTTAAGTCAGGTTAACTCAGACCTTAAGATGAAGTATTTTTTATTTTCTTTCTTTCATGGGAGAGACACATATTTTTTTTTTCTTATTTAAAGATCATGGACTATGGAAGATTCAGCTTTATTTTCCAAATTTTCAAAGAGCTATTTTTGAACAATTTAACTTGAAGTGACCTCTCTGGTTTATCTTAATCTTCAAGGCAAAGATCATCTGTGCTATTTATTTAATCATTACCAATGTGCTCTTCTGGGACTAAATGTGTGTGTGTGTCTGTGTGTGTGTGCGCGTGTGCATGCATATAATATTTCCATAAACTAACCAAAGGAGTATGTGGCCGACAAAAAAGGACTGGTGTCAGGAATCCTATAAGAAAAGTCAAACTATGGATTTCTAATTAGTTTTCATATGATATGGTATCAGTACTCTATAATCAACTTTGTTAAAAAAATCTCTTTGATACTTTTCTCTACTTATTTCCATATCTATTTTGGAAATATTTTGCCAAGTTTCAAAAAAAATGTCTTTGGGACTTAGATTAGGATTACATTTCACTAGATAAAGTTTTGTGAGAAGCCCTCGTATCTTTTTTAAAAATGAAAACCCTGTACTTTTCTGTTTGCCCTTTCCTATTAAATATAAGGGTCGATTCATTCACATCAGTCCCTACTTCAACACCTTATGGTCTTCACCAAGCTTGTGGAATTAGTTCATGGTTCTTGCTGTCTTTGTTTCTTCATGTTTTGTGATCAGGTGAGCGTTTCATCCTGTTTGGCTGGAATTATACCCACTAAGGCCTGGTGATCTGTCTTGTCAGGTCATTTGTCCATGCAGTTTAACATTAATCCTGGATGTTTTATTTTAAAACTACTGCCGTATTTAATTAGTAATATAATTAACCAGGGTATTTGTATGTGTATGTGTGTGTGTGTGTGTGCGCGCGAGCACACGAGTGGAGAACATGTGCGCATATGCATGCAGGATAAATATCTGATATTACACCTTCTGATATTGCCCTGCCTAACAGTGAGGGAGGGCCTGGACAATGGGAAGAGTCACACCAACACAAGGGTCAGTATGGGAAGTAGAGTGAGTCTAGGGATCTCAGAGCAAAGCCCTGAGGCCTAGTGCACTGGGCTAAGGGCAGGGGTGGGAGCAACACAGAAATTCCATACCATCCAACTGCCCATATCTACTTTCCAATTTATTACACGTTTTACCTCCTTGTGGATCTTGCTAGAGCCAGTTAACAGACCCATAACACACAAGAAAGAAAATTACAGTTACTTAAGACCTTTGTGTTTGTCTCTTCAGTTGCTCCTGGATACATTTACCCACAGTACCTAGTATCTATTTTTTCTACCTCCCATCTCCCTTCCCTGAATTTCCATGTTCCCTGGGATTCCTAATCACCTTTCCGGCAACTCCAGCTCACATCCGTATAGGGATATGCTTTTTAAATCTGTAAAATGCAGGTAAACCTGCTTGCAATTTGGAAGACCGAAGGGAATTCATCCATCTTAATCTTTTAAGATGGGTTTGATGTATCTAAGATTAAGGGGATGTGAGAATCTTAACCATTTCTCTGCCCAAGGATGGTGAGTTCTGATTCCTATATACCTACATACATGACCTTATTTTCTAATCTGCAACAGCTGAGTGAGTTGCATAGTTCCACCATTACAACAAAGTCAGTATGTTACAATTTAAGTAAGTGTTTTAAAAAAATATTTAATCATTAATTATTTTAGCACTCCCTTCATTCTCTAATATATTCATGACTAGAACATGAATTGTAGGGTCTAGTGCTCAGCCTCATCATTATTTGGAATTGTTTCACTGAAATTATCCTTGCTGAATGATCAATTGTATCACTGTTGCTAAATTCCATTTGTGCTGCTAATTCCCCAACTTACCTTTCTTGACCATTCTGAAGCACTTGATACTGTTGAGACTTGATTTAATTTTGACCACATGCTCCTCTACGGTTTCCATTATATTAGCCCTTGATTTTATTTCTACCCTTGTGAATAACTTCACAATATCCTGTGCTTAACTGTCAAAGGATATGTTTTTATTGTGGTGATAAAAAAGTATAAAATTTACCATCTTAACCCTTTTAAATATACAATGCAGATGTTAGCAATCTGTTTTCTTTTTGGAATTGATTTCTAGTTTCATTCCATTGAGGTTAGAAAAGGTACTTGATAAAACTTCAATCTTAATAAGTTTATTAAGAGTTGTTCTGTGACCTAAAGTGTGATCTATCCTAGAGTGTTATTGAAAAGACTTTGTATTCTTCTGCTGCTGGTGTAATTCTCTGTTGTAGGTCTATTAAATGCATTTGGTCTATATGATTTTTAACAATCTGCTTGTTGATATATGTTCTGATTCTTCTGTCCATTATTAAATATGGGGTATTGACATTTCCTATTGCTATTGCATTACAATCTGTTCCTTTCCTCAGATCTATTGATACTTTTTTATATATATTTCAGTGCTCCAAAGTTGGATGTATATATATTTTAGTGGTTATGTCTTCATGGTGTGTTGTCACTTTCATTATTGTGTAATTTTCTTCTTTATGTCTTACAGTTTTTACTTACAGTCTATTTTGTATGTTATAAATGTAGATCACCTCTTCTCTCTTTTGGTAACCATTTCAATGGAATTTTTTTTTTCAACTTTACATTTTTAGCCTATGTGTGTCCTTTTCTAAAGTATTTTTTTAAGTTGTAGTTGGACACAATGCCTTTATTTTATTTATTTTTATGTGGTGCTGAGGATCAAATCCAGTGCCTCGCACATCTAGGTAAGTGCTCTACTGCTGAACCTCAACCCCAGCCCCTATGTGTGTCCTTATATTTGAAGTAAGTCTCTTGTATACAGCATAGTTGTATCTTGCATGCATTTTTTAAAATTTTATATCCATTCATCTACTCAAAATATTTATTAAATAAATCATACATTTACATTTTGAATAATCCTGATATGAAAAGTCTTACTATTGTCATTTGTTATTTTCTATATGTCTTATAGGTCATTTCGTCCCTCTTTCACTCGCCTGATTGATATCTTCCCTTGTGTTTCAGTTATTTTTTTTTTGTATCAATAAGACTTGATTACTTTTTCTTTCTTCTGTGTTTCTTTTCACTTACAATGGAGCTTACTTAAAGCATATTTCAGTTATTCCAATCTATTTGTAATTGATAACAACTTAACCTCAATCACATCTAAAAATTTAAGAGTACTACCTTTGTATTAATTTCACAAATTATATCAACTCATTTTTTTAAAATTTTAATTGCTTTTAATTTTATTTTTATTTTTTATTTTTTTAATCTTTTTAAGTCTGTATCAGATTTAAAAATGATTTGTGCATCATATCACCATTATAGCATTACAGGATTCTGTGTAAGTCTCTCTATATAACTATGTCGGAGAGCTCTGCATTTTTTTAGGCCTTCATGATGCTGTATGGTATACTATCATTTATCTTGAAGGATTCTATTTGATATTTCTTATAAACTAGATCTAGTGGTTATGAAATACTTTAGCTTTTGTTTGAGAAGTTCTTTAGAGTTTCCTCATTTTGAAGGGATAATTTTACTGGATGTAGTATTATTGTTTCTCTCCTCACCACTCCAGGATGTATGTGTGTGTGTTTTCTTTTGGCATTTTGAATACATCATCCCACTTTGTTCTCCCCTGTAATATTTCCATTAAATATTCTATTGATTTCTAAGGGAGCTTCTTCTTTGTATGTGACAAATTGTTTATATCTTGCTGTATTCAAGCTTCTCTTTGCCTTTGCCTTTTGACAATTTAGTTATAATATGTCATAGTATGGGTCTCTTCAGATACATTCTAATCCAAATCTTTGAGCTTCTTGAATTTAGATGTCCATTTCTTCCTTAAGATTTGGTAAGTTTGGGCCACTATTTCTTTAAATAAACTGCTCCTTTCTCTCTATCCTCCTTCTGAGATTTGTACAATGTCAGTTTGAAGATGTCCCCTAAGTCCCCTAAGCTTTCTTTGTTTTTCCTCGTTTTTTATTTTGATACTGTGATTCATTATTATTATTATTATTATTATTATTATTATTATTATTATGTTTAATGATTATTTAATTATTTAGTAATCATTAAATATAATTATTAATGATATAAAGTCCATTTTTGGAAATATATTTTGGTTCACTGATTGGGCCATGATTCCCTGTTTCTTCATATATTTCCTGAATTTTCTTTGGGATTTGGGCAATTGAGAAAAGGAATCACCTCTCCTAGACTTTGTAGACAAGTTTTATGTCAGAAAACATCTTCACAATCTGTCCAGCTAATGACTCTGGAAATCTCTTTAACTTCTCTGAAAATGTATGCTCTCTAGACTTTTGTGTATAACTCCTCAATTAGAGAGGTTTATCAGTTGCTTTCTTAGAAGCTCATAATCTCTTGTTACCTCTATTGTCTGTCTAATGGTGCTACAACTATTTCCTGAGCTCTCCTTTGTTTCTTGTGGCCCCCAACCATTCAAAGTATGTTCATCCCCCAGTCTTCTAGTCAGATGAGAAAGAAGCTGGAAATTCAGATATGTTCTAGAAAAAACAGAAAATTCATAATATGTCTCACTCTTCTCTTTCACTTACAATAAAGAAACTGAAAGATGAGTATTTTTTCCCCAAACACACTAAGCTCCATGGATCAGGTGAACTTTTATTAAGTGGAAACACAACTAATTTTCTTCCCAATTATAGTGCAGATTTTCCCAGCTTTGC
The DNA here is from genome assembly GCF_021218885.2 of Marmota monax. NCBI lineage: Eukaryota > Metazoa > Chordata > Mammalia > Rodentia > Sciuridae > Marmota > Marmota monax. The sequence continues at coordinate 15,519,961 of NW_026693934.1, read as the reverse complement.
ACTTATTTGAGTTACTACAACCTCTGAATTGTTTTCTGGAATTTTCATAGTACTTTTTAGACTATATTTTGTCATTAATTTTATATCCCTGTGGGATAATCTTGAGCATGGATTCCTCCATCAATGCCACTGAACCCCTAGTTTACAAAATATTATCCAATACCATCATCATATCTTGTTTTCTTTGTTGGAGAAGCTGTGACAAATTACTATAAAACAGGTGCTCCACAAAGAGCAAAAAATTATTTTTCACAATTCTGTAAGCTAGAAAATCCTCAAGACACTTGATAGATTTGATGTATAGGAACGAACCATTTTCTAATTTATAATTAGTGCTTTCTTGCTATGTTCTCAGATACTCAGTGAGGCAAATAAGTTGCCTTGGGCCTCTTTTATAAATGCACTAATGCCATTCATGGGGGCACCACCCTCATGATCAGATTGCCTCACAGAAGTACCACTTTTTAATATTAAATTGGGGAATAGGATTTCTCCGTATGAATGGAGGGGACAGAAACATTCATTCAGTCTGCAGCAATTGCCATTGTGTTAATCAACCATGACCATGTTTTTTAAGTATCTTTTGTCCCAGACATTACATTGGGAAGTGTCACACATGTTTTACCAAATCTTTTATGATCAAAGTTAAAATAAGTATAATTATTATCATTTCATAAATGTAGTGATGTAGTGGAGAGACAATAAATAATTTGAGTAAGGACAAACAGATAAGAAAATCAAGACCAATATCTTTTTCTGTAAGTTGGGAAAGAAAGCATCAGCTCCCCCTTTTCTTTCCTGAGGCGCTTTGTTGTCTCTTTAATGAATTATTATCACAGCGCTACTTTATAGTTTGTGAGTAGATAGACAAGGTACCCTGAAAGGAGTGAACCTAGAAACATCAAAGGAGCTTATCTTTCCAGGAAGCCTCCTTTGTCTGAGAATATTAATATTGTCCCCAACAGAAAACCTCTCCCGCTCTCAGATCTCTTCTGGAAATTCATTTGCCGCTCTCTGCATCACCCTTTCTTACTCTCTTAATTTTTACTGCAGACCACATTGTTTTTTCTGATTAAGGCTAAGTTAGTGTCTATATAGATATTACTCATTTGAATAAAACAACTTTTGAATCTTCCTCTAGACAGGAAAAAGGTTCTATACATTTTGATCTTATCTTTTGGTGAGAGATAAAAGTCCCTTCAGGCTCCACAATGCCACACTCCCATTCAAGGTAGTTGCATTTGAATTTAGAGTAAATAGATAAGGATTTAGGATTTGTTTGTTTGTTTATTTTTATTTTTTTATCTTTTTTCAAATCTCCAAACACTTAAAAAATTTTATATATGACAGTGGAATGCATTACAATTCTTATTATGCTTATAGAGCACAATTTTTCATATCTCTAGTTGTATACAAAGTATAATCACACCAATTCATGTCTTCATAGATGTACTTTGGATAATGATGACCATCACATTCTACCACCATTAATAACCCCTTGCCCCCTCCCTTCCCCTCCAACCCCTCCAACCCCTCTGCCCTATCTAGATTTCATCTATTCCTCCCCTGCTCCCTCTTCCTATCCCACTATGAATCAGCTGCCTTATATCAAAGAAAACATTTGGTATTTGTTTTTTGGGATTGGCTAAATTCACTTAGCATCATCTTCTCTAACTCCATCCATTTATCTGCAAATGCCATGATTTTATTCTCTTTTATTGCTGAGTAATATTCCATTGTGTATATATGCCACATTTTTTAAAAATTTGTTTATCTATTGGAGGGCATCTAGGTTGGTTCCACAGTTTAGCTGTTGTGAATTGTGCTGCTATAAACATTGATGTGGCTGTGTCCCTATGGTATGCTGTTTTTAAGTCCTTTGGGTATAGTCCAAGGAGAGAGATAGCTGGGTCAAATGGTGGTTCCATTCCCAATTTCCAAGAAATCTCCATACTGCTTTCCATATTGGCTGCACCAATATGCAGTCCCACCAGCAGTGTATGAGTGTACCTTTTCCCCCACATCCTGGAGCTCGAGCACTTAATTGTTGTTTGTCTTCATAATAGCTGCCATTCTGACTGGAGTGAAAGAAACAATGTGTGCGGTAAATAGAGAGCCTACATCTTGGGAGCAAATCTTTACCCTCACATATCAGATAGAGCACTAATCTAGATTATATAAAGAACTCAAAAAGCTAAGCACACACACGAAAAAACAAATAACCCAATCAATAAATGGTCCAAGGACCTGATCAGACACTTCTCAGAAGATGATATACAATCAACAAATATAGGAAAAAATGTTCATCATCTCTAGCAATTAGAGGATTTAGGATTTGGTAATGATGATGATAATGGTGGTGGTGGTTGGTTTGTCTTCTTCTCAGGAATTAATCAATGCAGTGAAAGAAGCTACCAGTAGATTGACTTATACTATCAATCTAGAACTTCCATTTAGCTGCTCTGAAACCTGGACTACCTTTTTCTACTTTTGATTCAATTTTATCAGCTCTACAACAATGACAATAATATCTAATTTACATCTTTCTAACAAGAATTAAATGAGTGACAGGAAAGATTAGGTCTGTCCTATGAAATAAGTTAATTTGTTTCCAATCAGGATGGCAGTGGGAATTCAAGTAATGACATGGCATTTCCTCAAAACTCAATGAGATACTTCACTTGGAGCTGATGCTTTGCTTCTGCTTTTGGTCTTTTCCAGCTTCTTTCTTACCACCCACATGAGGTTTTTATGATATTTAGAATAACATACTCCACATGACAACTCGTAAAACTACACCCTTTGAATAATGGAACACTTAAAGAAATTTTATTCTTGCAAATATTGATTAAACATCACGGGAAATTTTAAAAAACTTTGGTGCATTATTTTGCTAAAAACAACAACAATGAAAATTAAAAATAACAAATACGTGCAATCTTCAACTAGCAATGAGAATAGCAAAAGCACAAGTGGCAAGGAAGCAGGGGTTGATGACAAGCTATGTATGTACAGGAACTTACATAACGCTCAGAACCAATGTGGCATGTGAAGCAGTTAGAACCTCAGCAAAGCTGATAACTGAGATAATTTCTCAGAAGAAATGGTCAACATGCCAAGGAAAGAGTAACTGAAAAGCACTTGTAAACACACACAAGCACACACGTGCATGCAACTTAATGCATAATTCTAAAAACAAAGAAGCAAAAAAGAGAACAAAACAAAAATCATATATATATTAAAATCATGTGAATGGAAGAAAAAGATGTAATGGAGAGACAATAAATTATTTGATTAAGGACAAACAGATAAGAAAATAAAGACCAATATCTTTTTCTGTAAGTTGGGAAAGAGAGGCATCTTCATTTTTACAACATATTCCTAATTAAAATGGGAATTTTCCACTTTTCAAAAGTTTTTTTTTTCTTTTTTTCTTTTTTTTTTGTCATGAGATGCTGATAAATTTCACATCTTGTGTGTGTTTTTTTTTTTTTTAGATCTTATTTTCAAACTTGTTAAATATGTCTGGGAAGGGACAATATGTGCAACAGACTGGAATTTTTTCAAAGAAAAGGTGATTCCATTGAATTCAATGTTGGTGGCTCAGGGAAGCTGGAAGTTGTCACAGTTAAATCTTAATTTTTGCTCAAGTATTTTTATTGCTTTTATGATCTGAATTTCTGAGTAGAGATATTTTTAAAAATAGACCTTTTTTTTTCCTACCAGATTTGTGTCAATCACATTATTTCATTATCAGCATTTGTTTTCACTGTCAAGGGATTCCAGTTGTTCAAAACTTAACACATTAGGCCCATTCCTGAATTTTTGATGTTCGTTGTGTAATTTGTTCTCAGTATTACATGAAGGATTTTCTTTAGGTGTTCTCAGTTCATATTTTTCCCCTCAGGTCTTCATTCCTTTCCCCTCTAAAAATGAATAAGAAGTAGGTTGCATCTTTCTCAACTGGGGCTAGGTTGGGAAAAAAGGATCAAAAAATTTTGCACCTAACCAAGAAACAGTGGTTTCAGCACCAAGACACAGCTGTTAACAGAAGTTTGGTGGGTCCCTAGAGAAGAATCCTGCCAGGCTGCGATCCTAGAGGTTCTGAGTATTTAAAAGGTACTTAGCACGCTCTACTGAGGTGTGGAACAGATGCTGAAAGCCCACAGAATCCATGAGGGTTCTTTATAAAATCTGGCCATATTGTCATATAACTCCCTACTGAGGGAGCAAAAAAAAAACATAAACCTGTTTTAATCTTGATTTTGTTGATGAAGAAATATATATTGGATATTCCATTCTGCCCAAATATTAAGAATGTTTGAGGAATATGTATGGGACTGATTAGCAAATTATAAAGTGAAATATAAATGTAAAATTTACTAATAATTATTTTTTAATTTACTCTGTGAAATGTACTTTAGACACATTCTTTTATTCCCATGATGACAATTAAAATTTCGATTTCCTTTCTAGAAATTTCCTGGTATTCACTTAAGTGGCTAATTCCTCCCCAGTCCTATTTTGTATTTTATTTAGAGACAGGGTCTCACAGAGTTGCTTAGCACCTTGCTGTTGCTGAGGCTGGCTTTGAACTTGCAATCCTTGTGCCCCCACCTCCCATGCCACAGGCATGTGACACTGTACCTGGCACACTTAATAGAATTATACAACTTTCTCTGCACAGTGTCTCAGCTGATGTCTTGCTGTTAGTTCACTGGAAAAATGGAGCCATTAAATAAATATGTGCTATTCTATTTTTATACTATTTATTATGTCAACTTATCTTTACACACACACACACACACACACGTGCATGAACACGTGTGTGTTCATCCTCTCCTCCCCTCCCCCCACATTATAGTAGTCGTACTGTCTCTACTCATGAGGCCAAATTTTCTACTTGTGCACTGGGCTCCATTAGCTCTCATATACTCAAAATGTTCTTTCAGGAAATAGTTTTTCACATGCCTACATTACCAACACTTCCCTCTTCCATTCTAATTGGTAAGAGGAAAGTGTGCTATAGAACTCTCATTTCTGAAACTATAGAATTGACATTAAAAATACCACTTGATTAAAAAAATGCTAATGTATATTGTGGGTATAATTTATCAGGGATTCTTTTATGAGTATGATTGCCTTCATAAAAATATTAACTTAAATCTCCAGGCAACTAAACTGAAGAAAGACTAGAAAATCTTTCTGATATTGAAACCAAAGTTTTGGCTGTTCTCAAGGTATTTGCTAATCTCAGCAACTTAGAAATACTGTGTTTAAATGGATTTGTGTAGATATATAAAAGCCCTTCAATTTTAAAAAGCCTCTTACTTTTTTGAGATGCATATTTTTAAAGTTAAATCTATATATTATTTAGAACTTTATGTTTACATATAAACACATACATGCACATATCCATAATATCCATACATCTATATGTATCTATATCTAAAAGGATTAAAAAAAGGATTGATAAAGACCACACAGAGAAAGAGATTAATGTGATGACTCTTGAAGTCTTCACAGAGTAAAAGATATGACTGGAGGAAAGAGGCTGAGCTATTAGTTAAGATCTTGGTGAGGCAATGTGCTCTCTGAGGATTCATACACACAGGCTTAACTTTACATCAGTCTGAAGTTTGAATGTAATGTAACTTATATTTAACCAATAATTTAATTGTTTTCCTTTAAATGTTTTTTAGTTGCAGTTGGACACAATACCTTAATTTTATTTATTTATTTTAATGTGGTGCTGAGGGTCCAACCCAGTGCCTTGCATGTGCTAGGGGAGCACTCTACTGCTGAGCCACAACCCAGTCCAAACCCAAACCAATTAATTGTAAATGCTTAGAGATTGGTACTACTACCCTCCTGCAAAACAAGTGTACATAATCTATACTTGTATGTGTTCTTCTAGCATTACCACTATGTTCTGCTGTTTAAAAATGAGTATACAATCCAAAAGTATGAAATACTGAAGAAAAATATTACTATAAATGGAAATTTGTAGAAAGAAAGACTCAAAGGAATACAGGTAAGTGATAACAAATGTATTCAAAATGTTTAAAAATATAATGAAGAGAGTTTAAATCGTGAACCAAGAATAAAATAGTAGACCCAAAGAAAAAGGCAAATATGCAAAATTAAAATTACACTGAGTGGATGAGTGAAACAACATTTTAGACAAGGTTAAATTCTGTGAAAAGAAGCCATACCTTATGTTATTATATATTACAAAAATCAAAGGGGAAAAAAAGAGAAAAATTTTAAAAGTATCCTGAAATCTACTGGAGCTAAAATAAGAAAGTTCAGAGTAAGATTAATCCAAAGAAAAAATATTAGGAAAAAAAAGAAGAGAAAAATTAAAAAAAAATAATTGAAACTAAAGGAACATGAAAATGTTCCAGAATTTAAAAAGAAAAAAATTTGATTTTCAAATTTAGAAATAAAAATAATTACATTCATTTCATAATATAAAAAAATACACTAAATACATTGTGGAGTAAGAACAATCAGAAATGGTACAATTTTAACTGAGACAAAGAGAAAACAGATTTTTTTTTACTAGGGAACAGAATATTAACTGAAAATATGTTTCTCATTTGCAAAAAAAATGGAAGCCACAATACTCAAAAATAATAAATTCCTTTACTATGTTAGGAAAAATAAGTATAAAACTAAAATTGATTAATCAACTAAATTAATATATACATTATGTTAAAATCTCTCTTTTACTAACACATACACCCACATACACACACACACAGAGTACAAAATGGTCCTTTTTAAAACAGAACTTCCTGTAGTACAAATTTCAGAAAAAGAACTAAGAAAATGGACTTTCATTTAATAATATCTTGTTTGTCATTTATTTTTTACATAAATTGTGTATGTACTGTTTAGAATATCTCTTTCCTTCCTAATCATCGGTGGACTCAAAAGGAGTTGTTCCGGGTTGAACTAAGGAGGAACCACAGAGGAATTTCAATTATCACTTCAGGTGGAACATTTCATTTCCACTCACAAGGCACGGCTAACCCTGAGTCACACAGCTACACCTTATGAAGTAGGAAGGCTAATCATGTAGCTGGATTACCACTTCTCAGGTACAACATAATTATGATGGAAGTGGAGGAGAGCTTTTGCTGAACAGCTCAGCTAGCTCTCCACTTAGAGTTTAGAATAACCTTTTCCAAGATATGTTCTCCTAGAAAGACTGCTTCACTCAAGGGCAACTCATATTGTTCACCAAAGAGGAGTTTATAATTTCATAGTATTGTATTTGCAGTCCAGTAATTTTACTACTGAGAGGGATTTTAGTGACTTTTTATCTTTCTTTTCATAAATTTGTCTGTTTGTGTTTTTCTGAGCTTCTAATAAGACTAGGCATTAAGTGCAGAATGATAACCATACTATGTAGTAGTACCTGCCCTCCAGAGGTTGAGGGCTAAAGGGCAAGATGGGAATTAGATAAAGGAGTGTGTGTGTTAAGTTCACCAATTTACACAATACTTAGAAATTCTCTTCTGGATCCATGAATGTTCAAGTCTCTAACACACACAGACACACACACACACACACACACTGAAGTCACAGTTTATAAATTCTGGTTCTATCAATGATAGATCAATATTCTTTTTTCTTATATAAACCCTCCCACTTCTTCAACTCCATTTCTTTTTTCAAGTTTTGAATGAGTTAAAGCAGTTATTTATATTATTCATGATATATTCGTCATAGATAATGCAAGCAATATGTCATACACTATTCTTTTATTTCTTTGTTGAATTTTTATTTTTTCATGGAAATGATTTCTCAGTTTCTCTCTCTCTCTCTCTCTCTCTCTCTCTCTCTCTCTCTCTCTCTCTCTCTCTCTTTTTTCCCCTTCCTCTGGAATCCGAGTCTAAGAATAAGTAGGTAGGTAAAGTTCTCTGGATACCTGTGGGGAATTTGTTCCAGGAACCTACACAGATACCAACATCCATGAATGCTCAACTCCTTTGTATAAAATTGATAATATATACAGAAAGCTACATGCATTCTCCCATATAGTTTAAATTATGTGTCGATTACCTTACAATGACTAATACAATTTAAATGTCAGGCAAATAGTTATACTGTATTCTTTAGGGAATAATGACAAGAAAAAAAATTGTTAATGTTCAGTACACCCACAACTGTGATATTTATAACTACATTTTTATTTGCAGTTAGTTGGATCTTCAGATGTAAGATCCATAAATACATAGGGCCTACCAAAGTTCTCATATATATAAATGAATAAATGAAAATTCTGATTTATAACTTTTTAAATTACAAAGATTATATTTGTCTCATTGTGAAACATGATATTTCTAGGATACCTGATTTGTAGTAAAATAAATGAAGTCTTTAACTCAAATGCTGGTATACTTTGAAGCCACGATGCAGTGGTATATGAGAAAAAAGATAAAGACCAAGATACCTGAACAGGTTTTTCACAAGATCTGAGGATAATTTTTTTTTAATATTTTATTAGCCATGAGTGTATTAAATGACTCATAATTTTATATTATTTAGAATATAGGAAATATAATCAACAAATCAAGTGATGCTGCTTTTCTTTTTGCTAGTTTCAAAAATTAATGAAAAACATAAATGAGGTTAATATTTGAGTTAAAAATTTTAGTTCAATATCATAATGCAAATGAAAAACTAATATGAACCATCAGTAGCATACAGATATGACCATACATTGGTAAAAGCTACATGCTAAAGTATAGCAATTTTTCTCCTTATATATTATATATATGTGAGACATTGTGATAGATAGATATGTATGTTTAATATTTTAATTCATCCAAATAGATGCATACAGTTCTATTTACAGATAAGGAAATTTACATAAGAAAGTTGAAGTTCCCAAAGCAAGATAACTGGTAATGGACAGAAAATGTCTGCCAAATAATCAAACTACTCAATTCTAATGTGATATACCTCATCCCAGGCTTTACCTCATTGTACAAGGAGTGGAGGAAAGTCCTCATGAGTTTTGAAAAAAACTTAAGAGAAAGAATTTTTGTTTATTTACTAGGTATAAATACTCACTATACAATTGTTATGCAAAGCAGAGAAAATAAAAGCTCTTAGTCCTTTGTGAGAGTCCATAAGAATAATCAAGTTCACAGGGAACATTCACAAAGACTGACCACACTGGGCCATAAAACATATCTTAAAATTTTTTTTAAATTGAAATTATACAAAATCTGCTCTAAGGTCATAATTGAACTAAAATTAAAGAAAAACCGATGACAGAAAGATAACTGGAAAATAAAAAATATGTTAAGAATAAATAACTCACTTCTAAATAACAGAGGTAAAAGAAGTTATCTCAAGATAAATTTTAAAACATTGTTGAAATTAATGAAAGTAAAAAAGAAATATTAAAATTTGTGAGGTTCAGAAAAATCAGTCTTTTGGGGAAAATTTATAACATTAAATGCATAAATTAGAAAAAAAGAAAGATCTAAAATCAATAATCCAAGTTTTCACTTTAGAAACTACAAAGAGAAGTACAAATTAAATCCATCAAATGAAGAATAAAAGAAATGAGAAGATTTAGACAAGAAATCAATAAAATTGTGAAATTAAAGACAGAAACTCAGTAGAGAAAAATTAATAAAGCCAAAAGCTGGGTTTTGAAAAGAATGATTAAATTGATAAGCTTGTAACTAGGCTAACAAAGAAAAGGAGATAATTGCAAATTATTAATAACAAAAGTGAAAGAGGACGTATTACAGATTCTGTAGATATTGCAAAGATAATAAAGCATATTATGAATATCTGCCCATAAATTTCTTGTGCCCATAAATTTTATAGCCTAGAGGAAATGAATTGATTACTTGAAAGATACAATTTTTTTCAAATATGTAGTAAGAAGAAATAGTTAAATTGAATAGGAATATCTCCATTATAGTAGTTGAATCAATAATCATTAATCTTCCAAAACAAATAGCGCTAAGCCCAGATGTGTTTACTGGTGAATTTCTTCAACCATTTAAGAAAGAATATACATCTGTACTTGATTCTCTTTCAAAAGATAGAAGTAGAGGAAATAATTCCAAATCTTATGAGGTCAGCTTTACCAAAATACACACACACACATGCACACACACACACACACACTCAAACACACACACACAACATTGTAAATTTTAAAACATTGTTGAAATCAATGAAAGTGTAAAAAAAGAAATATTAAAATTTGTGAGATTTAGAAAACTACAAACTAAGAACCAATATCTCTCTTGAACATAGATGCAATGGTCTGTAGCAAAATATTAACAAATCAAATCCAGCAATGTATAAGAGTAATTAATTAATTAAGTAAGTAAGTAAGTAATCCCATGTCCAAGTGGGATTTATTTTGCTTACACAAGAATCGTTCTGCATTTGAAATCAATTAATGAAAACAATCCTTACATAAATGAGTGAGTGGTGAAAATTCACATAAGCATATCAACAGACAGAAGAAAAGCATTTGACAAAATCCGATAGCCATCATCCATGAAAAAAAACTTCAAATAAAGGAGAACTTCCTCAATTTGATAAAGGAAAGACAGTAGATTGAATTGGATAAAACCTTCCTATATATAATCGCAATGGGATCCTAATTAGAATAAATTATATTTCATGTATGTATAATATCTCAAAAAGCACTCTACTGGCATATATATCTAAAAAGAAAAAAAATAAGGTTAAAAATAACTGCAATTAAAAAAAAAAAGAAAATCTACCCAAAACCTTACAGTTTGCCTTATATATAATGGTAAGAAATAGAAAATTTTTGCCAGGTGTGATGGCTCATGCCTGTGATTCCAGTTGCTTGGGAGGCTTAGGCAGGAGGATCTTAAGTTCAAGGCCAGCCTCAGAAACTTAGTGAACCCTTAAGCAATTTAGCAAGACCTTGTCTCAAAATATAAAATAAAAAGTTCTGGATATATGGCTCAGTGGTTTAGCTCCTGTGGTTTCAGTCCCTAGTACCAAAGAAGAAAAAAGGAAACTGGAAATTTTTCATCAAGAAGAAGGATCAAAAAGAAAAAAAGACAAGATAAGATCAAGAAGATAAAACTGTTTTGTACACAGATGACATGATGTCATCTATGTGGAAATTCCAAAATAATCCACTGGAATACGTGACAGAATACATAGTATTCAAAAGTATCTTTTCTATACACCAGCAATGAGCAAGTAGAAACAAATTTAAAATGTTTCATATTAATTGATTTTCAAATGCTGAACCATTTACATTAGCACACACTGAAGGTGAAATGGGTATACATGTAGCAAAATATGAACAAAACTATATGAAAAAAAATTTAAACTTATTTTTTAAAAAATAAAAGAGAGCTAAATAAATTGAGACATATTTAGAATTCATGGATTAAAAAGACTCTGATATTGTCAAGATATCAGTTCTTCCCAACTTGTTCTATAGATTCAATGTAATACCAATCAAAATCCCAGAAAGTGATTTTGCCGATATCAAAAAATTGATTTTAATGTTTCTATGGAGAGTAGCCAGTATAATATTGAAGAACAAAGTTGGAGGATTAATATGACCCAACACTTACAATAAAGCTACAGCAATCAAAACAATGTGATACTGTTGAAAGAAAAGATCGGTGGACCCCAGAAATAAACCCCCATGAATAGCATCAAGGAATAACTGGCAAAGGAGCAAAGGCAATTTATTGGTACAGACAGTCTTTTCAACAAACAGCACTAAAAACAGCTGGATATTCACATGCAAAAACAAAACAAACACAGGAATGAAGACAGATTTTACACCCTTCAAAAGAACTAACTCAAAATGATTTGTAGACTTAATTGTAAAATATAAAATTAAAACTCCTAGAATATAACATGATAGGAAGCATAGATTACACTGGACATCATGATGATATTTAAGGTATAACACCAAAAGCAGAGTTCATGAAATAATTAATTGCTAAAATTAAATTAAAATTAAACTTTAAAATTGCAGAAGCAATGTTAAGATAAAGTGAAAACAAGTAACTGAAAGAGAGAACACATTTGCAAAGATATCTGATATGGGACTGTTACCCAGAATATATAGAGAACACTTAAAACTAAGCCATAAGTAAACAAATAACCCAAAAAAGTGGGCCATACACCTCAAAAGAAAATTCCCCAAAGAAGATATACATATGGAAAATAAGAATATAAATTATTGAGGCACATAATATGTCATCCAGACAGTAAGTATTATAACAATAAGTTACCATTGCACACCTATTAGACTGACCAAAATCTAGAACATTGACTATACCAAAAGGTTTTGAGAATGTGAGCAACAGAAATCTTCAAATATTGTTAGTGGGAATGCAAAATGACCTGCACTTTGAAAAAAAAAAAACAAAAAACAAACAGATGGGTTCTTACAAAGAAGCATAATCTAACCATATGATCCAGTAATTACACTCATTGATATAGTCCCATCGTAGTTACAAACTTCTATGTACACAGAAACCTACACACAGATCATTATAACAACTTTATCAATAATTATCAAAACTTTGAAGCTACTAAGGTGAACATGTGCATAAATGGTGGTACATCCAGGCAAAGGAATGCTATTTGGTGCTAAAAAGACATGAACTATCAAACCATGAAAAGACACAGAGGACAAGTAAACACATTTTACTAAGTAAAAGAAGTTTATCTTTAAAGACTCTTGTATGACTTCAACCATATAACACTCTGAAAAAGGCAAAACTATGGAGACCGTGAAAAGGTCAATGGGTGGAAGGGAAGATAAATAAGTGGGAAACAGAGGATTTTTAATGCACCAAAGTTACTCTGCTTAATTCTGTACTGGTAGATATTAGTGGATACATTCTTTGTCCAAACTCAAAGAATGAAGAACAGCAAGAGTTAACACTAATGCAAACTATGGACCTTGGTTAACAACAGAGATCCATCAATTTTAACCAATGGTCTATTCTGGTAGGGATGCCAATAACAAGGAAAGCTGTGCATATGTGTGGATAAAGGGTATATGGGAACCTATCCTACTCTAAATTTTGCTGTGAATCTAAAATAGCTCTAAAAATGACTTTAAAAAAATTAAACAAATGTAGTTGCATAATAATGTAATGGATGATATAAAGAGAGGTACCAGGATGTTTGTTTTTAATAGTTCCTATTTATATTATGATTATTTTAAATGGTAATGTAGATGAAAACATATAAAATGACATTTCCCTTTAGATATATTCTACTCTAAATCTGAGTATAAAACCACTTCACACAAACACCGTCTATATTCACTTATTTAAAAGCACTATTTGGCACATAATAACATTGTCCTTTGTTTTATTATTATTACAAATCAGTGAATATTAATAATATTTTAGTTCTTGATGTTATCTCAACATTATTTTTCTCTTCTAGGCATTTGCATATATAAATCTAGTGTAAAGTATTTGATTGGCATTAATAGAATGCTTAGCAGAAAATTTCTAGTATCCCATTCTGTTTTTCCAGTTCCTTTAGCATTCATACATCCCCTTCCTTTTGTTCTAAATTGGTTTCTTCTCTCTCAATTCCCTCTCATGGATTCTATGTTCTCCATGCACTGAGGCCCCAAACTTCCCCAAAATAGCCTTGTGTGTTTTTAACACACACTTCTTCCTCATTCTTCCTGCTTAAACAATCTATCCTTTTCTCCTCTACATTTGTTGTCTTCTTGAGACACATCAAAATCCACACAGCAAGCTGTCTGTTTCTCGTGCCGATGAAGTGTTCACAGGTACAATGGGAAAGATGCCTAATATTTCTGAGGTTGCTAACTCATTTTTGTTCCTGAGGGTATTTCCTACAACTGAAAGGCTGGCTCTGGAAATTACACATAAGACAGGTCAGCCTAAAGGCAACAGGTCCTTTTCAAACTGAGGAAGAGGACCCTGTGTCCCTTGCTCCCCTAACACAGCAGCTGGGTGTGAGCTGCCTGCCAAGGAGTGGTGCACCTGTGTGCTGGTGGGAGGGTTGTGTTAGTTCTGGGTGTCCCACAGCACTTCAGAGCCATCTGGAGAGCCAAGAGTGTGCCAGGGAATTAGCGAATTTGGACACAAACCAACTTACTTAAGACCAAACTTTCTCAATGTTTCTTCTTTAGAAAGTGATAAAAAAAATTTGATAGGTTTAGAGCCAGAAAAGAGATTAAAAATACTTCTTTACTTCTTAAAAGCTTTGTGATCTTATGTTTAATTGTCTAATATTACTGTACCTATCCATAAAGTAAGAGATTAATAGGTATGTAAAGCTCTTGACCTTTTATGTGTTACATCTAATATTCATTTATTTTGAGTTCCCAAACTCTGGAGATACATGGCAAGTTTGGCACTTTGGTACTTACCTTGTGCAAATAATTATATAAATTCTTCACTCTTGATGAGTGGATTATAATGGTCCACCTGTAAGTAAGAACTATAATGGACTATACTGGCTATGACTTCCTTCTTTAAAAACAGTAATGGAAAACAGACTGCGTGAGAATGACATTTCAGTGAAGAGACCAAGCAAAAACTCCCCAGATTCAGTGACAAGTTATCTGGATAGCATGACTTTTGAAAGGATAAGTTGAAAATGGTGCTTTCTCCTATGGTCTTGCTCTCTAAACCATTACCACAGTCTAATCATGAAAGAAATATCCTATAGACCTAAACTAAGGAACTATCTACAAAACACTCCTACAATTGTTAAGGGCATCAAAACATAAGGAAGGTCCAAGTAATTGCCATGGTCTAGAGGAGCTGGTGCCTGGTCTTCTGAGTGGGATTCTAGAAGAGAAAAGGAGAACATGTAAAAATTAAGGAAATAAAAATAAGTATGAAATTTATGTCATCCATCATGTATCAATATCAGCCATTAGTTTGACTTATGGGCCATAGTAATAAGGAAAACTGGTGGGATACAGACAGGAATACTCTGTACTGCCCTTTGCCACTGTTGTACAAATTTAAAGCCATTGAGGAATCAAGTGGTGATTTTAAAAATCAAACCTAAATAAATTCACAGGGAAATTGTAACATGGGATTGTCTCTATTTGTCTTTTTTACCATTACTATTCCTCTTTGACAATTGGGCAAAAAAGTGCATTTAAAAATACTCATTATTCTGTATGTTGGGCATCTAGAATAATGAGTATTTTATCCATCAAAAAACAAGAAGCTTTAATTATGACCTAATTCAAACAAACTGTGAAAAGCACATATATAAAACATTCAGGGAAGTTTGGATGCAGACTGGTAATTTGATAAAATTAAGGAACTATTTTGAAAAAAAATAAAAATACTCATTATATACAGAAAATCAATTTTGTCTAAAATAAAATTGTTCATTTATAAACAAAATGCTTTAAAAATGTTAATTACAAAAACTTGCTTTTGGTTGAAACTTACTTTGTATAGGGTATAGTATACAATTCTGTTTGGAAAAATGAAACCCAGTAATACTTTGCTCATATTCTCAGTTGAGT
Source organism: Marmota monax (assembly GCF_021218885.2). Lineage (NCBI taxonomy): Eukaryota > Metazoa > Chordata > Mammalia > Rodentia > Sciuridae > Marmota > Marmota monax. The sequence goes on along the minus strand of NW_026693934.1, from coordinate 15,504,420 downwards.
TTGGACTTTGCATCATGCAAAATTCAAAGAGCTTCTCAGATGAATGGGTAATGGAAGTCATAAAATCATGACAGGTAATTTATACTTGATGAATTTACCCTCATAAAATTTTGTAACAAAAAATTAAATCTAGGTAAAGCTTGTCTAAGCCACTGTGTATAGGATCTGAATAATGTGGGTTAAAAAGGTCTTTGAGCCAGTTGGAGTCTGGCCATAGGAGTTTTGAGGAAGAGGAAAGGAAAATGAATTGTCTAATTTGTCCTTTGTGCTAATATTTACCCTGTGGATTTGTCAGAGAAAACTGACTATATTATAAAATAATTTTTACTTTGGTATTCACTAAGTCTCCATCTGGGCTTCAGAGAATTATCTAATTACTTCCTCTGAGTCACAGATTTCTGTACTCCATTTCTGGTTTATGTCCATTCATATGACCCAGTAGGCAGAGGCTTGGGAGTCAAGAATATCTGATTTAGAGTCCAACTCTAATACTCAAATGAAATAGGCAATGTATTCGGCTTTAAAAAATATTACTTTCTTCCCTTCACAGTCATAATTACTCAATGCACAAGCACCTGGTATTTGTGAAACAAGTATTAGTTTTCTTATTTTTTTATTTCCATTTTACACAGTCTCCTGCCCTCTTCTCCAAAACAAAACAGATAAAACTTCATATGTTAGTTGCCATGTAAATTTTGTTTAATCTACAAAGTATTTGCTAGTTTTTAATTATTCTGTCGAGAATTTCCAGCAAAAGAATAACACTTCTCACAATCTGAACATGTTTGGAGTAATGATAGGTATGTTTTTGTCTCTCTAAACTTAATTTGAAGATATTACTCTGTGTTCAGATTTACAGGGTAAATTGTCAAATGAAGCAAAATTGACAGAAGATGGAATGGATGTACTTATTAATATGGTGTTAAAATGGTGCTAAGAGAGAATATTAAATAAATATTTGCCAGTGTTAACGAGTTTAACATACATCTGACTTTATTCCATTTAATTCAATTTCAGGTTTGGGGCTGCAGAGAAATAATAGCTAATCCTCAAAAGGTATCCACTCTGACCAAAACTAAATAGCATATTTTTATAAAGTATCATCTGTTAAGGCCTACAATAATTGACTTATTTAGATAAAAAAATCACACTTATTTCAATATGACACATTTAAGACATTTTAGGTCTCTTCATTAATTCTTACTGCTCTGAATTTATCATTTACAAAAATGATACCTTGTTTTTCTTCTCCATTAGCATCCTTTACTATGTCCCAGGTGTCCACACAAGATAATTCCAAGTATTTCTACATGGCCATCATCTGCTTTTCTTCCAAAGGTCACCTTGTGCCACTCACCTATTTGTAATTTATGTTCTAACAGTGATCAACTATATGAATATTCCCAAATGTTCTATGCTGTTTCATGATTCTGTTTATTAATTTACCTTTTCCTATTTATCTTAAGGAATGCCACCTCTTGTTTAATTCTTGTTTAATGAATTCTCTTAATTTGTTTGGTTTTAAGTGCTCTCTTCTTCAGACAAAATTAATCCTCCAAATTTGAATTCATGTATTTTTTTCTATTGCCACAAAACATTTTTGCTTTATTCTAACATAGTTCTTAAATTATTGGCTAGAATAATGTTTATCTATGGAACAGAATGACTATCACCTTGAGTAATTATGATAATTCTAAAATGATCAATATTCTCTTTTCATAGAAAGGAAAAACATAAGCTCAGGGATGTTGACTATGTTACATGAGAAAGCATTGTTATAACCCTCAAATATAAAGCCTATATTCTTTCAACTGTGCCAATGTCTAGTCCTATCTGCCCATTTCTTAAGTAGTTCTATTTCTAAGATTTTTTTTCCTGCTTATTGTAGGAATACAAAATGTAGCTACTTTAATACAAAGAGAAAATAATTAGTCATGATACCAGGGAATAGAAGAAACTTCATGAAGTGAAATGGAACTTGGCAGATACCTGATATAAAAAAAGGACATACAAAGGCAGGAAATTTGGATAAAGAATGAGATTCCAGATGGGCACTTGAAATCAGTAAGAACACATGAGGTTCATGTTTCTTGATTTTGGTATTTATTTTGTTATCAGGAGAGGAGGAAATGATCAGAGGATGTTAATATATATAATATTCATCTTCAAACAAAATTCATCTAAACTTGTAAAAAGACAATCAAGAAAGGATTTTTTCCCTTTACTTTAAATATTTTACTTTTTAGACATTTAGATGTATAAAATAACTGATGAGAGAAGTTACCTACATATACCGTACCCAAATTTCCTTCTAACATCTTACATTAGCCTTTTATTTTTAATACCATTAATGAAACAATATTGAAACATTATTATTTCATAACATAATTACATAGTATATTTAGTTTTTCTCAATATTTACCCAATGATTTTTACTGTTCCAAATTCCATATAGGATAATACCTGACATTTATTGCAATGTCTCTTATTTTTCTTGCTTGTGGCAGTTTCTCAGACTTTCCTTGCTTTTGGTGCCAATGACAATTTTGAAGAGTACTGCTGAAGAATTTCGTGGGGTGCCCTGCTATTAGATCTTCTTTACTTGTATCAAAATTTCAACTTTCCCAAACAGCTGTCTAGAAAAGATATATGAGTTATCAAAGCTTGTTTAGAAGAAATACATCATATAAATACAAAGTATAAGCATAGTTTTATATTATAGTTATGAGCCAGGGACCAGGCAAAGCAGGAAACCCTGGAAGAAGAAATGAGCCATCGAGTAGCCAAAAGCTGATTTTAAAACTTTTATCCATACTACCTATTTGTAAGAGTAATCGGACTCTTGCTTACCATTTTACGGGGAAGTGTCCCCTTGCAAATGTGGGGAGAATCCTTTTAAACTATGGGTGGGGTGGGGTCTTAATTAGGATGGACACAATACTCCAAAACTGGTCAAATCATTAAGGGAATAATTTTGAGATGAGAGCATCACAGAGCCTTAGGGCACTCTTTCTGACAGCTTTTGCATGACTGTGACCAAAATTCTCTATGAGAACAAATTAGAGGAGGAAAAGTTAATTTGGGAATCACAGTTTATGAGAGCTCAGTACACAGATAGCCAATTCCATGGCCTGGGCCCAAAGTGAAGCCAAACATCACGGGAAGGGGCCCAGCAGAGAAAAGCTACTCTGCTAATGGCAGGATCAGGAAGTAGAATAGCGGGAGGGGCTACAGGGGAGATGCAGCCTTCCAGGGCAGGATCCCAGTGGCACACTCCTCTAATCATCCCCTACCTGCCTGCTGTTACCACTCCAACCACTTAAACTAGGATGGACTGATTACTTAGAGCTTTTATAATCTAATCATTTACCTCCGATTATGCGTACATTAACAGTAGTTTTGGGGGGACACCTCCAAACCAACTCATTCTGCCCTAGCCCTACAAATCTCATGTCTATGTCACAATCAAAATGCATTTAGCCCATTGGGAAACGTCCTATTTTCTTAACGGTTTTATCCTTGCCCCAAATCTAAGTCCTAAATCTCCTTTGAAAATCAAGGCCAACTCTTGGCTGTGAGTCCATGTAGAAAAAAACAAAAACAAGTTGCCTATATTTGGTGTACAGTGTCATGGAGTAAACATTCCTATTCCAAAAGAGAGGAATGAATTCTGAAAGAATAGGGGTACAGAAAGAAGGGATGGTGTTAACATAAGACGGAAACCCAGCTGGGCAAATAGGTCGTGGCATCCCACTTGTAAGCCCACATTCATCAGCCCGGAGACATGCACATTAGATATGCCCCCAAAGGGCTTCGGCAGCCCTGCCTCTTTGGCCTGTCTGCTTCCGGCACACATGGGCTGTCTTTTAGCCAGGCTCTCTGAAAAGCCAGCAGCTTACTTTGGCAGACAATTGGCATTATTGGCATCACTTAACACCAGGAGTCTTCATTCAGACTTCAGCTTCACCTTCACAGGTTCATGCAATAATCTCTCAGGGGCAGCCCACAGGGACTCTGACTTGAATACATTGTGTCTGGCCTCCAAGGACTTCCTCTGAATTCTCAACGGAAGCCTCCACAACCCCCTTAACTTTAGCATTCTGCATCCCTATAGAAGCAGCATCACAAAATGATGCTAAGGTCTGCTGCCAGCTTGCTCAATACCTGGACCACCTGGAATCATAGCTGTTGCAGTCTGTGAGTACCAATGTGGTTTGGCGTGATAAAACAACTTCTTAGGCCCCCTGTTTGCTAGCAGGGTGCTCCCATGATCTCTCTCTTTCTTATTTGTTGTTTTTAGTTATACATGACAGTAGAGTATATTTTGACATATTGCTACAAACATGGAGTACATCTTATTCCCAAGATATTTTTCTCAAAGGGATTTTTTCTCTTCTGTATCATGAAGACTATGTAGAGGTGGTCCTACAAACTCCTGAGATATGCCTTAGGTATCTTTCCTATTATCTATGCGTGAAGTACTTAGCATCACTTTGGCACTTAGCTATAATTTCTTCAACAACAGCTTTCCTTGCTTCTAACTTCATAAGAACTTTTATGGTCAAACTGTGCTTTTAAAATCCTTCAGTATACCTGTCTAAAAGCTGCCATAAACATCTTACCACTGTCTGAATTCTAGGTTGCCTTGCAATTTCCTCCATTAGATCAATTAGCCCATCACTTTTAAATTCAGCCCATCACTTTTAAATTCAGTCTTAGGATGTCAGAAAAATGTAGCCAAGTTCTTTTCCAGCATATAGCAAAAATATCTGTCCCCAACAGAATACTCACTTACTATTAAAATTCTGTCCCCCACAGAATCCTCATTGCCCACTAAATCTTCATGAGCACCGTCTGAACTCCTATCATCATTCTGATCTTCCAAAGTCTCACCAGAATCACTCAGTGAGCTCTGCTTATAACAGTCTAAGGTTTTGCCAGCCTGTATTTCCTCCTGAAAGCCATTTACAAAGGTTATGAACCCTAGAGTCAGATTAATCACAGTAATGGCCCCACTCCTGGTACCAACTTCTATTTTAGGTAGCTTTTGCATCACTGTGGCCAAAATACCCAATAAGAATAACTATGGAAAGTAAAAGTATATTTGGTGCTCATAATTTCAGAGATCTCTGTCCATAGATGGCTGACTTCATTACACTGGGTCCAAGGTAAGGCAGTACATCACTGGGGAAAGGACTTACGGAGGAAAGCTGCTAAGCTCAGGGAAGCATGAGAAGCAGAGAGGGGAGAGGCCATAAGGAGAGGCCAGGGCATGCCCCTCCTCCAGTCAAAATTTACCTGCCTATGTTTGCCACCCATACCAACTGGATAAACTTCTTAGGTTACAGCTCTCATAAAAATAATCATTTTATCTCTGAATATTTCTATGTGAACAGGAACATTTGGTGAATACCTCATCTCCAAATCTTAATAGACACAAACTATCTATTAATCCTTTCCCCTGAAAAATCAGATGATCTTTTGAAAAATTCTTGTAATGAACAATTTAACTTACCTGGGTAGAGACTGAATGTCATGGCAATAAAAAACAAAGGAATAGCAAAGTTTTGGAATCAGAAATAGAATAAGAGCATCAACGGATGTTACTGTAGTCAGCATGGTGTGGTTTTCATTCTCAGTATCCTGGGGAAGTGTGGGATACTTTATTTCAGTTCTTAAAATAGTTAAAATTATGCAGAGCAATTGAAAACAACAAAGCTCAGATTAGCCCAGCATAGCATACTCCACTGTATTCACTAAGTGTTCAGCCAAGCTACCACCGTATCTTTAGCTTACTTAAACCTCCCATTCACCGTTTCAGGTAATGGAATGAAGGCATTAATGCTCCCTTTCCTGAAATAATCACCCTTTTCAAACAACAACAACCAAAAGAATGAGGTATGCAAATAGAAATTCATGTTTAATGCATCTAGGAGATATTTGTAAACCTGAAAAGAAGTCAAGTACTAGGGAAATGAAAAAAGCAAGCACAAGACAGATATAAAATATTGTTATCCTGTACATGAGACACTCCTAAAGCAGACTCCAACATACTTGCTGAAATAAGCAGAAGCAAAAGTAGGCATATATATGATGGTGGGAGCTTACTTGAACTTTGATACCATGAACAATTAAGGACTAAACTACCAATTGATGAAAAAAAAATCATGGTCCCTTTCAAAGTAAAAACCTGTCCATAGACTGACTTTCTTCCACCGAAAGTGGAAGAAATTTTAAATTGTGAACAGTTTTCCACAACTGGTAACTTATTTGCTGATGTAACTTCTTTTCATAAAATCTTTTATTTTAAATTTTGTATTGTCATAGAAAACTTCTTCCCAGAACACTTTTCTGGTTCCTTTTGCCAGAAGAATTTCCTGTAAAAATGTCCATTTAAAAGGAAACTGCCTCGCTAAAATATGATTAACAATAAAATATAAATCAGTGCTACATAATAATGCAAAAGGAAAGAGAGCTGAAAGATTGGGGATATAGCTCAGTCATAGAGTGCTGTCTAGCACTCACCAGGTCTTGGTTTTTATCCTCAGCACTGCAAAAACAAAAAGGTGAAAGCTAGAGATTAATAAAAACAAGAAGAAAATATTTAATCTTCACTGTAAAATGATTGCTAATTAATTAATAAAAATAGTATTTGATAATTTCTGTGAAATAAAAAAGCTGAATGACTTGTCTTTTTCAAAGAGAATTCTAGAGCTCAGAAAATGCATTAAATAGCAAGTAAAAAAATAAAATTAAATCCACAAATTGAAAACATAAGACATAACTAAAAACATAAAACATTAAGTCAACTATAAAGGATATGTCTTAGTACTTGAATTAAACAAATTAGAATTGAAAACACTGGATTAAAGACTGCAATTTATAAAAAAATAAATTAGCAAAACTAAAATACAAATGATATATCAATTGGGATGATTACTGTAAAAGAGATAAAGAAAGTTTTGGGATGTGTTTTCCTCCAAAAAGAAAAAAAAAACCTCATTTAGAAGATTAATAGGTACATTTTTTTAGACATTTGGAAATTAGACGACTCCGAAACCAGTTGAAACTTTCAATAGTATAATGAAAGGATTTTCTTCAGTGCACCTTACAAAGCCAGCATGGTATCAATTAAAAAACAGGACAAAACCAGATATATTTTATTTGTAATAATATCCTAAAAATTTTGTAATCGTAATTTAGTGGCATACCTAGAGAATAATAGGACTTTCAAGAAGAATTTTTCCCATTTTTGTTAATTCATTATCACATTTTACCAGTGAAGAAGGCAAAAGAGAAGAATAGAATTACACACTTATATCTATAAATATTAAAAAGTCGTCTGCAGTATTGTGACTTCATTCCTTGATATAAAACTATCAATAATCTATAAATTTTATAAAATAGAAATGAGAATTCAACATGAGTTAATATAGATTTATGCATCGTATCTTAGAACCCATATTCTAAAAGAGCCTTCTTTATATGTAATATAAACTGTCTTTGAGAATACTACAATCTTGGATTAAAGCTAGGTGCCTAAAGCAAGGAGGAAATCATCAAGTAAAGGTTTCTGGAAGTTTTGCCAACAAAATATATCCATTAAATGATTCTGGTGACTCATTAAAGTCCCCTTTGGCTTTCCTCTAAGCCAATCCTAAGTACTAAGAGAGTGAAATGTGACAGTCCTTGTTATAAACTAGCAACTCTAGTATGTGACAAAGCAGAGGCAAAGTCCCTCTAGTTTTTTTTTCACTCCTGTGTTGAAAGGTACTGCTTATAAAATACAAGAACCTGCCAATAATGTGTCCTTTTAAAATAATACAAGAAATGTTAGTGAACAAAGACTTTGGAGGATTGGGAGTGATTGACTTCACGAACTTGAAGATGATTCTTTAATTTAGCAGACAATAGGAAAATGCCTTGAATTTGGAACCACCTCTTCTCCTACCCTACTTACACAGTAACCCTTGTAGTACCAGACCACTTCACTATTTGATGAGAAATCCTTGGGGTAGAAAAGTTAATCTGAATACACAGGAAGCTTGAGTTCTGGAGCACTTAAAAAGAAGTATTGGTCTGTGATTTGTGAACAGTGGGGCAATTTTAATTCAGAATAACTTCCAACTTTGCAACACAGTGGGCCTACTTTAAGGAAGAATTAAAGGATTCGGCATGAATAGAAGAATAAGAGTAGGGGGAGAAACCATTTTTAGAATTCCTTAATATATTCTTAGACAAGGGACTTAACTTTTATTTGTCTTGATTTCACCCCCTGGACTTCTCCTTCATTTTTATACATGGAATGTGAAAAATGATAGGTGCTATTGGGAGTTTGAGTTTACAGAGAAAATGTTAAAGTAACAATATTAAAAAGGGAAGAAACAGGAAGGAAAGTTTGTTGCACGCCCAAGAATTGGGAAACAGGATGCTGGGATGAGAGGCTATTGAAATGTGAAGGGATTTGAACCCATTTCTAGAACACACATTCTGAAATCAGACCATCTAAGTTTGACTCTTGAGTCTTTCATCTAGCAACTACGTGAGTTTGAACACATCATTTAGCATTTCTAATATATAAGAAGAACAATTGTTGTTTATCTGTTTTCTATTACTATAACAGAATACCTGAGGCTTGATAATGTACTTTAAAAAGAGGTTTATTGAGTTCACAATTATGGCAACTGGAAGTCCAGGACCAGGCAGCTCCATGTATATGGCCTCTGGTGAGAACTCATAGAGGATGCATCATGGTGCTAGCACATGTTAGAGGGGGAATCACATAGAGAGACCAGAAGCCAAAGAATGTTTCCAGAGTCAGGATCATTCTTTTATAAGTACTCACTGTCCAATGAGTTAACTCAAATATCGAGAAATACATTAACCCCTTCTAAGAAATCTTTGGGTACAAACTATAACTGCTTCAGGGAGATGATGAAAATCTAAAACAACATAAATATATAAAACAATTAGTTACAATGTGTTAGGAGTATTGATAACCATGTTGTTTGGGCCTCATTTTGAGTTATGGGGGCCTGTTTGAGTGGGGGCCTGTTTTGTAGTACCTTGTTTAAGATCATGGAGGTGAGTGGAACCGAGTAGCTTGGGAAAAATGCATCTGATAATTATTATCGTGTTTGCCATAAATTCTTTTTTTGCAGGTTTAAATACATGGCATATGTAAAAGAATAATAAAATTAGAAAAAAAAACTTTATAAACAAAGAATCTATTACACAACTAGTCACATTTATATGCAAATAATGCTTGTAACATTTGGATTTAAATTTTTTTAATTAATTTTTAAATTTGTTTTAATTAGTTATCCATGACAGTAGAATGCATTTATGCACTTTGATGTATCATACGTAGATGGGATATAATTTCTCATTTTTCTGAGTGTACATGTTGCAGAATCATATTGGTCATGCAGTCACATGTATACATACAGTAATAATGGTGGTTTCATTCTGCTACATTTCTTATCCCCACATCCCCTCCCCTCCCCTCCTTCACTTCCCTCTACCTAATCTAAGGTAACTCTATTCTTCTCTAATGTCCTCCACCTTATTGTGAATTAGCATCCACATATTAGAGAAAACATTCAGCCTTTGGTTTTCTGGAATTGGCTTATTTTGTTTAGCATGATATTCTCCAACCCCATCCATTTACTGGCAAATGACAGAATTTCTCTCTTCTTTAAAGATGAGTAATATATACACCACATTTTCTTTATATATATACCACATTTTCTTTATCCTTTCATCTATTGAAGAACGTGTAGGTTGGTTTCATAGTTTAGCTTTTATGAATTGAGCTGCTATAAACATTGACATGGCTGCATTTACTGTAGTATGCTGACTTTAAGTCCTTTGAGTATAAACTGAGGAGTGGGATAAGGGGGAAAATGGTGGTTCCATTTCCAATTTTTTGAGGAATCTCCATCCTGTTTTCATAGTGGTTGCACCAATTTGCAGTCCCACCAACAATGTATGAGTGTACCTTTTTTTCCCACATCCTCACCAACATTTATTGTTGCCTGCATTCTTGATGATTAACATTCTGACTGGAGTGAGACTAAATCTTAGAATAGTTTTGTTTGCATTTCTCTGATTGCTACAGATGTTGAACACTTTTTCATATATTTGTTGATCAATTGTATTTTTTTTCCATGAAGTGTCTGTTCAGTTCCTTTGCCCACTTATTGATTGATTGGGTTAAGACTTTTTTTTTTTGGTGTTAAGTTTTTTGAGTTCTTTATATATCCTGAAGATTAATGCTTTATCTGAGATGCAGGTGGTAAAGATTTTTCTCACAGTCTGTAGGCTCTCTCCTCACATTATTGATTATTTCCTTTGCTGAAAAAAGCTTTTTAATTTGAATCCCATCTCATTTATTGATTATTGATTTTAGTTCTTGAGCTTTAGGAGTCTTGTTAAGGAAGTCAGATCCTAGGCTGACATAGTAAAGATTTGGGCCTATTTTTTTTTCTTCTATTAGGCACAGAGTCTTTGATCCACTTTGAGTTGACTTTTGGGCAGGGTGAGAGATGGAGGTTTAATTTCATTCCAGTTTTCCCAGCGTCATTTGTCGAATAGGCCACCTTTTCTCCAGTGAATGTTTTTGGCACCTATGTCTAGTATGACATAACTATATTTATGTGGGTTTGTCTCTGTGTCCTTTATTCTGTATCATTCATCTACAAGTCTATTTTGGTGCCAATAGCATAATTTTTTAATATAATATTTTCCCTTTGATTAAGTCTTACAATGATGTTCCATCATTAATCCATATTATTTAAAAAAAGTAAGGAAACTATATCACCCAGGTTTTTATAACCACAGTCCATGATAGGCTATGATGAGTGACCAAAAGCTCTTTTTGCCCCAAAGGGAAGACTCAGAACTAAATGTTGGCATGAGGTCCCCAGATCATCACCCAGCAGGGAGGGCAATGTATGAAAGAGAAGAATAGGGCTTAACTAACTCTGTGGAGTCAGCTGCTGTGACGGGCACCAGCTGGTGCTAGTCCAAGAAAGAAAAAAAGAGCCCTACACTCATTTCAGGAGCTGACTCTTGGCAAGAAATATTCTCAAACTGGAAACTTTAGAGCTACATCACTATATTTTTTCCAAAAAGAGATGTAAAGCTGCAAAAAATTTTAATAAAATATCAATAGTCATAATAAACCACTTAAGTCAGTCATGTCAGAGAAAAGACTGAATTAGTTTTATGTTGTGTCTGCAGAAAATATCACAAAAGTAGTCTTGTTTTCCTTTATCCTGAGATACACTCTAAGACACCCCAGCAAATGTCCCAAACTGTGGATAATAGCAAACCTTATATATACCATGTTTATTTTTCCTATACATACATAACCATAAAAATATAAAAATATATAAACATAGAAAATATATAAATTGGGCACAGTAGGATATGGGAATAGGAAACACAGTGGAGTGATTGAGACAGAACTTTCTTATGTGCATATATGAATGCAGGACCAGTGAAACTCCACATCATGTACAACCTCAGGAATGGGATCCTAATAAGAATAGGTCATACTCCAGGTGTGTATAATGTGTCAAACCACACTCTACTATCATGTTTACCTAAAAAGAAAAGAACACTAAAGAAATAAAAATATGACATTGTGACTTGAGAGAAAAAAAAGAATTGCCTTACCATTCCACCACCCCAATGGTCTCCCTTACACTAAAGAATTTGCAGGAGCCATTCATTACCCCTTATCTGGAGTCAAAGTCCTGGTTTCCTACTGAAACTTCTCTAACAGCACTTCAACCAGAGGGCAAAGGTCCTTGGTTATAGCCTAGCAAAAATGTTAACCCCAGATCTCCAATTAGCATTGCTGACATGAACAGAGATATGGATTAGTTTATTCTGTGGTTGTTGATAAAGGTAAAGTGGTTGTTGTAGCATGATAGTCTCCAGTTCCATCCATTTACTGGCAAATGCCAAAATTTCATTCTTCTTTATGGCTGAGTAATATTTCATTGTATTGATATACCACAGTAAGTAATGATGATTAATGATAAAATAGAATAATTGTAGAACAAACTATAATAAAAATTATATTAATGTGGTTTCACTTTATCTCCAAGCATCATATAGTACTGAACTCATAATTCTTCTTATGATAATGTGAGATGTTACAACGCCTCTGTGATAAGATGAAGTATAGTGAATGATGAAGGCAATGTAATGTAGTTTTAGGCTTCTACGTAAGGGCTACCTGAACATAAGCACTGTGACACCAACATGATTTATCTGATAACCAAGATGGCTCTACCAAAATGGTGATTTATGGGCAGGTAACATATAGAGTGTAGATACACTGAACGAAAAGATGATTCATACCACAGGCTGGGCAAAGTGGATCCATGTAAGATTTTATCATCTTACTCAGAATAATATGCAGTTTTAAATTTGTGAAATGTTTATTTCTGGAAATTTTCATTTACTATTTTCAGACCATGACTAACCACACGTGACAATGGGAAACCAACACAGTTGAAAGTGACACGTATTGTATCATTGGGGGGAGGTATTTTAGTGTCATCTGAGGACGTATTTAAATAATATATTTTTTGTGTGTGTGTGGTTTCCTTCTTTTTTATTTATTTATTTATTTATTTTTGCATTACAATTCTTAATACACCATTATACCATAATTTATCATATCTCTGATTATATATAAGGTACGTTAAGGACCCAACTTCCTTAATAAGATGCCTATAGCACAAGAATTAAATAATATGTTATCAGGAATTTCTTCACCCAGGAGGAAGGACAGCTCTGCTCCTCCTACTAAGAACAGCTAAAACCATAGAACAATATGTTTATTTTGTTTGTTAAAAAAATAAGTGAAAACATGAGAAAATTCTGTAAGATGGTGAGGAGGTATCTGACTTCTCGTAAATGAAATGACAGAGTCGTGAGATTCCTGGGTTTTCTTGTTTCCTACATGTATCCCAGACTTGGAGTTCATAAATCTGATGTCAGTATCACGGGGTCCTTTAATGTCATTGGATGGAGACAAAATATTTCAACAAAATCCTGCTGTCCCTTCACAACCAAAGACCAAGAAAGTAGAAAGCTCATAAGGAAGAACTATTTAGATGACAGTCACTTTACCTTTATCAACAGCTACAGATTAAATTGCTCATGTCAGCAATGCTAATTGGAGAGCCAGGGTTAGCATCTTTGCTGGGCTATAACCAAGGACCTGGGTGAAGTGCTGTTAGAGAAGTTTCAATAGGAAGCCAGGACTTTGACTCCAGATAAGGGGTAATGAATGGCTCCTGCAAACTCTTTAGTGTAAGGGAGACCATGGAGGTGGTGGGATGGTAAGGCAATTCTTTTTTTCTTTCAAGTCACAAAGTCATATTTTATTTTTATTTGTTTATTTTTTTTCTTTTTAGGTAAACATGATAGTAGAGTGTGGTTTGACACATTACACACACATGGAGTATAACCTATTCTAATTAGGATCCCATTCTTGTGGTTGTACATGAGTTGGAGTTTCACTGGTCCTGTATTTATATATGAGCATAAGAAAATTATGTCCCTTCATTCTACTGTGATTCCTATTCCCATACCCTGTTCCTTTCCTTAATTCTCCTTTGTCTAATCCAATGAACTTCTACCCCTACCCCCTTATTTGGTGTTGGTATCCACCTATCAGAGAGGTCATTCAACCATTAGTTTTGGCGACTGACTTATTTCACTTAGCATGATAGTCTCCATTTCAATCCATTTACTGGCAAATGCCAAAATTTTATTCTTCTTTATGGCTGAGTAATATTTCATTATAGGCGTGTGTGTGTGTGTGTGTGTGTGTGTGTGTGTATAAACAAAATGTATTTTTTATCCATTTATTTGTTGAAGGGCACCTAAGTTATTTCTGTAGCTTAACTATTGTGAATTGAGGCACTTTAAACATTGATGTGGCTGTGTCACTGTAGTATGCTGATTTTAAGTACTTTGGGTATATACTAAGGAGTAGGATAACTGGGTCAAATGGTGGTTCCATTCCAAGTTTTCTGAGGAAATCCATAATGCTTTCCATAGTGGTTGCAACAACTTAATACCAAAAACAAACAAATAAACAACAACAAAAAAATAACAAATAACTCGATCAACGATTGGGCAAAGAAGTAGAAAAGACACTTCACAAAAGAAGAAAGACAACTGATCAACAAATACATGAAAAAATGTTAAATAACTCTAGCAATTAGAGAAATGAGATTCCATCACAGTCCTGTCAGAATGGCAATCATGAAGACTATAAGCAACAATAAATTCTGGAGAGGATATAGGGAAAAAGGTACACTCATACATTGCTGGTGGGACTGCAAATCTGTGCAATCATTATGGAAAGGATGGAAAAAATAAAAATAAAAACATGAATCAAGAAAACTGAAAAGAGGAAAGTGATAAAGAAAATTGATGAAATAAACCTGCTTTAATTTTGACACATAATAATTATACATATTTAGAAGACATTGTGACAGTCTGCTAAATGTATAAAATGAAAAAAATTAATGTTAAATATAGTTGCCCTCCTACCCAGGATTTTTTTAAATAATAAAATTTATAATTCTCTAAGAAAACTGACAAAGGAAAAAAAGGGGTAAAGGATTGAAATTGCCCATATGAAAATTGCAGCTGTAAGTTTTGCAGACTTCTAAACTAGAACAACACTCTTATGGGAATATGAACAACTCAGCACATACAAATTTGGCAAATTAGATAAAATTGAGCAATTCTTTTAAAAAAAATCTATAAAGTATCACAATTCATTAAGTATGAAATGGATAATTTTAATGCATTCTATCTACTAAAGGGAGTTGGACTCATTGATCATAATCTCAAAATAAAGAGAAAAAAGTTTTTTTAAAAAAACATATCTCATTTTATATTGTTTAATCTGGAGAATCCTACCAAAAAAATGTTCAAAGAGAAAATGAAGCTATTCTATAAAGTCTCTCAAAAAATGGAGTTTGTAATATTCTTAAATTTATTTTATGAAGGTATATGAACCTAATTGTAATAGTAGACAAAGTCTACAAGAAGAATATCACAGAGTAATATTGACATGAATATAGAAAATAAAATTCTTAGTAAATACAAGATACAATTCAGCAATATAACAAGAATTATACATAAATACAAGCAAATCTGGCTTAAGACTCAGAAATCAACCAAATCAATCCCCCATAATAACATGCTGAGGAAGAATCATTTGTTTTTTTTTCTCAGTTGCTTCAGGAAAGAGTCATTGGCAAAATACAGCACCCATTTATAATAAAACTCTCAGAAAAGAATAGAAATAATATCTTTAAAAATTCCTTCCATTAATATAATTTTTTAAATGTACAAGACCAAACACCTTTTCTTGAAGATGGCAGGAGATTAATTTCATGTGTTCATTTTACTGGGCTAACAGATGCTGGACATCCAATAAAGAGTCATTTCTGGGTGTGCCTGGGAGGCTATCTCTGGAAGAGATTGTCATTTAAATCAGAAAAATGATTAAAGAACACCACCTCCCATCAGGGAGTGGGGGCATCAGGCAATCCATTGGAAACCTAAATAGAACAAAAGGCTTGGGCAGGGTGAATTCACCAAGTTGGAGCTAAGATACATGGTTTTTAACTACCGCCCCCACCCCCCCATGGCTTTCCTGATCCTTCAGCTTTTAGACATTAGATTGAGGGAACCTTGGTCTGTACATCCATGGGGCCAATGCCTCCTATGAATGTCCTCACATGGGTATGCATTCCTTGACTGCCACAGTCTGGCTGGGCACAAAATCACCAGCCACTCAAGCAGGAACAAACTTTATTTTCAAAACTCCCACCAATGCCACTCCACACACGCTCCCCGGGAATTCTCCTGTGAACCACGCACGAGGCGTTCTCTCGGGACACACTACACCAACAGGAAAATCCCTCCTCCGGAAATCCCTCCTACAGCATTTCCCCAACCAATGGGAACTCTCCGGGAGTCCCCTAGAGCTCCAAATTAGCAGGACGAGGCGGACAGCAGGGGTCTAATATCCAACTGAATGCAGATCTTAACATAATCATATCATCTCAATGGCTTGCTGGCGTCACCTTTCAACCAAAAATGCAATGTGTCATTCCTACTTGGCTATGGCTCTCAGCATCTCCCCCCTTCTGTTTAATTAAGCAACAAGCAATGTGGCTTAGGGACCGTGCCTGTTAGGTTTGTCCAATTCAACATATGGTCCTTACCCATCATCGGATGTGCTGACCTCTAGGCATCAGCCTCCTGTCTTAGGTTGGTACCACTGCAATTGGATCATACCCGTCACTGACTACCGGTCCAGCATACAGCCATACTTGTGGATAGGCCTATGCACCAGTGGGGGGGTGAGGTTCTTTGCCTCAACTCTGTTGGCCCCCAAATTTGGCCTTGGTGCCAGTGGGGGGTGAGGTTCTTTGCCTCACCTCTGTTGGCCCCCCAATATAGACCATCACTAGCAGAAGGGAGGAGGATACAGAAATGCCACAACACCAAGCCAATTGAAGGCTCCTTTGGAAAAAATTGTATCACTGGTGACACCATCAGCAAAGATACGCCAGCACTACCACAATTCACTGCACCAAACTATAGTTCACAATGCATACAAGTGATACATAGTCCAGGCAAGTTCTGCAAGCAGTTCAAAGTGGAGGAATCTATCAATATGTCTATTTCCTCCCAAAATAAATTGACTCCTTGATTGAGCATTACTTGTTGAGTTATTATTCATTGATTCATCAGTTTATGCAGTTTACTGTGACAGCTGTCATAGAAGCTGTAGTTTGGTTTTATCTTTGTCTTCACCGGCACTGGGATTAAGGTAGGAATTCTGACAATGATGGCTAAAAAAAAAAAAAAAAATTATGTAACATTCCAACAGGCACTAAGAAAACAATTTTCTGAACAATTTACATTATTCTGAACAGAATTATTAAATATAATGAAAAGGAAGTAAACAAACAGATATGTTAACCTCCTTATTTGTACACATATTAAAACAATCCTCAACAGCTGTTTACCCAATTTAAATTAAACCATTAAAATCACATGAATAAAAAAAATTCGGATCCATTTTTTCATGAGCACTCCTCGTATATGATATATGGACATATGCACACACAGACATACAACACAAAACATAAGTGTGCACACAAACATACAACACATAAGACAATAGTAAAGGCCTTGTAGCTTTACACAGGTGAAATCTCCATTGCAATGTTTAAAAACGCCACAGTCAAAAAATAAAACTGATCAGAAAAACATTAACCTAGGTCTGTATGAGCTCAAAAAATAAAATAGAACTTTATGATGTGGGAAAAGGCAATAATAAAATAGATATTGAAAAAAGCATCCTGGTTAATCACTGTCGCAGATGTAAGAATAGCCAAGCTGGAGCTCTGGATATCAGCTGTTATGGATTTGAGTCAAATCACCTTTTTTTTTTTTGGTCCGTAGAATTCGCTTTGGTTAGTTTCTCTGGAATCCAAATCGGCTGTTGTTCTCCCTGTGGAAACACACAAACAGAACCCCGACTCCAGACAATCACTGGGTCAGGACCTTTCCATTGTCCTGTTAGAATATCCTTCCAAAGTACCTTAGGCTTATGTACATTTTTTGGACACATATGCCTTTCCGCAGCACTAAGCCCTGATGAATCCAAATTTAAAAAGTTTAGAGTAAAAAGTGTTATTTTAAGTTTGTCTTTGGGGGATATATACCCCTTTCCAATTCCCTCTTTTTGCTTTAATAAGTACGTTTTAATAGTTTGATGAGCTCTTTCAACTATGCCTTGTCCCTGAGGATTGTATGGAATTCCTGTTATGTGAGTAATGCCAAATGATGAGCAAAATTGTTTAAAAGAGGTAGAAGTATAACCAGGATCATTATCTGTTTTTAACTGTTTTGGAACGCCCACAGTGGCAAAATTTTGTAAGCAATGAGCTATAATATCTTTAGTTTTCTCTCGGGCATGAAGGGAGCCCATCAAAAATCTGGAAGAAGTATCAACTGTAACATGCAAATATTTTAATTTTCCAAATTCTGGCAAGTGTGTGACGTCCATCTGCCCAATATGGTTAGATATCAATCCTCTATGATTGACTTCAAGATTAACTTGTGGTAAAAAGGTCACACAATTTTGACATTGTTTTATTATATGTCTGCCTTGTTCCTTAGTTATTTTAAAACACTTTTGTAAAGTATTAGCATTGACATGGAACATTTTATGAAAATTTGTAGCTTCTTCTAGTGTAGAGAAAATATGTATGTCATGTTTAGTTTTATCTGCTAAATCATTGCCCAAACTAAGGGCTCCAGGCAATCCTGTATGTGCCCTGATATGTCCTATAAAGAATGGATCTTTTCTGTCCCAGATTAGACTTTGTATAATGGAAAGCAAAGAGAAAACAGTAGAAGAAGGGGAAATCCTACCAGCATCTTCAAGGGATACTATATCATTAACTATATACTGACTATCAGAAAATAAATTAAATACAGAATTTTTAAACATCACAAAAGCTTGTAAAACTGCATTAAGCTCTACCTTTTGAGCTGATTGTTTGGGTACTAAAAATGTAAAAGTTTGATCAGGGGTAACTACTGCTGCTGTACCATTATTTGACCCATCAGTGAATATATTTGGAGCATTCATGATAGATGTTTTTCTTGTCATTTTTGGAAAAACTATAGGATGCAAGGACCAAAAAGACAACAAAGGATTAGATGGTAAATGATTATCAAATGAAACATTAGATTTACACATGATTATTGCCCAAGTATTTAACTCATTAGCTAACTCATCTTTTTTCCAAAGTGTGTGTTTTTGTGTGTCTACTGCCAGAAAATTGTGTCTCTGTGGGTTTACCTCCGTATCTTCTATTATATTCCACTGATCTTCATTTCTGTTTTGGTGCCAGTATCACGCTGTTTTTGTCAGTATAGCTTTGTAGTATAATTTGAGGTTCAGTATTTGATGCCACCAGCGTTGCTCTTTTTGTTCACCATGACTTTGGTTATTCTGGGTCTCTATTTTTCCTAATAAATTTTAGAACTACATTTTGTAGTTCTGTGGAGAATGTCATTGGTATTTTGATAGGGGTTGTGTGGAATCTGTATAACACTTTTAGTAATATGGATATTCTGACAATATTAATTCTGTCTATCCAAGATCATGAGAGGGTTTTCCTTATTCTAAAGTCTCCTTCAATTTCTTTCTTTAGCATTCTCTAATTTTCATTGCAGAGATCCTTTACCTACTGGAAAATATTTCAGTCTGTCATGTTCTCTATTCATAATGACAGGTGAGACTTTTGATATTTAAATTCTATCTCTCATGACCTTCAAATTATATAAGCTTTCTAGGTCTTGGTTTTCTTATCTGCAAAACTGAGTTAATCATAGTATATCTATCATAGAGTGGCTGTCATGATTAAACTATTGATTATATTTAAATTACCTAGAATTATACTAGGTATCTTATAATGTTTTTATTTTCAGTATTATGGTTTTGAATTCCATTACCCCTGAATTATTTCTTACACTCAGGAGAATATAAAGATGAACAGGGGGGTCTCTGACTTATAGCTGAGATTTCAGTTAACAGTTTAACTGAGCTGTACAAATATGCCTAGTGTCACCATATGGTGAACCCCTAAGCAAGTGCACTTTTATTAGAGTTTTTTTTTTTTTCTTTCATTCTACGATACTTCTAGAATGCTCCTAATTTCCATGACCCTTTATCGACTGTAACCAAACAAATAATATGGAAGGTGACTAGTGATACTTTTGTGCAAGAAATTGTCTTGGTGCAAAGGAGGGTTCCAAACGCACTACCAGGAAAGTAATCTCAGCCAGCACCCAGTAGCAAAGCTCACAGCTTATGACATCCATAGAAAGCACAGAGTGAAAAGCAAGGAAAAAGAGATAGCATAGGTTAAGATAGGACAGGACAGGATGCAAATAAGGTGGGAGGCCCTCAGTATCTGAATCCTGAGGCTGGCAGTGTAGACTGCCACACACATCTGTCCCAACACTCTGCCACCGTGGCTTTTCAGTCGATGGTGTAGATTGAAGGACAGAGTTTAGGTTCAGAAAATCAGGCCCACAGATGGAAAGTGCCCTGGGCTATTAACATATTTGCTTTATTGGAGGGACACAGGGACAAAGTATCTTGGCACAGCTGTAGCTTGGCAATTAATGCTATGAATAACTATGGAATTTATTTGCACTTTCTGAGCAGAGGACACATATGAGGCCAGAATGGGTGTTACTAGCATATGGCTAAATTAAAACTTCATGAAAATTAAGTACTCATGCCTGTTGAATGCATTCATAACATTTAGTGTCTCTACCTACTTATCACGAATATTTACTTCAAAAACATCTCTCCGTATTCCCATCCTTTCCTGTGTTTGAACACAATGCCATGCTCTCCTTCCTCACATGCTGTCCTTAACAAATTACATGAATTTTGCCCATATTAAACACAAGTTTTGTTTACTAACTAACTGCCTATTTTTAAAGTTTTGGTTGTCCTACAACCTACACATTTATTCATCAAAGCACATTTACATTATAGATGTAAACAAGCAGGCTGAGTGACAGTTTGGTTCCAAGTCACCTAGAACAACAATAGGATCCTCCTGGTACAAGGTGGAGCTCCGTCCTTCCAAGGGGAGAAGTTTCCCAACTATCTGCACCGACTGTCTGCACTGATTGGTGTTTTGGTCCTTCTGCTGCCCCAGGTATTGCTTGGCGGTGGCCATGGCCATCATGGCCCCCCTCATTTTACTCACTCATAATAGCGTTTAGAGACATCCACCTTGTTCTTCCTGCACTGAGATTCTTGGAATGACTCCTTTCTTTGTGGGAGTTCTCTGCCTTCCCTCCTGCATAGCCATCTCAGGGGTGACCCTTAATCTCCTTCTGGGTACAGAAAAACATTGTTCCCTTCAAATGTCCTACATGTATTTGACAATAAATATAACAATCTTATAGAATTGTTGTATGGATATTTATTTTTCTATTTTCTATTCTCTGTATATTTATTATCTATTAATTTATGTATCTGTCATCTTTTTATCTAGTCTTTTTTCTCCCTCCCACCCTGTTACTTTTCCTTTCTTGTTTGCTTCCTTTATGTGTGCTTTCTCTCTCTCTCTCTCTCTCTCCCCTCTTTTCATCATCCATCTCTTCATCTTTCTATCTCTCCATCAGTTTGTAAATCTATCTAGTTTTGACAAAATCCTTTCTCTCAGTAGGTCAAAGGTTAAATGGTTAAATGTCCCTTTCCACTGTTTTGGCTTAGATATGAGGTATCCTTCAAAAGCTCATGTGGCAGCGCTCTCTCTCTCTCTCTCTCTCTCTCTCTCTCTCTCACACACACACACACACACACAAGAGGTGAACAGATTGGGATATGAGAGCCTTAACCTAATCGGTGCATTATTCCACTGTTATGAATTCAATGGAATAAATAAAGCAATTAGTCTCTCTATCTATCTATCTATCTATATGTACTTTTAAATACATATAGTAACTGAAGGCAGGTAGGTAGAAATGGGTCACTGGGGGAATGCTTTAGGGTTTATATTTTCCCTCTGGTGAGAAGAACTCTATTTGCTTCCTGGTGACCAAGTCCTGGGCTGCTTTCCTCTTCCACACCCTTCTGCCATGATGTTTTGTCTCACCCTGGGCTCATAACAATGGAGTCAGCCCTGTGAAAATGTGACTGCAAATAATCTTTCTCTTCTGTAAAATTGTTCTGTCAAGAGTTATTTTGTTCTTTCTTTCCTTCCTTCCTTCCTTCCTTTCCTTTCCTTTTCTTTTTTTTTTTTTTGCCACAGCTGTGAAAAAGCTGACTAAAACATCCACAATATATTTTTCAATGGGCAAATAAAAGTACATAAAAGAGGTTTGTACCTATCTTTATTCCAGCTATTCCACTGGGAATGAATATCAGTTTTGTGGGAGTGAATGACTATGCAAAAAGAACCCTTATCATACAAAAGACACATAAAAGTGCTATAATAATTCCTTGCTATGGTGTGAAAAGAACAGTGAAAATTATACATATCTTGCCAGGCACAGTGGTGCATGCCTGTGATCCCAGCAGCTCGGGAGGCTGAGACAGGACGATCACACTGAGCAACTCAGGGAGACCCTGTCTATAAATAAAATGCAAAATAGAGCTGGGGATGTGGCTCAGTGGCCAGGTGCCCCTGAGTTCAATCCCCAATAACCCCCACTCCAAAAAAATTATAAATGTCTTTGGAAAATTAAATAACATTTTGAAGAAGAAATATTTTAAATGAGACGAGAATTTTGACAGGCTAAAATTGGAAAAAAAGGATTTCTTATAGATAATAGTATTAAATAAAAGCATATTTTTTAGGTGCTTCAGAAGAAAGCACACAGATATTTATATACCCACAAATTGTAGATGGAGGAACATTTGCATACAACCTAACTAATATTATCTTACTTTTCATTTTCAATACTTTTATTCCTTGATTGCACAAAGCACTTTCTGTTACAAAAAAAAAAAAAATCCAGAATGTACTCATAATAAAGATATTTTTGTTTTAATGCCATACTTATTTTTCTGAATCTATTATTAAATGTTTATAATTGAAAACAATGGGTTCTTATTAACTGATGTTAATTATAATGCACCCACTCAAACTCTCATTTAAGGAAAAAAAGCACGATTAGAATCTAAACACCCTAGAAATCTCAAAGTAACTGGATTGTTTTTGGAATATGAAATCCAGTGACTTTTCCTCTTGCACTCTGACTTCTTTGGTCCTTTTTTCTCTACTCCTACAAATTGGAGTAACTCCAAACTTCATCCTCAAAAATGTTTACTTGATAAATGAGAAAATCTAGACAAAACCTTCATGAGTATGTGAGAAGAAGGATTACCTGCCCTTCTTGAAAAATCCACATTGATCAATTGCTCTTTTATATTCTGTCCTGTTTCCCCTCATAAAGCAATTAGTCAATCTATCTATCTATCTATATTTTAATATATATATATATATATATATATATATATATATATATATATATAGTAAACTGTATATTTAAAATATATATTTTAAATTTTAAAAATTCTTAGTAGACTAAAGAAAAACAAAATTATATCAATGCCCTTCAAAATGAAGGTGGCGATTTTACTTTTGGAATATCATTAGATGACTTCAGTATGCTTTCTAAGATGCATGTATTTATGAGATAGAATGCCCAGAATCAAACTGACCTAAACAAACACTATCTTTATTTTCTATGGTGATAAGATGTTGAGCAGGAGAGCATTCTCCAGGTTTGGTGGAGTTAGTGGCTGACTGACATCACCAGGATCACACATTTTCTTACTCTTTGATGGGTCCTCCTCTGTGTGCAACTTGTGGATTCACACTTGGTCCCAGAGTGTCAAACGGTTATAGAAGTTGCAGAAACCACTTCAGACATACAAGCTACAAAGAGGATCAAAAGGCAAATTCTTTCTTCCATTCATTTCTTATGTGGAAAACATTGCCTCATAATGCCATAGGAAATGAGACTGACAGGTTATATTAGCCCAATTCCTTGTCACTAGTACAAATATTGAGCATAAAACCACAAAGTCATCTACATTAGGCAAACCTTTAATGGGCACAGAAAACTACGCACTGGCAAACATTTTTACTTACAGAACCAGATGGTAAATATTTTAGACTTTCTGGGCCATTCAGTTTCCATCACAACTACTGTTGCAGCATAAGAGCAGCAATAAAAAATACCAAAATTAAAAGGTGTGTGTGTGTGCTACAATCCTTTACACAAAAGTTGACAGGCAGTATTTGCCAATTCCTGGTTGGAGTCACTCTTTTGGGAATATAGTTAGTGCTTCTTCCAGTGCATCCTGAGGGGAATCTAAAGATAAACCTTTGTTAAGTGAGAGAGCTTCTTTCTCTTCTCTTTTTTGCTACTAATGACATCTTCCACACACCGGAGGATTATTAAAGAGAAAATAAAATCGGAGATTTCTATTTTGATAGAGTTTGGACTCCATTGGTAGAGGACAGAAAACATATAAACAGTTATATCTACAGTATATTTCACAATAATCATTTCAGTGATAAAAGTAGAAGAGAGTTGAGAAGTACTGGGTATAAGATAAAGTTTTAAATAGGTTGAGAGAAACTCTCTGCGGTAGGTGAAGTTGGAGCAAAATTTTCAATGAAGTTAGGACTTCTGCTCATGTGAGTACTTGAGAGAGCTTGGGAATCACCAGCTGCAAGATTCCTAAGGTAGAGCCTGGCCCTTGATAGACTAAAAAAGACCACGGCAGAAATGGAGTCCAGGGAAAGAGGGAGTCTTAAGAAGTGAAATAGAGTACCCAAAGTGGTCATGACACATAGCGCCTTACAGACATGCATGGGTAAGCTCGTCAACGTTTAATTTCAGTAAGATTGGAAATCATTGGAGAGTTTTCATTGAGAATAGAAATTTTATTTTTACTTCTCTACTTCAATTTTTCTTTCCTTCTTTGCCTTCCTTTTTCCTACTTTCTTTCCTTTTTCCTTTGTTTTCTTTCTTTCCTTCTTTTCATTTGTAAATATAGATGCATTCCACTGAGTGCTAGACACAGCACTGCACACCAAGTATCTGAGATAGCCTATTATCTAAATCCATACTATAGTATCATATAATGGAAGAAATGTAGAAAAAGTTAAAAGAGATACTAAGTGGCAAGTAAAAGGAAAAAACGAAACCACTGAAAACATCACTTAACTCACATGGTGGAGAGAATGAGCTCCCACGGAATGATGCATAGATGCCCTGGATTAAATTAGCTGACTGTGGGAAAATGAATTAGAATTAATGAATCATAAACAAATACGCTTTAAGCTAAGAAATATTTCTTGGCAAATGTGAAAACTGAGAAAGAATGATATCATTGGTTAGTTCCCTAAAGTGCACGTGTGGTGGTCATGTGCAGTGAAGCCAGGTAGTCAAGGGGGCTTTTCTTTGGGAAATGCATTCTCTTTCAAATGGAATGCCAAAGAAATACAATTTTTTGAAGATACTTTGACTATAAAACCCATGCATTTTTCAATAGGATCAAATGCATGCACTAATAAATTAAATTTTATCTTTATTTTATTATTAGTATAGTATTCTGTGTGGGCTCCCTGTCATCCAGCAAGGAGGCCCATGGAACAGGGTAGAGGAGAGTGTCAAATCAAGGAGTCACTAATCAAGACCTCCTGAAACCAAGCAGGGAGCAGGTCTGATTTTATTGCACAGGTACCATGTGTATATACTTGGGGAGTAACTAGGCAGATTACAGGCAGCCACCAATGCAATTTCTTGCTAACTGTCCCTGCAGCAACCAATCGAGAAGCAGGCCGTGGAGCAAGCACAGGGACTGCAACCCAGAGCTGTGCCTACCAGGTAAGCAGTCTGCCTAGCATGCGGGTAGTGGCCTGCCAATCAGACAACCTTAACGTATGCCATGTATGCAGTTCTCCATGCACTTGTTCCCACAGTATTCTGAGGAGAAAATTGCATATCTCCAAATTTAAATATTTGACTTTTTCAAGCAATAGAAAGGTTTTAAACCCACCTCTCTGGAAAATCTTAAAGGTCTATTGATGATAGAGAGTCACAATTTAGATGATAATAAATCCTGTTAGAATTAGAAACTGATTTGGAAGTATGTTATGGTAGCCAGTTCTTATATATTCTTTGCATCTTATTAACATTTCATGTCAGGTCTAGTTTACTTACTATTTATTTCTATTGTATTTATTTTTGGAATGTTTATAAAAGTGATAAATGTCACACATATAAAGGCTGATTATAACTCACTTGACCAATGATAATCATCCAATGAAGATCTTTTTAACAAAAGTGTAGTTATGATCACTTTGTCTCACTTCATGTATTAATTTGTAATTTTTATTGTTTTCAAAATATCTGAAAATATTTTATTGTTTCAAAATATTATTTATAATTTCCTATAAAGTTAAAAGAAATGTGAACCTTTAACAGCTGATGTTAAATCAACATACTGCATGCATTCTAAATGATCAAAGCACTTTGAGTCTTTCAGCAAAAAGCCAAATTAAAATAAAGATCTCCCTTAACAATCATGGAAACAGTAAGATTAATAAGGTTGTAAAATAAGGTGACTCTTGGTTAAATATTTTTAGAAAGTTGTAGGTATAACTAAATTTAACAGATTTCTCAAAAATTTATTAGACCATACTTCATATTAAAAATCCCTAGGTTTCCAAAAATCAGAACTATTTTGTCCATTGAGCATTTGTTGAGGCTCTATGACACCATGGAATAAATTTAGTAAATAATAGCAAAGGCAATTGCATATGAAACAAAAGCACTACATTCAAAACCTTTACAAACACATCTCTTAATGGGTTCTTATAGTAAAGAGATGTTGGAACACAGTAAGTTTTGGTTTGGATGTTATATCCACTTCATGAATCTAGCAGAACAGAGCAGACCTGTAGTACACTAGGATTTTTTTTCTAAATTAATTTGAAAACTGCACTCTCCTACTTAAATAATGTAGACTACAATATATTCTCTTCTGTATACAATAATTACCTTGATTAATCAAGTGAATAAAAAGACACGTTTCAAAATGAGAGAAATATTACATGACTATAAAAAAAAATCAATAATGTTTAGGGGTTGAGGACACAGCTCAGTGATAGAGTGTGTGTATGGATTGCACAAGGCCCTGGATTTAATTCCCAGCATTGTAAAATACAAATAAGCAAAAAAAAAAAAAAGTAAATATCCATATTTTTCAATAACACAAGAACACAAAAAAACAAAGTTATAAAACATGTAGCTAGACATTTCTCAGAAAAGAAAATATATAAGGTCAATAAAATTTTGATATATAAAATAGTTTTCAAGATCAAAGAAAATACATCAAGACCACCAAAAAATAACATTTTTGCCTCTATCTAAGGGACCCAAATTAAAATCTGTTAATACCTGTATTCAGGATGAGAATAATAACAACAAAAATGAACTTTCCTGATGATATCCACATAATTGTCTTCATGAAAATAGTTATTATTTCAGAAAAAGATAGAAATGATAAATAATTCTGTTATTTGCTTCTACAATTACATCCCAAAATAACAAAATAAAACAAAAAATCCATTTTATTACATACACATTGAAATGTTCCACTCTTCTACAGATAACAATTATTTCAATATTAATATTTAAAATAGATTAAGTAATCCAATAAAAAGAAGGAGATTGAAAGATTAGGTTAAAAAGCATAACCCAATGTTATTCTGTCTGTATGAGGAATTTTTAATATAAATTCATTGAAAATTAAAGGATAGAAAAGGACATATTATGCAAATAGCAACCTCAAGAAAGCTTGAGGACCTTTACTAATATCAAAGAAAACAAAGTTTAAAACTCTACTAGGTAAAGAGAGACATTTTCTAAACATAAAAGAATTAATGTATCAGGTAGTCAAAAGCATATATTCTCCTAATAACAGAGTACCAAAGTACATTAATGGATTCTGAGAGAAATGAAAGGAGCAATAGAAAGTTCAACAATAGTATTTGGAGACTTCAATAATACCTCTTCAAGTGAGGCAGGCTATAAGCAAGAACATAGAAATGAACAAAACTTTAAATTATACTTACCTGGTATCTGCAGAATGTTCAACACAACAAATAGCAGAAAATATATTCTCCTTAAGTGCACATGAAATATTTTTCAGTGTAGATTACATACTACTCCATAAAACAAATCTCAATACATTTAAAAGAATAGAAATAATATACAGTAAATAATCACAATAGAATTAAAAGTAATATCAATAACAGAAAGAAATTGGGAATATTTACAGATACTTGAGAATGAAATAGCACATGCCCACATAACCAAATAAAAATAAATTGAAAGAAAAATTAGGCAATGCTTTCAGGTGAATAAAAATGAAAATACAACAAATTAGTAATTGTCAGGTGCAGCAAATACAGTATTCTGAGTGAAAGTTGTAGTTATAAATGACGGTATTAGGAAATATGAAAGGCCCTAAAATCAGTAACCAAACCATCCACCTTATAGCATTAGAAAAAGAAGAGCAAACTAAACTCAGAACTAAAAGAAAAAAAAATAATATTAGAGAATAGAGTGGAAATCAATAAAATAATCATTTGAGGGACATAGTAGAAAATTCAATGAATTCAAAAGGCAGTTATTTGAATATATTAATAAATTAGGCAAAACTTTTCTGAGAAACAGAGAGAAGAAAAATTATAAGAATCAAAATGAAGGAAGATTCACTATATGGTCCTTATAGAAATGAAAAAGATAATATATAAATAATGGGAACAGAACATCCAAATGGATGATGAAAATTTGATTAGTCAGGAAATATGGTAGCCAGGGAAATACAGTTTTGAACCATAACAATCTATAAACTCTGTAGTCACCAGAATGGAAGATGAACAAAGAAATATCAACCAGTACTGATGATATTAAATGATGAGAGTATTGTAAAGCACTCATTATTTTAGATAGGATTGCAAAGCAGACCTAAATAGGAAAATGTTTCCACATTATTGACTGACATTAAAAATGTGCATATGCTGTGACAAAATATTTTCATTCCTAGGTATATAATAAATATATATATATATATAATAAGTATATATCAGAGAGCATAATGACATCTCCATGTATCTCAAGGACATTAGCACATACATTGCATTTTAACAAAACACTTAAAAAGAGAGCAATCTAAATGTTCATCAAAGTATAATGTATAGTTAGAGATGTATTTATACAATGAAATAGTGCACTGCCATTAATATGAAGACAGCACAGTTGCACATAGTAATGCAAATGGGTTTCATGCTGAGAAAAAGGAACCCGACCCAAGCAAATACACAGCATGCTTTTCTTTTATTATTAGGATAAATACTAAAATGACAGGGAGAACAAAAATGTAGGCTTTTGGATGTCTGTTTAGTTATTAAATTAAAAATGATTTCCATTAAAGTCAGGGTAGGGTCATATTTCAGGTTTAATATCTTTTTGATGCTAGGTTGGTGCATTTATGGTTGTTCATTTAATAAAACGTCTTGGGCATTTTTGCATAATTTGGGGGGAGTTTTTTATTTCACAACGGAAAGTAAAAATGAATGAATCAATGAATGAACCAATGAGCACAAGGCTACATAAATAAAAGTACATTGTGTCCTATACAGTAATGTGATTTTGTTTGAATAGAAAGAAAAAAAATGGAAAAATAAAACAAAAAGTGGTTTCCTTTAAAGTTCTAGTGAGGAACAGAAAAAAGGTGATTCATTTTGTTTGAACTTTATTCCCAAGGGCCCTGTTGCAAAAGATGTTATAATATCTTTTGAAGGAGGATCATCTTCCTACATATTGATAGAAAATTCTACTTAGTCAATTAAGAAGCTAAACAGTTGTGAAAACATCCTTTACACTACTATCTACCAGATACTGACTTATAAACAATACGTTATTAATGCTCAGCAACTCTGGGATATTGATATTTATTACATGCAATAAACTTGATTGCTCATAGAAACTAAGTACTTGAACCAAATTGATAGGTAGAAATGTTATGAATTAAATATAATTTTTCAAAAAGCAAAGTTCACCATGCCAAGATTAATGCCAAATCTAGTAACATTGCCTGATTTACTTCAAATTAGATGTAAATCAGAATCCAATATATATGAGAATACATGGCTGATTCCCAAGAATGCATGGTTGCCAGATTCTCCCAGGCCACTTTGACATAGCAGAATTTAATCTGATATACTCACCAGAACTGCAATCCTATCTCTGTGCTCTAGGCAGGGCTCTAGTAGCTTGCTGAAATTTATTAGATGAGTGTATTCTCTCCCATGGAGTCTATATTCTACAGGAAAATGAACATACTAAAGGGAAAATGGAAACACCCTCAGTTGGGTGTTAACTGGCTCTTCTGTGGCCTCTTACACATTGAAATCTCTCCTACCCAAGTCAGGTTCTACTAAGAATTCTGCGTTTTTTGGCACATCTATGCATCTCATTGCTGCTTCTTATGTACAGTAATGCAGGTTTTTCCTGTATATTTCTTGCCTTCCTTGCTCCCACACAAACTTGATATCCCTGCTACAACCATACTTCAGCCATTCCAGAAAAGCCTCCAAAGTTTGTCTTTATCCACTTCATATTCAGCTGTGTCGTTTCCATTACTAAGAATGGCTACCGTATTCTGGTTTCCTTTTTTTTGCTAAGTGCTTTTCTATTGCGTTTTCAATTTTCTCAATTATCTTATTAAATAAGTATTATAATTTCCATTTAACAAATAAAACAGAAGGAAGAACCTGCAGTTTAAGGAGTAGATTTGGCTCTCTCAGTGGTCTATTAGACCAAAGGCTCACTTTTAGATGGGAGGACATTATGTTTCTTTTTGTTTTTGTTTGTTAGGTTTTGGTTCTTTTTCTTGGTGCTGGGGATGGAACCCATGGCCTCATGCATGCTAGGGAAGCACTTTACCCCTGAGCTGCATCCCCAGACCCTGGAGGACATTATATTAAGTGAAACAAGCCAGACACGGAAAGGCAAATACCACTGTGTCCTCTCTCCTGTGTGAAATCTAAAGAAAGTCAATTGGTCTGTAGAATAGTGATTACCAGAGGTTAGGAAGGGTGAAGGAGGGATTATTAGAGGTTGAGAAGGTTGGAGGAGGGTTTTTCGAATCCATCAGTACTTGCATGTGTTCAATCACATTGTATCACACTGAACTCAATTAATACATGTAATTAATACAGGATAATAAAAACTTACATTTTTATTTAATGCTTTATAAAGAAATACTATCATTTCTAGACAAAATGCCTTAGATCTGTTAAAGAGGAGATGATTCCTTAAAAAGACTTTTTTAAAAATACCTTTTTATTGATGTACTCCATATAGAGAAAAATAAGGGCAAAGATCAATGTACTTATACCAAATGAGTATCAGCACCCCTAACATCATAAACAACATCCAGATAAACAAAAAGAATATTTTTACCCTGGACGCCTCAGCATGCTTCTCTCTAATCCTCTACTCCACAGGTAACCACTAACCTGAAAAGAAAGAATATGAAGGTAAAATTAATTTTGAAGATTGAGGGAGCTAGTGTTGAGAGGTGCTTTCATCAAAACGGCTTTTCATATATTGCATCAGGCAGGCAGAAACTGGTGTTAATATCTCCAGAAAGTAGTTCTTGGCTAAGCAGGTGGCATGGGATCCATTGCACACCCCATGGAGCATAGAGACACAAGTAACTTTCAAGGATAATATTTGGAGAATTTATAAGCTGCATAAAGACCAAGTGAGATAGTGCCTGGCTATGGGGGTCTCAAGTTGACTGTTTGAATGCCATGTTAGGTATTCTGTCCTATATTAGCACTATCATATAGCTCAAGCTGAAGCCAAGGCCAGCCTCCCACAGAAATGTAAATAATTTATTTTACATCATGGTATAGCATGTTCTACCTTGGGAAGCATTTAACTTGGACAGACTTAGAATCAGTTCTAAATGTTTAGATAAATGTTTCTGAATCAATAGCAGCATTGTGACCAGCAATGAGGCTATAGACACTAGAGAGAAATTTTTAGGAAACCACAATGTATTCTCCTCAAGGAATATCTTAAAATGAAAGTATTAGTTGGATGCACATCTCTTATTTTTCCTTTTCTTTTTATTTGACAAGCCGTGCTCCATTTATAACTGCTTGAGCTTTGGTTCAATTAGGTTTGACAAGATTGATGTCTTAGGGATGCAGCAAGCCTGGTTGTGACTGTATTCTGCTATTGGGGCATAAAATATAAAGATCACTAATAAAAAATATAGGATTTAGATGAAAAAAATGTCATTCCACATCAGTGATTCCAGGATAGGTTGGAAAACAGCAATGATTTGGTTTACATGACTTTGTATCTGTGTTCACAGTGATAGCATTTAACAGGGATTAGGGGAGGGAGAGAGGAGGAGAGAGAAAGAGAGATACACACAATATACAAAAGACAGGGGATATGAAGTTCAGCTTAATTAATCTTTATACTTTGCACACGATTGTCTTGGACATATCCATACTCTGGGAAAAAATGGTCCTTTCACATTGATGGTGAGAGAAATAGAGGATGCATACCTTTTGTGTGCACTGTATCATCAATTATGAGGAAGGAGGATACCTGGTATAAGAAAGTATACCTAAAATTGTCAGAGGCCCACAAATTTTCCGAAGGAAAGGATATCCAAGTTAAGTGTACAGGTAAAGAGGGAGAAAACTAATATGAAAAGATAAACCAGCCTGAGCAAGGGCTCAAAGCTAATAATAATAATAATAATAAAAATAATGTTACTAAATCAAAAACATAAATGCATCCACATTCACCTGTGTACACCATTCATTCAAGAGACTTGAAGGGAAGTCTGCCTCCCAGCAGCCTTGAGGATTCTGCAGGCCAGGCCCAGGGACTTCGGTTTTATTCCAAGGGAAATATAGAGCCTGTGCAGACTACATAGTCAGATTTGAGGCATTGTGCTTCAGGAAAAAAAAATACAGGCAGATGTGTGGACATAGGATTAAGTGGATCAATATTTGAGGCAGAGTTAAAAAAAAAAAAAAAAAATATATATATATATATATATATATATATATATATATATATATATATATATATTTCGAGTTGTTAATTGGCTTGGGGAAGTTTTGCAGAGAAGGGTCCTGTTTAAAAAAAAATTCAACTAGAAATTTAATTTTTTTATCAGTTTAACTTTTTTCACCAATTGCTTCTCAGATATATTTGAACAAAAAAACATATTTTGTGTGTGTGTGTGACAAGTAACACATATTAGTACAGTTCTTCTGAAAGGTTGTAGGATGCTTTATATGTTAGGGAATTGGGGGTCAAGGCTGGAGAATCCCATGGAGTTGAAATTCTCTGCAGAGGACAGCTCATGTTACCATTGGAAGTCTGGTTAAAATGTTCACACTGGGATCCAGGAAGAAGGCAGAGAAGGTAGCACCAGGAATCTGTGCGTTTACCTAGCCAACTGCTGCATGAGCAGCATCAGTCTGTAGAACTATTTTGATCTCTAGAATCTTCTGAAGTTTTGCATCTTCCAAGGGAGGGCTTGGGATGTCAGTTGTGACAACATTTTGTCACTTTTAGCTTTCTTTTCCTCCCCTGGGGAACTGAATCCAGGACCTTGCACATTCTAGGGAAGTGCTCTGCCTCACAGCAATAGCCTCAGAGTCACTTTCAGATTTTGGCATAGTCGTAAGCTCATTTCCTTCAGTCTCAGCCCCACCGCAGGAAGCCAAGCTCATCTTCCTAGAACAGCCTGTGCTCCACTTGCAGAAAACAGGATGGACAAAAAGACCCTGTCTTCTAAATATTGGGATCTCTGCTGTGGTCTCTGATTGCTAACTCAGGAGCAGGTAGCCATTGTTGTGTCTCCTCCACACTGCTGCAAGCTCCTTCCTCTCTGGCTGAAGTGATTTCCAGGAGATAAGGGAATATAAAGAGCAAGCGCTTTCTCTCTCTCTCTCTCTCTCTCTCTCTCTCTCTCTCTCTCTCTCTCTTTTTCTTTTTCTCTTTTCAAGAAGCCAGGCATCAAAATCTGGGACATTCAAAGGCAACTGTCATTACAGACAAAGTTGTTCAGTATACCTGAAAACATAAAAGTATAAATCAATCTGAAGATGTGTGAGGTTAAAACCAACTCCAACTAAGTTTCTTCTGTTATGCATTCACAACATGGTTCACTTCTGACAAGAGGTGTGTGAGGATTTTCTTACCACACAAAACAAACAATTCTGTATCGGCAGACACCAGCTGAGTGTTCTCTAATCCTCTTCAGTTCTGACACAGTCTACCTGGACATAGTGTCAGATCCCATAGGTTGGGGGCCCATTCACCATGACTCCCCCCACCCTGCTTTAGATGTCATGTTTTATGATTAAATCAGGTCAATTAAGTTGTTCAAGTGACTTATAGATTTGGGAAAATGAAATTACCTGTTTATTACGAAGGGTATTATAAAGGGTACAGATGCATTGGGTGAGGTATTGGGAAAAGCATGAAGGGCTTCTAGGACCTGTCTGGTCATTTCATTCCCCACCAGGCATATCCACACAGGCAGCTGTCTCAAAGCTCCCCAAACCCTGACCATTTTTTTTTTAAATGGAGATTTCATTACCTAGGCATGATTGCTGATTGATAGGTTGACTGGGAAAATGGAGAAGGATTCCTCAGAATGAGGGTCATATGATGTACTATCAGACATGGTAGGTCAGAGTCAAAAGACAGGAAACCATGGATGAAAACCAAAGTCAATACAGTATCACAGTTTTTCAAAGTGAAAATGATTAAATTAAAAAAAAAAAAAACACTATCCCTAAAAAGTAATCGATGGCTGATTTACTAGCATAATGTCATAAAGATGCTCAAACAACTAAAAGCAGTTAAAAAACAAAACCCTTTGCAAAAATGAACAAACAAACAAACAAGAACAGGAACAAAATGAAATATCAATAAAGAGAAAGAAAGCCTAAAGTAAAACCAAAAAGAATTCCTGGGATTAAAAAGTTAAAAACAAAGAAACAAACAAATAAGAAAACCAGAAACACAGAAACGAAAAATTCTCTAATTCACTAGAGGGATTCAAAGGAAGATTTTAACAGCAAGATGAGAGAATCAGAGAAATTGAAGAGAGGACAATAAGGATTATCAAGTGTGAGGAACAAAGAGAAAAAAAGAACACAGGTATAGTTAACAGAGCCAAAGACATCATCAAGTGTTCCAGATAGACATTGTGGGAGTCTCAGAAAAGGAAATGAGAGATGAAGGAGTGAAAAGACTATTTGAGGAAATAATGGCTGATATGTTACAAATTTGATAAAAAACTAAATGTAGACATTTAAGAAGCTGAATGAAATGAGCTTAAAGGTATCTACACCAGAGCATAGTACAATAAAACTTCAAAAGATGAAAAGAACATTTTGAAACCAGTAAGAGAAGAATGACTGATTCCATACAAGCAGGCACTGGTAAAAGTGCAGATGTTTTCCTCAGAAACCGTGGAGGTCCAAAGACAATGGGAGGATATATTCAAAATGCTAAAAGAAAAGAAAAAAAAATCAAACTACCAACCAAGATTCCACTATTTGGTATATTGGTACAATATCTGTTACTCAACCAAGAGGAAACAATTAAGACATTCCAAGATTAAAAAACAAAACAATGGAGGGAATGTATTACTATATACACAGAGTCTTGAAGGGTAAAATGAAAGAATACTAGATAAAAATCCAAAGTCATGAAGAAGAAAATAAAGGTCTCAATAAATGTAAGTATGTGGGAAATTTTGAAAGCTGATGTAACAGTGGTTGGGAACTGCACTTTTTGTTTTCTAAAAAAATAACAAAATTATGGAAATTGAACAATACATCCTTAACCAATGTGTAAATAAAGAAATCAAAAGAAAAATTAGAAAATACTTAGAGATAAATAGAAATGAAAATACAACATATCAAAAACATATGATACACAATAAAAGCAAATGTAATGAGGGAATTTAAATATAGAAATGTGTCCATTACTTAAAAACATGAAAGATCTCAAATCAACAAACTGATTTCCAGTTTACAAAACTACAAAAAGAAGAATAAACAGAACCCAGAGCTATCAATCAGAAGGATAATAATAAACATAGGAGCATACATAAATGATATGTATAATCAAAAAACAACAGAGAAAATCAATGAAACGAAATGCTGTCTCTTTGAAAAGATCAACAAAATTGACAAACCTTTAGCTAAAGTGACTAAGAAAAAATGAGAAATATCACAAATTTCTAATAACAAATGAAGGTGGCAACATTTCTCCTTGTTCTGCAGAAATACATAAAAGATTCCTATGACCAATTGTATGACAACAAATTAGAAAATCTACGTGAAGTGGACAAATCATTAGAAACACAAAACCTACTAAGATTAAAAAGAAAGAGAAAATCCAAAACAAAAAACAAAAACAAAACAACCCTCTAACTACAAAGGATAGACTCAATAATTAGTAATCTCTGACAAAGAAAATTCCTGGAATCCATGGATCCCATGGTGTATTCTACAAATTTTTAAAAGAAGAAATAACAACCTTGAAATCAACCCAATTATCCACTTGAATGGACAAGCAAAATATGGTATATACATATGATTTGATATTATCCAAGCCTTAAAAATGAAGGCAACTCTGACATGCTAAAACATGGATAAATACTGTCACCTTAGGTTAATTGAAATTAGTTAGTTATAAAAGGATAGATACTACCTAATTTAAATTATATAAGGTATTGAGCATAGAAAAAATTATAGAGATAGAAAGTAAATTATGTTTGCAAGAAGGAGAAAGTGATAAGAATTTATTTTTAATGAATACAGAGTTCCATTTTTGCAAATTGAAAGATGTAGATGGATATGGGGTGATTTTTGTGTAACATTACAAATGTACTTAATACCAGTGAACTGTACACTTAAAAAATGGTTAAGATGCTAAATTTTATGTTGTGTGTATTTTATCACAGTTACAAATGACAAGAGAAATGCATGCCCTCATGGAGAGAACATTGACTTGGAGCCAGCCAGACAGATTTATCAGTTACAGCCCAGTCACCACCAGCTCTGTGACCTTGAGTAAATCTCTCAAACTCCCTGTGCTTTAGTTCCTCCATATGAAAAATGATACTGAAAATAATATCTGTATCATTGAGTTGTATTAAGAACTAAATGGTATCTTCTGTGTAAAACCCCTAGAAGAGGACCTTGCACTTACCTAGAGCTCATGCATTATTGAAAACAAAGAAGGCATGTGGATTAAGAGTCAAAGGATTTGATCTTTCTATTCAAATTAGGACCTGACTAAAGGAGACACTATCAAAGACTATGTATCCTGGAGAAAATATGAGGAAATGATGCCTGGATGTTATAAATGACAATACAACAGCATATTTTAAATCATGACAAGTCCCAATCCAGGACCTACTATTTGCCTTATGTATAAAGTATTCAATTTTTCACATGGTGTGATTTGAAGGGTTGAAAGAGCAATCTGATTATACAGTGATCTCCACCAATATCAAACCTTTCTTTAAAAGTAAACAATCTTTGCTTAAATAAAGAGAAATAAGAATAACAACTACAATTCAAAGGACATTTACCATGAACCAATTGCACTTTCCACACATCATATCAATCTCACCACAGTTTCACATGTTATAGGTCACTCTCTGTATATACACAGAGGTTAAGTAATTGGTGTAAAGCCAACCCAATAATAGTCAATAGACCCAAAATTAGAATGCATCTTGATTTGAATTCAAATAGAGCAAAGGGGATAAAAAGTAATTACAATTAGATTACTTAAAACAAAATCAAATTAAATAAAAATAGAATTCCAAACTTTTCCCCTGTAAGATCTGATTCTGTAAGACTGGCACAGAACCCAGAAATATGAATATAAAGCAAGAACATTTTATTACCATTTCACAAGCTTAAGACATGTTAATATATTTTTTAAATTTTTACTTTGTTATTATGAACTGAGAGACTATCAAATGATATTTGAGTATTGTTTTTACTTTAGTGACTGATATTTTGAGACATCAGAACTTAATTTATAAATATAACATATCAAGTAGTCAAGTTGTCATACACATTTCTTATTAGATATTGTGACAAATATTTTACTCTTTGATCTGATTATTATTAGAAACATCAAGGCCACAATTTTGATTCAGGGTTGACATGCAAAGGCATAATCCTTCTCTGATATCATTCTAGTATTCCTCTTTTTTTGTTTAATCACTTTATATTTTTCATTTATTTTAACACAGTTTTATTATTTGTGTTTATATAAACAGCAAACACACACATTGTGGTCTTTGTCAATGTATATCTATATATTTTAAGACTACCTCATATTTTTGTTGTCATGAATAGGAATCTAAATCTATGTAAACATATATCATAAAACATGTGAAGGCGTCATTAAAGTAAAAGTATAGTACTATCAGATCCACTCAGTTGAGATGAGCTCTTTTTTTTCACTGAGTAATCAAGAAAGCAACCAAAGGAGAGAAATCAGGAAATTGCAATGAGGAATGATCTCTATGGCATAGGTTCTCAGAATCAGCCTTACAACTAAGGATAGATATCTCCTTAGTCTAACAACTCAGTAGCATGAAAATAAATAGTCCAATTAAAAAACAGGCAAAGGATACAGAGAGACATTTTTCAAAAGAAAACATGAAAATGGCTAACGGGTATATGGAAAAGTGTTCAACATCAGTAAACATTGAGGAAATGCAAGTTAAACCTATATTGCCTCACACCTGTTAGAATGGCTATTATCAAAATGGGAAAGACAAGTGTTGCTAAGAATATGGAGAAAAGGAAGCCCTTGCATAGTGTCAGTGGAAATGCAAATTGATAGAGCTATTATGGAGACAGAAAGGAAGTTCCTCAAAAAACTAGAAGAAAAATAAACAAAACAATCATATGATCAACAATTTCACTTCTGGATATATATCCCAAGGAAAGGAAGTTAATGTATCAAAGAGATAACTGCATATTCATGTTCTCTGCAGGATTATTCATAGTATCCAAATATAAAAGCAGTCTAAATGTCCATCAAGAGTTGAATGCATAAAGAAAATGCAGTATGTATATATGTACATACACACATAAGTACACACGTGTACATAGACACAGTGGAGTGATCTTCAGCTTTATAGAAGCAAACGAAGGAAACTGTGTCATTTATAAAGGGCAGAAAACAGATTATGGTAAGTAAAATAAGCCAGGCACAGAAAGACAATACTACATGATTTCACTTATCTGTAGAGTATAAAGGAGTAAAAGTCATAGAAATAGAGAATAGAATGGTGGTTACCAGAGATGGGAATACTTGAATGGGTGATAGAAGGAGAGATGTTGGTCAAGAAGTACACAATTACTATTAGAAAGGAAGAATTCATTCTCCAGATTTATTGCACAAAGAATAATGTGCATGTGAGGTGATGGGCATTTTAATTAGTTTGATTTACTCCTTCCACAAGGTATGCCTGCATCAAACATCACATTGTTGCCCATAAATATACATAATTATTATTTGTCAATTAAAACAAAAATAGACATCTTCTGTTTCAGTGGTGTAATCTGTCAGAAGTACTCATTTTAATATGTAACTGGAAGCAATGCTCTCCAGAGAAGATTGCTTTCTGAAACAGTTGGTTGATCCCCAGTGAATCAGCTATAGGGAACTCATTTCTATGTCATGCTGATTATTTTTTACTGCAAGAAAAAAAATGGGTCATGTAATCAACGTTTGCTATCCATGAACTCTTGTTTATAGTCGAGAAATTTCTACTGTTTGAAGAAATTTTGATGAAAAAAATAATATTTGTCTGATTGTTTCTTTTCCTTCAGGTACAATGAGCTAATCCTTGTTTCAAATTATTCTTTCTTACAAACAACTGTTTCTGTAGTACAGTTAGAGCCATGGGGATTTTGTCTGAAATTCAGATTAACATAATAAAATCTGATTGAATAGCAAATATATTTTTCTAGATAAAGCAAAGGTCAGACATACTTGGGTAGATTTTTTCAACTTTTTCCAGTAGCAAAAAATAAAAGAATTGTATCTGAATAAACTCATTATAATCAAAACCAGAGAGAATAACATTAGTTGCAAGGTTATTTTGCATGAATAAGAAAATGTTTAAATGACACATTACCCATCTGTAAACTCTGCAAATGTTTCAAGTCAGCAAGGAGAAGGCAGATGTAATACAAACATGTTTTCATTCTTCTCAGTAAGCTTCTGGGTTACTGAGGAAATGCCTGGTCTTTTAGCTGGTAGTTTAGGATCTCAGTAGATTTTCTTTTTAGTTATTAGAACACTTATTATGTGGAAAGATGATAAGAGTGGAAGAAAAGTACATTATATAAACCAACATGGTCAGGAGAACATTGGCAAAGGACCAATATAGAGTCCTTAAGTTACCTATTTTTATTGTAAAGAGTAACATTTGTAAAGGAAACAAAAAGGTCCTTTCAAGATTGTGCACCAAATCACTGTAAGGAGACTAGTTAAATACAAATATATGCAGGCTACTCACCAGTGGTATGGTCTTGGCTTAATTACATAAGAAAAAGAAATCAATATTTACTGAGACTGGGTGATTTCATTTCACATATTTTGTTTTATTATATTACTCATGTGCTACAAATGCTACTAATCTCAGTTTTTCAGAGGATCAAATTAATTACCCAAGAAATTTTCAAGTGACTCAAAAGTCCCAGAAGTAATAGGTTATAAATAAGGATTCAACCACCCCTACACCCATCTGACTTCAAACCCTTTTTTCCCACAATATGTCAGCCTGTCACTGAGTGAAGACTGTGTCTTTGCAGTTATTAAAAAAAAATTAGTTATATTTTGGGGGCAATTATTTTAATTTTGTCATATTCATCATTAAATATTCTCCTTTAGTCTAAAATTATCAGAAATTTTATAATTGCTGTTTACAATATTTATTCAAATGTCTGATTGCTTTGACACTTGTTACTAACTTGCTTAACATTTTTTCAATGGTTAATATTGTTGTAGTAAATTCAATAAAGTTTCATAAAGATGGTTCCAAAATAATACAACATGAAATTGATTTTGTTATGGTTTAGATTTGAGGTGTCCTCCCCAAACTCCTGTGTGAGTCAGTGAGAAATAGAGGTGATATGACTGGATTATTAGGACATTAACCTAATCAGTTTGTCAATCCACTGATCAGGATTAACTGGTGGTTACCATAGATCGGTAGGATGTGGCTGGAGGAGATGGGTGATCAGGGGAATGCCCTTGGGGTTTTTATTTCGTTTGTGGTTAGGGGATTCTTTCTCTTTGCTAGTGTGATGTCCTGAGTAGCTTTCTTCTACCAAAGTCTTCCATTATGATATTCTGGCTCACTCTAAGACCATAGAGATAGATCTGGCTATTTATGAGTACATAAATAAAACCTCTAAAACTGTGACCCCCACGCTGCAAAAATAAACTTTTCCTCCTTAAAATTATTCTCATCATGGCTTTTGGTCACCGTGCTGTTATGCCAGATTCGTGGGACCCCAATTGACCTCCAGGAGCTGAATCCGATGCAGTCACACAAGAGTCTTTATTGCAAGCTGGAGCCTGGACTCACAAACATTCCGATGCAGTGGTCCCGCGGAGTGACTCCTGGTCCTTTGTTCAGTGAGATTTTATAGGTTTTGGGGGGATACTCTATGCGTCACAACATCATACAGAAAATCATTCCATACCACGGGAAAATCAAACAACAACTCTTAACACTGATTAGCACATTCATTGGCGGGAACAAGTTGGGTAGGGGTGATGGGTTAGTACAAGAGGGGGATTCCTTTGAACTGATTGGTTTAGGCCAAAAGGGGTGTACATGCTAAACTACATGGTTTCCCAACATGTTGTCAACCACCATAAACAACTAGGGGATAATCTGGCATTCCAGGTATTTTCCCTGTCTCATGCTGATTGGAGGTTGCTAGGGGTGTTGCTATGGGTCCTCACCTAGCCTATCTGAGTCAGGGACACCTGGTGCTTCAGACCTCTCCTGTTATTTACAGACAAACAACTCAGCAGGGTGGGTATGTGCTTAGGAGTGCTCTGTGGGTTTTTCCAAGGACAAGGGTCATGTCCCCATTGTAGATTGGTTTCTTAAGGTTTCATAGGAAAAAGAAGGACTCTGTTGGAAATTGGACTAGAGGCCATTTGAGCTAGGTTCTGGCTAAACAAGTTGTCTGCATTTTGTCCATGTCCTGAGACTTTCTGTGGCACTGAACTTAAAGGTGATGTATTAATTATTAATTAATCTGGTGGAAGAAATTTCTAGGCAGCATTGAGGCAGTGGCATGGATATTGCTGGTTACTTTTAGACAAGTTCGTTGTGAAAATCAGGAGCAGAAAACAGAACAGAAAGATATGAAAGGGATCCAACATGGCGGCGAGAGGGGAGGCAGCGCTTTCAGTACCTCCTCAACAACGGGGTCAGAGAGACGCATGGATACGCTTAGATTCGACCTGCTGAGAAACTCCTAGCAAAATTCCACTAAAGAGAGACCGGCCGGGAATCGGTAGGATTTTTAGAGGTGACAGTCTGCTCTAGACGAGTGAATCTCCGCCACGCAGCGCAGAGGTCCAGACCCGCCAGCCGCTGCCCGTGCGACTCGGCGACTGTCGGCTGCCTGCACGCGGCCCCCACGTCAGGGTGGATAGCCTCCGAGGCGCAGCGCAGCAGGAGCCGTGCAGGGACTCTAGGAAGAGGTCTCTCGCCAAGCCTTCATGAAATAGCGAACCGGGAGCTGAAACCAACCAGAGACAGACCAGTCCCACCCCTCCCTTCGGACACTCCGGCAAGGAGCCTGGGGCCCGCCATAGCAGAGAGGTGACATCATCAGAGTTCCGCCGACAGAATTCCTTCCCAGCGGAATCCACGTTAGCAGGTGTGTGACTCCCACCCCCTCCAGATACAAGCAGCCAGGAAACCTCGGGAATCTCTCCGGGGGCGTGTCTGTAGGGAAGCAGAGGGGATTCCAGATCCCCACCTCCCCTTAACACCAGCGGCGACACCCAAGATCTTAGCCGCCAGTTTCTGGGGGCGTGCCCACCAAAGGGGTCCGGAAAAATTAAACTGTTGGTTCCCAGATCACCCCACCACAGCACTGGGGCTTAGATGAATGACAGAGAGGGTGTTCATCGTTCAGGATATAGGACACGCGGTGGGGCTGCAAGTGTAATCAGATCCTTGGGGAACCGCCTCTGGTGAACAGGACCTGGCTGGCTGGCTGGGAGGAGGAACAGGGGGAGGGGCCGGATAAGTGAAAGGGCCCTGGACTAACAGGATTGAGAGACTCCCAGGAGCCACCGTACAGGGATTTCTGTCAGCACATAGAGGGCAGAAGCTCGGCTCAGAGGGCACAGCTCCACCTATTGGAAGAGAAGAAAATGGGATTCAGCCATAGAACAGGGGATGCCAGCATTGCAGAGATCTGATGTCATCGGAGAGCGGCCGAGGAGAGAACTTCATCAGTGCCAGCGGTGACGGAAACAGTTGGTCCCCTGGTAGGGAGGGTGAGTCACAGATACCCGAGTCTCTCTCGCTTTGTCGTCGAGCCAGAGGGGAGGAGCGGGGCCGCCGCCCGCGCCCGCAAGGTAGGCAGACCTGCGACCAACCTGCAGATCAGGCCCAGCGGTCTGCAGGCGTGGTAGGAGGGGCAGGGCAGAGCCCCCGCCCGCGCCGGCAAGGTAAGCAGACCTGCGACAGACCGGCGGATCAGGCCCAGCAGCCTGCCAGCGTGGTACACA
This sequence comes from Marmota monax, assembly GCF_021218885.2. NCBI lineage: Eukaryota > Metazoa > Chordata > Mammalia > Rodentia > Sciuridae > Marmota > Marmota monax. Next base: position 15,460,854 of record NW_026693934.1, on the reverse strand, counting down.
CTTCACCCCAACTGGAGTAGGGGCAGAGCAGAACCTTCGCCCGCGCCCAGATCAGGCCCAGCGGCCCGCCTGTGCGGTGGTCAAGTGACCCCAATTGGAGTGGGGGCGGAGCAGAACTGACACCCATGCCCACAAGGTGGGCAGACCGGCGACCAACCTGCAGATCAGGCCTAGCGGTCCCCGGGCATGGTAGGAGGGGCAGGGCAGAGCCTTCGCCCCCACCTGCAAGGTAGGCAGACCTGCGACAGAACGGCGGATCAGGCCCAGGGGTCCGCGGGTGTGGTAGACACCTCACACCAATTGGAGGAGGGGCAGAGCAGAGCCCCCGCCCGCACCTGCAAGGGAGACTTTTCAACTATATAAGAGCAATATAAATATATAGGGGGGGAAAAATTTGAAAAACACAACAGTTTCACCAAGAAGAAAGAAACGCAAGCAGTATGAAAAGACAAGGAAAGAAAGGACTACAAGCAATGCAGGTCAACACAACTTTAGAAGAGGTAACAGCTGCAGCAGATGGAATGTCAGATAAAGAATTCAGGATATATATGCTTCAGATGATCTGGAGTATCAAGGAAGACATTAGACAGCAAAATCAGACAATGAAAGATCACTTCGACAAGGAATTACACAAACAAATCCAGGAAGCAAAGGATCAACTATACAGGGAGATAGAGGTTATAAAAAACAAACAAACAGAAATCCTAGAAATGCAGGAAGCAATAAACCAACTTAAAAACTCAATGGAGAATACTACCAGCAGAGTAGAACACTTAGAAGATAGAACATCAGACAATGAAGACAAAGTATTTAAACTGGAAAAGAACATAGACAGCTCAGCAAGACTGTTAAGAAACCATGAGCAGAACATCCAAGAAATATGGGATAACATTAAGAGACCAAACTTAAGAGTCATTGGAATACAGGAAGGTATAGAACTCCATACCAAAGGAATGACAATTTATTCAATGAAATAATACGAGAAAACTTCCCAGACTTGAAGAATGAGAAAGAATCCCAAATTCTAGAAGCCTACAGGACGCCGAATGTGCAAAATCATAAGAGATCCACACCTAGACACATTATAATGAAGATGCCCAACATACAGAATAAGGAGAGAATTTTAAAAGCTACAAGAGAAAGGAAGCAGATTACATTTAGGGGTAAGCCAATCAGGATAACAGCTGATCTTTCAACACAGACTCTGAAAGCTAGAAGATCCTGGAATAACATATTTCAAACACTGAAAGAAAATGGGTTCCAACCAAGAATTGTGTATCCAGCGAAATTAAGCTTCAGGATGGAAGATGAAATTAAAACCTTCCACGACAAACAAAAGTTAAAAGAATTCGCAGCTAGAAAACCATCTCTTCAAAACATCCTAGGCAAAACATTACAGGAAGAGGAAATGGAAAATAACAATGAAAACCAACAGTGGGAGGTAGGACAGTAAAGGGGGGGGGGATAATCAAAGAGGAAAACAAACCATGTTTAGTAACATAAATAAACAAATATGGCTGGAAGAACAACCCATATCTCAATAATAACCCTAAATGTTAATGGCTTAAACTCACCAATTAAGAGACACAGGCAAGTAGAATGGATCTCAAAACAAGACCCAACAATATGCTGCCTACAGGAGACGCATTTGATAGGAAAAGACATACATAGGCTGAAGGTGAAAGGTTGGGAAAAATCATATCACTCATATGGACTTCGGAAACAAGCAGGAGTGTCCATACTCATATCAAATAAAATAGATTTCAAGCCAAAGTTAATCAAAAGGGATAAAGAGGGACACTACATACTGCTTAAGGGAACCATACACCAACAAGACATAACAATCATAAATATATATGCCCCAAACAATGGTGCAGCTATGTTCATCAAACAAACTCTTCTCAAGTTCAAGAGTCTAATAGACCACCATACAATAATCATGGGAGACTTCAATACACCTCTCTCGCCACTGGACAGATCTTCCAAACAAAAGTTGAATAAGGAAACTATAGAACTCAATAACACAATTAATAACCTAGACTTAATTGACATATATAGAATATACCACCCAACATCAAGCAGTTACACTTTTTTCTCAGCAGCACATGGATCCTTCCCAAAATTGATCATATATTATGTCACAGGGCAACTCTTAGACAATATAAAGGAGTAGAGATAATACCATGCATCCTATCTGATCATAATGGAATGAAACTGAAAATCAACGATAAAAGAAGGAAGGAAAAAGCATACATCACTTGGAGAATGAACAATAGGTTACTGAATGATCAATGGGTTATAGAAGACATCAAGGAGGAAATTAAAAAATTCTTAGAGATTAATGAAAACACAGGCACAACATATCGGAATCTATGGGACACATTGAAAGCAGTTCTAAGAGGAAAATTCATTGCTTGGAGTTCATTCCTTAAAAAAAGAAAAAAACAACAAATAAATGATCTCATACTTCATCTCAAAATCCTAGAAAAAGAAGAGCAAAACAACAGCAAAAGAAGTAGAAGGCAAGAAATAATTAAAATCAGAGCTGAAATTAATGAAATCAAAACAAAAGAAACAATTGAAAAAATTGACAAAACTAAAAGTTGGTTCTTTGAAAAAATAAACAAAATCGACAGACCCTTAGCCATGCTAGCGAAGAGAAGAAGAGAGAGAACTCAAATTACTAGCATACGGGATGAAAAAGGCAATATCACAACAGACACTTCAGAAATACAGAAGATAATCAAAAATTATTTTGAATCCTTATACTCCAATAAATTAGAAGATAGTGAAGGCATAGATAAATTTCTTAAGTCACATGATCTGCCCAGATTGAGTCAGGAGGATCTAGACAACCTAAACAGACCAATATCAATCGAGGAAATAGAAGAAACCATCAAAAGACTACCAACTAAGAAAAGCCCAGGACTGGATGGGTATACAGCAGAATTTTACAAAACCTTTAAAGAGGAACTAATACCAATACTTTTCAAGCTACTTCAGGAAATAGAAAAAGAGGGAGAACTTCCAAATTCATTCTACGAGGCCAACATCACCCTGATACCTAAACCAGACAAAGACACTTCAAAGAAGGAAAACTTCAGACCAATATCTCTAATGAACCTAGATGCAAAAATCCTCAATAAAATTCTGGCGAATCGGATACAAAAACATATCAAAAAAATTGTGCACCATGATCAAGTAGGATTCATCCCTGGGATGCAAGGCTGGTTCAATATACGGAAATCAATAAATGTTATTCACCACATCAATAGACTTAAAAATAAGAACCATACGATCATCTCGATAGATGCGGAAAAAGCATTCGACAAAGTACAGCATCCCTTTATGTTCAAAACTCTAGAAAAACTAGGGATAACAGGAACATACCTCAATATTGTAAAAGCAATTTATGCTAAGCCTCAGGCTAGCATCATTCTGAATGGAGAAAAATTGAAGGCATTCCCTCTAAAATCTGGAACAAGACAGGGATGCCCTCTCTCACCACTTCTGTTCAACATAGTTCTCGAAACACTGGCCAGAGCAATTAGACAGACGAAAGAAATTAAAGGCATCAAAATAGGAAAAGAAGAACTTAAATTATCACTATTTGCAGATGATATGATTCTATACCTAGCAGACCCAAAAGGCTCTACAAAGAAACTATTAGAGCTAATAAATGAATTCAGCAAAGTGGCAGGATATAAAATCAACACGCATAAATCAAAGGCATTCCTGTATATCAGCGACAAATCCTCTGAAATGGAAATGAGGACAACCACTCCATTCAAAATATCTTCAAAAAAATAAAATACTTGGGAATCAACCTAAGAAAAGAGGTGAAAGACTTATACAATGAAAACTACAGAACCCTAAAGAGAGAAATAGAAGAAGATCCTAGAAGATGGAAAAATATACCCTGTTCATGGATAGGCAGAACTAACATCATCACAATGGCGATATTACCAAAAGTTCTCTATAGGTTTAATGCAATGCCAATCAAAATCCCAATGGCATTTCTTGTAGAAATAGAGAAAGCAATCATGAAATTCATATGGAAAAATAAAAGACCCAGAATAGCAAAAACAATGCTAAGCAAGAAGTGTGAATCAGGCGGTATAGCGATACCAGACTTCAAACTATACTACAGAGCAATAGTAACAAAAGCAGCATGGTACTGGTACCAAAACAGGTGGGTGGACCAATGGTACAGAATAGAGGACACAGAAACCAATCCACAAAACTACAACTACCTTATATTTGATAAAGGGGCTAAAAGCATGCAATGGAGGAAGGATAGCATCTTCAACAAATGGTGCTGGGAAAACTGGAAATCCATATGCAACAAAATGAAACTGAATCCCTTTCTCTCGCCATGCACAAAAGTGAATTCAAAATGGATCAAGGAGCTTGATATCAAATCAGAGACACGCCGTCTGATAGAAGAAAAAGTTGGCTACGATCTACATACTGTGGGGTCGGGCTCTAAATTCCTCAATAGAACACCCATAGCACAAAAGTTAATAACTAGAATCAACAAATGGGACTTACTCAAACTAAAAAGTTTTTTCTCAGCTAAAGAAACAATAAGAGAGGTAAATAGAGAGCCTACATGCTGGGAACAAATCTTTACTCCTCACACTTCAGATAGAGCCCTAATATCCAGAGTATACAAAGAACTCCAAAAATTAGACAATAAGATAACAAACAACCCAATCAACAAATGGGCCAAGGACCTGAACAGACACTTCTCAGAGGAGGACATACAATCAATCAACAAGTACATGAAAAAATGCTCACCATCTCTAGCAGTCAGAGAAATGCAAATCAAAACCACCTTAAGATACCATCTCACTCCAGTAAGATTGGCAGCCATTATGAAGTCAAACAACAACAAGTGCTGGCGAGGATGTGGGGAAAAGGGTACACTTGTACATTGCTGGTGGGACTGCAAATTGGTGCAGCCAATCTGGAAAGCAGTATGGAGATTTCTTGGAAAGCTGGGAATGGAGCCACCATTTGACCCAGCTATTCCCCTTCTTGGTCTATTCCCTAAAGACCTAAAAAGAGCATGCTACAGGGACACTGCTACATCGATGTTCATAGCAGCTCAATTCACAATAGCAAGACTGTGGAACCAACCCAGATGCCCTTCAATAGACGAATGGATTAAAAAAATGTGGCATTTATACACAATGGAGTATTACTCTGCATTAAAAAATGACAAAATCATAGAATTTGCAGGGAAATGGATGGCACTAGAGCAGATTATGCTAAGTGAAGCTAGCCAATCCCTAAAAAACAAATGCCAAATGTCTTCTTTGATATAAGGAGAGTAACTAAGAACAGAGTAGGGACGAAGAGCATGAGAAGAAGATTAACATTAAACAGAGATGAGAGGTGGGAGGGAAAGGGAGAGAGAAGGGAAATTGCATGGAAATGGAAGGAGACCCTCAGGGTTATACAAAAGAACATACAAGAGGAAATGAAGGGAAAGGGAAAATAATACAAGGGGGAGAAATGAAGGTCAGTAGAGGGGGTAGAGAGAGAAGAGGGGAGGGGAGGGGAGGGGAGGGGGTATAGTAGAGGATAGGAAAGGCAGCAGAACACGACAGTCACTAGTATGGCAATATGTAAATCAATGGATGTGTAATTGATGTGATTCTGCAATCTGTATATGGGCTAAAAATGGGAGTTCATAACCCACTTGAAGCAAAGTGTGAAAGATGATATATCAAGAACTATGTAATGTTTTGAACAACCAACAATTAAAAAAAATAAATAAATAAAGTACCCTAAAAAAAAGAAAAAAAAGAAAAAAAAAGAAAGATATGAAAAACTTTCAGTTTGGCCAGAAAACTGGGAATAAAAATGACCTAAGGAAGTTATTAAAGACAATATAGCCAATAAAGAGACATTGCTAAGCACTTTACTCATAGATAATAGGAGAGATGGCTGGAGGGTATCTCAATAATTGGCAAGAACCTATTGAGAAACTCATGTGACTCCATTTTTGAAAAAACAGCCTCTACCTCAGAGCAAAGCCTGTCCAAGGAAGGGGGTGGCGTGGCCCTTGTCCTTGGAAAAACTCACAGAGCATTCCTAGGCACATACCCACCCTGCTGAGTTGTTTGTCTGCAAATAACAGGAGAGATCTGTGGTGCCAAGTGTCCCTGACTCAGTCAGGCTAGGTGAATACCCATAGCAACCCCCTAGCAACCACCAATCAGCTTGAGACAGGGAAAATACCTGGGATGCCAGATGACCCTCCCAGTAGTTTATGGTGGTAGATAACATGTTGGGAAATCATATAGTTCAGCACGTACACCCCTCGTGGCTTAAACCAATCAGTTCTACCTAATTTTACATCTACAGGATGTAAATCACCCTTACCCAACTTGTTCCTGCCAGTGAATGTGCTAATCAATGTTAAGAGTTGTTGTTTGATTTTCCCGTGGTGTGTGATGATTTGCTAAAAGATGCTATGATGTATGTAAAGTCCCTGCCTTCCCCAAAGAGTGTCTAAAACTGCTGCAAACCCTGTGCTTGGTGCCTCTCAGCATTACTTTCATTGCTGTGTGCATAGAGGGGACCGAGTTAGCTTGCAATAAACACCTCTTTGCTGCTTACATTGATCTTGGTCTCTGGTGGTCTTTTGGGGGTCCCGAAATTGAGCATATCACTATCTCAGGCACAAAGTGTATTATGAATAAAAATTTCTTTGAGAAGGGGCCTGTGGGGAAACCTGCTTGCACCCAGTATCCTAGGAAGTTGTTTCACAATTCTCAGCCATCCAGCCACTCTGAGGCTGCTGCAGCCAGGGTCCCTGGAAGCTTAGCTATTGTTCAAGATGGCAGGAGACCCTGGCATCAACAATGTGGTGTTTATTCTGCAGAATTGGAGGGTGCTGGAGTTAGTAGGTCATAGAGGCTTCCACCAAGATTTCACAAAAAGTCTGAGAGGCCAGGTGAAGTACATCAGGGTCAGAGTCCCTACAGGCAATCCCTAAGAGGATATTGCAAGGAGATGTGAAGAGGAAACCAAAGTTGCAGTGGAGACACCCAAGCCCAAGAAATGACAGAAATGTGGGTTGTCTGCTGAGGAAAACAGCAGGAATTAAACAGATGCAAGCCAACAGAGAGGCCATGTGGGCTGCCACCAGCAAAGCCACAGGGGAAGAGCTACACAAACTCTTTGGAGAGAATATGATGCTATGTGCCCTAGATTTGGGACAACTACAGGATTTGTTTGCCCAGCTGAATTTTGGTCTTCCTTTGGTCTCATCTCTTCCTCCTATACCTTTATCTATCCCTTTTGAAATGGACATGTTTACTCTGTCCCTTTGTATATTGGATGTATGTAATTTGATCTTGATTTTTACAGGAGCTCCCACTGAGAGTTCTCCTTGAGTTTCAAAGGAGACTTTAGCCTTGGGGTTTGAGGCAATGTTGAAACTGTTAGGACTCTGGAGACTCTTGAAAATGGACTAAACATATCTTACATTATGAAATAAGCATGAGCTTTTGGCAACCAAGGCTTAGAGGTGAAATGATTGCATCATGAGGACCTTACTAGGGATTCACTTGGTTGTAATTGTAGGCAGGTAGGGTGTGGCTAGAGGAGGTGGGTCACTGAGGATGTGTCTTTGGAGTATATATTTTGTCCTTGGTGAGAGTAGAGCTCTCCCTGCTTCATGGTGATAAGTTCTGAGCTACTTTCCTCTGGTACACCCTATGCCATGATGTCCAGACTCACCTTAGGCCCCCAGAAATGGTGTCAGCCATCAATGGACTGAGACCTCTGAAACCATGAACCCCAAATAAACTTCTCCTCTTCTAATTGTTCTTGTCAGGTTTCTTGGTCACAGCAGCAAAAAAGCTGACTGAAACATTTTTCTTCTCCCCCACTCAGGTTTTATACCCAGTTGTATCAAATACCAAGTGAGGGTCACTATTCTGTCTGGTGCCAAGCACAATAATTGTCTTGCTCTACTTATAATTTTAGCTGCATCAACAAATGGCCTGGACTCCTTGTCACAAAAGCCAGGGTACAAATGTTGCCTAGTGTCCTCTCTGAAAAATCTTTGGATGAATGCTCAAAACTTTGTCAGTTTATTCAGCAGAATGTGTTACTTTTAAAGGAAAAACTGGTAATTCTACATAATTTTACTCTGACCTGGGAGGGAGACACTATGTACTGTAATAAACACAGCCTTTAACATGAACAGACTAGACAACAAATACTGATTTAATAATATCCTTGGGGAGTTCAGCAAATTAGTTCACTCTTCTGATCCTCAGTTTCCTCTAATATAAGATAAAAATAATTTGAGTGATTTTGAAGATCATAAATAATAATTTATATAATACTCCTGAAACATTGCTTATCATCCCTTTCCTAAATATTTACTGATATCTCTATCTGTTCCTTTCCCCAAACCCCAGTGATATTAAGGAATAGGCCAATTCTCTTTGTACATTTACCAAATGGTATTGTAATAATTTTTAAAAATGGAACACTATAAATGAGAGGATTTATTTTACATAAGTCAGTTTTACATCTGTCTTATATTGGTTTGATTATTTGGTACAACCACGGTCTCCTTCTTGTTCAAGGAGAAACAAACAGAGTGACTTTTCTAGAACTGCTACTGTGGGAACATACAGAACTCTAAGCTCAAGTCAATGAGGAAAATGGGGTCAGTAAGCCTATACCTTTTCTTGTATGACAGAATGTGAGCTGATACTACCAGGGAGTCTGGCATCAGGTTTCAGTGTTCACATTGCAAGTTCCACTATAAAGTAGGTACTGCTGCAAATTTTGTTGATGCATTGGTTGGTCACAGGTCTTCAGAAAAAAATCAGCTCAGAACTATGGTGGCTGACAGGGTTTCTTGTAGGTCCTGCTACCAATCCTGGAAATTACTTTGGTGATCACACAAAGTTCAGGGAAGATGAATTTTGAAACAGGCCCTATTCACATGAAGGACAGGGAAAGACACAGCTACACAGAGCCCACCTTGAACCCATGTGAATTAGAAAATCCCTGGATGGCAATCACGCTGCTTTGACCATCTCTTTAGCTGATCAGTTGACTCAGTGTTTGTTAAGTATCTTTCTTATTTCTGAATTCAGTGCACCTTCCGTGTTCTGTATTTGTTGTATGGTCCTTATTATTATTATTTTTTTGACAAAAGTATTGGCTATTTTTGTGGGTGCAGCAAAATGCTGATTCTATTTCAATGCTGAGCTGGGAGCAAAGTTAGAGGCTGCAAAGGGTCTCAGCTATGATTTTGGTTAAATTTGCTTTTGTCTCTAAATCAAGGCATATATTTCTTAGAGTCTTTGTGTTAATGTGAAACACTAAAAGTTCAACAACCAATGGATCTAAGATGCACTCAATATCTAAGCACTTCACAATGACTGAGTTGGTCTACCTCCAAAAATATTCTTTATTTGTAATTTTTATGAAAATATCCATTTTCCAAAGGATGTTTATAAACCAACTAAACTAGAATGATATTTCCCCATTAATATAAAAGTCATAGATCTAAAATGATCTACTCTACATAATTAAATGTACAAAATTGTTTTAACACAGAAAGGTAGTTTCACAACACAATTGCATTATTGTGCAGCTGTACAAATTTTGAGTAATACAAGGTAGTAGTCAATAGAAAATCCAATATATAAATGTTGTTAAAACCATAAGCAGTTATATTGCACACTTGGAATTTACATTAAAATCAGAATGAGATTTCTTGTCTGACTCCTTTGTAATAAAGTGGAATATGGAACACTGTAGTTTTCAATTTCCTTATAAAATAATTTTGTAAGTAAAATTAGAAAAAAATAAATATGTAAGATATATGGAAAGAGAATGCTTCTTCATTTTTATGTCAATACTCATTTGTTGCCATTGCTGTTTCTTTTGTTGTTGTTTGTTTGTTTGTTTTTTACATCAGGCCTAAGTTGCCAATATTGGCTTCAATGGCAGATGCATAAATAATGTTTAGATTCCAGTAGTAACTGTGACAGCCTCTACTCTTGCAGATAAGCCAGATGGTGACTGGCAATGAAGAATAAGGCTGAATAATCAAAGGAGCATGTGCTGTGGGGAGAACTGACCTTGGTTCCAGTCTTGGATTCACCACTTATTAACTGCATGAACCTGAACAAATTCCTTTAGCCCTCTGGCTTTAGGGCCTCACCTCTAAAATGATTCTAATACTGCCTTCCTAGGATTTCTGTAAAGTTCTGAAGACAGAACACTGACATAAAACGAACCAAAGCAGATGCAAGTCCATACCTGGAGCTCAGACTGGCCTTTCCTGGGGGACACAGAGAGGTGGCCATGCAGCTGTGGCACCCAGAGAACACGAACTTGGTGGGCCGCGCAGCCTCAATCCTCAAATACGAGCATCTCACTCTACAAATAATATGAAAGCGAAATTTTTCTTTTGTAATTTACAAAGTTTCTCAGCCTTTGATTCTCATTTCCTATTGAAAATGATCTCTAAGCTCCAGCCTCTTACGTATTATACAATTTCTCCTCGCTCTCCCTTGGCAAGGAATCAATTTTTCTTTTCTATTCCCATTTCATGAAAAATATGATACCGACATTAGTTTTATTTCTTTCTGCCTTGTATTATTACTATATTACTTATATCTATATATTTTTTTTCAATTATGCGTTAGATCCTTGAAAGAAAGGCTTTGTCTGTTTCTCTACTATGTCTCTAACAGTTCCACCAATTGTACTCTTAATGTCCTCAACCCTACTCTCATAACAGGCAACGGGATTCTAAAATGAAACAGAGATTATCCCCAATGATATCAAATATACACTATAAAAATGAAATGGTTATTTCTTAGAAGATAAGAGCTGGATATCACTTTCACAAAAACAGTGACATAGCCCTTAAAATCAGATATTAGTATTTAGGTAATTTTCCCCAATATCTAAGGCTGTTCCACATAATTTGTTGGCTCACATTCTATCAAAACATGAAGAATGGATATAGCTTTCAACAGTAGATGAGTTTTAACAAATTTCACCATAGATATAAAAAAAGGCAGAAGCCAATTTTTTTCACTTACCGTAAGACACATTATTATAAAGTTTTGATATTTAAAATTCTTGCCATGACTATATTTCCCTTCTCTTTTCTTTTTTTTTAAACATTATTTCTGGGTGTTTCTGGAATTTTTTTTTATGTGTGTGTGTATATGTGGTTCTGGGGATTGAACCCAGGGCCTGGTGCATACATGGGAAGCGCTCTACAAACTGAGCTATATCCCCAGGACTCCCTTCTCTTTATCTTTCATTATATGGGGAATCACTTTCATGTGACAACTAAGAATAAAACTGACATTGCTAAAATTCTTGTCTCCTGTTAATACAGCCTTGAGTTGCTTTGAAAACATAAAATCAGGAGAAGGATCTAAGGATGAAGATGAATTAAAGTTCTACAAGCTAAGACAGTGGATGGTCTTTGGCAGAGAATCCAGAAGTTGTTAACTGAATGTCCCATTTTTTCAGGGAAATTTTGTACTTCTGCCCATCGCAGATTCACTTGATTCTGCACTTCTAAAGGTCAATAATCTTCTTGCTAATTAGGCCATATTTGTTTTCATACGTGTTGATACAAATAGTATCACATACTCAAAGTTCAAAGATCATTTGAATATTTTTAGGTAACTTTACACATTTTAATTGTTTTTAGATAACTTGGAGAATCTACATGCTGTTTCTCTTTGTGTTGACCTTAATTTTATTTTTAGAAGGCAGTCTTTTGTCCTGAATTAAAAAATTACTGTTCTTTTTTTGGCTCGAGGTGCTGTTTGCAATAGTTCCCACATACCCACCACGGATTGTGAGTGGCATGCACATGGGCACACACATACATACAGTATTAGAAGAATGCAAGGCATCCCATAGCTCCATAGGCTTGCTGGGCAAGCCCTGAATCAGGCCCTGAACCACTGCATCCCTTGTACTCTTCACTCACATAAAACAGAGAAAGCACAGCTTCCACATAGCAAGTTTTGTTCACTTTTTGTTGAATCTTTGTTCCTGGTAAGTAGGATCATCCCATTCCTCACTTATGTATTTATGTTTTTTTCCCAAAGCACTCTTTTAATATTTTCCTTTAAAAAAACTACCATATAATATTTATACATGCTTATGGGGTATAATGTGAATTATTCAATATGTGTATATAATAGAGAATGATCAATTTGGGTAATTAGCATTTCTATATCAAATATTGATCTTTCTCAACTGTGGCTATTGTCCAATTTTTGAACAATTATTTGTAGAATGGTTGCTGCCAGAAATGATTTACTTTACTCAGACTAGGGGTATTTTGTTTGTGAAGTGCCCTTAGTAGTGACTCCAACCAGAGTGAGGACGACACCCAAGTGGAGAACTGAAGCCTCAAGTAGTAGGATGCTCTTGCTTTGTAATTCTGATCCTGTGACTCTACATATCAATGACTAACAATATACATATGAGCACGCATGCGTGCACACACACACACACACACACACATTCTTTCTCTCTCTCTCAGACATATATCCCAATAGAGAGAGCATCATGTAATAAAGTAGTTAGTCTTTACTAGCTGCTGTTTTGGGGAATTAACAATATGCTCAGGGTGTAAAAATGATCAATCATGATGTGTACATTGTACAGTTTCTTGCTCTAGCAAATGACTAAGCATTACCTTGTCACCTCATCACTTACCTACCCTCCAGTCTTCAACACACTTCCTGATATTCTCAGGTTAGAGCTTGTGTTCCCCTAAGCAGTGAAAGGAAAAGAACAGGTATCAAATGGGAAGGTAAACCAAGTGATAAGAAACTAAACACAAACTTATATATAGTGGATTTTATTGACATTCTACTCAGTTCTAAGGGGTTTCCAAGGAAGGTATGCAAAGTGGCTCAGAATCAAGTCTGTAGGTCAGACTCAGAAGACTACCTATTTATAAAAATAGGTATCACTAGTCTATAAGGTCCTCCAAATGCAACAGCAACTAGGGAACAGAATTGTACCGGCTCGATTGTCCTGTGCTCTTTGATTGCATTTAAATGCTGTGTCAGAAGGAGGTAATGACCTTAGAATTTTGATAAAACTTTTTCTTCAAATTATATTTTTACCTAGGAGTCAAGATAATGGAGATAATAATCGGTGCTGCCCATAAGACTGCTTACCATAGGGTCTTGGGAAAATTCACTGGAAACAGAGAGATTTTGGGTATTTATTAGTCCTGAGGCATGGGGAGAGCTCAGGACAACTGACACAGTATTCAATTTCTGTATGGAGGATGGAACCAGAGCTCCAAATTCTAGATTATGCACCTCTGAGAGTATCCTCTCTGACCTTGTCCACCCTGATTTATGTGGCCACATTTTCAGCTCATGAAATTTCCCCAAGTTGTGATTCATCACATAGAATTAGCAGTTTTCTCCAGACGTGATTTCAACGTCTTCATCTGGTTGTGCTGTGCTGTCCCCCACCTCTGTCTAACATTCTAATGGATTGTTCACTTGGAAGTGCCGAGGCTTTCTATTTGGTTCTGAGCCAGATGAAATATGGTGGCCAATACGTGCATGTGAGCACATGGAGAGAGGCTTTCTGGTCCCCATAGAAAATGGTCTCAGCAAATTGAACCACAGAAACCCTGTTTATTTTTGTTTGTTTTTTTGTTTGTGTTCCTAAAAACAGTTGAAACTGTTTTTGTTTTCTGTTTCCTCACTGAAGACTCTAGAGATGAACTTCAGTTCCAGCAGATTTATTTTCTTGGTAGTTTTTCAAATATCTAAAGTGTCTTCATATTTGCCCAGGACAACCCTGTGCCTGGAGAAAATTATAAACTTTCTGGTGAAATTATTATTGGAACAGCCTTCATAAGTGGATCTCAGAAAACCCACCATAAAGGAGGTTCAAGCACTTGTCTTCACTCTTGGCTGAACAGTAACCTGCATGAGAAACCACAATATTCCGTATTAGATTAAGATTGCAATTTTCCTGAGATCTGTTTTCTGGGCTTTGCATCACTCAGATTCTATCAAACCTTACCATAGGACTGAAGAAGGGAATGCCAGTGGGAATAGGAAGGAAAAGAGAGGGATTTGTTGTTTACTATTTCAGGAATCATATTGGCATTCAAAGCACTCTCGAAGACATTTACTTTCAGAAGTCTTCGCATTTTCCTGAGGGGCAGGTAAGTGTTTTTATCCCAATTTTACAGATGAAAAGCTTGAAACCAAAGGTTAAGTGACTGGCTTGGAGCCAATGTCAAGATCAGACTTCCAACATCAATGTTTGATTGCTCAGACCACTCAGTCTCGGCTCTGTCTAAGTATAACACAAATATTTGGGAAATAGGTTCAACTGTTTTTAGGAACACAAACATTCTGAATAGTGCTCTGGGTCAAACAGACTTTCCACTGGGTTGGGAAACCAAAACGAAGGAAGGCAGAAAAAATAGAGAGAGTTATATTTACCCCAGATTGTCACCACTGTAAATAATGTGTTGGTTAATTTGTTCATCATTTAAATTTTGTTGGTTAATTTGTTCATCATTTATATCTTCATGCAATCATTTAACAAACACTTGTTTAACACCCCACAACAAAATTATGAGTCTAATTGCAAACATGTACACATCCAAATGTTGAATGTAGGAAACACACATTTACAGCTATTACTTATTGTAATTGTCCAGTGTCAGATTGTCTGGCAAATGATTCACACATGCTACCCAATATATACAAGCATACGTCGTCTCATTTAAAGTATTATAAATCCTTTCATAATAGGTTTTATTTGTTCCAATCTTGTAGGTGAGAAAATTACCAATTTATACAAGAAGTCACTTGCTTAGCTGATGTTCAAACCTACTACTTCATCAGCTTTTTCACTGTTGTGAACAAAAGACCCCACAAGAAAAATTTAAGAAGCAAAAGCTTATTGTGGGGCTCATGGTTTCAGAGGTCTCAGTCCATAAATGACTGACTCCATTCCTCCTGATCTGAGGTACAGTAGGACATCATGGTGGAAGGGTGTGGTCCCCAAAGGTACACCTCCAGTGATCCTCCTCCTCCAGCCACAATCTACTGGTCTTCAGTTACCCTTCAGTTAATCCCTATCATAGGATAGAGATTAAGTTAAGGCTCTCATAACCTTATCTTTTTTACATCCAAGGTTTCTTGCCTGTCCCATACATGAGCATTTTGGAGACTCCTTATATCTAAGCTACAATACCTAGATTGGTGTATGAAAAAACATCAAACTTTTTAAACCAACAAACCTGAATTCCAATGATACTGTCACCACTTAGTGAGCATGTTGTTATTTAACTTCTACTAGTTCAAGTCTTTTTGCTTTGAAAATGGAGAGGTTAATGACTTATAGCATTGTCCAACAATGTAAGATTCTAGTGAAGATCAGGGAGAAATGTGGTTTCAGTGTCTAATAATTTTTTTTTCCCAGTAAGTTAAAGCCCTTCTTCTAACAGTACCTTAAATGTACTCTCAATAAAGCTATATTTTAAATTTCAGCTTCACTTTGATTCATTTTTGTAAATTCAAACATATGACATGTAATGATTTTTCTCACCAACTATGACTCGATGACACTAAAATAATTTCTATTTTTTGTTTGCTTTTTTACATTTTTGGGGGGAGGGTACCAGGGATTGAACTCAGAGACACTTGACCACTGAGCCAAGTCCCCAGCCCTATTTTGTATTTTATTTAGAGACAGGATCCCACTGAGTTACTTAGCACCTCACTTTTGCTGAGGCTTTCTTTGAACTCACGGTCCTCCTGCCTCAACCTCATGAGCCACTGGGATGCCACTATGTCTGGCTGATTTCCAATTTTTTATAAGTAATTGTTTCATTAGTGCATTATAATTACACATAATAGTTGGATTCATTGTGATGTTTATATATGTACATAACAAAATTTGGTTGATTTCATTTCCTGGTACTTCCCCTTGCCCTTCACTCTTCCCTCACACTCGTCCCTTTCCTATACTTTATCCATCTCCCTTCTAATTCCATAAAATGCATCCTCTCACATAATCTATTTCCTTTTTTCCCCTCTAGCTTGAACATACTACAGGAAATATAAGCCTTGGCCTTTTGAATTTGGCTTATTTCATAATATTCTCAAGTTCCATCCATTTTCCTGCAAATAACATGAGTTTTTTCTCATGGTTGAGTAAAACTCTATTGTAAGTATATGCTATGGTTTATTTTTCCATTTATCTGTTGATGGGCATATAAGCTGGTCCCATAATTTAGCTATTAGGAATTGCATTGCAATAAACATTGGTATGCATGTGCCACTACAGTATGTTAACTTTAATTTTTTGGGATAAAAACAAGGAGAGGCATATGAATAAAGCTCCTTTTTAAAAAATCTTAAATGTAAAAGTGATTTGGTAAGTAAGGAATGAATTTTCAGATTAAAGATCAATGGAAGGCAGAAATCCAGAAGGGCAAACTGAAGTCAGCCACTGCTTTCAAATTAAGGCACAGCCACTGGGTATATTTGAGCTTTGGTCTTTATGCCTCTGTACAATGTAGATCATATAATGGGAAATTTTCTCATATCCAATGGGATATCAAACAGTTACAGCTTATTAAATTGATGAACGGAACCTAATCCCAGTTGAAAGCAAAAAACATGGACATATTTACTGCTTGGGTGGCTCAAAAACTTCCAAGCTAAGAATTTAATTGTGAGTAACTTACGTTAGTAGTATATCCAAGGATTGACAAGAAGCAAATGCAGAAATCCTCCAGATCATCTAACTTCAACCTAAGTCATAAAAATTGAAATGAAGTTCGGGGTGGTGGTACACATCTATAATCCCAGCAGCTCAGAAGGCTGAAGCATGAGGATCATGAGTTCAAAGCCAGCCTCAGCTATTTAGCAAGGCCTTAATCAACTTAGCAAGACCCTGTCTCTAAATAAAATATTAAAAGTGCTGGGCATATGATTTAGTGGTTAAGCACTAAACCAGTAATAATAATAATTAAAAAATCCCCAATACTAAAAACAGAAAATAGGTAGCATATAATAAAAGTCATACACTCTCAAATATATAAGAAGCCATTAAAAAGAATTGGCAGAAACAAAGAAAAGTGAAATAGGACCATAATAATATCAGATATGGTTCTGTTATATGTACATAAACACAAAAAATGTTGGGCCTAAAAGGATGTTGAAGAAACTAAAAAAAAAAAAAAAAAAAACTGGCAAGGCAATTGGAGAAATAACCAATATAATTACTAGAAATGAGCTACAAGCATAATTAAAATTAAAAGAATTGATACATTTTGAATAGGTTAACTTAGCCTTCCCACACAATAATTATAATGTTTGGAAAAACATTTTTTAAAGCCCTGTTCCGTGGAACTGCAGAGTAACTACAAAGAGGTTAGGGGTATTCCATTGGAAGGAGAAATTAGGTGGTGAGATTTACAAACGTTGACTTTCCAATGAGGTCTAAAGCTATAGAAAGTCACCACCTTAGTAGTATGAAATGTCAGAAATCAGAGAGACTATGGCTGTCAGAACAATTAACAAAATGGGTATGGGATCCTAGAAAGAAATGAGTCATAGAAGGGTTGACAACCAACAACCTTTGCTGACTACCAAGTTATGCAAACATGGGGTGACCCTGCAAAGAACAGCAGAAAGAATCTAAAGAATGAGAGAACCAAAGACGGATTTCAGCTGTTGGTCACTGCAGGTAAGACAAAATCTGGAGTTTAAATCAATCCAGATTAACTAATTTGTAGAGTAACGATTACATAGTTGTCAGAGAAACATAGCAGATTCAACTCTGAACCATATTATATTGCATTTGAGTTTCAGAAGAAGCAGAAAATAAATTGAAGACAAATAATGCTCCCAATCTTCCCAATTTTGGTAAAGGATATCCACTTAAAAATCCAAAATGGAAATATGTGCTTCAAACAGGAAAATATAATGAAAACAAAAACAAACCAATTTACATTTAGGCACATTCATGTTAAACTGCAGAAACCCAGGAGTATGTCTTGAAAGCAGCCCAGGGAAATAGAACAATCAACCTAGGGGAATAATTATAGGAATAATGGATAAAACTCAGAGATTATGAGGGTCTTTAAATGTTGAAATAATACCTCTAAAGTAAAGAAAGAAAAATTAAAACAGTCCATCATATTTCTATGGAGAGCAAACCAAATTAAATTTGAGAGTGAGAGAGTAATATAAAAATAAGCAAATTTAACCAACACCTCGATAAAAGAGGCAGAATTTTTCACTAATGTATGAGAATGAAAAGAAATATTAAAAATTGGATATATATATTTGATTCACCCTTAAAGAAGAATAGAATTGTGTCATTTTGTTGGCAAATGGATAGAGCTGGATAATATCATGCTAAGTTAAATGAGTCAGACTCAGAAAGTAAAGCGTCTAATATTTTTTATCAGTATACACAATAAGTGTAAATGAATTAAATTCACAACTTAAAAGACAGAACATAGAAGAATGGGTAAAATAACAGGATCCATTTATAAGATGTCTAGCAGAGACTGCTGCTTTAAATTCAAAGATAGATTGGAGATGAAGAGATTAAAAAGCTAGTATTCAAAAGAGGGCTATACTACTATCAGAAGTAAATGCTAGCTGAAAAAAAATTGCTATCAGTGACACAAAGACTTCATAAAGTCTTTATAAAGGGATCAATGCATCAAGATTGTATAATACTTATACATATGTATTCACTGAAATGATTCAGACATAAATGGAATGAAAACAGAAATAGACAGATGTAAAACAAATTGAGACTTCAATAACCTACCTTAAATAATAAATACAACAATCAGAATATGACAAAAAAACCCTGGAATAACATATGGTCAAACTAGAAGAAATAGGTATATATATATATAGTACATGCCATCTAACAACAGTAGAAAACACATTATTTCCAAGAACAAATTGAGCAATGTCCAAAATAAATAATGTTAGTCCATATAACAACTATAAATTTTTTTTTGTAGTTGTAGATGGTCAGAATGCCTTTATTTTATTTGTTTATTTTTATGTAGTGCTGAGGATCAAACCCAGTGTCTCACGCATGCTAGGCAAGTGCTCTACCACTAAGCCCCAGCGCCAGCCCTATCAAAAATTTTAAAAACTTTAAGTCATAAAAGTATCTTCAGTGATCACAATGGAATGAATATAGAAATTGATAGCAGAATGAATAATATTAATTGATAAAAATATGGAAACCAGACAATACAGTATAATAAACAAATACTCAAAGGAGAAATTGCAGGAAAATTCGAAAATATTTCCAAATAATGGAAGATGAAAACAATTTGTTAAAATTTATGAGATGCATTGAAAGCTGTACTCACAAAGAGATTTCTAGCTGTAAAGGCCAACACTAAAACAGAGGATTTCAAAAGAAATCACCTAGTGCTAAACCTAAAAAAATAGAAAAAGAAGCAATCTAAAATGAAAACAAGTAGAAATGAGGAAATAATAAACATGAAAGTAATGGCAAATGAAGTAAAAAACAGAAACTGAGAGAAGCAACAAAATAAAATGTTTCTTTGATAAAGCCATGGGTGGTGGTACACACATGTAATCCCTGGGACTTAGGGAGTAGAATCAGGAGGATCAAAAGATCCAGGTCCTCAGCAACTTGGCCAGGCACTAAGCAACTTAATAAGACCCTGTCTTAAAAATTAAAAATCTAGGGATGAAGTCAGGGTTAGAGAGCCTTCAGGTTCAATGCCTGGGTAGTAGGAGGGAGATGTTGATAAAATTAACAAAAATCAATAAATCTGTAGTTATATTAATAAAAATAGGAGGAACTGACTTAAGAATAAAGAGAAAATATGACTAGAACTTTAGGATGGAGATTGAGCCAAGCTTAAAAAGTGTCATATCAAAGGGAAATCTACAATTAGATGGTTTCCTAGTGAATCTAACAAATATTGACATAATCCAGATGGTCCTTTTCAAAACCTTCCAAAAAATACCAGAAGAGACCAGCATTACTCTCATACCAAAGACAGACAAAGACAATATAAGAAAATTGTAGACTCATATGTTTTATTGATGATAAAAAATTTCTAAACCAAATATTAACGTAAGCGGCTGAGGATGTAGCTCAGTGACAGAGCCCTTACCCAGCAGCATATATAAGGCCCCTTCTTCAATCCTTAGCCCTAAATGGTTGTTTTAGTCAGCTTTTTCACTGCTGTGACTACAGGATCTCACTGTAGGAGAGGGAAAGTGTATTTGTGGGCTTACAGTTTCAGAGGAGTTAGTCCAGAGAAGGCCAGCTCCATTCCTCAAGGCTGGAGGTGAGACAGAACTTCATGACAGAAGAGTGGGACAGAGGGAAGCAGCTGATATCACGGTGATCATGAAGCAGAGAGAGAGACTCCAGCTTCAGAAACAAAATATATACCCCATCCCCACGCCCCCAATTAATCACTTCCACCAGCCAAATCCCCCCTTCCTCTAGTTACCAATTAGTGAATCACATCAGGGATTAATTTACTGATGGGGATAAGACTCTCACAATCCAGTCATTTCTTCTCTGAAATTTCTTTTCTCACACGTGAGCTTTCAGGAGAGACCTCATATCCAAATCATAACAATGGCATAGCACACATAAAATAAACACAGTAGCAGAGTGACAGAATTACATATAATAAATTTGTGGAATTTATCCCAGCAGTGCAAGATTGTTTCAATTGAGTAAAACCGATCATTGTGATATTATTGCATGATACATGATAACAAAGAAGAAACATATCACACTGGATCATATCCATTGATGGTGAAAAAGCATTTGACAAAAGACAACACTCTATAAAAATGAAATCGATCATAAAATTGGCATACAATACACTTCTTAAACATGATAAAAGGCGTTTACGGCAAATCCCACAGCTAACATGGTATTCAATGGTAAAAAATTAAAAGCTTTTCTCCTAAGATCAAGAACAAGAAAAGAAGCTTATTCTCAATACAGTTAGGCTACACTTAGAACACATTACTGGAAGGTCTAGCCAGAGAAATAGATTTTAAAAAAATCTTAAGGCATTCACATTGGAAAAGAAGTAAAACTAACTATCTCTATTCACAGACTATATGATCTTCTACATATGTAAAGCAAAATCCCAAGAAACACACATACACACAAACTATTACAGTTAATAAACAAATTCACCAGTTACTGGGTATAAAATCAGCCTGTGATAATCAGTTGAGTTTTTACACAATAACATTGAACAATCCAAGAGGAAATAAATAATAATTAAGGAAAGTAAAAAAGAAATAGGCAGAGGAAATTACAAAGATTTGTTGAAAGTAATTAAAGAAGAACTAAATAATTGGAAAGATATTCCTTATTAATGGTGGAAAGGTATAACATTGTTGAAATGACATTTCTTCCAAAAGAATCTACAGATTCAGTGCAACCCTTATAAAAAATGCGATTACATCTCTCACAGAAATAGAACCTCTGTTCCTCAGATTCTCATGGAATCACAATATAAGTTGAATAGTCAAAACCATATTGAAAAAGACATAAAGCCATTAATCTGTGGTCAATTTATTTTTACAATAATGCCAAGCAAATTCAGTGGGGAAAATATAGTCTCTTCCACTAATGGTGCTGGCACAATTAGATATCTATAACAAAAGAACAATTGTTGGGCCCCTATCTCACACCATATAAAAATAACTCAATGTCAGTAAAAGATATAAATATAAGAACCAAAATCACAAAACACTTAGAAGAATTGCCAGGAATAAATCCTCAGAGTCTTTGGTAATGATTAGCAGGATAGAACACAAAAAAGCCCAAAGATCAGAAGAAAACATACATAAATTTCATTTGTCAAGATTAAAAATATTATGCATCACATGACCTATTAAGAGAATAAACATATATTCCACAGAAGTGGAAAAGATATTTTCCAAGCCATGTATCTAATGAGGGTCCAATATCTACAATGTAGTAACAGTTTACAATTCAGCAGCAATAACAAAATAACCTATTTAAAAACATGAATAGATAGTTCAAAGAAGAGGAATAAAAAGAAGAGGATGAGGAGAAAAAGAGATAAAAGAATAGGGAAAGAAACTCTCTATCCTTGAGCTTTAGGAAATACAAATCACAATCGTGAGATTCCACTTCAGGGTGGCTATAAACAAATACTAGGAAAGTAACAAATGTTGTTAAAGATGTGGAAAAATTGGAACCCTTGTACATTGGTGCAAGAGTAAAATGATTTGACCAATGTGGGAAGAAATTTGGTGGATCCTCAAAAAGTCAAATACAGAATGGAGGAGACATGAATAGATGCACCACAGAAAAAAAAATTAAGGTACTGAAACTGTTTTGTAGGGTTCTAAATTCTGGATACAAGAAAAAATACCATTTAGAATGAACTCTTATTCATTAAGTTTAAGATACTCTACAAAATTACATATAGAATGTACAGTATGAGGCAACTGTAATATAAAGTATGAACTCTGAGTGATTCATGTATGGTCACTGGTCATAACTAATGTACATGTTGGTACAGGATGTTCATTGCCAGGGAAGAAGGTATGATATGCCAGGGAAAGGGGTATATGTGAACTTTTTGAACTTTATGCTCAATTTTTCTGTGGTCCTAAAATTACTCTAGACACTACTCACACACTACTTCTTAAATTTGTTCTTTTTAGTAATACATGACAATAGAGTATATTTTGACATATTTCTACAAACATTGAGTACATCTTATTCTAATCATGCTCTTATTCTTGTGGTTGTACGTGAGGTGGAGATTAACCGTGATGTGTTTACATATATACATAGGAAAGTCAAATCAGATTAATTTCAGGGTTTTTCCTATTCCTCTCCCCCATCCCTTCCTTTTATTCCCCTTTGTCTAATTTACTGAACTTCACTATTTTTTGCCTTTTCCCCTCGTTGTGACTTAGCATCCATATATCAGAAAGCACATTCATCCTTTGTTTTGGGGGGGTTGGCTTATTTCACTTATAATAGTATCTAGATCTTTCCATTTTCTAGTAAATGTCATAAAGTCATTCTTTCTTATGGCTGAGTAATATTCCATTGTGTATAGACCACATTTTCTTATTCTATTCATCTGTTGAAGAAAACCTAGCCTAGTTTTTGTGAATTGAGGTGCTGTAAATACTGACTTCCACAGTAAGTCTCCTAAAGCACAAGAAGTAAAATCAAGAATCAATAAATGGGGGCTGGGGTTGTGGCTCAAGTGGTAGAGTGCTAACCTAACATGCACTAGGCACTGGATTCAATCGTCAGCATCATATAAATGTAAAATAAAGATATTGTGTACACCTAAAACTAAAAAAATAAATATTTTTTAAAAAATAAAAATAAATGGAATGGTACCAAACTACAAAGCTTCTTCACAGCAAAGGAAACAATCAAGAATATGAAAAGTGCTCTTGTATAGGAAGAATTAACATTACCAACTGGCAATACTACCAAAAGCATTATACAGATTTAATACAATTCCTATTAAAATCCCAATGACATTCTTCATAGAACTAGAAAAAGCAATCATGAAATTTGTTTGGAAAAATAAGAGACCTAGAATAGCCAAAGCATCCTTAGCAAGAAGAGTAAAGTAGGAAGCATCACAATACCAGACCTTAAATTATACTACAGAGCCATAATAACAAAAATGGCATGGTATTGGCATCAAAACAGACACATTGATCAATGGTACAGAACGGAAGACACAGAGACAAAGCCACATAAATACAGTTATCTCATACTAGACAAAGACACCAAAAATGTTCACTGGAAAAAGGATAGCTTCTTCAACAAATGGTACTGGTAAAACTGGAAATTCATATGCAGCAAAATGAAATTAAACCCCTATCTTTCATCCTACATTAAACTCAATTCAAAGTGGATCAAAGACTTTAGGCATTAGAGTAGAGACCCTGCACTTAACAGAAGAAAAACTAGGCCAAATATTTACCATGTTGGCTTAGGACCTGACTTACTTAACAAGATTCCTGAAGCACAAAAAGTAAAATCAAGAATCAATTAATGGGACGGATTCAAACTAAAACCTTTTTCTCAGTAAAGGTAACAATTAATAATGTAAAGATAGAGCCTACAGAGTGGGAAAAACTTTTTACCATATACACTTTATATAGGGCATTAATTTCCAAGATATATAAAGAACTGAAAAAACTTAACATGAAAAAACCACAAGTAACCCAATCAGTAAATGGGCTAAGGAGCTGAACAGACACTTTACAGAAGAAGAAATACAATCGATCAACAAATATATGAAAAAATATGCAACATCTCTAACAATTAGAGAAATGAAAAACAACACTAAGATTTTATCTCATTACACTCAGAATGGTAGTTTTCAAGAATACAAGCAACAATAAATGTTGGTGAGGATGTGGGGAGAAAGGTACTCTCATACATTGCTGGTGGGACTGCAAATTGGTGCAACCACTGTGAAAAGCAGTATGGAGATTCCTCAGAAAACTTGGAATGGAACCACCATTTGATCCAGCTATCCCACTCCTCAGTTTATACCCAAAGGATTTAAAATCAGCATACCACAGTGACACAGCCACATCAAGGTTTATAGCAGCTGAATTCACAATAAATGTAATTTTTAAAAAGTTAAATATAGAAACATATGTCTATATAAAACATATGACCCAGCAATTTCAATTACAGGTGTGTACCCAAGATACCTGTACACAAGTGTTCACAGTAGCCAAAGGCGAAACCTACTAAATGTCTATCAAAAAATAATTTTTAAAAATTTGATATGTATACACGATGGAATTTTATTTAGCTATAAAAATGTCTGAAGTAGCGATAGATGCTGCAAAACGAATGAACTTCAAAAACAGTATGCCAAGTGAAAGAAAACAACAGCAAAGTCCCATAATATATCATTCTTTTTACATGGACTATCTAAAATAGTTAAATACAGAGAGACAGAAAGCTAGTTGATTATTGCCAAGGCTGGGAAGAGGGTGGATGAGCAATACCTGCTTTATACTTCTGTTTTTTTATTAGATGAAAATGATTGGGACTAGATATTGGTAATTATCTTACCATGTTATCAATAAAATAGGTGGCACAGAATTTTACACATTAAGATTTTTACATATTAAGATTGCTTAATTTCCTATTATATGATTTTTACATGAATTAAGAAAAAAGAAATCACCATAGATTTGTTAAGTAAAAAAAAAAAGTCACATGGAAAAAGTGTTATTTGTCTGTTAATAATCAAAATTTTTTTCTTAGTGGGAGTTTTAAGGTTGATTATATACTGCATCTGAATTAATCCTGTTTTACTTTTTATAATGTTAAATAGATTCTTTAAAGAGAATATTAAAAACGTGGATCTGCTACATTTATTTTCATGAATAAATTCACTGGGAATGGTCACTGCATTTTATTTATAAATGATTGCTATGAAAGATACTTTAATTTATTTGGAGATAGTCTGATTTCTGAATTAGGTTAACAACTTCACCTGCAATTTATGAAAATGTACATTTGCTAAGCAAATCTATTAAGCAGAGCTAATGTTAAGATAAAATATAATTCAGTCTTATGTAGTTTCTTTATCATATAAGCAATTTTCATATCTTTAGATAGAAAGACTAGAGGGATAGAGATGCCTCTAATTATGTAGAATTCAAACTATGATTCACAACTCTCTTTGTTGTTCCAAAGCTCAACTGAGCAAATGATGGTATTGATACAGAATTTCATCTAGTATTAAATTATTCCTCTTTTCCATTTATAATGAACTTTCATTCAATTATGAAATGTACCTGTAAAACTCCAATATCAGTTCATGAATCTCTAAGAAAGTTTAGATAACTAAATGAGAACATTTTTCCCCCTATACTGTAATTCTGAAAGAAAATTAATTCAAAACAGTTTTTTTTTTTTTTTTTTTTTACTGGCTGGTTCATTTTGAAATTTCCAAAAAGTATTTTAATTTCCAAGCTAGAACATTTTAGTTGAGGTTTAATTTAGATGGGGATAATTTAAAAATCCTTTCAACATTATGCAACTATTTCTTGATCATTTATACCTTAGCTACTATTTGCTTTGTCTTTTTATATGACAGGTATTCTTAATATTAAACATTATTTATTTTTACAGCAAACCAAGTAAATTGATGTTGTTAACCCTTTTTTACACATTAAGAAAAGTGAGGGTTATGGAAGCAAATGCAGTGTGGATGTGATGAAATAGATTTTGCAGAATTAAAAGTTCATGCTTTTAAGCATTGCATCACTAAGTTGAATTCATTATTAATTCATATTTTTAAGGATAAAGTTAAAGAATATTCTGCCATAGGAAATTTTCAGTGTAGCTGAGGAGATACTACAAAATTAGCTACTAATTACTAATT
Organism: Marmota monax; assembly: GCF_021218885.2. Lineage (NCBI taxonomy): Eukaryota > Metazoa > Chordata > Mammalia > Rodentia > Sciuridae > Marmota > Marmota monax. Next base: position 15,434,351 of record NW_026693934.1, on the reverse strand, counting down.
TAGGAAGGACCTCTTAGTGCCAGCCACTAGGTTAGCTAAAGTATTCAACTTCAAAGCAACCTTAGAAGATAAGTATTATAATATTAACGCTTACAGATGAAACAACAGCTCTTAAAAGATTTTAAGAAACTCATTCAATGCAGAAAAATAAATGGAGGTGGTGATATAAAAGGCACGTATGTCTTGCCCATTCTCCCACATCTTCCTCAAGCTTCTCTTAGGTCAGACCAAACATTTGAATCCGCATCAGTCTTAGAGTCCTCTGTGTGCTCAGTGATTTATTGAACTTCTGGAAGCCCCAGTTCTTGGCCTTGTCTGAAACTGTCTGAATCTGTGGCCATTTTGTTGTAAATTACCTGCCAAATATAATGTTTAAATTGCTTTTCTTTCACTGGTAACAGGAAGCATAATAGATTGGAGAGGCAAGATATTGAAGATAGAGAGGTTAATTAAAAGACTTGAAGTTATGTAAATGTGAGGTGGTCAGGATCCCTAGTAGGAAATGACAAGAGGAATATGAAAGAAGAAAAGAATAGCAAATACTCCGGGGGGAGGAAGATATAACAAAACTCAATGAATGACATAAGAATTTATTTAAGGGATAGAAGACAGAAAAATGTTTAAGTGCATTCCAAAGTCATTGTAGCTTAATGGTGGCAGGTCTGAAAGAAAGTGTTACCATGAGAAGAAAGCCTGGTTTCCAAACATGAAATACACAGATTCTAACTTCAGGGAACTCACAAGTTTTGAGGGAAATGAAGTAGAATGTGCTAATGCTGTTGTCTTAGGAATATTGATAAACCTCAGTTCAGAAACACTTCCATTATCACTGTGACTGATCAGCATGCCACAGGAACTGTGAGCCCCACACCTGTCTACAGATGAATGTACCCTAAACCTCCCAGGTCAATCAGCTTCTTTCTTCAGAGTTTGGGACAGGAATGCAGAAGGCAATGAGACTCTGTGGTTATGTAACCCTGTGACTAGGGCAGCCATATTGGAGAGAGTTTAGAGAGATTTGATCTCCCCTGAAGCAAGGAAGGAAGAAGACACAGGGAAGTTAAGCCACAGAGAAAACCAGAGACTAGAGAGAACTTAACCTGGGTAGAGAGTGGGAGGCAGAGGAAGAAGAATCCCCAGTTCCTTGAAGCTCTCATTTTTTTCTATTCTCCTGTGAACTCCATTAATCTCTTCCCTTAATTTCTTTGTGATAAGTCTGTAGCTGTCAAAACACTTCCCCAATTTTGCTTAAGCTATATTGAATGGCTTTCTCTATTTTCAACTGAATACCTCACATCAAGGTAGTTATAGAAAGAAATGGGTTATGATAAACACTGAAAAGAGAAGCCCGACTTAATAATAGATCAGGAAAAGCTGTCTATATAAAGTAATCTAACATGAATTTTGAATGATGCGTAACCATTTGTCAATATCACCAACAATAAAAAATTTAAAAAAAATTTTGCTTATCAAGCTGTGATTCCCAGAACATTGCTTATGGAAAACTGAAGAACTGTATAGTATTCAGGGACACCTTAGAAAAAGTTACTTTGTTTTCCCTCAGCTCCTTACTCCCATCAGAACATGACCACAATGAGGCTGAATTTAACATGATAACAAAGAGACTTATGTGTTAAGTTGAAGCATTTTTCTTACTAGTGTGGGTTCTCCTGGAAAAGTTACCAAAGGGGATAACACATGTGCTTTCCCAGTCCTGGCATGGGCTGGACCACCAGCGTCTGACTTGGATTCCATGGGATATGCTTGCAAATGCTGAAGTCTTGGGTGGCTGCTTGTCTTCCTGCAAGACTTGTCCTGTGGTAATCAAGTGTTAGTGACATCAGGTTGTGTGTCCTTCCAAGTAACTCATAGGCCAAGCGTTACACCTTCACACAGTTTGCAATCCTTACTCCTGCTCTGTGAACCACATGTGTTGGAATTTTACAGAATGGGCAGAAAGTTTCAGTCAAAGTCACAAAAATACTCTTCTGGGGAAAGTAGATACAGAGGCCACACAAAGAAAAAAACAAAGTCATCAATATTGGGACATTCAGAAAATGTACATCAACATTAGATGTTTCTTTTGCCTCTTCTGTTTACGTTATTGGGGGAGGAATGGGGTGCAGCCTCTGAAGGACCTCCACTGAATTGGATAATTCTTAGCTATAATTTGTTTCTCTAATTCGAAACCTATTTATCTGTTGTTTCCAAATATATCCCTATTGCACTTGACAACCTGAAATTGGTAGACACATCTTGTTTTGTTGGGCTTCCATTCTGATGCACTGAAATATATTGTACTTTTTATGAACCAAAGTCTGATAACAATTCTGCATTGAGCAAATCTATTGATGCCATTTGCCAGGTGATTTTTAGTATAATCTAACAATTTTTTTTAATTAAAGAATGTACTTTTGGGGGATGTAACACTATTATACACTTAGTAGATTGCTGTATAATGTAAATATAAACAAAACTTTATGTGCAACCAGAAATCAAAATATCTGTGTGACTTGCTTTCTTGCACTATTTGCTTTAGTCTGATGCTCTGGAGCCACAATATCTCTGAGCTATGCTTGTGTTATCCAATTCATATCTCATAGAGGTTAAAATACCTTTCCCACTTAGGAACACTTAGTTAGGTCTTACTATATTTACCAAAGTTTGTTTCCCTGGGAGAGTAATTAACTTGAGATTGAACAATTTCTTAATATTCCTCTTATGTACCAGCAGATCAAATGAAGGGGGATGGCAAGGTCAGTGATTTATAGCACAAATTTTGTTTTAACGTTCTAATTTCAAATTAAATATATTTGTAATGTGTATTTCTCCAAATATTATCTTAAGCTACATTATCTCCATCACTTGTGCTTTATCTTTCCATAAAAACAAAGGGAATAAATGGACTTTTGATAAATCTATTTTTTTGTTGTTCTGTTTTCGTGCACTCATATAATTGAGTCTCAATTTCTTTTTAACTTTGCTGAATTTCTACCCAAATTCCCTCTTTTGGTAGTTTTACTATATCAGCTCTAGGATTTCTTCTTTGAAAGGGATAAATTTAAAAAACTACAGTATTTTAGAGTCCAAAAAAATATTTAAGAGGTCTACAGGTGAATGATCTAAAAGGGAGATCCAGCTAGGGCATTAATTGAGTGTATAATCATGATAAATATATGTAGTTTTATAAATGAGAATGGATATTAGCTTTTACAAATATATTATTTCATATTTAAATGATATCAGGATCTCTACACTTTGCAAGCTTTAGCACACTGATACAGGAAATCATACATTTTTTTTCTCTGATTCCTAAAACTCTCTTTTAGTCATTTCTTTTATTACGACATATCCAGTCAAGAGATGTGGCAGTAATGTCCTTAATATTTACCGACAATAACTTCCCTATTGACCTCATTTTTGTAAAGTACATCCCAGGACTCAAACCATCTACTTAAAGTGATAGAACAAGTTTGTGTACAAAATTCCATCCACTCTGGAGCTCAAATTTTCAGATTTCCAAGGAGTCTCCTTTCCCCTGGATCATGCCAATTCTTTCTTCACAGTGAAGGACAGTGGTATAAATCCTACAGTCTAGGAAAAAAAGGTCTCATTTTAAAAAGCTTTATGGCACACATCTATTTCATATTTTTGTTTAATTTGTCATTATACATTTTATATACATGAAAACTTGCACATAATGTGAGTATATACTCTAAAAGATAAAACTCTACCCAGCTTAAGGAATAACATGTCACCAGTATATTTAAATCTCTAGCCTTTATATGCCTCTATTCTGATCTCGTGCATATGTAAACACAATCTTAAATTATGTTATGCATTTTCTTGCTTTTAAAAAATGTGTGTTTTTTTCTTACATATTCCCCGATGACATATTACTTAGTTTTATTTGTTATTTTAAATTTTTATGAATTAAGTCATACTGTATATATCACATTTTGGATTATATTTTCTATATAATTATATTTTATGAATTTATTCTCATTGGTATGAGTTCTTACAGTTAATCCTCTCCACTGCTGTACTATATTCAATTGTAACAAAATATCATGATTTATTTAGCTATTATTCTGTGGGTATAAATTTGAATATTTTCAAGTTATGTTTTTGTGAATATGGTTGCTGTAAACACTTAGTTATATGTCTGTTTTATATGTGAAAGAATTTTCCTAGTATACATACTTGGGGATAAATTTTCTGTGACATAGGTCACTCATTCAAAATGGTAGCAGCATTCCCATAGCTTTTATATTTAGAAACTTTTTGATGCAGTTCTGTATTTAAAATATTTGTCCATCTATTAATTGTGAATGGATGCTGGTTTGGTATGTACTGTTGAAAAAAGATGAATGTTTTTGTACTTGTTTACAGGATATTTATTTTTACCATTTTAAATATGCATTGTTTATCTTTGTCCACTTTTCTATTATACTATTCATTGATTTTTGTGTGTATACATGTGTTTGTGTGTGTGTGTGTGTGAAAGAGAGAGAGAGAGAGAGAGAGAGAGAGAGAGAGAGAGAGAGAGAGAGCGCTCTTCCTCCAGACTGAGAAGCAACATTGTAAATACTGATATCCCAGAGATCAGGTTCATATTGTTGGAAAGCACAACATGAAGCTCAATAAATGGAAATCAATGATACTGTTTTTATTTTAAAAACATTATTTCATTTGTAAAATAATATCCTGACCTCCATACTATGATATGTGTGTGTGTGTGTGTGTATACCAAAAAATTTCCAGAATTTTAAAAAATAATCATGACTATGTAGCTTGCTTTGATCAAATAATCACAAGAAGAAATAATTATGCTACTTCACAGAGGAAGCTTAAAGAACTAGTACATGGTATGCTATCTTTCCTTTCTCCTGCTAAGGTGATAATGGTTAAATCTATCAAGGTCAACCTCTTTATGTCAATATCACTGAGTGATTGAACTGAGCAGTCCCCCAGCTAACCCCAACTGATTATATAATGTCAGTAAGAAATAACTTTTGGCTTTTTTAAACCAATAGGATTTTGAAATTGATTGACTTATGTTCTAAATCTCACCTGTTCAGGACTTTATAAATTCTGCTTCATTAAAATTAGAAATTTTGCTTTTTGAAAGAAATCATTAAAAAAATAAAAGCCATACGTTAAGAGAAAACATTGACTACATATATGTCAGAAAAAAAGAACTGTATTTAAGACATATAAGGAAGTCTTACAACTAATGAGATGAAAAAATAACTTTAAATGACAAGAATTTGAGCAGATGCTTATAACAAATACACAATTGATCAATAGCTTAATAAAAGATTTGCAGTTACATTAGTAATTAGAACATTCTAATTAAATGACAATGAGATAACCCCAAGGCACATTTCAATATCTAAAATTAAAGAGTATAATGGCCATGCCAGGTGTTACCAAGGATGTAAAACAACTGGAAGTCACATGGTAGGGGTGTGATAGCTGGTAGGGATATGAAATTTTACTAACACTTCAGAACACAGTTTAGATGTTTTCTAAAGAGTTAAAAAGTTAAGTATGCACCCTGCCCCCAAACCATAAGACCAGCAGTTCTTCTCTTCATTATATGCCCAATATAAGTGAAAATATATGTACACAAATACTTGTGCTTAAATGCTCATAGCAACTTTTTTTGAACTAATTTCAAACTGGAAACAGCCCAAATATCATCAACCTGGGAATAGTTAAACATATGGTGTCACACTATTCAATGAAGAGTACTAAGAATTATGAAGCAAAGAACTGATGATACATACAACAAAATGAATTAAATTTAGAATTATTATACTTAGTGAAAGAAGCCAGGGAAATGAAAAATATATTCTGCGTATTTCCACTTAACAAAAATTTCAAAAAGTAGTACATTATAGTAATTTAAAGTGACTGTATAAGTCTGCTTTCTGTCACTGAAAGGAGACACCTAAGATAATGTGCATATAGAAGAAAAATTTGAGTTTGACTCACAGTTTCAAAGGTTCTAGCCCATGATCCATTGGTGTCATTGCTTTGGATCTCTGTTGAGGAAATGCTTCATGGAGTGAGCAGGAAGCAGAGCGAGTGTTCACCTTGTAGCCAGAAAGCAAAAGATAGAGGAAGGGATTGGGTTTCTGCAGTTCCTTCAAAGCCACACACCTAGTGACCTACAATCCTCTAACTAGACCCACCTCCTCCAGTTTTGATGTCTCCCAGTAGCATCAACCTCAGGACCAAGTCTTTCACATGTTGGCCTGCGAAGACATTGGGATCCAAACTACACCAGTGACACAAAGTAGATCAAAAGTTTCTTGAGGGCTAATAATTACTGACAAGCATGTTATTTTAGAGTGCTATTTAATTCATAGTTGTACAGATTTACCAAAAATTAATTTTCGGTGTTCAACATGTCTAGCAATTAGAGAAATGCAAATCAAAACTACATTGATATTTCATCTCACTCCAGTCAAAATGGCAATTATCAAGAATACAAGCAACAATAAATGTTGGTGAGGATGTGGGGAAAGAGTTACACTCATACATCCCTAATGGGACTGCAAATTGGTGCAACCCCTCTGGAAAGCAGTATGGGGATTCCTCAGCAAATTTCGAGTGGAACCACCATTTGACCCAGCTATCCCACTCCTTGTTTTATACTCAAAGGATTTTAAAATCAGCATACTACAGCAAATATCAGTGTTTATAGTAGTTCAACTCACATTAGCTAAACCATGGAACCAAACTAGGTGCCCTTCAACAGATGAATGGATAAAGAAAAAGTGGTTTATATACACAATGGAATATTATTCAGCCATTAGGAAGAATGAAATTATTGCATTTGCTGGTAAATGGATGGAACTGAAGACTATTATGCTAGCTGAAATAAGCCAATCTACCCCCCAGAAAGCCAAATGTTCTCTCTAATATGTGGATGCTAACACACAATAAGTGGGTAGGAAAGGGAAGAAAAGAAGTTCACTCAATTAGACAGAGGGGATGAAGGAAAGAGAGGGGGAAGGGAATAGAAAAACAGAAGACTGAATCAGACATAACTTTCCTATGTTCTTACATGAATACATGACCAGTATAACTCCACATAAAGTACAACCACAACAATGGGAAGTTATACTCCATGTTTGTCATGATATGTCAAAATACATTCTACTGTCAAGTATAACTAAAAAGAACAAATAAAAAAAATCTAAAAAATGCATACTTTAAATACATTCAGTCTATTATACTTCATTTAGATCTAAAGTCACATAAATAATATTTCAAAAGCCTTATAAAGTTTGCTGAAAAACTCCTTGGCAACTTTAAAATTGCCTTTAAAACTTCTTGTTTAAAATTTGTTCCACTGTTCAATGAATTTTGAGTAGATGAGTATTATTAATGATACTAACTCGTCCCATTACTACCCATTATACATCTCTTCATGTCTTTCCTTTTGAAATATCTTTTAGACTTACTACAACTTTCTAACAAATTTATTGCATACATTTTGTTAAAATTTTCCTACACTCAATATTTTCCTATAATAAAATATTCATTTTATTTTAATTGTATTTTCTGCACATTCATTAATGAAATACTTGGATACAGTTAGTGTTTTATATGCTAACCTTGTAGCATTTCACTTAGGTAAAGTTTGTTGTTATTTTAATATTCTCTTTTTTAATTTGTTTTGGCTTTTTGTAAATAAACAATCTCATCAGAAAATAATAAATTTCTACTCTGTTTATTTTCATAGGTTTCTTTTTCCCTTTTCTTATTGTACATGCCAGTTCCTCTAGTACAATGTTGATGGATAGGTTGCTAGAAAACATCATTTTTTGTTGTTCATTCAGATAAAAAGAAAGTTTAGAATTTGAACACTGAACATGATGGTTAGTGTAGGCTTTCTGATAATAAACTAAAAATTTAAGAAAATTATGTTATAATTGGCATGGGCCAATTGTTTTATTTTGATCATTTTTTTGTTCTTTATAAAAATTTGTTCTTTTAGGTATACATGACAGTAGAGTGTATTTTGACATATTATACTTGCATGGAGTATAACTTATTCCAGTAAATATCCCATTCTTATGGTTGTATGTGATGTGGAGTTTCACTGGTTGTGTATTCATATATGAATACAGGAAAGTTATGTTTGATTAATTTTTATGTCTTTTCTATTCCCTTCTCCTCTCCCTTCTTTATATTCCCCTTTGTCTATTCCAAAGAACTTGTACTTCCCTCTGCTTGTTGTGTGTTATCATCTGCATATCAGAGGGAATATCCTGCCTTTGGTTTTTTGGGGATTGCCTTATTTCTCTTAGATAAGATTATGAAGTAATTTAATCTTATTTAAGATTACATTCAGGTCCAATTCCCCTTTTTTAAATATGGTAATTGAACTAGTATATTTTAATTTTCACAGAAACTTGCATTCTTCTAATAGTCACATTGATTCTAATATTTTATATTTTTAATATACTTCTGGACACAATGTGTGTATACACATATAGATACAAGCTATAAGATATACATATATATGTGTGTCAATTTATGTTTGTACTTTATATACACAAACATATAAACAATAGCTTAGATCTTAGAAAACTTGAGGTCAGTTTTCCCTAACATTTATGTGATAAAGGCTTGGTCCTCAGTGTGGTGCTATTTGGAGGTGGTGTAACCTTTAAAGAGATGAAATTTGGGTAATCTGGGTTGTGCCTTCTCTTTCTTTAGTTCCTGGCAATGCAGCGAGCAACTCTGCTCTGCAACTCACTCTGCTGTGAAGTGCTGCTCTGCCATAGCTCCCCCACCCCCAACAAAATGGCACCAATTGGTCATGGACAGGAACCTCCAAAACTGTAAGCAGAAAGACACTTCTCATTATAATTTGATTTATCTCAGAGTTTTGTTGTGGTGAAGGAAAGTAAAATACATAAATATTAGGTTTTTAATATATAGTCATGAGTGTGAATGACTTATAATTCATTTTTATATACTATCTTACTTAATTTTAAAATTAAAGAAATATTATACTTATCACATGAATTGGGAAGAATTTCTCCTTTTCCTCATTAAAAAAATTGTCAGAATACACACAGGATGTAATTAGAAAAGAAATGTATGGAATATAAAACAAAATAATCACAAATCATGCATCTGATAATACAAAAATATCATATAAGTAAACTCAACAATGTAATCAAACAATGCTTTTCAAAAATAGGCAAAGGATTTTAATATATGTGTCTCTAGATAATTCACAGAAATAACCAATAGGCTTGTGAAAATTTCTTTAATTATTTTGTAGATCTTTTCATTTATTCTAAGTGTGTGTTTGAAAATACCTTATGTTTAGTTTCTTTCATGTCAGCTATTTGAATAAGAATATACTCTGTAAAAATGAAACCAATTTTATTGAAAGTAAGCTATTATAAAACTTTCAGATCTTGATTTCTCTGAAATGATTTTTCACATTAAATCTTGAAATTTATTTCACTGCATATAGAATTGTGAATTAACACATTCCTGCATATTGAATTAATGCTATTACAAAGTCTTCTATTTAAAAGCTCCTGCTGATGTCTCTTATCAATCTATCAATAAATCATAACTTTTATTATTTCCTCCAGTTGCTCTCAAAATATTTTGTGTCTTTGATATGTTTTGCCAAGCTTAGCATAAATTGTACATCTAATGCTGAAGATCAGTGTATGTTTTTGTTTTCAGAAATGTTACTTACTTCTCTTCCTTTCCTTTTATTTTCTAATCTCTCTCTAAGTGAGAATATGAATTTTGGGAATTCAATTCATTGGTCATAATTAAACTATGATGTGTCAGGTTTTAAATTGTATTCTTTAAAGTTATTTAATTTATAATCCCAACAGGTTTTATAAAGAGTTTGTAATTGATCAGTTTTGTTAACCATCACCTGTAATGGTTTCTGTATTGTGGTGTTAAATGCTTTTTATTTGTGTTCTTCCTCTAAAGAAGACCTGTGTTCACAGAGAAATACTTTAGACAACATTTGTGTTTGTTTCTGAAGATGTTGAGGCTTTAGCAAAGTGAGTCCGCGGGATATTTTGAGTCACATTTGTTCCATGAATTCTAGCTCTGTAAATCTGAAGATATCAGCTTATCATTTTAAAAATAATCAGGGGACAATTTAGTTTTTAATTCCCATAAAGAACAAGAAAAGTGTCTCTCTGTAGTTTTATAGATGCATATTTTCTAGTTTACACACTCGGGTCAACGCTGGTGGTAGTCTCAAGTTTATTTAAGGATCCAAATCTGAATTCCCACCCTCCTCAGGAGATTATGTCTCCTGTATTCTAGGCCCTATAGCACCAGGGTTCCTAGCCTCACCCAGAACATGATCTTTTACCCTGGAAAAATAATGCTCCATATTCTGTAGTTTTATTTACTTTAGCCATATCTCAGATATATCTTAAAAAGAGTTTTCTTCACATATCATAAAATTTAAATTCAGTTTTTCTATCAGAAGTTGTATCTCTACTTATCTATCATCATTCTGGAAACAGGAGTCATAAGAAAATACATTAGTCAGTTAGGGCTATCACAGCAAAACCCAGAGACTAGGTGGCACAAGCAACAGTAAGTTATTTTCTCAGAGTTCTGGAGTCTGAAAGTCCAAGATCAAGGTATTGGAAGGGCTGGCTCAACCTGAGCCCCTCTCTTAGCTTGTAGCAGCCTGCCACTTCAGAGCCTCCTCATATGACCTCTCCTCCGTATGAGTGACCACTAGTGTTCCTCCAGTCATCTTGGACTGGAGCCCTACTCTTAGGATCTCAATTAATCTTGCTTTCCAATTTAAAGGCTCTGTCTCAAAACATGGCCACATTTGATGGTAAGTCTGTAATCTGTGATCCTCAGGGGACCCAATTCATAATTATAAGCAGATTTTTACTTCTATTCTCTAAATTCAGAATTATTTTTATTCTTATTAGCTCTGTCTATTTCAAAATTAAGTAGGTATTTATCTTGATGATCTGTGTCTCATTATACATAAAGTTGTTAATAAATACGGGAAAATGAACATGTTTTAAAACATTTTTTATGATGTAAACAAAAGGGTGCAATTTTAATATTGAACATATTGGTATTCTTTGTTTATGTTATTTAAAGTAATTCCAAATGGTTTATAATTGGTACATAATTATATACAGTAGGGAGATTCACTGGGTTAGATTCATATATGTGTATAACATAATTTGATCAAATCTCATTCTCTAGTACTTCCCCTTTTTCTCCTCTTCTCCCTCCCTTTGATTCCCTTCCTCTCTTCTATTGGTTTCCTTTTAGTATTATTGTTTTTAGTTAGTGCAATATAATTATTTATAAAAATGTGTTTTGTTGTGGTGCATTCCTATAAGGGCAGCATACATTCCTCAGTGTTTCCCCATCTCCATCCTCCCTTGTTCTCTATTCCCTCCCTGTACTCTCTTGGTCTGTCTTTTGATTTCCTAAGTTTCCTTTTACACCCCCGCCCCCTTTTCCTACTTACTGACTTCTACTTACTGACTTCTTTCTACACATGAAAGAAAACATCCAACTTTCACTTTTCTGAGTCAGACGTATTTTCCATGGGCCAGGGATGGAACTCAGTGGTAGAGAACTTGCCCAGCATGTATGAGGTCCTGGGCTTGATCCCCAGCGCTGCAAAAAGCAGAAAGAAAACAAAACAAAAACACAAACAGTGCATAAAGGAGTTTTCTTGACATTTGCTTCATTGACTTCCCTGCCACTAGGTGATAGTAACAGTGCATCCTTCAATCTCACATGCAATTTATTATTCCAATTCTAACAACAGATTCAGAAATATAATTATCTGAATGGATTTACTCTCATAATCCATAAACTTCAAGTTATTTTTTATTGGTTGTTCAAAACATTACAAAGCTCTTGACATATCATATTTCATATATTTGATTCAAGTGGGTTATGAACTCCCATTTTTACCCCAAATACAGATTGCAGAATCACATCAGTTAAATAGAGATTTTATTTATTCAAGGAACGTTCCCTATAATCATTAACCAAATTTGAGTCATAAAACACTTTTCTAAGTCCTGAATTATGAATCACTTGAAGGAAGAGTTTAGATTTGGTGACATGAAAGAATCTTTGAGGAAAAGGAAAGACTTTTAAGGTTTACTCTGACTACATTTTGGTCACAATCCTATGGCTTGTATCTTTGCTAAGCAGGTAACTTTATTCATCTTTACTTTTGATTTGTTTTAATCAGCTATGTACTAAAAATAGCGTGGCTTCTTTCTTATTCTCATCCTGATCCATTTTCAGGCTCCATGGGAGTAAATAATTTTATCTCCTTTATATTATTTTGTTTCTCCTCTCACATCTCCCCTTGGAAAACTTTATCCTAAGTATTCCTTCTCATTAGCAATCTGATTCCCAAAGATCCTAAGAATCAACTGTAGGTGTATTCCATAGTTGGTTTGTAGTAGATTTATTTTTCAAGTTTGCATTTGATTAGTAAGAAAAGCTTTCAGAAACCTGGCTAGATACTACCTATAGTCATTTATTTTCCATGTACCAGTCTATGGATATGGAAAGGTTATTTACTATGGGTAACTTTTGTTCTATTCATTTAACTCAATATTTCACCTGCAATGTTATTGTAAGAATTAATGGCTGGCATACATAGTACATTGCAGTAATTTTGCATACATTTGTTATTCAATATAGCTACTATTTAATTTTTTCATGAGTTTACTTTTGTTCATTCCTATATCCTCAGTGATTAAAAGAGTTTCTGGCAGCTGGTGTGCATGTGTTATATATTTTTAAATTAAAGAATAAACCATGATTATTTTAAACAAATATTCTCACCTCCTTCTCAAAGTCTTCTCAGGAGTCTCGTCCCACACATGATTTAGCGTGTTGTTGTAGACCGTGTTTGTTTTGATTATAAGTCATTTCCACTGCTTTAAAATAACTCATTTCTTTGAGTACAGGGAATGACTATTATATATCTGTTACATTGTATGTGGCACTTAACCAAGAAATGGGTGTGTGATAGATTCCCCCAAGCACATTACTAAACCTTGGAACTGCAATGAGATTTAGGGGTCATTATATTACACATCCACCCAGTGAAAGCACATCACATGAATTTGAGTCTTTTTTACTTCCAGTCTCAGGCTGTAGCTGTTTAAATAAAGCAATAACTTACATTTATCCTCTTAATCAGAATTGAGTTCTGCATTCACATGTTCAGTGAAGGTCGGGCAGGGTTAGTCTCCAATAACATTGACAGATCACTTGGAGGATGTTTGGACAGTTCATACATCAATCCGACTTCTGACAGAACATATTGCTTCTTGTGTCTAATCCCAATGAATGGAATGAGGTAATCACGGAAGCATTTGAAAGCTGAAAAGTTGTATATAGCATATTTATTTAAAACTTAGATGAATTGTGTGAACTAGTATTATATTTTTTTCCTCTTCATCAAGTATCAAATGAAAAAAAGCAATAGAGACATAGCAAACCAATGCCATTTTTGTGGTTTAACTTTTTTGTGTATCACTTTTCTACATTTCCAGAACTAGACATTAAATATTTTACTGCTTAACTCAACTGTGTACTTATTTTTTTAATTGATTTTATTTTTTAAATACACAACAGTGGAATGAATTACAATTCTTATTACACATATAGAGCACAATTTTTTATATCTTTGTATATAAAGTATGTTCATGCGGATTCATGTCTTTATACATGTACTTTGTTTTTTTTTAATTACAATTCTTATTACACATATATACCACAATTTTTCATATCTATGTTTGTATATAAAGTATGTTGCCACCCAATTCGAGTCTTCATACATGTACTTTGGATAATGATGTCCATCATATTCCACCATCCTTGCTAATCCCCTGCCCCAAACCTTACCCTCCCACCCCTCTTCCCTATCTAGAATTCATCTAATCCTCCCATGTTCCCCCTTCCCTACCCCACGATCAGTCAGCCTCCTTATATCAGAGAAAACATTGGGCATTTGGTTTCTTTTATTTTTAATTGGCTAACTTCACTTAGCATTATCTTCTCCAACGCCATCCATTAACCTGCAAATGCCATGATTTTATTCCCTTTTAATGCTGAGTAACATTCCATTGTGTATATATTCCACATTTTTTTTATCCATTCATCTACTGAAGGGCATCTAGTTTGGCTCCATGGTTTAGCTATTGTGAATTGTGCTGCTATAAACATTGATGTATCTGTGTCCCTGTAGTGTGCTGTTTTTAAGTCCTTTGGGTATAGTCCAAGGTGTACTTATAAGCTGTAAGTTATGAGTACTTTTAAGACAGCATCCTCCCCACTTCTTCAAATACGCAGCACCAAATAAATATGTTGATCATCATTATTTACTGAAATTTTTTTGTATTCCCCCAGATCAACACTCATGATGCTCTAGTGGTCATTATCAGACATGTACAAATCAGCAAAAATTTAATTGCCTAAATCATACAATCCAAGCAAGGTCAAACAAGAGAACACTCTGTCTTCTTATTGAACTTCTCATACATAAAACAAGAGATAGTTTTACTTATTTTGTTGTCTTTTTTTTTTTTTGCAACATGCTTGGTACCATATTTTTGTGAATTTCGTTGCTGATTTTACAGTTTTAAATTGCCTCTAAATCTGGTGCTGAATAGCTGTCCAGTGTCATTAAGCACAAGAAGGCTGAGATACACCTCACAGAGAAAATACACGTGTTAAACCTTATCCAGTCTTGAGCTGTAGTGCTGTTGGCAGTGAGTTTTTACTTAATCGCAATATACATTAAATAAAGTGACTTAAGAGAAACAGATCTAAAACAAGGTTATGCATTGATCAGTTGGATGAAAATGTATTTGACCAGTGGCTCATAGGAACCTGACCCTCTATTTCCCCTAAGGGCAATGCTTCAGTATTTATTAAGTTATTGTTTGCCGGAGACTTCATAGGGCATAACTACTGCAAATAACACAAAGTGACTGTGTGTACTTTTGTTCCACTTAACAAATGTCCTAGACATAGCTGGTTGCCTAATCCAATACCTACTCCAATTTTCTTCCTTACTAACAAAACTAATTTGTATACAATCCTGAGCCCAAGAACCCATTCTCTCAATGACCCTCACATTTCTGGTGTGCACATAATACAGCCTAATTGATGTGTGATAGCTGGAAATTCAATGTAAGTGGAAATTTCTGGAGTGGTCTCTCTATTCTTTGACCCTTTCTACTTTTAATTTCTGGTTAGCATGAAGCAGAGACCTGGTGTTGTGTCATTTATCATGCTAACAAAGAGCGGTGAAGTTAGATGGAAGGCAATTTGGGGGTAGAACATGCAGATCTCTGTGGCTCAGTCATCGTCTTCCCCTTGATTATTTATCTTAAAATGTCTATGTAGCAAAAATAGCTGTTTTTACAAATCCTGTTATTGGGACACATATTTGCCTTTCCTTGTATTTCAGGAACACCTTTGCTTTGCTGGAATACTTTTTAAAATCCTTTTTCCTATGTGTCTTCAGATATAAAAAGATGTGATGTGAAGGTTGACACTGCTTCCCTCCTAGATTGCCACCAGCCCTTGATCTTTGGACAAATTGTTTTTCATCGCCCTGGGAAATCTCCTGACATTTCAGGCTGTTTTAGAATACCATTCCATTATATCACCTTCAGGGCTAACACTACACATACATTTATCCTAATCTCTGGGAACATGAACTGAACATTCAATCTCTCTCTTTGTAAGTGCAACGTATTTTAGGGAAAACAACGCTTTCCCTATAAGTAAAGGTAAGAAAGGACAATTCATATTTTTGGGGTACTTAATGTCATGTATCAGATTTGTAGACATACTAAGACATTTAATCTTCATGCACAAAAAAAACAAACAAAACACCTTGTGAGTTAGGAATTATTTTTTTTTTGTTTTTGTTTTTGCAAATAAGGATTCTAAATTAAGAAAAGAGAAAACTAAAAAGAAAAAAAAATTACTGACCAAAGTTCTAAGAATTTGTATTAGTTACCTAAGTTTATATAGCAAATAATAGCTTAAAACAACAGTGATTATTTGTTACCTGTTACAGCTTGTTTAATTCAAGCACTCGGGGGGAAGTTACTGAGCTAGATCATTCTAGGATGGGTTCTCTCATGAAGTTAGAGATAGATGTCCTTAGGGGCCTCAGTCATCTGTGATTATGGGGAGGTGACCATTGCCTCATTAGGCGGTTCTTCTTCCTTCTCGGGAGAATGTAAGCCACCTAAGAAATTAAAATCTAGAATAATTAGTGAAGAACAAGAGACAAAGTCAGAATTAGTTTTAAAGTTTGGAGTCCCTGATAGGTCCAGTCCACCCAAGAACTGGGACTAGATAATTAGAAAATGGCTCCTGTGGTTCATTTAAGGGGATACATCAAAGGCAGGGATAAGATTTCAGGGATGGAGTCTTCCTTCATGATGTCCTGCAGTCAGCAGGTTGATTGGCATCTTGGCAGGTCACACCCTTTTCAGAGTGGGTGTGTGGCTACAGCACCCCGTCTCTTGTGCTGTGTGGGATCTTGGGAAGAGCTCACAATGTGTCTAGGCAGTCAGGCAGAGGAAATGTCCACTGGAAATTCCCAGACACTGGATTCTCCTATTCATCAGGCTTCGATGCTGATGTAGTCCACATACAGCCCACCAATTGCTCTCAACATAGATCTAACTGGGCCTGGTGGACACACTTTTTAGAGGGCTCACTCACTTGGCAGTAAGTTGATGGCCTCAGTTTCTTACTACATGTTCTTTTCTGTAGGCTAGAGTATGTTCATAATGTGACACCTGGCTCCAGTCACAGTCAGTAATCCATGAGTTGAGTGCAATTTCTATTATGTCCAGTCCTGAAAAATCGCACATTATTACTTCCATTTATATAACATGAGCATGAACACAAGGAACAAAGGATCACCATTGAGTATCTTGTGTGCTGGTTACCATAGAACACTAAAAGTTGAAGAATCTTAATTCATACAAAATTCCCAGGTAAAATTTCCATGCATATTTTTTCACATAAAGTCATCTCAAGATGTTTAGGCTGCTAAGCGAAATAAGCCAATCCTCAATATCCAAAGGCCAAATGTTTTCTCTAATATGCAGATGCTAATTCACAATAAGGGGTACAGGGAATGAAAAAATTGTAAAATAAGAAATTATATTCCATCTGTGTATGATATATCAAAGGGCATAAGTGCATTCTACTGTCATGTATAACTAATTAAAACAAATAAAAAATTTAAAAAAAGATGTTTAGGCATTTAGTATGTTTCCATACTCAAGTAAGTAGTCCCTAATATTTAGCTACATTCACACAAACTTTCTTAGGTCATTGCTAAATTTCAGTAACTAATTACTTTGGTTCAATATTCATCCTTTGTAACAATTGCATATAATAAAACACATTTGAGGGGCTGGGATTGTGGCTCAGCGGTAGAGCACTCGCCTCGCAGGTGCGAGGCCCTGGGTTTGACCCTTAGTACCACATAAAAATAAAATAAAGGTATATAAAAAAATTAAAACACATTTGAATTTCTTTAGCAACTTAAAATTTAAATCAGAATTAGAAGGGAAAAAAAGTTATCTTGCTTAGTCTGGTAGGTTAATATCACTACTACTCTAGACAGGAAAGTCCAGAATGAAGCACAGTATAGCTTTCCTCTCTACCCAAACATCATCTCCTGTTCAACTGCATTGGGATTTTCTTACAGGGTGGTACAATAGACTTGAAGCAAGGGAAATTCAGGGCTAATTAATTTTATCTCTTTAGACTATTGCTGGGAGGAAGTGATCTTTATACTTATTGGAAATCACATTGTGATTGGGATGATGTGAATGAAAATAATAGTGGTGATAAGTAAAAAACATTGATACTGCCACCTCAGTCATCATAAAATGGGAGTTTAAAGTGTACAGGCCCCTGTACTAAGAACATTGCATGTTTCATTCTTTTGATATCATATCAAATATGTCCATGATTTAGTCTTATTGCTCCATTATACAGATTACGCTTTGAAGTACTAAGGAATCCAGTCAGTGCTAGATAGTTGAAGTACAAAGCCCAAGATTTCAAAAGCCAGAACCTTTTTATTATATGTAAATGTTTCTCTAATCTCTCGTTTCATGCTCTTATGGTTAGTGTAATTTTCCAAAGCACATAACTCATTTTTCTTCATCAGATAACCAAACTAGCACTTTGTTCCTATGGCCTTTCCAAAGTCTGAGAAATTCCACATAAAAGAATTTTCCAGATGGCTGAAACTTAAAGTGCCCAAAATGAGTTTTAACCATTTTGGATGAAATTCTTTCTCAGACATATTTTACACTTTCCTGCCTCTTGAATGAGTCTATGAAACCTCACGTACCTCCTGAGGATATAAGCTCATTCATACCTTGGATGAGTATGTATAACCTTTTTTTTTTTTTTGAGACAGAGACCAATGCCATCTTCACTCTTGTTCTGTACCTTCATACTTGGATAACTTTACAAGTAATTAAGCCAGGTAGGATTGCTTATCCCAATATCAAGTGGCTCCTGATAATTATTTCTCATATATTTACAGATGGGTTGAAACATACAACAGAAAGTTTGTCTTTTCCCCTGTTTAAATAACAGATTCCATTTTTCACTTTGCTCAGTTAAATCCTCAGTACTCAAATATTCACATAGTATTTTGAAATATATAGCACAAAGTAATATTTGCTAGTTACTTAAACAAGAATCTCTCCTACTGGTTGGTTAGTATATGAACTGATTATTCTTTGTAAAACTTCTCAGAGGTCACTCATAATTTTTCATTATTCTCTTCAATATTTTCAGATGTGATGTAGACTTAATAACCATTAAATAATTTGGCTTATAGTATAGTTCATAATATCACCATATACAACACTAAATATAAGGCCAATATAGAACCTATTCTCTTTCCTTAAGGGGCTGATTAGTTTGTCCTCTAGAAAAGGATGATTATGTTTCTTGAACACTTGTCATGTACTTGCATGCTTGAGACAGTTTTCTGAGTTAACTGGTATTCCCAGTATACATGTGGATAGATGGAAAGCTCCCAAGGATTCAGATGCCAGAGGTGATCAAAATCTGCCTCTCTTTAAAAATCTGTGACCTTGTGAATTACAACAAAGATGATGGAGTAGGACATATCCAACACAAACAAATAAAGCACTGAATTAGGTTGGGTGTGGTGGTGCATTCGAGTAATTCCAACAACTTGGGGGGCTGAGGCAGGAGGGTAACAAGTTTGAAGCCAGACTCAGCAACTTGGTGAGAGCTTCAGCAACTTAGTGAGACCCTGTCTCAAGGTAAAAGCTACAAAAAGGTGGAATTTTAGTTCAGTGGTAAAGCACTCCTGAGTTCAAGTAATTGGGGTGGGGATGTTTACCAGTTATAAAAGTACATTAACAATATGGCAACTTTTTGTGGGAGAACAAATGATTCAGAAAATGTACCAGTGACAGGATTACAGATTTGAAGATACATAAATGAGAAAAATGTATGTAGAATAAAAATTTTGCAATATGAAAAGAGCATTAACATATGACTACTGGTTAAAAATATACAAATGGGAAAAAAACATGTTTTCTAAGGTTCTGGGCAAGGGGAATAAAATAAAAATGACTGCTGAGAGATGAGACTACCATGGTGATGCCACCCAGGAGTGATGTCAAAATAGGACCAGAATTTGATAAAGAGGAATAATAAATGTGGCAAAAAATAAAATGGTTTTGTGTTGTGACAACACATAAAAACATACTTTCACCATCTTTTTTTTCCTAATGTTTGTTTTAAAGGAAAGAATAATGTTAAAGGGTCTAGAAAATATTTTTAGATTGCCTTGATTCTGTTTTGAAACTGTAGTGATTTCTTAAAAAAGCTGTTCAGTGCTTCCAGGTTCCTTGCAGGCTATGCTGAGGATGAGTGTTATTTGGGCTTATTTCAAGGAAGCAATAGAATATGGGTGCAAAAGTGTGTGCTTCTTCCCAACATGCACTGTCTTGGGACACACCCAGTAGGGTTTCCACCTCCATGCACAGATAAAAGAAGCTGCAGAACAGTTAGGGTCAGAATTATTGATGTATCACAAGTGGGATCATTTTGACAAGGTCAGTTAAAGCCTGCAAAGATCTTAAGATTCTCTCCCCATAGACTCTGGTGTTTAGTTATAGGAAGATGCTTTACAAAAATAGCAAACTTGTCAAGCCAACTAGAACTTGTAAGAACAGAACCAGCTGAACAATCAATAACTTGATAACAGGCTAGTTTCCAGGGCTTCATAACAAGCTCTTTACCCTTCTCACTGTTGGCTTTCTGCCTATCAGTCTTTGGTGGGCACATTTCTCTCTTTTTAGTAGACAGTGAGCAGCCAAAGTTTTGGATATGCATATTTGAACATGTGTGAAATCGATACCTTAGGATCTAAAAACAGATTTTCCTATCCTGAAGAGAAGAGATTTAACTACCCATCCGGCAATAGAACAGATGGTGTTTGTTACAACTGGCAGATCAGGAACCACCGATGTAACAAAAATTTAGAAAGAACAGGAAAACCCCAAATTGGTGAATTCCTTTATAGTTGAGTCACGGTCTAAATACAGTTGTGATAAAGGTGTACATGAAGCAATATGGCAAAGAGTAAGCAAGTTTTCTCTGGGGCGTGGAAAGTCTGTCAAAGTCAGCACATCCTCTTAGAAAGGCCAAAACAATCTGATTCATTTTATGGAAGTTTTAAGTCTTTTATTGTGTGTAGGGGGAGAAAGTTAATATTTTAATTTAGAGTCACTTTTAGAGCTACTGCTAGCATAGATAAAAATTTATAGTTTCACAGCTGTAGAGTTTTTAGATTTAATTAGAAGAACCATTCCCTTTATGCAACAACTTTCTCATGAAGGTAGGCTGAGCTGATTTGAATTAATGTGCTTTAAATAATTTTTACTGAGTTTCCTGCTGTGAATAGCTAAGTAGGAGTTTTGTGGTGCGTGATTTTAAAAGGAGATTTTTTTTCCTCCTGTAACTGATTTTTTTTTCCCCTAATCTTAGCAACAACAATTTATAAACAAACACTATTACTAGGAGCAGAGAGGTCAATATGACCCTGGGTATTAGTTCTAGTTTTATTGGGAAAAGCGTGCTCTATTATTTGGAGACTAAAAGATAAATGTCTTAGAAGGTTTTACCTTTGCCTTTACAAATATTGCAAAATAACTGTAAAAGCAAAATAAGGGAATATTAACAGATGATATGTAGTTATATGCTAATTTTTAAAACAGGAGTTAGGATTGCTGAAATTATAGCCCGGGGAGATTCAGATGAAGTTGAAGGGTCAAGAAGTTTTATAAACCCATTTGGAAAGAAGGCCCAGCCTAGGAGAAATTTGTCCCAATCTGGCAGTTGTGGAGGATGCCACAGGGCTTGTCTGTGCTTGGGAACAAATTAGATTCCTTGGACTTTACAAAATCATTAACTTCAAGACCACATTTTCAGTATGACATATGGTTAGACAACTGTTTGATATTTTCTTTTGGTCAAATATTTTACATGTAATTTCAACCAAACAGCATAAGTAAAGGGGGCAGGGGGGGAGATATTGGTGGTTTGATATTTTGGTAAGAGGATGATTAAATATGAATCATTTTACTCCATGTCAGCTGATGTACACACTTTGATTATACTATGAGATAAAAAATCAGAACTCATCATATTGTTTGATTGTTGTTACCATAATTACATATTTCTCCTAATTTCCTAGATGATCATTTCAAATGCTTTTGCTGCCCTTAATTCACCAAAATATTTCTCTTCCATCTAAGATGAAGATTGTTTGCTATTTCATTAGAACAGAAGTCTAGTGAAACTTCTATAAGCTTCTACCGCATCCATCCCTGCATGCCCCACTGGGCCAACATTCTCTGTCTTCCCTCTGCTTATCATCGTATTAAACTTTGGGACTCCAGCAAAGATGCTAACATTGTTGTTCATTTATTAGTTTTTCAGTATATATATATATATATATGCGAACATATGTATATATATACACACACATACACATATACATGTATATACGTACAAACACACACAGCACTCAATATAGCCTTTAAGTGTTTTGTTATTTTGGCTAGAAATCGAATACTCCAATTTTAATATTTCACATCTATTTT
Organism: Marmota monax; assembly: GCF_021218885.2. Classification (NCBI taxonomy): domain Eukaryota; kingdom Metazoa; phylum Chordata; class Mammalia; order Rodentia; family Sciuridae; genus Marmota; species Marmota monax. Next base: position 15,412,107 of record NW_026693934.1, on the reverse strand, counting down.
GGTTCTATTTACCAATGAGCCATAGTAATATATGATTAAATTTGCTTTACTTCACTTTTATGTTAGTGGTGTTCATTTTATGGTCTTTTGTTGTTTACTTATTACATGAACAAATTTACCATGATCACTTTGTCAATTATCAGAACTTCCTCTACATACACACATACTTCTGATATTGTCCCTAAAGGCATATGTCCCATCACTCTGACCTTCTCTAGTGGTGCAGGCTACCCTTACTTCTTGTCTGTATACCAGCCATTCTGACCTGTGTCTTCATTACTTCCCTACAAATACTTTTCCCTAGTGTCTGAGGTGGATCTTTAACTTCACATCTCATGTCTCACATGGTCTTGGTTTGCTTCTTTTTAAAATAATATCAATTCCCCAATAATCTCTATCAAAGAATGCATTTGAAATAGTCTTTATTTTTCTTTTATTTGGTTGATCTTGCATGTCAAGACTTGTTTTTATTAGAAGTTCATACTTAATTGTCTCTGACCCCATCTCCCCATTCTGCAGCCTTGGCAATAGCTTTGGCAATCACAATTCTACTTTTGACTACTCCAGATACTTCTTAGAGTGGAGTCATAGAATATAACATTTTGTGACAGACTTCTATCCCATTGCATAATAACTTTAAGGTTCATAGACATTGTAGCATGTGTCAGAATTTCCTTCCACTTTAAGCTTGAATAATAGTCCATTTGGAAACAGATGTAACATTTTAGTCATCCACTCATCCATCTGTAGACATTTGGGTTGTTTCCACATTTTAGCTACTGTAAAAATTGTTGCTATCAACATGGGTATACATGCATCTGTTGGAATACCTTCTTTCAGATCTTTTGCATATATGCCCAGAAATGGAATTGCTGAATCATAGGATGATTCTTAGTTTAGTATTTTTTGAAGAATTTTCAAAGCATTTTTCATAGAGGTTGCAATGCAAAAAGGTTCCAATATCTCTGCATTGTTAATAGTCCATCCTTCCTTCCTCCCTTCCTTCATTCCTGACACCATAATGAGTCTTAAAGGATATCCCGTTGTGGATTTGGTTTGTGCTTCCTTAATGATTAATGATGATGAGCATCTTCCCATATGCTTACTGTTCATTTGTATTTCTTCTTGGGAGAAATAACAATTCAAATCCTTTGTTCAGTTTCAAATAAGATTTTTAGCTTTATTTGTTTTTGAGTTATAGGAGTTCTTTATATGTTTTAGATATGAATTTCTTATCAGATAAATAACTTGCAAATATTTTCTTATATTTATTGTGCTGCCATTTTATTTTGCTGCACATTTATGCACACAAAAATTAATTTTAATAAAACCTACATCATCTTTCTTATTGTTCCCTATTTTTTTGCGTCATATCCAAGAAGTTGTTGCCAAATTCAATGTAACAAGAATTTGGGGCCATGTTTTCTTATAAAATTCTTATTTTATAGTTTAATCTCATATCCATTTTCATTTGTTAAATAAAGAGTCCAACTTCATATTTTTGTATGTAGATATCCAGTTTTCCAAGTACTATTTGTTGAAAAGACTCTTCTTTTCATTCAAGTCTTGACACCTTAGTCCAAAATCATTTGGTCATTTAGGTGAGGGCTTATATCTCATTTCTCTCTATATCCATTCCATCGGTGAATATGTCTATCTTACTACTTCACTACTTTGATTACCTTAGAGTTGTTTGTTTGTTTGTTTGTTTTATTTTTTGTGGTTATGGGGATTGAACCCAGGGCTTTGTGCCTGTAAGTCAAGCACTCTACCAACAGAACTATATCCCCAGCCCTACCTTAGGTTTTAATAAAAGTCAAAATTAGCAACTGTAAAGTTTCCAAGTTTTTTTTTTTTTTTTTCATAATTGTTTTGGCATTCAAGTTCCCTTGAGAGCACATATGAAGTTAAGTTGGATTTTCTCTTTGTGCAAAAATCATCATTCACACTTTAAAGAAATTGCTTTGGGTAATATCAACTTCACAACACAATTATTTAAAATTAAATTAAATTTATGAGCCCAAGAAGTCTTTTTTTGTTCATGCCTTATTTTTTCAGTAATATTTTATAGTTTTCAGTAAATGTGCTTTGTCTCCTTGGTTAAGTTGTTCCTAAATGTTTTTATGCTATTGTGAATGAAAATGTTTTCCTAATTTTCTTTTTGGACTATTCAATGTTAATGTATGGAAATGTACCTAACATTTGCATGTTGATTTTGTGTCCTGAAATTTACTAAAATCTTTTTTTTATTTCCATTTTTGTCTATGTCTGTGTGAAGCCATTAGATTTTCTGCATATAAGATCATGCCATTTATAAACAGAAGTCATTTTGCTAATGCTTTTACAAATCACATGCCTATCATTTCTTTTTCTTGTCTAATTCCTCAGGATAAACTTCTTCTTAGTAGTATGTTGATTAGAAGGGAAAAGAGTGAATGTTGAAACTCATCGAATGTTTTTTCTGAATCAAATGAAGTAATCTGTGTCAGCTCCTATACTGCTTCATTCTGCTTCTGTGGTATGTTACCTTCATCAGTTTTCACAGGATAAACTTTCCTTGAACTCCAGTAATTCTAAATCTCTCATAATATATTCCCCTTTAATGTGCTGTGGAATTATATTAGCCAATTTCACTGCTGTTTTTCATCAATACTCATAAAGATTATTAGTCTGAATATTCTTTCCTTGTATTATCTTTATTTGGCTTTGGAATTACAGTCCTATTGATCTCAACAGAATAATAAATAAATATAGAAGTTCTGCCTACTCTTTAATTTTTAGGAGACTTTGATAAGAATTCATGCCAGCTCTTTAAGTGTTTGGTGAAATGTACCAAATAAGCCAGTATGGTCTTGGGATTTTCTTTTTTGGGATGTTACATATTATTTGTTCAATCTGATTACTAGTTAGAGGTCTAATAATATTTTTAACTTACTGTGATCTAATCTTGGCAGGTGGTGCATTTCTATGGATTTTCAATTTCCTCTAAGTTATCCAATTTGTTGACATTCAAATGTTTACAGTGCTCTTTTATAATCTTTTTACTTATGTAAAATCAGCAGTAATGTTTCTTCTTTTGCAATTTTAATTACTTTAATCTTTTGTCTTTTTTTGGTCAATCTGGTGGAGTTTTTAAAATTTTGTTGCTCCTATCCAAGAACCCCTCCTCAGTTTTGTTGTTTTTCCTGTTGATTTTCAATTCACTATTTTATTTACACTACTCTTTATTATTTCCTCCCTTCTGTTATATTTGGGTTTAGATTATTTATTTTCCAGTTTCTTAACATGTGAAATATTATTAACTTGATGTCATTCTTGTCTTATGATATGAGCATTTTCTTCTTATTATTCCTCTCACTGTGTTCTATAAACTTATGTAGGTCGTTTTTACATTTCACTTGTCAAGATAGTTTCTAATTTTCCTTAGTATATCTTCCTTAATCTTGGTTTATTAAGAATGTGCCATTTAATTGCTAGACATTTGAGAAAATTTTTAGTTTTTTTTTCTGTTTCTGATTTCTATTATCATTCAATTCTAAGTGGAAATATACAATAAATACAATCTTACAAAATGTAATATGAATGCTTTCATGGACTCATAAAGAGTTTCTTGGAGAATATTTGTTGTTATCTGAGAAAAATGAATAGAATGCTCTCATTTAGTACAGTATGCCTTTGGTAGCAGTCCATTGGTCTGTATAACACACATTTGTTTAAGTCCTGTATTTTCTTATGGATCTTCTAATTTATTGTTAAATCAATTACTAAAAATTGAATATTAAAGGCTCCTATTATTATTATATTTTGAATATGTGTGTTTGCATATAGTTGTCTCATGTTAATTTCCCTCCTACTTTCCTTTTCTATCTTTTAATTTTTTTTTGCTCTCATTTATAGAGGACAGCTTTATCTTCTAACTGTCCAAATGTGATTCCTATTTATCCTACTATATTCCTATTTTCCAAAAGTTATTTTTCCTCTATTTCCATATTTATTTTCTTCTTAGAGCATAGATTATTTTTCATAGTATCATGTCTTTTTTAGCTACTTAAAATATTAATAGTGTGGTCTTTAAGGTTTTCTTTCTTTGAAACAATACAAACCACGTTTATTTACTTTGTTATTTCCTTTTAAATTAGAAGATTTCAATAGATATCTATGAAGTTACCTATAAAAAAAATAAAAGTAAAACTGTACATGTTTAGTGTTATCCTTTAAGCCAACTTGTCAGAATCATCATGGGAAACTTTTATTGTTTCCGCATAGTGTATAGCATAGCATTGTGTAGTGTATAAACTTTTATAGCTTCATTTATTGCTGCAAAGTGAAAACCTGATGATCAGAAGGTTAAAGCTAAGTGAAGGAAACTGCTGCAGGATTCAGGTTGTGTTACCCATATGCACACTTCATCCACCTGATTTCAATATGGTGCTCCATCCTCAGCTGCACACCAAATCACAGGTCTGAACATCCTTTGGAAGAATGGTCTTTCTATATAATGGATCTGTTCATAGCGAAAATTCCCTCTATTTTCCTGCCTTTGCTCATCTCTTTCCCTCACTTCCAGCACTAAGATATAGAGGGGATTCTTGCCTTTTCAAAAGAATATGTCACGTAACTCAGGTTATTTCTCAGCTTTATCTTAGAGCTCATATTTCCATTTCTTACGTACCTGTTACATGTTTCCCAATTCATCCATCCGCTTTTATGATCCACTCTTTTTCCAGAACTGTGATATCTCCTCTAGTTTTCCATGTCTTTATATAGTATTTATAAAATCTTCTTTATTGCTATTTTTTGGAGACTGTGATTATAGGGAAATGTGTTCAACTTGCAATCTGTAATCAAGACTTGCTTCAGGTTTTTTCACTTGTCCACTCCAAACTGGTTTCCATCCCCACAACCCCATAAAAATTGCTCTCTCTGAGCTTATCTAATAACTTCATCTTGCAAAAATTAAGGGCTAATATAATATCTTGTAGAAACAGTAATGTGCCCAACTTATTCCTCATTTCTCAAATTTCAAGTTTGCTATTTAATTCAAATTTGAATCTCAAGGCTATAACACAAAGATTGGACTAATTTAGTACTATTTAAAAGTTAGAGAATGTTCTCTGAAGATGATTTTTGGAATAAGTCTTGAAATATGAGAAGCCAGTCACAATTAGACAAGAGGAAAAGAAAGTGCACATGCTTTGACATAAAATGTCAGTTTTATAAAGGTGTAGAAGAATTCTAAAAGAGCAAAACTAGTATTGATTTAATGCATTAATTTAAAACATTGGAGATATTTATTTATTTTAAAATCTTTATAAATGGTGTTCACCTTCTTCCAGTTCCATAACCTATAATGTGGTATAAATACTTTCCCTATGTCTATGGAAATTGGGGTAGTCTTTCTAAGTTTCAATCAGCATTCAGAATTTCACTTTTTGTTCTTTTAATTGTGGGAAATAACTCCAAGATTTTCATCAATGTGAAGTTTTTTACTATCATCATTTTCTTTGAGATATCTTTATTTTTTTTCATCATAATTTCCTCCCTTATGCTAATAAATTCAAGTTGCCTAAGCTCTTTATGTTCTATGTTTATAGATTCTCTCATGTGATAAATATGTACATTTTCATGGTCAGCTTATTCTTTTATAATTATTTTTATGTTTGGTTCAAATTTAAATTATAATATTATTATATTTTGGTTTGTTCTTTGACTATACTTTTATTGATCAATTTCCTCTCTCACCAATCTAATTTTATAAAGGGCACATGAGTTTATCATTAAAAACTATGACAGAAACTCAGCTACACATTTCTTCATCATCATCCATGAATGAGCTAAATGCTCAGCTACCAGTCACAGCCTATTTTGAAAGAAGTGTCATAGTTGGTCATTCCTCCTGCAGCACACCTGTTGTTTGCACAATGACTTGTGGATTGAGAAGTGAATTTGTACTTCATGCAATATACTCACTGTTAATATATCATAGAGACTATGATTTGAACTACATGTTGGGGAATGTTGTTATTGAACTGTAGTAACTGAAACCATACATATCAGTGATATACAAAGTGAGAACAACCTCTAAAAACACTTGAGGAAAGTAAATAGGAGTATAGAATACAAATGACAGGAGTTGTGCTGGGGGTACACTTAAAGAAATGCTAGACTCTGCTTGTATTTGGGGGTCACTGTTATAACCATTAACAGTTATTCTCAGTAATGCTTCGTATAAGGGATATCCTTCCCCTATGGGTCTAGAGATATACATTTTACATAATTTGGGGGTAGATAATCTATATTATTTCACAGTTTTTTTTTTCCTGCTATTAAAAGTAGACCTATGCAAGAACCTTCTATTAATGAGTTTCCAATAGTTTTAACCAATACAAAATTATGACAAATCAGAATAGTTATAATACTAAAATATTTGCAAGTACAAAAGTTGCATTATATTTTATGTTGGTCTTTACTACTAGCATATTGTAGCTATTAGAGTTAAAGGGCAGATATGAAACTATCTAGTTTACAACTAGAACTTGATATTCCTTGCTGGCTGTTTCTGAAATTGGCAGTTGGGTTTTCCTTTTGAGTTCTTAGTTTAAGGGCTCCTATATAAGAAGTCTGTGGACCAACTTGGGGGACAGTTCTTGCAGCTGATATTCTTCAATAGAGAGTGACACAGTGTTATTGTTGTCATTGTTGCTGTTGATTTAGGTCTTTTGAGGAAATGTTTTTGTAACACCCAGGAAAACTTGCATTCTTCTCCAAGTATCTCTGCGGGCTTCTTGAATCTCAACCAAGGCAGAGCATTGAAAGATACATGAGATCAAGATTTTCCCCATCCATTTGAAAAGATCTAGCCCAAAGCCAACACAAAAGCCACAGCAGAGTGCAGGGTACCCCAGCTGTGCTCTGTGCCTGCCTGTCAGTCATTAGCAGCTGTGATCCCACCTGCAAAATGAGCCACAGGGTCAGAGAAAAACCCAGAGCTGGTATTTTTAATAGTTGTGAATTCAGAGTTCAGAAAGTAAAGGATTCTGTTTAACTCATGTGCTACCAACTTGGGAAAAAGCTGAACTCAAAGTGTCAATTCTGAATCTACAGAAAGGCACAGATGAGACCAATTATACTGCAAATTGTGGCATTTGCTCACGTTCATTGTTTAGAAGTAGCATCTAAAAAGAAAGAAAAAGAAAAAAAAGAAAGCTGAAAGAAAATAACCCAATGGGCAATGCTGAAATGAATGGCCTTTGATATGCTCTTCACAAACAAGCTAGCATTGATGATCTGCTCCTTGGTAACAGTGGGCTGTAGTTTTCATATCATTTTTAGCAATATCCCTGAGCTTAATACTTGATGTTCTTGATCTGAATCTTTAGACAGGTATGAAAAAAGGAAAAAGGAGTAAAACGATAACATTTGCCTAATCAATGGGCTGGAAGAAACTCACTTTAGCCAGACTGCTAAAGGAGGGAACAGACAGTGTGTTTTATATTTTCATTCATATGTACAGTGTCCTGTCCTGTGTCCTCATCATAGATTCTTCAAATAGCCATTTCTGGCCTTCCTATATATCTTCTCAGCTAACAAGCATTCATCTTTGTGCATCACTTGAAAAAAAAGTGACAAATCAGCATTTCTCTCTAAATAAATTGAAACTGAGAATGTGAGGCAGTATTCTTTTTTCTCTTTCATTTCCTTAGTGTGATAGCACCTAAAAGCTATCATCCTCAGGAAATATTTCAGCATTATTTCTTAGAAAGCACTTTCTATTTCCAATTAGCATTTTCTATGGCTTTCTTACATTAATATCCCTTTCTTTTTTTAAAAAAAAAAAAACCTTTTTTCTACAAATATTTTATTTTAAAGTTTAAAATTTTACTTCCAAGACTAGGTGTTTGTGCAAGACAATAGCTAGAGATTCATTAAATGTTGCAGGATTTTTCTGCCTGAATTGTATCCTTTTCGCATTATTGTATTAATTTCATGAAGTATATGTATGTGTATGTGTGCATGTTTGTGTGTGTCTGTGTGTATATGTTCACATATTGCTAGAAAGCTTGCATTGTGAACTGAATATGCACTCTGAGGTGGTTTCTAATGGATAGTTTTCATTCACAGAGACACAAAATATGTTCAAAGTACAATGACGTCTCAAGGGAAGTAGATTCTTCTCTATTTGTTAAGAGAAAGTTGATGGGGATATTGGGAATTATTCCTTGGAAATACTGTTGTCAAAATCATTGAGACCAGAGTCTCAGTTTTGTAATAAACACTAATTTGTTGGAAACCCTGTGCCAACACTTTCAAAAATCCCTGGGGGTTGGAAGGTGAGTATAGTACAGGAGCTCAGAAGAAGAGCTAGTTAATAGATTATCTTAAACCAGTGAGAGTAGAGTTATAAGCAAAAGACCCGGAAAGAACCAATCAGAAGGACCATTCCAATATTTTTTTTTCATAATAAGTTTCACCTATTTTAGAACTCCATGCAAATACAAGCATTCAGGCTGTACTCTGCTACTTAGCTTATATTGCAGAACATCATGTTTCTAATGTTCACCGTGTTTGTTATGTGTATTAAAAATTGATTTTTTTAATCACACTGAGAAGAAAACCCTGTTGCATGAATATTCCATTGTTTGTGTAGCCATTGTTTTATTCTTAGATATTTGGATTGATTCTGGCTTGGGGCTGAGAATTGCAGAACTCTCAGGACACAGCTATCCCTATCCGATCCTCTGCACTGAGAGGACCAAACTCTAATATGGCCTCCAGCAGCATAATGACATGTTCCTAGAATGACTCCAGCGACCACTAAAACAAATGCTTGTGCCAGTGAGTGCCACATTTAGTTCTCTAAGTTCCAGTAAAATGAGAAGGGGCAAGGAGATCTCAATACCTTGGCTCCTATCCTATCAACTCCCCACAATCTACCCCTGCTGAAGCACCTGAGAACGATTGGCTACAAAAGCAAGAGTATGGTTTCTTCTGGAGAGGTGAAGAAACCTCATGTTACAGACCTCATAATATGATGCGCCATGAAATTAGATGTTACTGGAAGTTCACTGACCTTCAGATTCACAAACTCGCCTTCCAGGGTCTGGTGGGAGAAATTGCTCGAGTTCAAGTCAATGCTGCAATTCTAGAGCTCATCAGTTGGTGCTTGGCAGGAGGCAGGTGAGACCTATCTGCTCTGCCTATTTGAAGAAACCAACCTGTGTGCTCTCCATACCATCCATGCATAATTACGTTAAAAAAGAACCAGGTAGCAAGCCATAAACATGGGGAATGTGCGTAAGAATTTACTACAATGGGTAATGTTTGGTTCTCAAACATTTCTCTTTTTCCTGTTATGGGTAGTTCTGAACAGTAGGGGTGTGTGTGTGTGTGTGTGTGTGTGTGTACTTGGCACAAAATGCACTTAAGTATATGATTGCAAGTGGTGAAATAAAGGACAGAAATCAGGTCTTGGCAGTTTTTGCATTTTCTTTCATGTGTATGTTTACGATGATTGTGGAGATATAAAGTATTAATGTAAGTCAGTATGTTTCAGTGAAAATCTCCAGCAATTCAACTTTATAACAATAATTAAAAAGACATATTGACTCTTTTCTGCAGTTGCAGCCTTGACATTTTAAAAAATAAAAAGTAAATTTCTTGTTGAGAGCAACCACATACAATAGTTTGCATCTGTTCTTCGTACTTTTTGAGTTCACTGATAAGCAAGTATACATTTGTGCTGGTGTGAGTCTTCTGCGCCTTTCCTGTAAGCTTACTATTAAAATACATTAAATTATTTTCTTTAAAAAAATGCCTGAGAAAACACTGGGTTCAGGCAAAGTTTCTGTGTGTCCCAGCCAACACCTGACAATAGGAACCTGATCTCCCCTTCTTAGACAATTTACTGAAATCACAACTATGGATCTTTCCTATAACCCTTTGAACCTTATATGCACCTCGTACTCCAAAGTGACTTTTATTGAGGACCTGAAAGCTATTTCTTCGAGATGGAATTTTCAGAAATGCTGCAGCTTCTGTCTTCCCAGTTCTTTGACCATTGCCAGCTGACAGACACAGGTGGCCTAGTCACACTTAACACTGCCCAACCCTTTGGAACTTTGTCATGCTCTTTTTGCCTCTCCTCCTTCAACCACTCTCTCAAATGCCCAGTCACCTCTGTGTAGATCTTTCTTCTGCTGGTAATTACTGAATAAAATCTGTTTTTATTGATTTAAACTCAAATACATATTGTTTTTTAACTTTTGGGGAATGAAGTAACTTATGATCATTTTCATAGTAGTATAATTTTTTTGCATACGCATTTAAAATTTCTTGAAAAAGCAGCTAGAAATGTAATATCTGGGACATGAGACAGATGAATTTTTATGTTCATGAGAACTCCCAGACAGATTCCCCACACTATTGTGTTGTTTCACTCTTAGCACCAGCAATGTGTCAGAGTTCAAGCTGCTCCACAACATATGTGACATTTGGTGTTGTCACTCTTAGTAGTAACCACTCTAGGATATGTAGCAGCATCACAGTGAGTATTTAATTTTAATTTCTGTCATAACTAATAATATTGATTACTTTTATTTGCTTATTGACCACATATCTTTTCTTTAAATTGTCTATTCAGGTATTTCCAGTATTTTTATGGGTTGTGTGTCTTTGTTATTGTTATTGAACTGTAGGAGTTGTTTATACAGAAATTATATTACCCTTATATCAGAATAGCCATTATAACAATTTTCCCTTTGTCAGTAGTTTATATATTCATTTATCATGGTACTTTTTATGTACAAATATTTTACAATTCTGATGATGTCTCTTGTATCATTTTGGCGGGTTCATACTGTAGCTCCTGTCAAAGAAATATTTTTCTTCTCCAAGGTTACAAAAATAGTGACCTGCATTATTTTCTAGATATACTTTATTATTTTAACTTTTACTTTCAGTTCTATCATCAAAGTGGAATTAATTTGTGAGTATATGTGTATAAGCCAACTGTTACCATTTAGGGGTGCTGAGTTCCTTGTTTCTGTTCAGCAGAGTATTGAAGAACAGGACACAGAGATAGCAAGCAAGCAGCAGCTATATTGCAAAAGATACAGAAACAGACTCTCTGAATAGAAGGGGTCCATGAACTGGGAGTCTGGTAGGGGAGTTTTTGGCCTCTATTTATGGTCTCTGGAATGTCCTTTCCTTATCTCCAACCCTGCCCATGCTCTCCTCGCTGTTATTGATTGGTACCCCCTCTGTCCATGTTGTCTGTTTCCGTTTTACTATTGAATCACCCACTTAGGAGTACAAGTACCGAAGTTATCTGTCTGATTGGGTTCTCCACCTGTGTCCACGGAGCACTTTGGTCAAGTAGGAAGAAGACTCTCTCCATGCTCCTTTGTTCTGGCTCTACCCCTGGTCTCCTCTCTCTCATCTTGCTCTGACTGCCTGCACCCTTCTAGATCTTACTCCCTCACCAACTTTCGTTATTTTCCCACAATTGCAAGATTAAAGAAGACTTGGAATTCTCTATAATTGCTTTGAACTCCTGGTTAAAAAATAATTTACTACATAAACGGGGAATCACTTCCAGGTCTTCCACTGTGTTCCAATGATCTACACATTTAACTGTTTTTAAAACAATGCTACCCACTGCTCATTACTTCGGTTTTACAATAAGTGTAAATTTGATTGCATAAATATTTTAAAATTGTTTTCTTAAGAGAATAAAATCATGTCATTTGCAGGTAAATGGATGGAGTTAGAGAAAATAATGCCATGTTAAGTTAGCCAATCCCAAAAACCCAAATGTTTTCTCTGATATAAGGAGGCTGATTCATAGTGGGATGGGGAGAGGGAGCATAAGAGGAATAGATGAACGGATGGGGCAGTGTGGGAGGAGAAGGGAGGGGTATGGAGTTAGAAATGATGGTGGAATGTCATGGTCATCATTATTCAAAATACATGTACAAAGACATGAATTGGTGTGAATATACTTTGTATACAACCAGAGATATGAAAAATTGTGCTCTATATGAGGAATAAGAATGTAATGCATTCTGCTGTTGTAAATAAATAAATAAATAAATAAAATCTATGAAATATTCTACAGGGTTTTAATTGGAATTTTAAAGAGGAAGGAGGACAGTTTAACCATACTGAAGCTTCTAATCTATAGCTATATCCCTCTCCAATTACTCAGGATTTAAAATTTACTGATAATTTATACTTTTTTACATAAAAATTTCACACATCTTCTTAAATTCAAATCTAAATTTTCATTTTGAATTTAATGAGTTTACAAATCTTATGTATTTAAATTTTATATTTTTCATTATTTGTTGACAACATATAAAAAGAAATATTTATAATGAACTTGTAGGCTGTGGGATTGTTAAATTCACTAAAATTTTCTAGACTATTTATTGCAGATATCCTAGAATTTTCCACTAACTTGATTATGTCATGTGAGTAAGTCTGGTTTTGCTTTTTGCTTACCAAAATTAGTTTCTTTCAGTTTGTTGTCTTTCCAGGTTTGTTTGTGTTTTCTTATTTCATGGGGTAAATCACTTGCACAATGCTGGGGGTCAGTATCTTTGCTTTGTTCCCGGTATGGGGGTGGGGTAGGGGAAGCATCAGTCTTTTGCCTTAATGTATGTAAGTCTCATTTATTTTCATAGATATTCTTTCAGATGGAAGAAATTTCCATCTATTTCTAGTTGGTGTGTGTTTTTAGAGGATAATTGATTTTGTATTTTATCAGATGCTTTTTCTGCACCTCTTGAGATGATTATATAATTAATTGATTTTTGAATGTTCAACTAATCTTTAATTCTTGAACTATATCCTTTCTAATCAGGCTGCATTGTCCTTTTTATATACAGCTGATGTCAAATTGCTAATATTTTGGAAAAATAAATTGAGATATTTCAACTAGCTTATTTGAACAGAAATATCCCTCATTTCAGAGTTGTCTCAGGATTGTTGCACTGAAAACATTACAAGACAACCTTAGTTAATTTGTTCTCCCAGGTATGCAGGGCATTTCTAGAATGAGTAGGGTCCCTCTGAAAACTTCTGGTGCTCCTTCTGTGTACAGCTCCCTCCTCTTCATTATGTTGCTCTGACAGTTCTGGCTGGAATGGTTTCTGGAAGCCCAAACTTGAATTTGGTTTCTTTGGCCTCCTTGCCCAGGACAGTGGCCAGTATCTCTCTCCATAAAGTGTCCTGGAGTAATCATGGGCTCCTCACCCCCATTTGTTTCTTTCTCTTAAAGAAACCATACTGAAGATTCTAATCTATAGATATGTCCATCTCCATTTATTCAGGTCTTAAAAATTTACCAATAATTTATATTTTTTATATAAAAATCTCACAGATCTTATTAAATATAACTCTAAATTTCCATTTTGAATTAAAGATCACTTCCTGTGCTTCCTGTAAACAAAGGTCTGAAATCATTGTATCATATCCTAATTCAATTTTCTAGTTTTGATAGTAACAGGGTGATTTCATTCCTGGATAACTCCATCAGGAAGTCAGCTATGATATAATTTTGAAGCTATATATAGGACTGTGTTACCTATCAAGGATATTAGGAGAATTGCATGAACTCATCTAGATATAAGTATTTGTCTTTCAAGGTTTAAAAACTCAGATGCCTTTAGAGACAAATAAGTAAGAAAAATGTACAAATTGGCAAGGATAGGATGTGGCTGAACTGTGACTGCAGTAGACAGTTCATCCTTCAGTAAAATAATCTCTTACAAATGTTTATCGGCCCTGTTAAAATAGTGCGCGTGCACACACACACACTCACACACACACACACCACACAATCACGACCTCTATAGCTATCAGTTTAGCTTCAAATTGCAGTTAACCATTTTAGAAATGATTATTATCAGAATTATTAAATATGAATCAAATGCAAATTTTTACAGGATCCTATAAGCCATACTCTAATTTCCTCCATAAATCCCTTTATGTTTTGTGTGTAAGAAGCACTGAACTGTCCTGGGCTTCCAGAAAGGTCCCCATGCCCATCAGCCTTGACACATGTTCTTCTCTGTGCCTGTTTTGCTCATTGGTAGGATGTGCTCCATCTTAAAGTCTTTGACAGCTAAGTAGTGACCTTTGTAGAGATTTTTTTTTGTAGAACTCCTAGGCATATTTAAGGGCTCCTTTAATTGAGTTTTACCATTATACCTTGTAACTTTTAACTTGTTAATGAATCCCATTTTATTATAATTTCTTTTCCATAAAATAGTCTCATGATTTGGATTCCAAAAAGACAGAGACCATACCTTTTCATCTACGAATACCCAGAGCCAAATAGTCTGTCTAAACGAAAAGGGTTTAGTAAATCCACGGCCACAAGAATGAATAAATAAGTGATCAACAAACTAATGAATCCCTTTTATTGTTCATCCAATTGCTAGAAGTTTTTGTGTATCACATGGGAAAAATCAAACTGACAAGCTAATGCAGTTAGGATTTAATAAAATATATCCTAAAGATCTTGGATTATTGGTACCATATTGAGAATCACATAGATTAGAGAAAGTTCTACTTAATAGTGTGCCTTCAGTAATACATTCTTTATACCTCTTGACCTTAAAGGACAGAACATTTCAAAAAGAAAATCAAAGGTTGGAATCATATATCTAACCTCATCCATTACTTATCTTATTTTCCACAACATCAAATAATAAGTGGGGGATTGAAGGATCCCCTTCTCCAAATATTTGCAAACATCTTAAATGCTAAAGCTGATAAATGTAATTTTACTTAGAAAAAGGGTCTTTGCAGATTTTAATAAAGCCAAGGATACTTAAAAGTTTTTTTTTATTTATTTTAAAATTAGTTTTAATTAGTTGTACATGACAGTAGAATGTACTATGATGCATCATACACAAATAGAGAATAATTTCTCATTTTTCTGGTAATACATGCTGTAGGATCCCACTGGTCTGTAATCATATATGTACATAGGGTAATAATGTCTGATTTATTCTACTATCCTCATATCCCATCCCGTCCCTTCACTCCCCTCTACAAAATTCAAAGTAACTCTATTTTTCCCCATTCCCCGGTCCTTATTGTGAGTTAGCATCTGCATTCAGCCTTTAGTTTTTATGGACTGGCTTATTTCACTTAGCGTGATATTCTCCAGCTCCAACCATTTACCAACAAATGCCATAATTTCATTCCTTTTAAGGCTCGGTAATATTCCATTGTGTGTGTGTGTATCCATATATATGACCTGCATATTTATACATATGTGGTATATATATGTGATATATATACATATATTTATATCACATTTTCTTTATCCACTCTTCTGTTGAAGGGCATCTAGTTTCGTCTCATAGTTTAGCTATTGTGAGCTGAGCTGTTAGAAACATTGATGTGGCTGCATCACTATGATATGCTGATTTTAAATCCTTTAGGTATAAACTGAGAAGTGGAATAGCTTGGTCAAATGGTGGTTCCATTCCAAGTTTTCTGAGAATTTCCATACCACTTTCCATAACGGTTGAACCAATTTGCATTCCCACCAGCAGTGTATGGATGTTTGTTTTCTCCCACATCCTCACCAACCTTTATTGTTGGAATGACAGGTGAACCCAGTCATAGGAACCTGAGCTATGATTTGTAAAGTGGGAGACATTACTGAATAATGTCCAAGGTCGCTCTGGCACAGGCTCTAATTTCCCAATCAACTGCCGAAGGTGGTGATTTCTATTTTTTCTTAAGTACAATCCAGATAATGCTTAGTATACTTTTATTTTTTTAATTTTTTTTAATTTTTTTTATTGGTTGTTCAAAACATTAGAAAGCTCTTGACATATCATATTTCATACATTAGATTCAAGTTGGTTATGAACTCCCAATTTTACCCCAAATACAGATTGCAGAATCACATCGGTTACACATCCACATTTTTACATAATGCCCTATTAGTAACTGTTGTATTCTGCTAAGATTGGCAGCCATTATGAAGTCAAACAACAACAAGTGCTGGAGAGGATGTGGGGAAAAGGACTCTTGTACATTGCTGGTGGGACTGCAAACTTGTGCGGCCAATCTGGAAAGCAGTATGGAGATTCCTGGGAAAGCTGGGAATGGAACCACCATTTGACCCAGCTATTGCCCTTCTTGGACTTTTCCCTGAAGACCTTAAAAGAGCGTACTACAGGGATACTGCTACATCGATGTTCATAGCAGCACAATTCACAATTTCTAGACTGTGGAACCAACCCAGATGCCCTTCAATAGATGAATGGATAAAAAAAATGTGGCATTTATACACCATGGAGTATTACGCAGCACTAAAAAATGACAAAAATCATAGAATTTGCAGGGAAATGGATGGCACTAGAGCAGATTATGCTTAGTGAAGCTAGCCAATCCCTAAAAAACAAATACCAAATGTCTTCTTTGATATAATGCTTAGTATACTTTTAAACCATTGTTCAGATTTTCCTTTTAAAGAATGACTATGGTGCAACGCTACATCCTGTACAACCACAGAAATGTTAAGTTGTGCTGCAATTGTGCACAATGAATCAAAGAGCACTCTGCTGTCATATATACCTAATTAAAATAAATAAATAAATTTTAAGAAAAGAATGACTAAATCTCCTTCTTGTCTTATATTCAATTATATGAATCCAAGATATTAGAGTCTTGTCTAGCTTAGGATCTCCACTTGGGTTGTATCTCTTTATTCTAATGAACAGGCAACAATCACAGTTCAGATTGTCACTATTTTAAGTATGTGCTAATCCATGATCAACACCATTTTTATAAGTCATAATTTTGCTAAGAAAATCAATGTCCATGAAGAGTAAAGTATATGATTTAGTTTCCTTTGGTAAACATTCTTAGTGATCAAATGCCCATGCTGTTGGTCATGATACAATGATGGATCAGTGCCCGTAGGAGATCTTTCTCTCCATCACCTGTAAAAAATATGACCAGCAACACTGTAAGTGAGATAACTTAAAACTCAGGGATTACACAAAGATAAAATTCCATTCACACATAAACATTTTTATAATGATAATTTTTATTTCTTGCTTTTTATAAAAAAAATTATTTCTTGCTTTTTATACCTTGTAGAGTAAAATCATAAACTCTCCGTCATTTATAAAATGTTTGAAAATCTAAGATTTACTGTTTGAGTGTGTTTGTACATCAATGTTTCTATACCCAGGTATTGTGCCTCTGTCCTTTCATTAATCATATTGAGAAACCATTGATGACAGAGTAATATTTGAGTGACTCTAATATCATGTTCATCTGCATTTAGAGTCTGTGTTTTGTCCATAGTTCGGCTAAGTCGAGTTGAGATTGTTGATCACTTCCTCTCTCAGTCAGTCTCACATAAGAAAGTGGAGTTGGACTGAAACTAAGACAGTGAGATGACTGCATTGATACCAGGTCCAGATTGGAAGTCTTGGGAAGGGAAGAGGTTTGGGAAGCAAGTGCAGAAACTTGACAGATAATACTCCTTCAGAGTCAGAGAGTGATGTGTAACCCTTTAAACGTGAATGGCAGAAGCATTACCAAAACATAAACCCTGAACACTCACTACAAGGGAAAAATAACTACAACCAATGCATTCTGCAACTCAAAAGCCTAATTTTCCTATGAATGATGTCACAAGAAGGCTTAACTCTCAGGGGTTATATCTTGCTATCTGTTGAGAAAGAGGCACAGCTTGGGATTAAAAGATGGGCTCCAAAGTTAATATTTATTGCTTGATCTTTCCAGTTTTTCAGTGATAAAAGACAACTCCTGATACAGTTTATGGCTTATAAAAATGATCAAATGTAATACGATACAAAGATAGTTTTAAAAGTTTAATCTAAGTACAATTTTATTTTATTTTTTAGCTACATTGGCATGATTTTGAAATACCAGGGATTAGGGTAAGCAACTACAGCTATCACCACAGGGTTAATATGTTAATTCTTCCCTGCTCCTTAACATTGACAAGTCAGAAGAATAAGGACAGATATTTTGTAGTTTATTTTCCCCTCATTCCCAATTTTCACAAGGAGTCAATACCATCCTTTAGCGGAGTAATAAAGAGAGAATCAACATGACATGCACAATTTACTAGACAAGCCAAAGTACCTTCCTAGGGGGGTTTTGGTAATGAAATACTGTCGTTCACTTCATCCATTTCAAAATCAAATTAAAGGCCTAAGGGGAAATCTCCCTGAAGAATTAACATTTTTCATGTTGCATATATGTATAATACAATAATTCTTAAATTGGAGGCAATTTTTTTTTCCTGAGTGTCATAAAAAGGAGAAGAGGGTGAAATGGTAAATTGGAATGAGC
Organism: Marmota monax; assembly: GCF_021218885.2. Lineage (NCBI taxonomy): Eukaryota > Metazoa > Chordata > Mammalia > Rodentia > Sciuridae > Marmota > Marmota monax. Next base: position 15,393,747 of record NW_026693934.1, on the reverse strand, counting down.
CTGAAGAATCCCAGATTCAACGCTTTCCAATTTACATTTTCTAAGGTCTGTTTACAATGGTTTGTAATCCCTCATCTCAAGATAATTGGCATTTTCTTTCATATGGCAGTTCTTCACTTTTCAGTGATGGTGGAAAACAAATTCAAAAACAGGTGCTTCCATAACTTTGTTCTTTTTCATTTGAGGGCGTCCACCAGGGTCCTACACATAGTAGGTCTTTGATAAAGGTCTGCCAAAAATCACAAGGCTGGCAACAACAGCAGACAACTCAAGGTTTTACCCCACTTCATTCAAGCCTTTGATGAAGGATTCTGATCAAAGAAGGAGACACTTGAATGGCTTGCTCTTGCGCTCTTTAGAGAACAGGGCAATCCTGCCTCTATTTAAAAACCCAAAACTATTGCAAATGTTTTGTGTCTCAGTGAGGGTGGAAGACTGCTGCCCTCTTCATTTGTCAATTTGTCCATTGCTGATCTTTGAAGAAAGTCCCCATTTCTGAAATGCTTGTAGTTGAGGAGTCTAATGAGAGGAAGAGGGCACAACAGACTCAGCAGATGGGTATAGAGGTTGCAGAGTCTCCTGGCCCTGTGGATGTGATACTGTATGATGATGTGCTTTGGATGAAACATACACATATGTAAAACCCTGGCATTTTACTGAGTGCTGCTTTGTTGAATGGAAGTAGAACAAAGCCCTCAATTAAGATAAAAATTATGATTTTCAGATTTTTCAGTTAATTTGTTATGGTGATGCCTACGTTGAGTGGTAAATGCCAGGCCTTTGATGTATTCCCTATTCCCTTCCTTAAAAAGAACATCACAGGCAAAACTCCCCATCTTTATGTCTCTTTACTTTTGCAGTCACAGTGCAAACACTTTCTCATCTCTACAACAAGAAACAAGAAGTTTCTATATTTAAAATACCTATTCTTGCTTACATTGAAGTGGTAAAGGAGCATATGAAAGGCTTCTTATAAAATGCAATCCTTTTGCTTATCCATCTGAACTCTCGTTCTGACTCTTTAGAAGCAGCCAATTTTTGTATTAATAAATATCTCTTCATTTTTATCATATCTGAGGCATTCATTGCTTCTTCCTTCATTCAGTCAAAATACTATTTGAGTCACAAACACATGGTGTCCATTGTCGAGAGCAGGCTCACCCTGCTCTGAGTCACTCCATGGTGTTTAGAATAACCATTTCCACACTGTGCCCAACTCTGAGTTACTATTCTGCTTTATGAAGCAGGAATGTGCCATCAGCTACCCCATTTTGAGTTTTAAGTGCTAAGGTAGCATGATTCTGCCTTGTTCGTGTAAGTAAAAAAAACACCATCTGCCTCGCACAACCATAAGGCACAAAATGATAAAATTAATTCCACTAATAAAAATGACTGCCTGTGAAGTTATCAAATTAATCAGAACCACATGGATGCATGGTCTTATCAAACTCCTATTGGAAAATCCAGACCCATGGATTTATTGAAAACTCCAGATTGCCAAATAAAGCAACCCCATCACCTGAGGCCTATAAAGGAGAAGCACCCCAAGATTGGACATGAGGGCACACTGACCCCATCACCTGGCCACTTGTCTGAGCCTTGCAATAAATCACTACAGGAAAGAACTTCCAAATTTCTGACCTGTGCCATTAGCAAAGCATGGTTTCTCCTGTCTGTGACAACCACACACAGCCCACTCCAAATTTAGACCTCAAGCTAACACTGAAATGGCTGGCTGTGTGGACCCTGGCCTAGAATAAGTTTCGGTGTTTTGACAGCTCTGTGCCCCGAACAGGTTCTTTGGCTGACCACCTACAGTGGCTCTTTGCATTCAATATCTGCTCTCTCTTTCCCTCTGCTTTCAGTTCAGCCTCCTGAACTCCTGTCACAGCCTTAACTCTTTCTTAACCTTTCTTCAACATGTGTGTGTGAAGTAGGATGGGCAACTTGAATATTATAGATATTGAATATTTAGATTGGAATAAAAGAAAGTGTGTTTGCCTGGCTCATGCGTATCAGGTGACCTGGGAGTACTTGGTGAACTGCTACTGTTGAAAGTGGAACAGCCTCTGAATTTGTTGTTGTTCAGTAAATCCTGACATGTGGGAAGACACAAATGTGTTTGGTCTATGTTAGTGCCACAGCTTGCTCATGACACCACTGCACTTGGCACTTGAGATTTGAACTTGACAGCACAGACTCAGGGTGGCTTAATTTGGCAGAGCAGTTCTTTTCAAGCTGCCTGGGCAAAGGGACAGAGCTTGACCACCAATGGATCAAAGGCTGATGTTTTTGTACAAAGTGGCACTAGGAAAATAAAATCACAAAAACAAAAGCTACGAATCAAACATTTATTTCTTACATTCAACAAAAAAGAAAGCCATTGCCAAATTGCCGATAACTTTATAAATTCATATCTACATGTTCTCATCAAGGAGAGGCAACTTGACATCTCTAGCCTAAAGGAAGAGGGTGCTCAGAAGCATGTGTGTGGGTCACAGTAGGGGTTGACTTTCCTCCAATTCCTCTTACATCTTATAGTCAAGGTTGCTGCTCCCACCAGCCCCCTCAGGATGTTGATTCCCTCCCTTCTCTTTAAGGGTAAGCTTGCTTATGATTGTCCCCGGTCTTTAAAGGGAACGATATGTTCAAATGGAGTCTTTCAGATGGGGCTCCATAAGATCTCCTGGGAGAGTCTGGGCAAGGAGACAGTTTGAAGTAACATAAATGAAAATCTTTCTTGATCCTTATTTTTTTAAATCATTAACTTTAGCATTGATTTATGGATTCTCTTATGAAATTTGAATATATGAGTTCCTAACATGCCTTTGTCTTCTTTTCTTCAATGTCCAAATTTGTGGTTATCTCCCTATCCTTTGTTTTTCTTTGGCTGCCTTGGTAACACACACACTCATGTGTGCCCATGCTTGTGCAGAGAACACACACACACACACACACACACACGAGCGCGCGCGTGCACACTCATGCCTGTGATTCTTGTTTTGTCAGTTATGTACTATCTCTTGAATTCTTCCTTCGTGAATTGGCACATTAACATTAATGATTTGTGTTATCTAAAGCCCACTCACTCTGTGTTTTTTCTGTTAACAACTGTCAGCTGTCTTTTTATAAGGATGGCACTGTATGCTGCTCTGTAATCACAGTTATGTTTTCTGGACTTTTTTCTATCCTTTTTTAACAAAAGAAAATCTCTTCACAGTGATTTATTGTTAGAATTTCATAAAACAGTGTTTACGACAGAGAGAAGTCAATTCGTAGGATCACATTTCCTCTTCTACAATTCAAACCAACGACCCCTGTGACAGTCAGGAGAGATAATTGCAAGCATTAAAGTTTTGGGGATCCTTTTTTCACTTTATCAAATACTTAAATATAATACTGTTTGGTCAACTTTATTTAAATGACACATTTCTTGTGCCTCTATTTTATTTGCCAATTTCCCTTGAATTTTTTTTTTCTGATTTATTTTTTTTTTCATTTGGATAACTGATCACATTGTTTAGTTATCAAATTATTGAAGCAATTCTATTTTTTGTACTGAAAAATTGGTTTCATTGAGGCTTCTGAATTTGTATTCTAATTGAGATTTATTTATTTATTGTATTCTAATTCTATTCTAATTTGTATTCTAATTGAGATTTATTTATTTATTGTATTCTAATTCCAGATTTATTGATAGTGGCCATCCTGAGATTTCTTCATTAAACTCTGTATGATACCACAAATGTCATTGTCCTGACTACTCTTGATTAACTGAATTACATCTTCAAGTATCCTTCTCAGAAACTATTTATAAAACACAAATCTACAGATTCTTTGCAATGGCAATGTCCTGAACACACTTGTCCGTAATGCTTTTGTTTAAGTACATATTCAAAGTTACATTTCCTCAGAATACTGTAGGCAATGATAGAAATTTCTATAATTAACTCTAATTATTACTTTATTTATATAATTGTTATACCTGTACTTTATCAATTACTCATGGATTTTATTTCTTTCGAACTTCAGCTCTCAATGATATTGATGAGATACTGTCTAACAAAACAATTCTCACTTTTCTATCATATAAAAAGCATTCAGGATATTATTTTATTGTGTTATATTTTTCTAACATTATGTCTAAGTATGGATTTATTTATTTTGGGAAAAAATAATTTACCATCATTGATTTTTAGCCCTATCACACTGAAGAACCATATATATCTCTTTTCAGTTGGGGAAATACTTAAAGTCACATGTGATTTATTATAACCACAAAGAAATTATCATTACCACAGAGTAAATCTTTCCTGTGTCTTTTCTGTTGTCTCCATCTTTAAATTCTCACATTAGTAGCATCCCTGGTCTTAACTCTTTCTTTTTTCTCCATTAAACTATTTTTTTTTTTACTAAGACCATTCCTTATGTGTGTTCAGGAGGTTTTTTTTCCTTTAGATTATGTTCAGCTAATATCTGGGGACAGATTTTTCTCCTTGTATTATACACTTCAATTGTACATGACCAATGTGTAATGTCAAATATTCTCAATTATAGTATCATATAAAATATTATAAGACATTATCATCACAGTATAAAAATACCTTGTACAATGACATACATTAAATTTTTTTTTCTAACTTTCTTTTGATTTTCTGGTAAAAGTCTTGTGTTCTTTAATCTTGGTATTTCCTCTTCACTGAGATTCTTCAAACGTTTGCTCAAACTTGTACATCTACTTAGATTGTAGAATGAGGGAATAGGAAGAGTGCCTGTGGGTTGTGGATATGACAGTGTGTAGACTGATGAGCTTTACCCTCGTGGATGAGTGCAGAGACCTTGGAATTGCCAGAAGGAGAATGTATTTAATCTGGTATTCCAAAACCCACAGCACATATTTTAATTTGTGTAAGATGGATCAGCTACCTCCTCAGCTATAATACAATACATTACAAAGCCGGTGTTTTTGCTTCAAAACATTGTTGAATCTCCTAATGACTGACTTCCTTTCTAAATTATTTCACATACATTAGTTTATATATTTTTGGCTATTTTTTTTTTTTTGCTATTCCAACAGGATCTCGGTAACCATGAGAGGCAACTTACATGCAAAGTCTGTCACAAGGTAAACAAAGTAATATTTTCTATATGAACACAGTTGGTACTTAGCACTTAACATATACTACTTGCCTTAATATTTTTTACTTCTACCTTCTATTTTCTACATAAATGCAAGAATTAAATAATAATTCAAGTCTCATGGGTCATATATTTAGGTTACAATTGTGTAATTTAGTAAAGTAAAATAGCAAATAAACCAAAAAACTTGAGGGATTCTTATCAGACAACTTTACATTCCCTATTCTTGATGTGGCATTCCTATACTATTTTAAATAAATAATTTATTATTTGAATTACTTATCCACGTTTTTATATTGAAAAGACAAATATAACAAAAAGTCAACTGTGAGTTCTTGGCTTCAGTGGTGCATAATGAGTGATTTTCCTTTGCTTTCAAGATTTTGTCTTTTTTGACATTTGCACTATGATATACTTAGGAATAAATCTCTGCATTGTCATCCTTGAAGTTCTTTGAGTTTCTTGGATGTGTAGCTTAGTGATTTTTTTTTGGTCAAATTTCATAAGCTTCAGGCATTATTTATTAAATACATTTTTAGCTTTTACATACATTCCTTCTGCAGCCCCAGTGTGTATGTGTGTGTGTGTGTGTGTGTGTGTGTGTGTTGGCAGTCGATGATATTCCACATTTTTCTGAGACTTTGTTTTTTTTTTTTCTTTCTGTTCTTTAGGATTTCATAATCTTCTCTGTACCTTCAAATTCACATATCTGTTCTTCTGCCCCCCTCAAATTGACTGTGTTATCCCCTGTGGTGAATTTTTCATTTTGGTTCTTGCACTTTTCAACTCTAGAAATTCCATTGCATTCCTTTCTTTTTTCTTATTCTTTTGTGCTGCTCTTGATTTTCATAAGAGATTGGATTGTCCCCCATCATTTGATTCATTCAAACCTGGCTTCTTCTAGTAATTCAAATCTAGATATAATACCCTAGGTATGCGTATAAGTGGAAATGCATGCCTTTGTTTTCCTGAATAAAGTCTGGGCTTTCTTGTTCATTTATATCTGTTTACAATCTGTTAATTTTTGTCAAAACTGAACATTTTAGATAACAGAGTATAGATAACAGCCACTTTGCAAACTACAATCCCCACACTCCATAACTGACAAAGCCTTGTTCTTTGTTTAGTGACTTGATTGTACTAATTCAGTGAAATCTTTGTCCGAATAATAGTTAGTTTCTGTTTTCACTCTTGAAAGGACCAGGCACTCTTTGGACATTTACACAGTCCGTCTGCCATCAGAGATCACTGTGGTCCCAGCTAGCCTCCTTTTGAGTGTTGCTTATTGTATTCTCCATTAAATTTTTAGCTGGTCTGCGTTCTTTGGTATCACATCCAGCTGTTAGCTTCTGCTAATTGCCAGCTGATTACTTTAGTTATTATTTTTTCCTTGACAACACACTGTGAACATAAATTGCTTCACAATCTGATCCAATTTGAAGTAGGCACCTCTGCACTAGCAGAGTGTTTCCTGTCTTGGAGGCTTGCTCCAATTTCTGGGAGGCACTTCCTCACTGTCTCTTTTCCTAGTTCTTGCTGCTAAACTTATAGTAAATGTGATGTTTTCTGTTTTACTGCCACTATTATGGAACTACCAGCCTCCTCTTATTTGTTTACAACCTAGTTGTTTTCTACGGATGAACTTCCCACATTCTGTTTCAGATAAGGTGATTTCCCTTAGAGTGGGTTGCAGAGATCTTTTTTCTTATAGTCAGCCTCACCTTCACAGGCAGAATCTCTGTGCCATTGAACTAGACCTGAGGTTGCATATAGTGAATGCTTCTCCCATATGGACACAAAGACTGTATGAGTGCCATGTTGGGTAGGGATGATGGCCTTGATCTTCATGATTTGGTCCTTTTCATTGTAAAATGTTGTGACCTCTGAACAAAATGAGGTAGAAGCAATAAAAGAATGTTTCCTATTCTTAAATCTTTTATTGAGATGCATTTCTGCTTCTAACTAGAGGCTTGGTGGGAGGAAACCCTGATTCTATTGTCTGAACTTGCCAGCAAGAGAACTTGTGCATTACTTATTAGGAGAGATTTTGGTTGCCTAGAGTTCTACACTATAGCTCTAAGCTGGATGCTGGGAGAAGAAGAAGACTGATGGTCTTGGCCACAGAGACCTGGAATATAGTTTCTTTCACATTGAGTTGGATATGGAAGTAGATACAGGATTTTTAAATAAACATTTCTTTATTGTAATATGCTATTTGTAAATACTTAAGATATTAAGCATTGTGATGACTATTTACCAATTAAGTCATTGTTCCACTGGGGAGAGCTTCCACTGAGCATATCACACTGCAATTTTGGATGTCAGAGAGGAAATTTGTGACTATGCAAATTTCATTCTAAGGACAGGAAACACTGTTTTTCTAAGGAAAAAGACAAAGAAAAAAGAAAAAAGAACCCAGACTTTTGTCAGCTTTAGTAACAACAAAATGTTTTATGAAAGGCTTAGGACTGGAGCAGTTTAGAATTATGAGTGAGATTCTGATGTATTGAAGATGCCTATGAAACTAACACAAATAGTCGTTAAGTTACTGAATAGCTGAGCCCCTAAATATGTGATTTGCAGAAGATCACGTTTAGTTTGTGTACAATAACTAAAATATATAGAATTAACACTAACAACACACTCATAAATTTCAAGAAGAAATTAGGTATAATTATTTCTCTAAGGACTGAGCAAAAATAGATGTTCACCCTTGACCACTATCTATAGAGCTTTTTCACTTATCTGGAGGGTACAGAGAATAACGTATAGAAATAGATGCAGAGCAAGTCCATGAGCACATCATAATAAAAGATGTGGGAGGAACTCAATATTTTCTACCATTTTATTTGCAATTCTTAATATGGAAATGCATATTTATCAAATACCCAGGTGTCGCGACCCCTCGCCGGTAAGGGAAAACACGACACAGGATTCTTCTTTCAGCAGCTTATTCAGGCCTTGTTTCATGTATCATCTTCTAGTGACCCCCCGCCGAGCGCCCAAGCATAGCCTAATAAAGCTTACTCAAGTCCAATCCCAAGCTGCCACGCGGGGTTTTCTCATAGGGTGTTGAGGGACAGCACGCCAACTCTCCCAAATAAGGAGTTGTTTACCAAGATCCACAACAGAGACCGGCGCCATCTTCTAATGGCAGCAACGGTCTACAAACACGGCTCACCACACCCAGGTTCTTTCACCAGAGTTTGGTAGTTAGTGTTTTGCTTCTCAATATGACATCATCCTATTTTCTTTTCTTTATCAGTTTGATACACTGTCTTTCCAAGAGGTTTCTTCTCTAATGATTACCTCTGATATGCCCCATGGAAATTTAATTTTTCCCATGGTCAAAATTTGTCCCCATTTTCTTGCTAGTTTAGTCATTGAGACTGTCATCTGTGTAATGGTGGAAGCTGGAAAACTTTTCCAGTGAAGATTATGCAAGCAATCAGATTTTTTTTGTTTGTAACTAAGTCTGGATGTTTTCACAGCTCCTTCTGGTCTTCTTCAATTCTTGCTTCCATAGGCAGACACAGTTATTTTTTTAAACTCAGTTTTTTTTTTTCAGTTGTAGGTGGACACAATATCTTTATTTTATTTATTTATATGTGGTGCTGAGGATTGAACCCAGGGCCTCACACATGCTAGGGAGCCTTCTATCACTGAACCATAATCCCAGCCCCAACAGTCATGGTTATTAATTTCAAAATTCCTACTTTCTGTGAATGACAATCAACCCTTGATCATCACAAATTCTGCTTCTCCAATAATTCCCACTGATGGTTCTTTGACTTACCACTATTTTAACAGCAATAAAAACCTTGCTTTATCAAGCTACCTTTGAACACACTGAATACACAAATAATTATATTCTTTTTATAGTTTCTTTGAATTCTCAATAGGATTATTTAGCATGGCCAAACTATCACTTGTCTGAATTTATTAAAATTATGAGGTGGAGGTCTGGTTGCAACCACCTTTCAAGGAACCATTTGATTTTAATGACAATTGGAGAAAATATTTCTTCTGTATCATACAGAAAATAGGGCTTCATTTGCCTAGAAGTCACTAACTGATCAGAAGAAAAGCTTTAATACTAAGTGAGTCTGAAGTAAAAATCGCAACATGCCATATTAAAAGGCATTTTTGCATCTGGAAGAATGTTTATGTCATACCTCAGCAGTGAAGCCAAGTCAATGAGTACGTTGGGTATCTTTTCTATAAAAATACATAACTCTAAGTTTCTATCATACAAATTATCTTTTAGAAAAAAACATCTTGATGACTCCTTGCCTTCCTGTTCCTGTTGTCTTCTTTGCCTGGATTCCTACATGGCTCCTTACTCTTTTCACGCTAAAAGAGATGGCAACACCACTGTGCTACTGTAAGTCTCCAGAGGAGAACTGATCCTCATCCCTCCAATTTTGTATTATCTGCATGCATTACTCAGGTTTTTGTCCCTAGGACCAAAATATCTGTCAAGAACTTGGAGGAGGAAAAGTTTGTTTGGGGTTCATGGTTTCAATGGTCTCAGTTCATGATTGGCTAACTTTATTGTTCTCTGGCCCTGTTTGGTAGTTACATGAAAATACAACAAATAATAGAAAGTTTTAAAAAATATTATCCAAATTATTTCTGTATCATGCAATAAATATTGTTATTTGAATGATAGGTTGTGTTACAGTGAGAGGAGGATTAGAGGCAACATTATCAGGGAAAGATGGATTTTACATGATTTGAAATTCCAATTAATGCCTAAAAATTTCATGATTCATGGATTCTCCAAACTTTTCTTCTGCAACTCAAATGGTAGAAAAAAATCAAAGCTCTGAGATATGGTATTCTCTGCTTTCTTTGAATACTAGATTCTAGCTGGCAGAACCTATGCTATATTTTCAGTAGGTAGACATTGAATGCTTAAGTACTATATTTAATTAGAAGAAGGATTTAAGAGTTTCTTATAAGGGAAAGGAACATCTGTGATACAAGAGAAGATTTTCACTACACTTTTAGGGCACATACAGCACTTACATCTAATAATGGCCCTCACAATTGGTGTGCAAGAAATAAAAAATAAAAAATAATAACATGCCTATAGAAATACATACACATGCAGAATAGTAGGGATGACATCAATCACCAGAGGAGAACAAATCAATGTTTCAGTTCTTTGTGAGCCTAGAAGAACCTTTTCTTTATAACATTGTCATGTAGTCTCATAAATGATTCTAAAGAGGGGCACTTGATCACAAAACATAATAAAGAAAGAAAGAATAATCTAACTTTCCTTGAAGTATACATATATGTGTATGCATGTATATGGATTTTTCCTTTTTCACATTTTAGTAGTTCATTTAAATTATTTGTAATATTGGAGTTCATTTTCATAATTATAAAAGCATGGAATATAATTTTCTCCAATTCAGTCCCCAGTGCTTCTCTTACCCTCCACTCTTCCCTCCCTTGTTCCATTTCGTATACTTTATTGATCTTTCTTCTAATTATTTAGAGTTTTTTTTTTTTAAATAATACCTTGTGGGTATGCATAAAGGTGAGATTCACTGTGGTATATTCATATATGTGAATAGAAGAGTTTGGTCAGTTCATTCCACTGTTCTTCCCTCTTCTCTGCTTGTCAATCTCCTTCCTCTATTCCAATGATCTCTCTTCTTTTATCATGAAAGGTCTCCCTTTTACTTTTTTCTCTAGATTTAAATAAATAAATACAACTACATGTGCTATCATGTGCAACACAGTGTTTTGCTATATATATACCTTGTGGAATGGTTGAATCTTGACAATAACTAAATGCATTACCTCGTAGTTATTATGTTACTAGCACATAGCATCTACACTTTTCATGCTTGTCAAGAATACAATGTTGTCATTAATGATGATCACTTTTTGTATAATAGATGTCTTGAAATTCATTCCTCCCATCTAACCGTAATTATGAGCTGTCTCTTAGATCCATATCTTGAAAACCAAAGAGAGCAAATTAAACATATGGCTATCAACACAGTCTTCAGGCATTTTATCAAGTCATGAAATGCTGCAAAATTGTGTTTGAACATATTTCTTTTCCTTCCCTTTACTTCCCTTAACTTTGGAGATTCTGTGAAGAAAAGCAAGAATTTGTAAATTGCTGTCTTACAGTAAACAAAATAAAACAAAGCTTGTTAAGAGTAGAAATGAGGAGTGGAAGCACTAATTTCTCTCCAGGATTTGTAATCTAAGTTTCTATTTTGATTGGGACTAGTCTGAAAACCATTTAGGTTTTCACAAAAATGGACATGTGGTGCTTCTGTTTGTTTCTGTCATTATGTTTAATCAGCCATCCTACCTCATAAGATACATGTAGCAAGTATTTAAATTTAAAGCTGTTAATCTCCTTTTTATTAGTCCACTTTGAATAAAAAGGAATATCCATTTTTAGTAAAATCAGAAAGTCCCCATCCTCTGGAAATTTAAAGGTGATAAAAATCACAGAGATAACTCTTAGTCAAATACAATAGACAACCCCTGATATATAGAAGATTCCCGGGAAAAGAAACTTTTGAAATATTCTTAAAATGTGCACCTTACACTGTTGAAGAATGACAATGAGTTGATCAAGCAAGTAGTGGGAAAGGTTATTTCATGCAAAGGCAAAGAGAACAGATTTGGGAGAGTGAAAATATTGGCATAGATATACTATAATGCTATAGCATCTGATGTTCCTTGAATAGATAGTCACACCATTCAATTTGATAGTCAAAGCAAATGACTCAGAATTCCTCTAAGTATCTTCTTATTTTATCTCCTTTTCCTATCTTGCTTTCAAAAGGATTTATTTCTCTAAGAAAAAGATGAGAAGAACTAGATTCATCATTCAAAATGGAGGTACTAGATGAATATCACCACCACAATTAGCATGCATAAATTATGTAAGTGGCAAGAAATGACTAGAGGATGTCTGGGGTACATATTTGATTAAAAAAAATAACCATTTCCTTTCTGTGCTATATCTAAATATTTATTTATTTTTTAATTTTTTTTTAATTGTAGATGGACAGAATACATTTATTTATTTATTTATTTATTTATTTATTTTGGTGTGGTGCTGAGGATTGAACCCAGTGCCTCACATATACCAGACAAGTTCGTTTACCACTGAGCCACAAACCCAGCCCCCATATATTATTTTTATAAGTAGCAAAGTTTAGAAATTGACTTAGTCTTTTTAAAGATAATTTTATTTTGAGAGAGAGAGAGAATTTTTAATATTTATTTATTTATTTATTTTTTAGTTTTTTTATTTTTAGTTTTTATTTATTTTTTGTTTGTATGTGGTGCTGAGGATAGAACCTGGACCACATGCATGCCAGGCGAGTGCGCTACCACTTGAGCCACATCCCCAGCCCTTAAGATAATTTTTAATTTCTATTCATTTGAATATTATAAGAATGTAGCTATCAAAAACAAAATACCATTATAGTTTTTTGCCAATATATATTAATTATTTTTTTTAATGATGAATACCATGGATAATATAAATTAACTCTTAGAGGTTGCTCATAATATGTGAAAATGACATTCTGGAAGTCCCCAATGTTTCTCTGGAGAGTCTACATGTTAGTAGCTAGACTTTGGTCAGAGACAATAATGAATTTAAATTTTTGTTCTCATAAATTAGAGCTATGTGACATTGTATAAATTTCTCCATTTTACTTATCTCTGCTTCCTTATTGAATCTCCACCTGAAATTTTTTTTTTAAATAACATTTAATTTAACATGTAAAATATTTTTTAAATGGAATTATAGAGGAATGAGAAACTGTTGACTAAAACTTGTATACAGAAAAGACTTCAAAGGGTATGTGAGTGAATGAGTGTGTGTGTGTGTGTGTGTGTGTTTATCCCCATTGTTTAAGACAGAAAGTGTGAGTCCAATAACAGAAAAGAATACAGAGCCTGACACAAAAATCAATAAATATATGTAGAGTGATTAAATGAGCAAAAATTAAAAAGGGTAAGTTGACAAAATACACACTTCTAAGTCCATAAAAATTTCTAAATTTGAGATTATCTGTGGTTTTTCAATTGGCAGTAAGAACTACATTCCCATTATATTATTTCATTTATCATTTAATTATGGCCAGAAAGTCTGTACTTCTAGCAATTCTAAGTGACTCAATACAAGCATTAAAGCACTACATTTTGAAAATCAATGATGTAAATGTCACTCAGAGATGAGATCTACACTTGCTACTAAGAAAAACGATTTTTACAAAGCACATGCACTCATTTGATTGACAGACCTTCAGACAGAATTCAATAGCTTCAAGTTGTACAAATATAAATTTGCTGATATGTGAGCTGGTTTGTTTTAACTGAAAACATTTTAGGACCCCTGAAGCTAGATGGAGAGGGAGTGTTTGAGAGAGATGCATTAAAAGGTGCAAAATGATAGACATTTACATATATAGAAAACATAAGATAATGGGACCTTTAAAAAAATGAAGGGACAAAGTATCCTGTGTAAGTTTGCAATCTCTCTGTGTCTTATTGCATATATGTTCCATAAGCATGTTTTAATTTTAAAACTAGAACAGTGACAACTTTTAAATTTACTAGGTGCACTAAAATTCCCTTAGAAATACATAATCTTAGAGATAATGTCAGCTTTCAAGGTGCTTACCAACCAGCAGGTAGAGAAAGCTACCAACACTTAATTTGAAAATCAAGCTGCTGATTAGCAGTGCAAGACTGCAAGAGATGTCACCCGGTAGTAAGTGATTAATTGCCACTTGAATCAAATTGACAGTAATTGATAAAGGACTTCAAGGAAGGAAGAGGTTATCTAATGACCTTCAGTTATGCAGAGGTGAACCTGTGATGGGTGCCTCTTGGTGAAAACTCATGTAGAAGGATAAAGCACTCTAAAGTAGCAGTAGAAAGGACTAGAACACTAAAAGCACTAGAAAGTCTTTTAAAAGATAAAGTAGAGCAATAAAGTTGGCATTCTGTATCTCCTTGGCAATGTACTAGGTATTCCACATACGTTCATTTCCTTACACTTCACATCCCCGAGAATTAGATATTAGCACAGAGGTTACAGTTGAAAAAGCTGGATTCTGGAAGTAAATAATTGACACAGTGTCATATGATAGTGGAGTATGGGATTTGAATTGTGGTTGATAACTCCAAACTTGCTCCTGTTCTATCATATGCCTCCAACATCTGGTATATTTGGAAAAAAACAATAATATAAATAGGTGATGATGTCAGGTCAATGTATTTTAAATATAATCATTCCAGTTATAATGCATTTTGAGGCTGTCAATTTCAATCCTTTAGAAGTTTGGATTTTTCTCCTGCTGTAATCTGTCCTCAACTGACTGACATACAGTTTCTGGCCACCCCTTTAACTGTTGTAATTGCCTTCAAGTTCTACTCTAGGACTTCTTAGCATAGAGACACTTAGGAACTATTTTCTGGTTGAGTTTACTTTCTTATTGTGGCATTCTCCATTTTTTAAGACTAGTTGATACAAGATTAAATACAAATTTTGCTTTGAAAAATGCTTAGAAAGAAGAAAATGTGGTTTTCTTTGGGCTTTTACTTCTACATTGAAAAAACTATTTATTCTTAGACCATTTTCTCTCATGCAAGTAGATGGATATTTTGGTGTTGCTAGAAAAAGAGGTGGGAATTGAAAGTTTACATATATATATATATATATATATATATATATATTCAAATTTTATCTGTGTTGAAGGTATCATGCTAAGGATAATAACCCAATTGGAAAGACAAACACTCCATGATTCCACTAAGGGAAGGTCAAGAATGGTGGTTAGCAGGGTCTGGTGGAAGGGGGAATTGCTGTTCAGTGAGAACAGAGTTTCAGTCATGCAAAAATTTCTAGAAATCTGTTGTACAGACACCTGATTAGAGATGAAAGTTCTGAACTGTACACTTGTAAATTTGTTAAACAAGGAAATCTCATTTTAGATGATTTTTACCATAATAAAAACAACCAAACTAGAAATTCACAACAGAAAATTATTGCGTTCAAGCACTTAAATAATAAACAAGGTAGTTAGAGATATCTTTAAAACATTCCTTATTATTTCCAGAGTGCGGTGGCACATACCTGTAATTTCGGAGATTCTGGAAGTTAAGACAGGAAGATCATGAGTTCAAACCCAGACTTAGCAACTTAGCATGACCCTTAATCAACATAGCAAGATCCTCTCTCAAAATAAAAAAAATTAAAAAGAGTTGGTATTAATTAATACAAATTTTGCTTTGAAAAATGCTTAGAAAGAAGAAAATGTGGTTTTCTTTGGGCTTTTACTTCTACATTGAAAAAACTATTTATTCTTAGACCATTTTCTCTCATGCAATTAATTAATTAATTAATTTGTATTAATGCCCAACCCCTGCAGCCGCTGGGTTCAATCCCTGGTACAAAAACCAAAACAAAACAAAACAAAAAACTTGTTTTGAGATTTATGAATCTGATGAGTACCTGAAAGAAATTTCAAGGAACTGAGCAAAATTCAAGTAACTTGATCATTCAGTTAAAAAAAAAAAAAAATGGCAGACTTGTTTATTCTCCAGTATCATTGGTTGGGGCACTAACTAACCTGGAATACGTGAGTGGCATAAATATTTTTAAATTATCATTTTACTCAATCTGTTATCTGAAATTGACATCAAAATGCCAATAGTGAGATATAAAAGGATATAACATGCAATTAGTAATTGTAAAATGTTAGGTTGGCTGTGTTACTATAAGACAAAGTAGAACTCAGATCAAGAAATGGTACAGAGAATAAAGCTTAAAACTACATATTGACAAGGTAGTAAGTAAATTCTTCCAAAAGATATAGAAATTAGTCAACATGTATGCTCCTTAAGCAGAGCTTCAAAATAATTGAAGCAGAAATTGATGGTACTGACATGAGAGTCTGACAAACACTCAAATATAACTAGAGACTTCAACAATCTCCATTAAATAATTTATATAAAATGTCGATGAAAGATCATTAAGTATGTAGAAGACCTGAACACCTTTATCACACAACATAATCTAATTGACAACTTTAAAATACTTTACCCTGTAATAGACCTGTCAAATCATAAAACAAAGCTGAGTAAGTTAAAATGATCAATATTATAGAAATTACAGTTTGGACCCAAACTAATTAAACTAAAAATCATTACCAAATGGTACCTGTAAATTATTCAAATACTTAAAAATTAATAAAATGTTTAAAGATCCTGACATCAGAGAGAAAATGCAAAGGAAATTATGCAACATTTTAAATTGAGTATGAAAACCACAGCATATCAAAATGTATGGGGGGGCTGGGGATGTGGCTCAAGCGGTAATGGTCTCCCCTGGCATGGGGGGGCGCGCTGAGTTCAATCCTCAGCACCACATAAAATAAAATAAAGATGTTGTGTCCACCAAAAACTGAAAAATAAATATTAAAAAATTCTCTCTCTCTCTCTCTCTCTCTCTCTCTCTCTCTTAAAAAAATGTATGGGAAACAAATAAAACTCTACATAGAAGGAAATAGAGAACACACAATGCTTATACCAGAAAACAAGTGTTTTCAAAGAAATAATTTAATCTTCAACTTCAAACAAGCAGGGGAAAACAAACTAAACTAAATGCAAGCCAAAGGTAGAAAAATAAATATTAAAACTGAAACCAATCAAATAGAAAACAGAAGAAGAATACAAAAATAAAATTCTACCAAAAGTTAGTTCTTTAAAATGATAAAAAGTTTAAAAACATCCAGGTAAACATACTAAGAAAAAAATAGAAAAGAAATCAATAGCTAATACAACTCAATTATTAGGGAAAGAAGGGACAACATTCAGATACAACCACGCTCCAATGGTAATATATGCCGCAAGCTTTTCCAAATAAATTTGATGATAAAGGTAAAATATTTCTTAATGGAAAAATTTCTTGAAATGTACAAACTTTTAAAACAAACAAACCAAAAAAAAGTAATATTAGTAGGAACTTATTTTATGAGGCTCACGTTATCTTAACACCAATACCAAACAGAGGCAATACAAGAAAAAAAAATCCAGAATCTAACACCTTTCATGGGCTTGATCATGTAAATGTCCTTCACAAATGAAAAGTAAAAAGAATTTCAGCAATTTTATAAAGAAAAACAAAACATTAACAAGTGAAATGTATCCCAGCAATACCAGATTTTATAGTATTCCAAAATTAAAGATAATTCACCATACCAACAGACAAAAAATATATATCTCAATAAATGTAGAAAAATACTTGATGAAATTCAACTTTTATTCATGTTAAAAATATTCAGCAAAAGAGAATGGAAATGAACTCTCTTAGTGTGGTAAGTGGAGAGTTTAAAGAAGACTGGCATCTTACATAGGTCGAAAGTGTGGATGCTTTCCTCCTGATTCTGGAGACAAGACAAGGCTTAGTAAGGTAGACTTTTAATACTTACAATTTAATACTTTATTTGTGGTAAGATGTAGTCAGTGTAATAGGACAAGAAAAAACAGAAAAGGCAATGAATCAGGAAGTAGAAAATTGGGTTTAATTGAAACTGAAATAATTGTTAACATCCCAAATCACAAGAAACTTTCACGATAGCTATTAAAAATAATAAGTGAGTTTAGTAAGTTAGTAGAATCCAAGGGCAATACAATTCTAGTCATACTTGTATATTCAACCAATGAAGCTGAAAATTTAAAAAAAAATGTACTAATTACAATAGTATCCAAAATGATCAAAATCTTAGAATTAACTATAAGAAAATATGTTCCAGATTAGTATGATAAAATCTAAAAAAATCAATGAAAGAAATAGTGGTTGACTGAATTGGGGAGAGTTACCATATCTATGAATTAGAAGATTCAACATAATGCCACTAAAAATGTAATGGATATTTTTGTAGAAATCTACAAATTGATTCTAATAATCATATGGAAAAACAGAGAACTTAGAAGAGAAAAAAATTGTTTAAAACAAATGTAGTTTGAAATTTGACATTACCTATTTCATTCATTAAGACATTGTGGTATTGGCCTCAGGATAGACAAATATAGATGGAATCAACAGAAGAGTCCAGAAATAAAACCCATACATACATGGTCAGCTGGGTTTTAATAAAGGTACAAAGTTAATTCATTATTTAATACACAATAGAGGAGAAATTTTTTTCCAACAAATGGTACTGGATTAATTTGTTATATGAAATAATAAAAAAGAAAAAAAATCATATATTCTTCACTCTGTATACAGTGTTCAACTCAAAATGAATCAAACATATATAGCTCTATTTTAATAGTCCCAAACTAGAAACAGCCAAAAAGGCCCATCACCTGCAAGCAGATAAATTTTGTGCATGCATACAATGAAATACTACTTAGAAATTTAGAAAGTAACGATACCACATGCAAAAACAAACAAACAAAAATACCGAAAAGCACACAAAGCAAGGAAGTCAGATGAAAAGTTTTACAAAATGTACGATTTCACTTATGCAACATTATTTAACAGGCAAAACCATAGAGATAGAATGCTGATCATGATCATTGATTGAGAGGGCCTAGGGTTGAAGGAAGGAATGGGACTGAAAAGGAGAAAGTATGAATTTTTCAGCATCATGGGGATGGTCTAAATCTAAACTATGATGGTGTTTATACTATTTTAAACATTTGTTGCAACTCACTGAGCTAGTAACTAAAAACAATTAATTTTTCCATGTATAGAATAGGTCACAGTAAAACTCAATACAACTATTTGTACAGCATTTTTTTTTCATATGCTTGGAGCCTCTACTGGGTCTAGGTGTCCTTAAGGTTCCTGAGGGAGACTGTTTCTATTCATTCTTTAAATATTATCTTCTTCAGACATTAATATAAATAGAGACAGAAATATAAAATAAAATAATAATAGTTGCTAAAACTTTGAGATTACCAATATAACCTACCAAATAATTACTGGTGTTAAATTTGAGATTAAAAGTTGAAAATAAAACAAACAACCAAACCAACAAAACAAGCTCAGCACCATTCACCATCCTCTTCTTGACACAGATGACTCGATGTCTGTGCAATTCCTTTCTGGTCACTTCTGGCAGGCCCCAGGACCTCCAACTGACATTTTCAATCATGCTAGTCCATGAGACACTTACCTTGCATATCCATTGTCCATCTCCCAATCATTTCATCAAATACTGGCTCAGATTGTTTTCACCTGATCTGTTGTTTGACTTTCTTAATTAGACTCTAAGCTGAGAAGAGGTCAGGGTGTAACTATAATATTTTAAGAAAAATATTAAAATTTAAAAAATATTAAAGTTTAAAATATTAAAACTATAAATTTTTTGAAACTATTTCTGAAGGAAAAATAAAGAATATATTTTGGTGTTAGTCAGCTTTTTGTTACTGTAAAAAGATATTATGATATCTGTATAAAGATACTAACCCAAATATCAGACATAATAACTGAAAGGAGAAAAGATTTATATTGATTCGGAGTTTGGAAGTTTCAGCCCATGATCCACAGACTCCGTTGCCCTGGGCCTGAAGAGAGGCAAAATATTAGGGATGAAGAGCAACATGGAGGTGACTTCCTCAGCTTGTGGCAGTAGGGGTAAGAGGAAAGGTCAGGAAACAAGATATAATCCCCAAGTAAGTGCCCTCAAGGACTCACCTGCCAAAACCTGCATGGCTGAACGCTAGAAACTGGCAAGGGATGATGGTGGATTAAGAACGACACACAAACACTTATATAGAAAAAGCTGGGACTAAGTGGGACACTGATCTCTGATGAAGGAACAGTGACCTGGAACTAGCTCAGCAAGTTTATTATATTAGTGTTTCACAATCAGGAAGTTAGTGGACATTGTTGTTTGTGCACCAAAATGTCAGAAAACTGGAAACATTTTGTAGCTATTGTATTGTTGCAATGCTAGGAATTTCCTATTTTTATCCTGATGCTCCCAAGAAGCCCATTGCAAAGCAGGTAGGCTTGTAGGTTGGACTCAAGGTCAAGAATGTTATTGTTCTGTATGCAGAACTTTCTCAAGCAGGGCATTACTGTAGCTCCTGGGCAATCCCAGGGCAAAATACAGCCACAGCTTGCAGAAGTCAAAGAACATGATCCAAGTCACTGCTCTCCACACCCTCCCCAACAAGGCCCCACCTCCGGGTTTCCATCACTTCTGTGGTCTACTCAAATCATGACTCCCTCAGGGGATTAATCCATTGGTAAGGTCAGAGCCCTCAAGTGATCTAATCACCTCTCAAAAGCCTACCTCTAAACATGGCCACACTGGACACCAAGTCCCAAAGACTTTGGGGGACATTTCATATCCAAACCATAACATTAGGTGTGTGAAGGCAAGAGGAGATTTTAATCGCATCTCTATTGCATTTTATTTCACACCTCCTCCCACCTGGCTCCTTCCCCATAAAAATCTCAAGCAGGTTCCTATAACTAAGAGATGTGCTGCTGTGATTTCTTTGTCTTGCATTACTTTGCAGTCTATTCAGCACAGTTAGGCTTTTATTGTTCCATTTGAGTCTACTTGCCCTAAATACTTTCCTTTCCCCATTGTCTGCAATTTGGCAAAAAAAAAGCTTTCAGAACTCATCCCTCCTTAAATTCTGTACAATTTCAGAATGTCATTTTGCAGTTGAGTTAACATTTTCAGTTCATAAAATGCAGAGTCAAGGATCAAAGACTACACACCATACCCGGTCAATGTAATATCTCTCTCTCTCTCTCTCTCTCTCTCTCTCTCTCTCTCACACACACACACACACACACACACACACACACACACACACACACACACACTCCAGAAAAAAAAAAAGAAAAATTGCTTTAATGCTACCTTACTCTATTATAAACAATATTATTCTATATTATTCTATCTACACTATTAAGACACTGATTTAGAAAACCAACTACCAACTGGCATCTGGTAGAACTCAAAAGATAAATGGCAGAATAAATATTCTACTTCTTCCATTCCAAATTATCTCTAGGTTTGATCAGTATGATTTACTTTAAAAATTTATTATAGTGTTAATAAGTCAAATCATTAAATATATAGAATATATAGAAGTGAAACAAAGTTTTTAGTTTTTCTAATCTGTATTTTCTGATATGAAGCCTTAAAATGTGTTGACTCTTTTTAAATTGTTAACACAAAAAAGAAAAAAAAGAAAAAGAGAAGAAGAAAACCACAGAATGAGAGGTTGTGAGAATTAATACTAAAAATTATTTCCTTCTTGGTGTTAACATATAGTCTTGTGTTTTTATTTTCCTTTTGATTTTGTGTTCTGTAACTATTTCATTCAATTTAAAAATTTATTTTGTGACCTTTGGCAAGCATTTTAAATATAAATGCTATCAATATACCTGTATTTCCTTTGTTTCTAGACATTTTGTTGCAGAGGAAATTATTTTATTAATATTAATAAGCCGTTTATTTCTAGCTTTCCATTTTAAATAATATATTCTCTTATGCCTACTTTAATGTTCTTTTATAGCTATTCTTTAGTTCATTTGGAATTCATTTTCATGATTTTTTTCTAATTTTTAGTGACAAGAAATTCAGTGTTTCAACATATAGCAAATTCATTAGCAGTGATTTTAAAGAAATAGTCTCAACCATTTATTATGTGTGTTTCTAATATTTTTGTCTTGTGGTCTAGTTTTTCTTAGTAATATCTATTAGATGTTAGAAATTACCATTTTATCATGCATTAGTATAAGTACTTTTTTTCTCTTTTTATTTATTTTTATAATTGCTGATATGGAACTCTCTTTTTACTCCTGATCTTAGTAGATTATTTGGAATATACACACTAGTAGATTATTGTTTTCTATATTTGTTAAATACGTTTTATATATAACAATAATATTCAATTACGAAGCCTGACCAAGAAAATGACATTTTTCAGTTTGTTCATCCTTATTTAACTCCACATCCCACCCATGAACAATCATAATCTTCATGTTTTTGTTCTACTTTCATGTTCTTCATTATTTTATTTAAGCAAATCATTTCAATGTGTGTCCATAAAGAATTTATAGTTTATGTAGACTATTCATTTATTTGCTTCTGATAAATGAAAGGATGGTGTATGTCTCATCACACAATTTGAATCTCTCAATGTGATTGATGGTTTTGTGGTTCATTCACATTGCTAAAGTTAAACATCTTTCTTGTATGTATGGATTGTGCATCCTCTTCTGTGATATTTTTCTGTTTTGTTTTATGTGTTTATTTTTAACTTGGTTCTATACAGCAATTCTGAACATTTCATATAATTTCTGTTACAGATCTTCAGTTGGTCATTGTGTTGCAAATATCTTCCATTCCTGTGCTACTAATCTTTTTGCTCTGTTCATGATCAGTGAACAGACATTTTTAACTTGAAAGAAACTGAATTATTATTTCATTTTATAGTTTACACTTTGTATAACAAATTAAGCCATAAAATCTTATATGCAGTTGTCTATGTTTTTTTTTTTTTTTTTGCAATTGACTTTAGCATGTATATCTATAATCCAGTTAGACTGATTTGAAAATGGGTGTGTAAGGATTTTTGTTACTAGTTTGAATCTTATTTTATTTATAAAATATGGCTACGAGTTTTCCAGCATGAAACATTGAAACATTCAACTTTTCCTTCTGAAATACACTGTTAATATTTTGGTCTTTGTTTCTAGACTTCCTATTATGTTTCCATAAATGTTATGTTTCAATTCTGATGGGAGTATATCAATCTCTCAAATACTATAGCTTAATAACTCTCCTTCATATATTCTAAGGCTTCTCTTCACAATCTGTCTTGTTCACTGGTAGACCTTTGAACTTCTACATAAATTGATGAATACAGAATTGGTGAATACACAGTCCCATATATACCAGGTGTACACACTTATGTGTACATATGTGCACAAACCATTAACATTTTTTTTCTATTAAATTTAACTAAATCTACATATGAATGTGGGGTAGTTCAACATTTTATTATATGAAGTCACCAATCTATGGATACGATATCTTATAAATGTTTTCCACAACAGTTACTAATATGGCATTATGTAAAAATGTGGATGTGTAACCAATGTGATTCTGCAATCTGTATTTGGGGTAAAAATGGGAGTTCATAACCCACTTGAATCTAATGTATGAAATATGATATGTCAAGAGCTTTGTAATGTTTTGAACAACCAATAAAAAATATATCTGTAAACCAGAAAAAAAAATTAAAAAATAAATAAATAAATATCAACCTTCTAAATAAAAATACAAAAATAAATAAATAACAAGATTTAAAATAAAAAAACAATAAATTGTGTATATCATCCTGAAAAAAATTTATATATAAAGGTATTAAATATCTTTTGACAGATCTATAAATAGTTGTCTTATGCATTAGAAACTAATATAAATAGCATATTTTATCCTATTTTCCAAATATAAGGCCAAGCACAGTAACATATTCCTGTAATCCCAGCAACTTAGAAGTCTGAGAGAAGTGGATTGTAAGTTTGAATTCAGCCTCAGCAACTTAGACCCTGTCTCAAAATAAAAAGTAAATAAATAAATAATAAATCAAATGTGGCTCAGTGGTTAAGCCCACCTGGGATTCACTCCTGTACCAAAAAACAAAATAAAATAAAACCAAAACAAATATCTTTACTAATGAATAGTGATACACTCTACTTGAAGATATTGTTATTTACTTATTTATGTATATGCTTCATTTTTTAGAATAGCTTCAAGTTTATAGAGCAATATAGCAGATGGTACAGAATGTTGCTGTATTTTCCCTCATCCTGAGTACTAATTATTCTCATATTAAAGTCTTACATTGGTGTAATACATTTGTTTTAATTACTGCACTGATATTAATACACAGTTATTAATAAAAGTTTATTTTTTCTGATTTCTTCAGATTTTACCTAATGCATTTTTCTGCCCTAGGATCTCATTCAGGATATCACATTATACTTAGCTCTATGTCTCCTTAGGTCCTCTTTGCTATGACATTTTCTCAGACTTCCCTTGTTTTCGATGACTTTAATAATTGATCTTATGTTTCCTTTCAGATACGTTGTAGGATGCCCTCCTTTTGAAATATGTTTGAATTGTCCAATGTTAGGGTTATTATTAGTATATTATATGGTATTAGATCAGGATGTAACAGAACTTATTAGTTAATTTTTTTTTTTTTTTTGTATAGGGATATCTAATTGTTCCAGCATAGTTTTTGATAAACTTTACCAAATCTCACATTTCATAACTTTGGAAATTTAGTGAAAATCAGTTTACCAAGAATGTGAAAAAAATATTTCTGAGTTCTCATTAGTTTTCCATTGTTTTATAGGTGTATTCGTGCACAAACACCAAATTCTCATATTCACTGTAGCTTTACACTTGTTTAATATATAAGGCACTAAATAATTTTGATGAATTATTTCTAAATAATTTTGATGAATCTGGGTGCTTTGAATTTCCCATTGAAATTTAGAATTAGCTCATCAGTTTCTATTAAAAAGCCTGCACCAAACTTTTTTCCAATGTTCATATTATAATTACAGAAAATTTGAGAGGAAATCTTCATTTAATAATATCAACCCTTCCAATTCATCTTCTGTTACTTGTTTCTATTTTATTTTCTTTTTGATTGTATTGTAATGAAATTATTTTCTGAGTTTTAATTATGGATTTTTCATAGCTAGTTTATACGGTTGACATTTGTAAAACATTTATCTTTGTGACTTTGGTAAACTTGCTTACCAATTCTAGTAGTGTTATTATTTTTACTCATTTCAAAATAGATTCCTTAGAATCTGCATATCAATCAGATCATGCTGCCTCTAAATACAACTATTTTGCTTTAATTTTTGGACTCTGAATACCTTGCTCCCACTACTGTATTGCCTACAACCTCAAAACGGCATTGCCTAGAAGGGGTGAGAACCCATACCATGCGTTATTCCTAACCTTAAAGAATCATATCTTGGCTGTGGTCTTGTAAAGGACTGAGGAGCAGGAAAGAGAGGCTGCAGGTGGGCAGACATTACCTTCATTTTGATTGCTGCACGCTCAAGGCAGCAGGTGAAATTGCTTGAGGACAACACTTCATTGTATTTAAGAAGTTGCTGCTTCCTGTCGGGGCCCTTCCACCATGATGTTGTGCCTCATCTTGTACCCAGAGTAACGGACTCTGCCAACCTTGGACTAAACCTCAGAAACCGTGGGCCAAAATAAACTTTTCCTCTTTTCAGTTGTTCTTGTTGGGTGTTTTGGTTATGGTAATGCAAAACTGTCATCTTCCTTCTCCTCCTTTTTTGGTAAATTGTAAAAGCCTGGATTTAAACACCAAAATAGGGTAGAGTTAGTTGCCTACCTGAGTGCTAAGATGTCTGCAATCACCTAGGTTCTATTTGATGTAACAATTTACCCCCTGGCGATATTGCTTATAGCTACAATGGTCTTTTATGTACTTCCTTTTTTTTGTATTATTAAATGCTGAAAAGATATCTTTGTTCCATTTTTGAGAACTAAAGAGAAAGACATCTTATGTCTCTTCTTTGAAGGAAGTGGGGGGTTCTGTAGAAAGAGTAGAATCCATGCTTTTGTCAGAGAGAAGAAAAACTTAAATCTCAGTAGTTTTTCATTTACCATTGAATCAGTAAATATTTTGTCGAGTACATTCTTTGAGAATACACTCAATGTGGGTTATGTGGTAATTTCTCAGTAGACAGATGGTTTTTGTATTGTTTTCTTGTTTGTTAATTCACCTGCATCTTCTATCCTTGACTCCTCTGGTTATATACTGTTGTATACAACAATAATTATATTTTTAAATTATGCTAACCATGGTTGCTGTGTGTTAAGGAAATGAGGGTATTTTTAGTAGTTTCTGATTTATGCATTCAGCTAAAACATTAAGCAGAACAATAAGAATTGCCATTTTAGGGAATCACAATAGAAAGAAGAAAAATTAAAGCAAAAATCATTAAAAGATATTGATTCTGGAGAATGGAACTAGGATGAGGAGAGTTGGAATAGAGAATGTGACTATTTTTTAGAAGGCATTCTAAGTGTTTTGTAAGCTTATACATGCATTTTACTTATTATAAAAATATACAAAAATAAATACTCCAAATCACATAGCACATATTTAAACAACTGAGTCAATTTTCATCCAATTAAGGGGTTCCATTATTGCTCTGTGGAAAAATGTGTGTGTTCTGAACCACTTATTTGAAATTTAATCACAATCATCTGGTCATTTTAATTATGTGGATATGTACTTTGCCTATTTTAATCTCTCAAACTTTTTTTTGAAAAGGATTATTTCTACAGAAAGCCTGGAGAGCAGGACAATGAATAAAACTGACCCTTCAACAAAACTTGCTATTTGGAGACATTTACCACATTTAATCCCCTCATGCATATACAATTCATGCCTGGGTATGTGTGTTTGTGAGCAAATTGTAAGCATTGCATTTCACTTTTCATACTGCAGCAAGTGCCTTCTTAGAATAATGATAACTTCCTATAAAATCACATCATCACACAATTTCAATGAAATGCTGTTATCATCACTTATAAATTCACATTCAAGTCTCTTTCAGTCATACTGAATGTGGTTTCTCTTGTCTTTTTCAAAGTTCCTCACCCAAGAATAGTTTATAGTTATTTGTTATATTTAAGCTACTACTATTTGAAAGAATATATATATATATATATATATATATATATATATATATATATATATATTTATTATCTTGTATTTATTGCCTCGTTAGTCCTAAATCTAGAACATTCTCCATGTTTCTTCTCATGGTTTTCTTTTGAGATACCTAAGCCAATTATTTTTTATAATCTAACACATTATGAATTTGCCAGAGCACTACTGATGATTACTACTGTATTACAGTAAATATTTGAGAGCAAGGATGCAATATAAGTGACACAGAGTTCTGGTACTTTGTCAGGAGGCATATCATTTTAGAATGTTCCAAACTTAGTGATGCCAAATTTGATTATTTGGAGAAACTGGTAAACACCAGATATCTCCATTTGAATGGCATATTGTCCCCTATTAAGTACAAATTTCAAGCAATCTGTGGGGCAATATTTTGAGACAATGTGATGTCCTATTCCCCTGTGACTTTTCACCAAATATTTTTGCATATATCACCACCCTTTCTTAAGTATTAGTTCAGTAGATCCATGATCTTTTGTAATTATAACAATTTTTTCTTATGTACATGGCTTTTCATTTTCTGGGAAAATGTTATCTTTCTTCCAAGCTAATATTACACTTTCCTGCCTCAGATTTAAAATAAGCTATGTGTATAATAGTTAAGTGATATTTAAAGGAAATGGTGTTTTAGAAATAAATTTGTAGGTTAGGTGATTGCATTTAAGATATATCAAAAGATATAAAGTTTGTATATTTTGGCTGGGGATACAACTCAGTAGCAGAATATTTGCCTATCATGCATAAGGTCCTGGGTTTGATCTCCTAAACTGAAAAGAGTCTGCATATTTATATTTAAGCATATGAATATTTGAGTGTATACTGAGATTTCCAAGTCATATTTAATATGGAAGGCCTTTTCCTTTCTTTCTTTTTTAGAAAAAAAAAATCTGTATTTTCTTTCATAGTTAAAATCTTGGTTATTAGTAACATTAATAAATTCACTATTTTCATATTACAATATTCACAGAATGATTTCAGATTTAAAACACCAATATTACTTCTAAAATAAACTAGCTAATTAAACTTTGATTTATTCATGATTGTTCTCCCTTATGGTGTAGCCCACTAAAGATATGAAAGAACTTTGCTAATTTTAAGATTTATTAGATTTATTTGAGAAGAAGAGAACAATCAACAGCATTCCACTTACCCTCCAAAGAAGAAAAGTAAATGGATTAAATGTAAGTCAGGTTCTTTTCTGGAATGTTTCCTGAAGTTGGGGGCAAATAACTCTCATACTATCTGAAAAGAGAAAGACTCCTTCTGGGAAATATAGTACCTGGGGGCTGACTTGAAGGGCAGAAGCTACCAGACAGTGCTTATGTTGGTGAGATTAGTTAGCAATATTTCATGAATGGCTAAAAGACAGTTGTGTACTTGCATGGGGGATGTTAGACATAGAGAGGGTTGACCTTCAGGAAGGTTTTCCCTGTGAGATTTTTGAGCTTCTCCTCTGATAATGATTGTGAGTCGATGCCGGTCTTGTTCAATCTTTTTTCTTTCATATACAAAACAAAAGCCTTACTCTGTAGAGGAAGAGAATGATAACTACAGCGTTGGAATCTGGTGAAAACCCATTGCAGCTTGGAAGTATTATATAGGGGGAAAAGATAAAAAAGGCTCCATCCATGGGAGAAAGGCCCAAATACTTGATATGCTCTACATTACCACTGAAGAAGGAACAGACATTCACTTGAAGACCAAAACTCCAAGTCAGAGTTTCATGGTGCTGACTTATAATTAAGACTTAATCAAAATACTGAAGAATGCTGCACCATCGCTATGACAAGAGCTAGAAGGAAGAACAAGAAAATACAATTGAGGTAGATTGGAGATCAGTAAGAGAAAGATTCTACTTACAAGTCTCACACACACACACACACACACACACACACACACATACACACACAGCTGAAATATTAAAAGCAAGAAAAAAAATAGTGAAATTTATCTGTATAGTTAGTACATGTATCAAATACAAGGCATCAGAGCATAAATAATACAAAAATACATACAAGCATGATATGTGGTGCATTTAAAGTTCTGTTATTAACATCAATAAAATTTATCCTCCAATCAAGCATTGATCAGATTAACATAAATTCTTAATCTAAAGGCTTAGAGAAGGAACATCTTACTCATCTAATGACCTACATAATATTTCCAGCCTTCAGTGAGGTAAAAAATACATAGGAAAAAAATAAAGAATATGAAGAAACAACACAAGTACCCAAATCAAATCAAGACATATCACAAATATAAGAATTATCAGACATATTCTATAACAACTTCCTTAATATATTAAAGGTCATAATGGAAAAGATAAACTCTATGCAAAATCTGATAGATAAACTTACCTCAAGGATAAAACTGTGAGGGAAAAAAACAAAAAATAAGACAAGCACTTTAATGTCATTTTTCACTGAGAGCATCATCAATAGATTCAATATAGCAAAGCCAAGAATCATTGAACCTAAAATTAGATCTGTCACCCAACATGAAAACCAAATATCACAGGAAAAAAGCAACATATAAGTGTTATGCAGCAATTTAAACCATTGTAAATTTCATGAATATGGAATTTAAAGAGACAATGGGACAGAAAAATACTTAAAAAATATGACAGTCAAAAGTTTCCAAAATTAATGATAAATTCCAAACCAAAAGTGCAAAAAGCTCATAAAACATGAAGTTGAGCAAGTAACAAATATATTTTTGCCTCAATATGTCACATTAAAATGTTAAAAATTAAACAAAGAAAAATTATTGAAAGCAGCATGAGTCATGGTAACACACTGACTATAGAAGAAAGTGACAAAAATTATAGGTTATTTATAGATAGAATTCACATGAGTGAGAAGAAAATAGAAAATTATTTTAAAATGATAAAATTTTAGGATTATTAAGAAAAAACATTGCACATCAAGAATTATATGCCCAAAGTAAATTGCCTTCAAACATGAGGAAGAAATAAAGGTTATTTTAAAGAAATGGAATTTGAAGCAATCAATTACCAAGAAACTATTCTACAAAGAATGATAGTGGAAGTTTATCAATAAGAAGTAATATGATATGGATCAGAAACTTTATTTTATTTTTTAATGATATTTAAATTTTTATTTGTTCTTTTTAGCTATACAAGACAGTAGAGTGTTTTTTTGGGGGGAGATATATATATATATATATATTAGAGTGGCTTCCCAATCTTATGGTTTGTACATGATATGGAGTTATACTGGTCATGTATTAATATAATGAGCATAGGAAAATTATGTCTAATTCATTCTCCTGTCTATCCTATTACTATCCCCTCTCCTTGGTCTTCATTACTTATGTCTAATCCATTAAAAATCTATTCCTCTCCTCCATATTCTGTATTAGCATCCAAATATCAGAGATTACATTTGCCTTTGGTATTTGAGGATTGGCTTACTTCACTTAGCATGAAAGTCTCCAGTTCCCTCCATACCAACAGATGTCCTAAATTCATAGTTCGGAATGGCTGATTAATACTCCATTGTATGTATACACAACAATTTTCTTTATCCATTATTCTGTTGGAGGGCACCTAGGTTGGTTCCATAGTTTAGTTATTGTGAATTGAGATGCTATAAACTTTTCATGTGGCTGTGTCACTATAGTATGCTGATTTTAAGTGCTTTGGGTATATATCAAGGAAGAGATAACTGGGTCATACCATGGTTCCATTTCAAGTTCTCTGAGTAATCTCCATACTGCTTTCCAGAGTGGTTGCACCAATTTGCAGTCCCAACAGCAATGTTAAGTGTACATCCCCCCCCCACACACACACATCCTTGCCAACATTTATTGTTACTTGTATTGCTGATAATTTTCATTCTGATTGGAGTGAGATGAAATCTCAGTGTTGTTTTAATTTGCATTTCTCTAATTGCTAGTGTTGTTCAACATTTTTTTCATGTATTTGTTGACCAAAAGTATGACTTCTCCTGTGAAATGTCTATTCAGTTTCTTTGCCCACTTTGCTCATTTATTGATTGGATTATTTGGTTTTTAATTTTTGATTGATTTTTTTTTGCAGGTGTTTGGTTTTTAGAGTTCTTTATCTATCCTAGAGATTAATGCTCTATCTGAGGTGCAGGTGGCAATGATTTTCTCCAATATTTTGGGCTCCCTCTTCAGGTTCTTAATTTGTTCCTTTGCTGTAAAAAGCTTTCTAGATTGATACCATCAAATTGCTGTTTATTGATTTTACTTTCTGCACTTTAGAAGTCTTTTTAGGAATTTGGTTCCTAAGCCAACATGACAGAGCATTGGGCCTGCATTCTCTGTTGATAAGCATAGGGTCTGGTCTAATACCCAGGTCCTTGATAAATTTTGAGCTGATTTTTATGAAGGTTAGACATAGGAATTTCAATTCATTTTGCTATATATGTGGATTTTTAATTTTCCTAGCATTATTTGTTGAAGAGGCTATCTTTTCTCCAATGTATGTTTATGGTGCCTTTGTCTAGTATGAGATAACTGTATTTATGTGGGTTTTTCTCTGTGTCTTCCATTCTGTACCATTGGTCTTCACGTCTCTTGATGTCAATATTATGCTGTTTTTGTTACTGTAGCTCTGTAGTATACTTTAATTTTTGATATTGTGATGTATCCTGCTTCACTTTTTTCACTGATGATTGCTTTGTCTATTCTGGGCCTTTTAGTTTTTCAAATGAATTTCTTGACTGCTTTTTTATTTCTATGAATCATGAATTTGAATTTTAATAGAAATCACACTAAGTCTATATAGCGCTTTTGGTAGTATGGCTATTTTCACAATATTAATTCTGCCTATGCAAGAACATGGAGGATTTTTCATATTCTAAGGTCTTCTTCAATTTCTTTCTTTAGTGGTAGAGTGTCTTTCACCTCTTTGTTGGATTGATTCCCAAATATTTTATTGTAGCTATTATTAATAAAATAGTTTTCATAATTTCTCTTTCAGTTGATTAATTACTGTTGTATAAGAATGCAGTTGATTTATGGGCGTGTTAATTTTATGCCCTACAACTTTGCTAAATTTATTAATGAATTCTAGAAGTTTCCTCTGGAATTTTGTGGGTCTTCTAAAAATAGCATCATGTTGTCAGCAAATAGAAACAGTTTGAGCCTCTCTTTTCCTGTTTGTATCCTTTTAATTTTATGTTTCTGCCTAATTGCTTTAGCTAGAGTTCCAAGGAATATGTTGAATAGAAGTGGTAAAAGAAGGTCCCTATCTCTTGTAGTTTTTAAAGAGAATGCTTTAAATTTTTCTCCATTTAGAATGATATTGGACTTGCGTTAAACAGATAGTTTTCAAGGTTGTGGTATGTTCCCTAGCTTTTTTGTGTTTTATGTGTTTTGATCATGAATAAATGCTGTATTTTGTGAAATGATTTTTCTGCCTCTATTGAGATAATTATGTGATTCTTGTTTTTAAGTTTATTAATGTGACAAATTATGTTTATTGGTTTCTGTATGTTAAAACAACCTTACATCAGTGGGATGAACCCCACTTGATCATGATGCACTATCTTTTTAATATGTTTTTGTATCTGATTTG
The DNA here is from genome assembly GCF_021218885.2 of Marmota monax. NCBI lineage: Eukaryota > Metazoa > Chordata > Mammalia > Rodentia > Sciuridae > Marmota > Marmota monax. The sequence continues at coordinate 15,361,238 of NW_026693934.1, read as the reverse complement.
CTGTATTTTATTGATAATTTTTACATCTGTGTTCATCAGGGATATTGTTATGAAGTTTTCTTTCCTGATGTGTCTTTGTCTGGTTTTGGTATTAGGATGATTATAGCTTCATAGAGTGAATTTAGAAGGGTTCCCTCCTATTCTATTTTGTGGAATGATTTGAGGAATATTGGTGTTAGTCTGCTGAGAATTCATCTGGTCTGGGCATTTCTTTGTTGGTAGACTTTTGATGGTGTCTTCAATTTCATTGCTTGAAATTAATCTGTTTCAATGGTGTATGTCCTCCTGGTTTAATCTGGGTAGGTTGTATGTTCATAAAATTGCCAATGGCTTCAGGATTTTCTATATTATTAGAGTACAAATTTTCAGAATAGTTCTGATTATTGTCTGTGTTTCAGTTGTATCCTTCATGATAGTTCCTTTTTCATCATTAATTTTAGTCACTGGAGTCTACTTTTTCTCTGTCTTTGCTTGGCTAAGGGTTCATCAATTTTGTTTATTTTTTCAAAGAATCAACTTTTTTTGTTTCATCAATTTTTTTTGAATTATTTTTCTTTTATTTTTATTGATTTTTAGCTGATTTTAATTATTTTTTGTCTTCTACTGTTTTGGGTGTTGACTTGTTTTTCTTTTTCTAGGGCTATGAAATGTAATGTTATGTTATTTATTTGGTGACTTTCTATTCTTTTAATAAATGAGCTAAATGCAAGGAATTTTTCTCTTGATTCATACCAGAGATTTTGATATGTTGTATTGCTATTCTCATTTACCTCTAAGTATTTATTTTTTTTATTTCACCCCTGATTTCTCCTGCTATTCATTGGTGATTCAATAGCATGCTATTTCTTCTGCAGGTGTTAGAGTAGTTTCTAGTTTTTTATTTTATTGTTAATTTCTAATTTCATTCATTATGATCTGATAGAATGCAAGATAGTATCTTTATTTTTTATATTTGCTAAGAGTTTCTTTGTGGCCTAAGATATGGTCTGTTTTAGAGTATGATCTTCATGCTGCTGAGAAAAAATATGCTCAGTCATTGATGGATGAAATATTCTATATATGTCAGTTAAATCTAAATTATTAATTATATTTTTTAGTTCTATAGCTTCTTTATTTTGTTTTTGTTTAGAGAATCTATCCAGTGGTGAGAAAGCTGTGTTAACATCTCCCAATTATTGATATTGTGTTGGGGTCTATTTGATCCTTGACATTGAGAAGGTCTGTTTGATGTACATAGATGCTGCATTGTTTGGGGAATAAACACTTACGTTGTTATTTTTTGTTGATGTACAATTTCCTTAAGCATGTCCTTTTTTTTTCTTTTGATTAATTTTGGCTTCAAATCCACTTTATCTGACATGTGGATAGAAACCCCTGTTATTTAGAAGATCCATGTTAATAATATGCTTTTATCTTCAGTCTGTGGATGTCTATGCCTATGAAGTGAATCTCTTGGAGATAACATGTTGTTGGGTCTTATTTTTAATCCAATCTGCTAGTCTATGTCTTTTTTATAGATAAGTTTAGGCCATTTATATTGAATGTTCTTGACAAATGATTTTTATTCCCTATCATTTTTATTTATTTCTGGTTTTTAATTTGAATTAGGTTCTCCTTTGATTAACTATTCTTCTATGTAATTTCTTCCTTTTTCACTTTTTATTTCTTCTTCATGAAATATTTTTATTGAGGATGTTTTATAGTGTAGACTTTTTAGTTGTAAATCCTCTTATCTTTTGTTTATCATGGAAAATTTTTATTTCATCATCAATTCTGAAGCTTAATTGTGCTGGGTATAGTATTCTTGGCTGTTATCCATTCTCTTTCAGTGCTTCATATATATTATTCCAAGAACTCCTCACTTTGAGGGTCTGGGTTGAAAAATCCAGATTTTTTTCTCTGTCATTTTTTTCTAAAAGCCTTTAAAATTCCATTCTTATTCTGTATGTTAGGTATTTTCATAACAATGTGCCTTTGTCTGTCTTAATTTTGTATATTTGGGGTCCTGTAAGCCTCCTGTATTTGATTTTCCATTTTATTCTTCAAGGAATTAGGGAATTTTCTGATATAATTTCATTGAAAAGATTTTACATTCCTTTGGTTTATATCTCTGATGCTTCATTTATCCTGATAAATTTTTAATTTGGTCTTTTCTAGTTATCCCATCTTTCTTGGAAGTTCTTTTCATAGTCTCCTAACATCTTTTCTCCATGGTCAACTTTATTTCCAAGATTATGTATTTTCATTGCCTGAAACTCTGTCTTCCAAGTGGTCTAGTCTGTTGTGCTTTCCATTGAATTTTTAATTTGGTATATTGATTTCTTTACTTTGAGGATTCTGCTTGATTTTTTTCCCAATATCTCTACCTCTTTATTGAAGTGATCTTTCACGTCCTGTATTTTCTCTCTATTTCACTAATTACATAATCCTTTACCTTGCAGGTTAGTTTAATTATGTACATTCTAAACTCCTTCTCTGACATTTCTTCCACTGTGGTGTCAATGGATTCTGTTCTTGAAGTACCTTGGAGCAATCTGTTTCCTTGCTTTTTCAGGTTGTTTGTTTGTCTACCTGTCTAACTGTACAGATCTGAGGCAATAAAGTTTCTACCCCATGGACTTATGTGTTTCTGAAAATTTCTAATACCTCACAATCTAGGGGGATATGAATAATAACAGCCAATGCAAACATTATACAGTATTAAACCAAATAGTTGCTGCTATGATGTGTACAATTTTAATTGTCACCATAAACAAATTACTTGATCAATTACTTGATTACAATAAAAACAGTAAGTTTGGAAATATGTTTAAAATACTGAATGGTGGACACATAGAGAATAGACATGATGTAGGATGTGATGATTCTGAGGGAGGAGAAGATAGAAATAAAAAAGAAGACTGACTGAACAATAGAGATTGCCTGTTAGCAGAAGAGAGAAAGAGACTGCAGGTGTGGTGGCATATACCTGTAATCCCAGTGGCTTAGGAGGTTGAGGCAGAAGGATTGCACAATTTCAGAGATAGCCTCAGCAAAAGTGAGGCACTAAGCAACTCAGTGAGACGCTGTCTTAAAAAAAAAAATACAGAGTGGTACACGGGCGTGGTAGGAGGGGCAGGGAAGAGCCGCCGCCCGTGCCTGCAAGGTAAGCAGACATGCAACAGACTGGTGGGTCAGGCCCAGCTGCCTGCCAGCGTGGTACACACGTCACCCCAACTGGAGTAGGGGCAGAGCAGAGCCGCCACCCGTGCCGGAAAGGTGGGCAGACCTGCGACCGACCTGTGGAACAGACCCAGTGGCCGGCCGGGGTGGTAGGCACATCACCCCAATTGGAGTAGGAACAGAACAGAGCCTTCGCCTGCGCCCGGAACAGGCCCAGAGGTCTGCGGGTGTGGTAGACAAGTCACACCAATTGGAGGGGGGGCAGAGAAGAGCGCCCGCCGGCACCTGCAGGGTAGGCAGACCTGCAACTGACCGGCAGATCAGGCCCAGTGGCCTGCCGGCGTGGCACACTCATCACCCCAATTGGAGTAGGGGCAGAACAGAGCTGCCGCCCACGCCCGGAACAGGCCCAGTGACCTGCCGGCGTAGTAGTCACGATACTCCAATTGGAGTAAGGAGAGAGCAGAGCCGCTGCCCGCGCATTCAAGCTATGCAGACCGCCGCCCGAGCCTACAAGGGAGACTTTTCAACTATATAAGAGCAATATAAATATATAGGGGAAAAAAACATTTCAAAAACACAACCGTTTCACCAAGCATAAAGAAACGCAAGCAGTATGAAAAGACAAGGAAAGAAAGGACCACAAGCAATGAAGGTCAACTCAACTTTAGAAGAGGTAACAGCTGCAGCAGATGGAATGTCAGATAAAGAATTCAGGATATATATGCTTCAGATGATCTGGAGTATCAAGGAAGACATTAGACAGCAAAATCAGACAATGAAAGATCACTTCGACAATGAATTACACAAACAAATCCAGGAAGCAAAGGATCCACTATACAGGGAGATAGAGGTTATAAAAAACAAACAAACAGAAATCCTAGAAATGCAGGAAGCAATAAACCAACTTAAAAACTCAATGGAGAATACTACCAGCAGAGTAGAACACTTAGAAGATAGAACATCAGACAATGAAGATAAAGTATTTCAACTTGAAAAGAACATAGACAGCTCAGCAAGACTGTTAAGAAACCATGAGCAGAACATCCAAGAAATATGGGATAACATTAAGAGACCAAACTTAAGAGTCATTGGGATACAGGAAGGGACAGAGTTTCAAACCAAAGGAATGAGCAATCTATTCAATGAAATAATACGAGAAAACTTCCCAGACTTGAAGAATGAGACAGAATCCCAAATCCTAGAAGCCTACATCCTGGGAACAAATCTTTACTCCTCACACTTCAGATAGAGCCCTAATATCCAGAGTATACAAAGAACTCCAAAAATTAGACAATAAGATAACAAACAACCCAATTAACAAATGGGCCAAGGACCTGAACAGACACTTCTCAGAGGAGGACATACAATCAATCAACAAGTACATGAAAAAATGCTCACCATCTCTAGCAGTCAGAGAAATGCAAATCAAAACCACCCTAAGATACCATCTCACTCCAGTAAGATTGGCAGCCATTAGGAAGTCAAACAACAACAAGTGCTGGCGAGGATGTGGGGAAAAGGGTACACTTGTACATTGCTGGTGGGACTGCAGATTGGTGCAGCCAATTTGGAAAGCAGTATGGAGATTGCTTGGAAAGCTGGGAATGGAGCCACCATTTGACCCAGCTATTCCCCTTCTTGGTCTATTCCCTAAAGACCTAAAAAGAGCATGCTACAGGGACACTGCTACATCGATGTTCATAGCAGCACATTTCACAATAGCAAGACTGTGGAACCAACCTAGATGCCCTTCAATAGACGAATGGATAAAAAAAAATGTGGCATTTATACACAATGGAGTATTACTCTGCATTAAAAAATGACAAAATCATAGAATTTGCAGGGAAATGGATGGCATTAGAGCAGATTATGCTAAGTGAAGCTAGCCAATCCCTAAAAAACAAATGCCAAATGTCTTCTTTGATATAAGGAGAGTAACTAAGAACAGAGTAGGGACGAAGAGCAGGAGAAGAAGATTAACATTAAACAGGGATGAGAGGTGGGAGGGAAAGGGAGAGAGAATGGGAAATTGCATGGTAATGGAAGGAGACCCTCAGGGTTATACAAAAGTACATACAAGAGGAAGTGAGGGGAAAGGGAAAAATAATACAAGGGGGAGAAATGAATGACAGTAGAGGGGGTAGAGAGAGGAGAGGGGAGGGGAGGGGAGGGAAGGGAGGGGGGATAGTAGAGGATAGGAAAGGCAGCAGAACACAACAGACACTAGTATGGCAATATGTAAATCAATGGATGTGTAACTGATGTGATTCTGCAATCTGTATATGGGGTAAAAATGGGAGTTCATAACCCACTTGAATCAAAGTGTGAAATATGATATATCAAGAAATTTGTAATGTTTTGAACAACGAACAATAAAAAATTAAAAAAAAAAAAAAAACGAATCAATACTAGAACATTTCACTTGAAAGAAGTTCATTCACTGGTTCTTAAAAAAGTTGCATTTGCTTGTTTGTTTTGGGCATCCCCCGGGAGGAAGATTAAAATACTGCAAAGTTTTTAAAAGTCAAAAAAAAAATACAAAATAGAGGTGGGGATGCCGCTCAGTGTTTGAGTGCCCATGAGTGTAATCCCTGGTAACCCGCAGCCCCCCCAAAAAAAAGCAGGGGGAAGAGAGAAAGTGAATCAAGGGAAATAGATATGTGAGACAAATATATAGAGATGTATAGAAAAGATTTTAAAAATTAAAAATATGGGAATACAAAAGATAACTGAAATGTGCTATTCAAATATTCTAGTCCTCATAATACTGTTCCATGAAAAACAACTGGCTTTAAAAATGCCAGAAATAGAAAAAAAAAAACACATATGAATAAGTGTAAATATCCACAGACCATTAAGGTCACAATTAAATAGAGAATAAGAAATGAAAATAAAAAATCTCAATAAAAAGTTAATGAATTTTTTTCCAATGGAGTTCAAGAGATTCTCAGCTTTTTCTTTTCAGCAGTGTTAAATGGCATTGTTTATCATGGAAGGTTTTTATTTCATCATCGATTCTGAAGCTTAATTTTGCTTCATCTTCAGGGAGGGGTTGCTGGAGTGAGAGGTAATCCCATAGGCCAAACTTCTGGAGCAGAATTTAGTCCTAGGTGTGCTTCGGGTTCTTTTCTGAATACCTATTGTCTGAAGATTTTGAATCAGTGCATCCTCAGGGCCCAGAAATTACCAGTCCACACTGGAAGACTACACCCAAAGGATTTTCCCTGGATTCCAATCATGTGGTGGAGAAGCCAATTCTTAGTTAACTCTGTCACCTATGGATCCCATGTTTCCCAGTCTCAGGTTCAGCCTCCAAGCTCAATCTCCCTGGCCTCTGCCCTTTTGAATTTCTGGCCAGATGGCTTCTCCCAATGAGTCCTCAAACAGCTGGATTAAATGGGGAGGGTGGGAGAGCAAGCTGGTTATCCTTGTCCAGTAGTTCCATGTTCTACTGGGTAAACATGTTATTTTCTCTTGGTCATTTAGGGACACTCTTTGTCTTGCAGTGTGGATTTGCCAGTCTTGCATTTTAAGCCAAACTCAGGTTTGCCAGGAATCAGCTTGTACATCTGCTGGCCCCCCTGCTGCAGCTGTATAATGGTTTCTTCCTCTGTCTTCCACAGGCAGCCAGGAGAGATGTGGCTTCTTTCCCACACAAGGATATTGGGAAGCATGCCTTTCAGTTTAGTGGGGCAGTGTCTTTAAGGATGTTTTATAGTGTAGACTTTTTAGTTGATAACTGTTTCTATGCACATGAGAACTGAAAATATACACAAATCAATTACAGACATTAACAGTCAAGTTTATCACTATAAACATGAGCTATAAATGAACATAGGGACAGGAGACTAGAATGAGGACAAACAGACCAAGAAATAAATACAGCTGATTGTTTACCTCAGGAAAAATGTACACATGTTATTTACACACAATTTATAAAAATAGAGGGAAAGAATAATGAATATAAATCCATATTGGAACCTCATTGTACTGACTCCTGTAGACACAAGGCAATGATGAAGCCTAAGGTGAGTGAGGGGGATTTTGTGAAGGAAAAATTTATATTTCCAACCAGAAGAGGTAATTAATTTTCTTCCTCTTGAATCTGAGTTGCATTTAGTGTCTCATTTTAACAAATAGATTGTAGGAAGAGAGAAATAATTTTCAGCGTTGAAACTTAGCAAAAAAATACCCTGATAAATGTTAACATTGCCAACAATAACTTGTATGGCTATCATATACCCCTTGCATTAGCAGTGCACTTCACATTGAACCAGGAAAGAATCTTAGACATATCTAAATTGAGGGTTATTTAAAAAGAGGTGGATTGTATTTCTAAGAATTAAAGAGATCAATACTATACAGTATTACAAAGGGCAGAAACTGACATCACTAAATGCTAATGAGAATGAAGTGCAATAGAAACTTGCATTCAGTGCTGCTAGGAATGCTTTTAAAATAGTGCAGCCACTGTGGAAGTCAGTGTGGTGCTTTCTTACGAAACTAAGCCCACCTTTACCATATAATCCAGCAAAAATGCGTCTTGGTATTTACCCAAATGAGTTAAAAACTTATATGCATGCAAAAAACTACACACAGGTGTTACAGCAGCTCTATTCAAAATGTCAGAATTTGGAAGCAACAAAAATATTCTTCAGTAGGTGAACAGATAAATAAAGTGTGGCATAACTACTCAATGTATAAGGTATTAAGAGAAATCAGTATAAGGTATTAAGAGAAATCAGATATCAAGCCATAAAAAAGACATGGATGAAACTTGTCATGGTTTGGATAGGTGGTGTCCCCCAAAAGTTTATGTGTGAGACAATGAAAGATGTTCAGAGGTGAAATGATTTGATTATGAGAGTTGTAATCTAATCAGTGGATTAATCCACTGATATGGTTTAACTGAAATATCTGTTGGTGTTAGGGAGAGACTGGAGGAAGTAGGTCACTGGGGATGTATGCCTTTTTGGGTTTATATTTTGTCACTGGTAAGCAAAGCTATACCAACCCTCTCCCCGCCTTCTCTATTTCCTGATTTCCATATCCTAAGCTGCTTTCCCCACACCTTCTGCCATAATATTCTGCCTGATCTTGAGCCCAGAGCAATGGTGTAGGCCATCTATGGGTCTATGGACTGAGACCTCTGAAACCTTCAATGGCAAATAAACATTTCCATTTTATTGGTATAGTCCAATCTTTTGATCACTGTGACAAAAAAAAAAAGCTGACTAACACAAACCTTAAATTCATATTTAGTAAGGGAAAAAGAAGTTCATTGGATTAGACAAAGGGGAATGCAGGGAAGGGAGGAAGGATGGGAAGAGGAAAGATAGTAGAATGAATTGAACATAACCAGTGTAACTTCACATCATGTACAACAACAAGAATGGGAAGTTATAATCCATACATGTGTAATATGTCAAAATACATCCTACTGTCATGTATAACTAAAAAGAACAAATTTAAAACTTTTAAAAAGGCATTCTAAAAATGCTATATATGCTTTATTATACCAACCGCAGGCCATTCTGGAAAAATGTGAAGCTAGGAAGACAATAAAAAGATCAGTGGCTTCCAGAGTTGGAGGATGGATGAACATTTAGAGTAGAAAGGATGTTTAGGGCAGTGAAACTACTCTACATGATACTATAAAGGCAGACCCCTGTCGCGTACATTTACTCATACCTATAGTATATTCAATATCAAGAATGAATTCTAATGTGAACATAGCCAATAGGGAGATAATGATGTTTCACAGTAGGTTCGACAGAGAAAATAAATGCATTTCCACCCTGATGGAGTACACTGAAAACAGGCTGTGCATATATAGGGCTGGGGATGTTTCTGTACCTATTATGCTGTGACTTAAAACTGCTTTAACAAAATAGTCTTATATAACAAATAACAAACTAAAATTGCCATAAAAATTAAATTTGAAAAAAATATCAAGAAGCACACATTAATGTGTAAGGAGTTGTGAAGAATTGATTGATACAAGAAGCCTTTTGCACACAAAATTCTGCACACAGCTATTTACAATAGTCTTAAGTGCATAAAAAAGCATATTGGTAGAAAATCCTGTGAAATTTTAGTAAAGTTGTGAATAGCAGGTAACAATATTAACTTCATAGTTTTTATAAATATATTATGTTTGCAGCAGATGTTAACATTACAAATGAGGGGAGGTAAATACGATTTTTGTAACTCTGGTAAATTCAATTTGTGTCAAAATTAAATGCTTATAAAATCCAGGAAACATTTTATTGAATTACTTTTTTTGTGTAATTATCAAATTTATATATACAAGTAATTATTCATCTCTTCTTATTTTACAATTAAAATTCAGTTTTTTCATACTCATGAATATATTTGAAATTATAAATAATTATAAAGAATAATTATGTAAATTATAATTACATAAATATATAAATTATAAACAATTATATATAAATCTATAAAATAATTATATAAATTATAAATAATTTGCATGATTCAAAATGCTAAGTTATAAAAAATAATGTCAGAAAAATCTTCTATTTTTCTCTCTTCTATCCCGTTTCTACCAATATCTTCAGTGAAACATTGTTCATTAATTTTTGTTTGATCTTTCAATAATTATTATTTCTTTAAATTACTATTTAGTTTGCTGGGATTTTTTTTGGTATGTAGAAAAATTTCATTTGTAGACTCATATTTAACTTTATATTTAAAGCTTTTATAACAGTAAAATTTCCCTTGACTAATCTTGATTGCAAATATCATCTTCTATTAGATTCCTGAGGATGGGTTAAGAGATACAATATTCTCTACATTCTTACATGTTTAAAGTAGTTTTTGGACAACTTTGATAATTTAAGTCAGTTTGGCTAAATATTACATGTATTTTTAATTAACTGCGTGTCTTCTCCATCTCTTTGTTTTCCCTTTCCTCTTTGTTTCTCCAAAGACATCTTTCACTGTAGCACTGAACAAAGTGCTCACTTTCTGAAAGCCAGTGGAAATAACTGTCAGTGTTTCACTGATGTTGTACTTTAACACGTCCCACATTGTGGCATCTCTTATGTTGTTACCTGAAAGCATCACATTGTGCAAGAGAATCTTAGATGGCCCCATGAGGGTGGACATTACACCATGTGTTCCCCATTCTGTCTCTTATTTTTCAGTTTTGTTTATTACATCTTTCTCCATACTTTCACACACACACATAAACATATGTGCGCGCGCGCACACACACACACACACAGAGTGAGAGAGAGAGAGAGAGAGAGAGAGAGTATATATATGCTTTTTGCTTTATCCTTGCTCTTTTTTTGTTAAATTCCGGGATTAAAAGATTGTCTCACCCTGGATTTTGATCAATTGTAGATATTCAAAATATTTTACATTACACAGGTTTAGTTTTTCTACAAATCATTGGTCTTAGAATTAAGCAAATATATAGTGACTGATATAATGACTCAATTCTTTTAGTCAGCTCTTTTTGCTGCTATGACCAAAAGACAAGATAAAAACAATTAGAGGAGGAAAAGGTTATATCAGGGCTTTGGGTCTCAGAGGTCTCAGTCCATAGATGGCAGACTTGGTTCTGTCAAGGTGAGGAAGAACATCATTGTGGCAGACAAAGTAGCTCAGGACATGACACCAGGAAGCAGGGAGATAACTCCCCTCACCCAGACAAAATATATATTTCAAAGGCATGTCCCCTTTCACCCACTTCCTCCAGCCACACGTTGATGGGGTGACCAGCTCCCCCACAGAGCAGTTTCCTGCTCAGGAGGTGTGAGCTGCCTGGGAAACTAAAGAGTCTGAAATAATCAGTTAAAAAAATAACAAAAAGCCAAAGATTAGATTTAATAAGAGGAGCATCTGTTAGGTCTTCCAATCCTGAGAGAAACTGGAACTGAACAACTAAAAAGGGCTCCAATTCTTTATTTCAGGAGGAGTACATCAAAGGCAGGGGTAAGGTTTCATTGGGAGGAGTCTTGTTTCAGTGCTTGAATCTCAGTATGGCAGGGGTCTTGTGGTAAATAGGTTGATTGGATTTTGGCAGGATACACCCATCTCCAGGAGGCTGTTTGACTCTAAGGTTATGAGCTAAGAAAGGGGTCAGCTTGATCCAAACATTCTCAAACTGGAGGATTTCAACACAGGAATTCCCAGAGGAGTGTCTCCCTGCCTTAATGGCTAGAGCAAACTATAATTATATATATATATATATATATATATATATATATATATATATATATATATATATATATATGTGTGTGTGTGTGTCATTATATGTGTATACGTAAATATATATATATATATATATATATATATAAAACTTTGCTTTTATTCATAGTTAGTAAGAATTCCCTTCCCCTGCCTGCATGGAGGGGAGGCAGAGGAGTTCTAGTGGAGTGTCAAAGTTTCTACTAATGCTTTTAATGGGCATAACATCACTGCTTTCAGGATATCTATCAGTGGAGGCCACTTATGGAAAAGTAATGAAGAACCTCTATCCTGCCTAGCCAGAGTGACATAGTGGCAGTCTCAGTGAGAATCTGTTCTATGTAAGTATCCCTCAGAAATCTGTTTTCTAAAAACTCTCAGTATTAATGATTTAGTACAGCTATATGTATATATAGCTTCCAACAATACCCTACCTACCTGCCTACGGTTACCACCTAGTTAATGTCTATCAGCAAATTAATACACTGTTTAGGTTAAAACTCTCAAAACCCAATCATTTCACTTCAAAGCTTTCTTGCATTGTCTCTGTTATGAGCTTTTGGGAGACACCTCATATCTAAACCATAACATTAAGAAATTACTTATTTCTTAAAACAAATGACGTATTGTTTAGTTTTCCAATTACCATGTGACTATCCTCCACAAGAGACCCAATATAAAACACTTTACAAATTTTCTTGGTAGCTATGAAAAATGTCTGCCTACTCCTCTAAGTTGTTCACTCAGAGGGTGAAGGCCTGAGAATCTGGATGGTCTATGGTATACATCCCAAGTCCTAGGATTCAAGAACTGAAGTTCTGATACCCAAGGGCAGAAGGTAAATGACCCATCTCTGAGGAATGACTTGATCCTGCCTCTGCCTTTTTAGTCTATCCAGGCCCTCATCTAATTGGTGCACACCTGCATGCTGAAGCCTGACCTGCCTTAGCAGCCTGATCATTCATTCAAATGCTCATCCCTTCCTAGAACAGCACCAAAGAAACATCAGGAAATAGTGTTTACCAGCTACATGGATATGTATCCCTCTTCCCAGTCAAATTGACACATATGCTTGACCATCACAAGCTCTTCAATGAATTGTGCTGTCATAAGTTTCTTATTTTCAAATTGCATTGCTTATGTTTGTAAATTTCGTAAAGTTGAGGTCTATTTTTTATTTATTGAATTTTGCTTCTGAGGTCACCTCTAGGAATTCTTTACCAAGTCCTCAATTTGAAACACCCATCTTTTTAAAAAAAATTCATTTGCCTCTTCTAATTCATTTGTATTTTTACATTTGATATTTAAATCTATGATCCATTTTAATTATTTGGTATAACATTTGACGTTGGAGGTTAAAGTCTAAATTTTGCCTATGAATATCCATTGTTCCTGCATAATTTGTTAAAACTCCTTTTTAAAATCTTTGTCAAAAATAACCTAGCCTTTCTTATGTGCAGCAATTTATAAACTGTCTATTGTTCTTAGTTAATCTGTCTCCCTGTTTTGAATAATATGCAATATGTTTTCTCATCTTATTCTGCTTTTTCTAAATGTTGATTATTCAAGTTTCTTTGGCATTCTGTGTAAGTTGTAGGATTAAATATTCTATACCCATAAAACATCTTTCTGAGATTTTTTTGATATAAACTGCATTAATATTCTAAGTCAAATTGCAGAGAATTAACATTTTTACTATGTTGAGTCCTTCAATCCATAGTGTCTCATCACTTATTTAGATACATTTAATTTTCCTTATCAGCATTTAATTTTCGACATACAAAACTTGTACATGTTTCATTAGATTTAAACCTGTTTTTTTTTCCTTTTTCTCTCTTCCTTGTTCTTCCCTCCCTCCCCCTTTTCTTCCTTCCTTCCTTCTTTACCTTTCATTTTTGTTATTGTTGTTGTTCTTCATTCTTTCTTCTTCCTGTTTTTTTTTTGGGGGGTGGTAATAAATGGCATTGCATTTTCAGTTTTGGATTTCACATATCCATTGCTAGGACTTAGAAATTCAATTGATTTTTGTATGTTGATCTTATATCCTGGGGCCCTGCTGAACTAAATCATTAATACTGAGAGTTTTTTAGAAAACAGATTTCTGAGGGGTACTTATATAGTATAATACTCTCTCATTGAGACTGCCACTATGCCACTCTGTCTAGGAAGGACAGAGGCTCTTCATTGCTTCTCCCTAAGTGGCCTCCACTGAGACCCTAGAAGCAGTGGTGCGTGTCCATTAAGCATTAGTAGAAGCATGGACATTCCCCTAGAACTCCTCTGCCTCCCCTCCATGCAGGCAGGAGAAGGGAATTCTTATTACCTACGAATAGAAGTGAAGTTTAGAGTGCTCACACAGCATCCACCTACATTGTTAAAGAAGTAGGCTCCTTTCTGCTCCTTGGAGATGACCGTGCTACTCCTCACTCAGCCTAACTGCACACCATCCTGACTGTGAGTGTGGTCATTCTTGTTTTACCACAGCAAGGATAGCACTCTAGTCTCTCCATTCCATCTTTCCTGATGGGGTTGAGGGTCTGATTTCTTTGTGTGGTGTTTGGTTAGAATGCTCATTTCTAACCTGATAGGATGTCTTTTTCTGCATCCTTTGGGAAAGAATGGTTTTCTTAGGGTTTTTTTTCCCCTGTGCTCATGGATTCTTCTGGAATGCTGCCTACTCTCATATTTAGATTAGGATATTTGAGAGAAAGATAACCTGGGAAAATAAGTACTGTGCTAGTCCTCAGTTTCTGAGGTCTCTACCCAGGTCACTTCTGTACTCCATCTTCCATAGTCTTGTGCATGTTTTAAATATAATTTCCTGTTATGGTTTGGATATGACATGTCCCCCACTTGTGCAAGAAAGTTTAGGGGAGAAATAATAGTTATGAAAACCTTAAACCAATCAGTGAATTAATCCTCTAGTGGAATTAATTGAGTGGAAACTGACAGTGAGTAAGGGTGGATTGGGGAGGTGGGCATTGAGGTTCTGCCTTTGATATATATATATATATATATATATATATATATATATATATATATATATATTTAGTATCTGTTGAGTGGAATCTCTCTCTCTGCTTCTGATCATCATGTGAACTGCTTCCCTATGCCATACTCTTCCACCATGATGTTCAGCCTCACCTTGAGCCCTGAGGAATGGAGATGGTTGTCCATGGACTGAGCCCCTGAATAAACTTTTCCTCCTCCAAAATTGTTCATGCCAGGTCTTTTACTCATAGCAGTAAAAAGCTGACTAAAATATTGCCACAGTTTTCACTTGCACTCACCAAGAATAAGGAAAAGTATGTTTATAGCATCTCATCAAAAACAGAAATCTCTGAAACATGTTTTAAATCAAACTATTTATATGAACAGAAACTCCACAAAAATAGTGGCCCAGAGCCCTAAACAAAATGGTAAATTACCCTGTCTATAACTGTATAACATCACCATACCCAGCTGTCAGATGGAGAGAAATAATAAGCATTTAGTTGAATATAAGGTTATCCCAATTAGAACTAGGGTTCTCTTACTACATACAAAGACGAAATGGTTATTAGGTAACCAGGTATATCTCTCACACATTTGTTTTGTTTAACAACTTGTTTTAAAATAGTGTGTCTTTTAGGAGACCACAGTAAGATTCTAACTGTTAACTGTTTATGAATATGTCATTTTGTGTGACTGTCCAATGAAAAAATACTCATATGTAAACAAGTTAATGCTGTACTGTGACTTAAATGATGCCCATCTAAAATGCTGGAAGAGTCCAAGAGCTGTGTGTGGGGTGTGTGTGTGTGTGTGTGTGTGTGTGTGTGTGTTTCTTGACCTCTGGAATGACAGTAATGGGCTCAGTCTAATCTGGAAGGCTTAGGTAGAGAGATCCATGTGCTCAGCTCAAGATGCCCAACTATAAGGCCTTGGCCTTATAAGCTTTGGAAACACCCACTCTGTTCAGGTGTAGCATGGTCATGAAGGAAGCTGGGATTCTCATTCTGAACTTAGGAAATTGGGGTAAAATTTGAAAGTTAGAAATGTTCAAAACTTAAAAGGCATGTGATAAGTGCATTTGGGTTATATATAGATCAATGAGTATTTTTGAAAACCTAAGAACTTCTCCTAAGAAAAACACCAGAAACTCACTAAGAGATTTGGAAAAGTGGTATAAATAAATAAAAAGATTGATTGATCTTTAGAAGTAAAGACTTAGCAATACTAGTAATCAATTATTTTGCATAAAAAATAATTTAGACTTTAACTATAGATCACACTATATTAAAAAATGCACTTAAGTGAATTTTCATTATAATATTGTTAATAACATTTTCTCTATTGTGTTCCAATACTTATTTTGTTAAAGTGCTAAATAGACAATACTTATAACAGTAGAAAATATATTTAAAGATTTATACAAACAAATATCTTTTTTATTATTCTACTCTGTTAACTCAGAGTCTTTTTATATGAATAAACATTTTTTCTTCTCTATTTTTAACATAAATTTTCAAAAATAGTCAAATATGAATGTATGTTTATATATTACATTTTCTCAAATGGCAGCAAAATTCAACATTGAATCATTTAGACCTATTTCCATTACTTCATAAATAATATATCTTGGATATTATTCCTTTACAGTAATGATGCGGTCTTGTTTTTTTAACCTATTTAATAAAAACTTTATTTATATAGAAGCATAATGTACATATATAGGTAAATTGGCATATTTTGTTACTTTACAATTAGTTGTCATATTAGCAGAGTAATGTTTTTATAATTGCTGTGCAATAATCCAGTGACCTAATTAGAATATTTTTATATTCCACATTCACAGTATACAATCTTTCTACTTGGTTCCTTGAGAGTCAGTATTGTACTTTCATTATAGTCATTGCCTGTTGCCCTAGTGTCTGATCTATTACCTATACAATAACAATGGCACCACATGCCTTTTATTGAGCATCCTGCAATAGAAACATGGATAACTCCTTTGCAAATTTTATTTCATATACAACCTATATAATAAATATATAAGGGAGGTAAGAGTTTTATTCTGTTTTTTTGAGATGATGATAGTAAGGCTTACAGAGGTTAAGTCACTTTTTATATGAATGATGAGCATGATAGATTCTGTACCTCTTTACCTCAAATGTTGAGTCATGAATCCTGTTATCCCTTAAATTACACTATATGAATTTCTTGCATCATCTAAATATAAAAAAAAGAGTAACTTTTTGAAAGATCAGAATTTATTACTGTAAAATCATGGAAACTCCATATAAAATATATCCTTTTATTTCATATATATGTTTCATTAGAGAAAATGTTTAAATGACTAAGTATGTGCTATAAAATCAATAAATTTTATACAGAAAGTTCAAGGATTCCACATATTTTATACATAATATTCTATATTTAAATATCTCTAATTTCCAAATGCTCTTCTTCATGCTGATTTATTCTGAGTCCAGACTCTGGTCAAGCTCCCTGCTTAGCTTTTTGTAGTCTTGTTTTTGAAGCCTCCTGTAATCCAGAAGACTTTCTCTGCTTTGATGATGGCACAGAGGGAATTTGACATTTATGTCTTTGAAGAGTGAAGGCAAATTGTTCAGTGGAATGCTCCTGAATTTGGATATGTGTGTTTGTGTTCTGATATTGGATATAGGTTCAAACTTTTTTTCAAGAATGTTGCTAGGCAATTCTGCCATTGTTTAGTGGCCACTTAGTTAGTCTTTAGTGATGATATTTAACTTGATCATATGGTTGAGTGCAGAAGTTAGATGCTCCCCTTAAAACACCTTTCCCTTGTGTTTATTAGATAAGGGTATAGGTGAGGGTTTAGACTGTGTGGACATCCCACATTTAACAGCAATTGATGGTGGATTTTTTTTTCTTTTTTCTTTTCCTTTTTCCTTTCTTTTCAGGCTGTACTACTGCTTAAATGTATAGCCTTTGCACAAGCTAAGCATGCAACCTACCACTGAGCTATAGGCCTTTCTTTTGCTTTTTTTTTTTTTTTTGCTTACAATTATACTTAACTGCATAAGTAGTTGCCAAATGGTGATTTTCTAATTCTAGCATTCCTACGTCAAGATTAGATAGTATTTTTTAGAGGGGGTGGTACCAGGGATTGAACCCGGAGTTGCTTATCCTCTGAGCCACATCCCCAGTCCTTTTTATATTTTATTTTGAAACAGTGTCTTACTAAATTGCTAAGGGCAAGGCTCGTTGCTGAGGCTGGCTTTGAGCTCATAATCTTCCTGCCTCAGCCTCCCAAGTCACTGGAATTACAGGTGGGTGCCAACCTGTCTGTCTGATAGCATTATTCTTATTTTCTTTGGGGTATGGGGTACCAGGGATTGAACTCACAGACACTCGACCACTGAGTCAGCTCCCCAGTCCTATTTTGTATTTCATTTATTGACAGGGTCTCACTGAGTTGCTTAGTGCCTCACTTTTGTGGAGGCTGGCTTTGAACTCTGCATCCTCCTGTCTCAGCTTCTCCAGCTGCTGGGATTATAGGCATTTGCCACCATGACTGGCTGATAGCATTATTCTTTACAGAAAATTCTTCTTTGTACCCATTCCTTTTCTCTTCCTTCCTCTCTTTTTTTCTCTTTTTTCCCCTTTCTGCCATTATTATTAAGGTTTCATGAATTCTGCTTGTTTCTCAGGGTATCAATCACACAAATAATAATTATTGTTTGATATTATTATTATTATTATTATTATTATTAGTGCTTAAATTATCTTCAACAGAGTGACATATTTCCATTATTATTTGGAGAATATTTTCTTCTTCTCTTGCACAGTTTAAGTGTTATTCTTGAGTTTAATTTATATTTAAGTGTACTTATATTTGTTATATTTATAACTTATATAACTTAAGTTATATTTAAATGTAATTCTTACCTTCACAATACCAAAAGTTATTCAGAAATTTATTTTTTTAAAGTCTATGTATCAAATATATACAGTAGAATTAAAATGTGATGTTTGGTACCTACTATTACAATGCAACACCCCTGATTCACCCTTTTTCCCCCAGTTATATCTCTTGCCTTCCATATATTCACATCTCTTGCCTTCTCTAAACAGACCTATATCCAGCAATACCAAAGGGTTTATTCACTTTATTTCACTTGCAATAATCTGAAACTTGTAGAAACTATTACACCAGTACCACAACCTACAAGAAAATTACTAAATGCAGTTCAAGATTTTCTTTGAGTTGCTTGAAGTGGAAGCTGTATATTCACTTAGAAAAAGTCACCAAAACGTATTCAAACTACATGGATTTATTATTTTTTGAAAGTGGTTTTATTATCATTTCATTCAGTTAAAAGCATATTTTATATTTGTCTTCAACTTAGAATAATAAGAACTTTTCAAAAAAAATGTGATGTCTTTTAAATATTTAAAATATTATTATGGTTTAAAAGTAAAAATTATCCAAAATACATTCTCAGAGATACTCCTTATCTCTTCCATTCCTTTCCTCAGTGTAGATAGCCAATTAATTAATTTCTGTTTATTCTTTTTGTGTTTTCTTTTTGAGAAATACATGCATTTTTTTCATTTTCTTTATCATACAAAGTCTTCAAACTGTATATATTTTATTCGCATCTTACATTTTCCCTTGAACTCTGAAATTTACTCTATTTCTATTATAAAAATTTACATTTTACTTTTCATTTAGATCTGTATTTTGTCCATTATACAAATGCATCATAATTTATTCAACCACTTTCTTCAATATAATTGTGGGGGTGGTTTCCACTCTGCATATCTATATTGTCTTTCTGTGTTTTGTGGGTGAATATTCATCATAAATGTCAAGACCTGGATATATTTGATTCCAGTGTCCTTTGCAGATTCCACATTATTAAATTTTGCCAAATGACTATGATATATATTGTACTACCCTGTACAAATGCCAGCAATGCAAGACAGTGCTTTTCTGCCTGCACTTTACAAAACATTGTTTTGTAAGGTTTTGAGGGTTGACAAAGGATATCTCACTCTAGTTTGTTTTCATTTCTCATTGTGAATAAAATGGAACAATTTTCATTTGTTTAAGGTCTATTAACTTGTCTTATTTTATAAAGGAATGGTTTATATTTAATGTAAATATTTTCCATTGTGTGTTTGAAGTTTTTATCAGGATGGCTAGTTATTTATTATGTTAGATATCAGTCTCCTATGTATATTGTAAATATTTATTTCCAGCTTTTCATTTGATTTTTATTTTGCAAAATAGTTAATATAATATTTTAAAATCTAATTTTATCATTTTTAATTTTTATTTCTTGAATTTTGAGTTACAGTTTAAAATATTTTCTATTTTCAAGCAATGAAGGAATTCATTTATCTTTGCTTCTATTATTTGAATTGTTTCAATTTTCAAATTGATATCTTTTACATTTGGACCTTTTCATGGTTTATACTGTTAGGTATGGTTCCAGTTTGCCTTTTCTTCAATGTCTAGCTGAACTTTTGTAAATGTTATTATTTACTAGAAGACTATTTTTTTTCCAGGGCTTTGAAATATCTGTCCCATAATAAAGGTCTAAAGCTTTTGCTTCTAATCCTAGACTTTTTATTGTGTTTCATCAATCACTTTCTTTTCTCCACATGCTAGCATCATACTGTTTTCTATGTTAAAGATTCCATAATATGATTATTGTACTAAGGTTCTTTAGAGGAACAGAATCAATAGGAAGTATAATTACAAAAGGGTATCTTATTAGGTTGGCTTATGTGACCAGAAGCTGGATAGACCACAATGACTGTCTGCAGGCTGGAAGAACCAGTAGCTGCACAGTCCATCAGGACCAAAGTGTTCTGGAGAATCTGCTTTGAAAGAGTTCCACATAATCAGAGGACCACAGCAGCAATCAAGAACCTCTTCAAGAAGAATCCAGTTTGCTTCTTCTGCTTCTTTCTTTTTCTTCCAACTTTTATTCTATCCAAGCCATCATCCTATTGGTCCATGCTGCCCACACTTATGGAGGGTCTTCATTTCAGTTGACTATCCCACATGCCAATCATTCCTAGACACACCCTCATTGACACACCCATAATTCTCTTAATTCTTGGTATCTCTTAATCCAATCAAGCTGCCAATTCTAATTAACTATTACAATTATTTACTGCTTGAGCAACTCTATTCTATTTTCAAGGTCTTTCTAGCTATCATTACATGTTTGTTTATTTTTTTTATCCAAATGAATAGTATATTTAAATTTTCATTATAAAAACACCCAAATTAATATATTTTTTAACTTTAGAAATGTCATCTTTATAATGTTTACTCATTATACCAAAGAATAAGATAATGCCTTTTCATTTGTTTGAGTCTTGTTTTGTGTTTTTCAGTAAGGAATGTTTAAGGTTTTCCTCATGTAGGGTTAGCAAGTTTCTCATTCAATTTAGTCTTGATTATTATGTCTTTTTTTAATTCAGCTATTTTAAAAAGGATGTAACATTTTATTTTATCATTTAACTGATTCTGCACATGAATGCTATTGATTTTTGTGAGTTAATTCTACATTCCATGGTCCAATTAAATTCTTTGTTTCATCATTGCAATAATTTGCAATAGAAATAATTTTATTTATCTTTTCTGCATTTGTTTTTCTGGTTTAATTACATTTTTTAATACTTTCAAGTCAAATGCTAAATATTAATTGAGATGCATGAATTCTTACCATTTTCTTGACCTTAATGGGAATGGCTTTGGATAATTCCACATTAACTAAGATAAATGACTCATTCTTTTTAATGTAGTAGTCCATGATATAACATAATTTATTTAATGAGCATATACTGATGGAAATTTAAGGACTTTTCATCTTTAGCTATAACAGAAATTGCTGAAAGGACATATTTATGTATAAAACACTGAAAATTGTATGACTATATAAAGATAGAACTGAACTGGATGAAGCAGTATGTTAAAAATTGTCTATGGTTTCTAAATTTATCTCAATATAAATTTATACTCATTCATGCCAAGTATATATGATTTCTTGTTTCTTATTACTCTTGCCTACATATTGAATTATGCCATGTTTTTTATTTAAGCAATAAACAACAATGGTATAATGTTGTCATTTAAATTTGCATTCAATATTAAATGTGCAAAAATAAAAAATATACAATAAAGGAAATTAGCATGGAGCTCATGCCATGAAATCATACTCAAACATTCTTCTTAAAAGAGAAATGCCTAATTATGTGAAGAATCATTTTATTCATTTTATTTGCCCTTTGCGATATATTAACAAGATTCTTTGTCAGTTTTAACTACATCAGTTCTTTATTATTTCTGGTGATTTTGCCATGCACAAATCTTTATTTTATTATTTGGTAAATATTGTCACCTTGATGGCTAGACTATATGGTATAATAAGAAAGGTCTCTTAAATACCAAGGTTATTAAAACAGTCACTCAATTATTTCTATCTAGTATATCTAAAATTGTTTTTTATAATATCCAATTATCTCTTTGGAATATACTTGGATGAAGGTTATAAATTCTTATGTGCATTTTTTTCTAGATTTTCACAAAACAATTTTTTTAAAAAAATATTATCTTTCTATATTCTCCAATAATTTAAATTATTATAATTTCTCATGCCAGGGTGCGGGGGCGGGGGGACTAACCCTGTGTTTTACTTATTATGAACCACACACTTTTATAAGACTTTACATCTAGTATCACTATGAGTCAACTCTGTCAATTATTATACTAATAAGTAAACAAAGCAGTTCAGCGCAGTGCCATATGCCTGTAACCCAGTGGCTCCAGAAAGTGAGACTGGAGGATCATGAGTTCAAAGCCACCCTTGGCCATTTTGTAAGGTCATAAACAACTCAGTAAGACCCTGTCTCCAAATAAAATATTAAAAAAGGGTTAGCATGTGACTCAATGGTTACACATCCCTGGGTTCAATCTCTGGAATAATAATAATAATAATAATAATAACAACAACAACTAAGGAAAATATGGTATAATGTGATCAGGGTCATTTATGATGTAAGGGTGGTGCTAAGATGCAAATGCAGGGAGGATGAACTCAATGTCCATGTGTTTTTCCCACTACAGATGCTCCTTGAAGAATATCTCAGTGGATTTGCTGGAATTTGATTGTGTCCTCTATTCAGGATGTATGACTTCTTTGGAAAAGCTGTGCTTTCTAACTTTGCCTGTGATGCCCAGACTTGAGGTCCTTTTATACCACCTTCCTGCCTCCTATTAAGCTATTCAAGTAGAATTTCTCCACATATCTAACAAGGACTCACTCTCTCTATCTCTCTATCTATATCTCTTTCTAACTCTCTCATTTCTCTCATGCTGGGGATTGAAACCAGGGCTTCATGCATGCTGAGCATAACCCCTGCCTGAGTTAGCCCCATTTTTTTTGTTTCATAAAGGCTAGGAATCCTGCCCCCCATTTTATGTTTATTTTAGATAATTACAGAGCCAACAGGGGGAAAAAAGTGGTATTCCACATTACCAGTTTAAGTCAAACTCCAACCTCAGTCATAATGTCTTTAAGGAGGATAGAAGCTAAAAATGCTCTATTCCAAATACTTTGCTCTTTTGTACTCACCATTTTTTCCAAAGAATAAAAACTTCTTAAAATAAAAATAATAACTCTTTGGAGACCTAGACATATCAAATTAAAATGACAGAAATCACAACATGCTGAAATTGAAAGACAGGTAGAAAAATCCTTCCTGTATCAAAGAAAGAACTAATGGCTAGAGCTCAAGTGGCGCCTGATGTTGCTCTACTGACAATGTTCTCTCACTTCACATTGGGCTCAAGGAAGAGCACTAAAGAGTTCAAATGCTAGGACAGGAGAGTCATTGGTGGGCTACATAACAAGGGGAATCCATGCCTCAAGTGCTTCGCAGAATCTGGAGACTAATAAGTTCTCATAGGATAGAAATCATTCAACTCCAAAATAGAGCAATGGTGAGGAATTTTGACAATTTTTTCTGGAGCTTTTGTAATAAAATAAAATATTACCAATGAGAAACTGAGATCTACAGCATTTCTTCATAGGGTTTGTAGTTCAAATTCAAAACAAATTTATTACACATGAAATCTCAAACATTACATTAAATGAAAAGCCAGTACAAACTTCCCAGACTAAAAGCAAATGAGAAAGCAATATATAAGAACAGTGTGGCAATTGCAAAATTCATAACAGACACAAAAAATAGATAGGAACGGAAGAAAGAGAAAGAAAGACTTTCTGAATTCAAGATATGCACCAAAACCACATCCAGTAAGCTCAGAGATCACCATGCAAGACAAATAAAGAATAAAACAGAACTATACTTGGATATTTCATATTCAGATTGCAGAAGGCCAACACCAAACACAACCTGGAAGATTAAAGCAACAATTAAAATAAGCCAGGCACAGGGGCACATGCCTGTAATCCCAGAGTCACTGGAGGCTGAGGCAGGAGAATTGCAAGTTCAAAGACAGTCTCAGCAACTTAGTGAGGTACTTAGCAACTCAGCGAGCCATGGTCTCAAATAAAATGTAAAAAAATAAAAGGGTGGGGAAGCAGAAGATGTGGCCCAGTGGTTAAGCACCTCTGGGTTCAATCCCCAGTACCAATAATAATAAGATCCACAAAACATAGAAGAAAAAAAGACCTGACCTACAGAGGAAAATGATAAGGACTACAACAAAATTTTCCTTAAAATCTTAGACAAGCAATCGTATTACAAAATGAAATATTTAAAATGTTGAAAGAAAAAAATTCCACTAACCCAGAACTTTGTATCTATCAAATGAAAAACATTTCCAGACAAAAATTGATATGTAAAAGTATCAATTGAATGAAAAAGTTGACAGTAGATCTGCCTTGCAAGAAATGTTAAAAGAAATTCTTTTCAGAAAAGAACAATGGTATACTTAGAAAAGTTGGCTGTACAGAAATAAAGAGAAAATAATAGAGAGTGAATGAAAGTAAAACAAAATATTTTATTTTTCCTATTCTTAATTTATCTAAAGTTGATTTATAGTTTAGTTAAATATTCCTAGCAACAGGTATTTTAAAATTATAGTTTGTGGATCAACAAATGAGAGCAATAACACTCACAGTAATGCTATAAGTGATGGTAGGGAGAAACTCTCATCAGGTATCTACATTGTTTATGAATCACTAAAGTGCTATTTGAAAGTGGATTCCGATTATCTGCAAAAATATACATGTACTGAATATTTCAGAAAGCTAGAAGAAAGGATTTTCATACCATCTTCATAAAGAAATGGTAAATATTTGAAGACATAGATATGTTTAACCTGATTTAAACATATCACAATATATACACATCTGCAAAAATATACATTATAAAATCTAGGCCAGCCAGTAAATCCATTCTAAAAGAAAAATAAATTGTATGTTAGGAAAGGAGAGAAAATTGAATAATACAAAATGCTCAGTTAAAACTTAGAGATGACAGAAGAAAAGTGAAATATACAAAAAAGGAGAGAGAACAGCAATCAATTGCACAAATAATTACACTAATTAAACCTTATTAAGAATCACTTTAATGTGACAAGTTTAAATTAAGCTTTACTAAAAGACAGAGACTCTCAGGATACAAACAAAAAGTTTAACCTTTTCTTTTTTTAATGTAAAACCTTTGTTTATAAACTGTTATACTCAGAAAGACTTATGCTAAAGGATGGGGAAAGGCATACCACCTTAACACTAATTAAAATAAGTCTGGAATTACTGTACTAATTTTAGAAAAAGAATTCAGGTAAAATAAATTAGAAAGGCAGACAAATCTAAAATCAATAATATTGTCTTCTACCTTAAGTAACCTAAAGAATGAAACTAGACCCTATCACTCATCAGTTGCCAAGATCTACTCAACATGGAATAAAGATTTAAGTGTAAGGCCTGAAACTGTAAAACTATTAGGAAGAATCATAGGATAAATGCTTCAGGATTTTGGAGAGGGAACTTTCGTTTTGTTTTGTTTTGTTTGTTTGTTTTTGTTTTGGGACAAAAGCAAAAATTGACAAATGAAACTATCAAATGAAAAAAAAAAAAGTCTTCTCAACAAGAATAGCAATCATAATGAAGAGACAACCTGTGGAATGGGAGAAAATATATGATACTAAATATCTTATATGTGGTTAATATTCAAATTAGACAAATAACTCCAAAACTCAATAACAAAAATACATGCATACATAAATAAAAATAGTAAGACCCACAAAATAATCTCTCAAAAGAATACACACAAATGGTCAATAGTTCCATAGAAATGATTAATATTATTCTTAGGAAAATATCAATTAAAATCACAGTATGATATCACATCACCCAGTAAGCAAGGATGTTCTCAAAAAGGCTAAAGTTAACAAGGGCTGGTGGAACTGCGGAGATAGGAAACACTTGCATACTGCTGGTGGGAATGTTAATTAGTATAATTATTATGGAAAACAGTATGAAGTTTTCTTGAAATTTTTAAAATAGAACTACTATAGGAGCCAACATATCACTAAGGGATATATCTGCAAAGGTAATAAAATCAGTGATTTCATCTCACTCCAGTCAGAATGGCAATCATCAAGAATACAGGCAATAATAAATGTTGGCTAGAATATGGGGAAAAATGTACACTCACACATTGCTGGTGGGACTGCAAATGGGTACAACTGCTATGGAAAGCAGTTTGGAGATTCCTCAGAAAACTTGGAATGGAACCACCATTTGACCCAGCTATCCCACTCCTTGATTTATACTCAAAGGACTTAAAATCAGCATACTACAGTAACAGCCATGTCAGTGTTTATAGAAGCTCAGTTCATCATAGCTAAACTATAGAACCAACCTAGATGTCCTTCAATAGGTGAATGGATAAAGAAAATATGGTATATATTCTCAATGGACTATTACTCAGCTTTAAAGAAGAATGAAATTATGGCATTTGCTAGTAAAAGGATGAAGTTGGAAAATATCATGCTAAGCGAAATAAGCCAATCCCCCCCAAAACCAAAGGCCAAATGTTTTCTCTAATATGCAAATGTTAATTTGCAATAAGAGGGGTTGGGGCCCTAGAGAAGAATAGAGTTACTTTAGATTAGGTAGAGAGAGGTGAGGGAGAGGGAGGAGAGGGGATGTGGAAATGGGAAGGATAGTATAATGCAACTGACATTATTACTGTATGTATATATGTGACTGCATGACCAATGTGATTCTACAACATGTACACTCAGAAAAATGAGAAATTATATCCCATCTATGTATGATATATCAAAGTGTATAAATGCATTTTACTTTCACGTATAATTAAAACAAATTAAAAAGTTAATAAAACAATCAATATTTCAAAGTGCTACCTGAACTGTTTATTGTAGCACTATTTCCAATAGCCAGGAAAGGGAACAATCTAAGTGTCTATCAAGTGAATAGACACTTGAATTAAGAAAATGTGGTGTGTGTACTCAATGGAATACTCTGCATCTGTGGAAATAATTTAATTCTTATTATTTGTGACAATGTGGATGGAACTGGAGACCTTTATGTTAAGTGAAATAAGCCAGTTACAAGCAGACAAATACTGCATAATCTCACTGATGCGGAATCTACAAAAAGATGATTTCCTAGAAGTTGAAATGAGAATTGTGGTTACCAGAGGCTCCAAGAGTAGGCAGAGGGAGGGTACTATGCTACAGTTAAGCCTAAAAAGTTCTGGTGTTCAATTCTATAGTCGGGTGACAGTAGACAGCAGCAATGTACTGAACATTTCAGAAAGCTAGAAGAAAGGATTTTCATACCCTCTTCATAAATAAATGGTAAATATTTTAAGATATAGATATGTTTAACCTGATTTAAACATTACACAATATATACATACCAAAACATTCCATTGTATCCTATTAATACATATGTCTACAAAATTTATGTATCAGGGGCTGGGGCTGGGGCTCAGCGATAGAGCGCTCACCTAGCATATGTGAGACCCTGGGTTTGATCCTCAGCACCACATAAAAATAAATTAATAAAAAAGTAGGTATTGGGTCCAACTACAACAAAACAATAAAATATTGTTTTAAAAAATTTATGTATCAGTGTTAATGAAAAATAAATTTGAGTTATTTTTATAAAGAAGCAAGACAAGAATAAATATGAAGGAAGCAAAAGAAAAATGATAAAAATTAAAGTCAATGAAGAGGCAAACAGTGAAAATCAAGAAAAAACAGCCAAAAAAAAGCTGATTCCATAAAAATATCAATACAATTGAAAAATCCTTAGTTATTTAAGCAAAGGAAATTCAGAGAAATCATAAATTAATAATATCAGAACTGAAAGAGAAGCTATCACTACTAATCCCATTGACATAAAAGAATAATTAAAAAATTACCATTTTAAAATGCATTAATATAGTCCATCATGACAACAGACTAAAGAATAAAATTGTATTAATGGATGCAGAAAAATATATTAGATAAATTCAAAAATCAATTATTAATAAAAATTTTCCATAATCTAAGATTACTTAAAAAATATTTCTCAACCTGATAAAGAATACCTATGAAAAAACTATAACTAACTTAATAATATAAAATGAGATTATTTTCTTGGAAAATATAGAACAAGGCAAGGATATCCTTTCCCACCACTCCTATTCAGTGTTGCACAGAAAGACCTACATGATATAATAACAAAAGAAAGGAATTTAAAATTTACACAAATTGAGAAGAAAGAAATAAAGTGATTTATATTACAAAATGACATGATTGTCCCCCTCCCCCTTTTCCTCTTAAAAATAAAGAAAAATGACACCTTAAAAAAATGACATGATTGTCTATGAGAAAAATCTCTAAAAATCAACAAAAGTTTACCTAAAACTAATGAGCAATTAGAGAGCAGTTACAATATGCAGGATTAATGCACAAAAATCAATCACTTTTCTATAAATCACCAAGGAGCAATTGAAATTTAAAATTAAAAACATTTCTATAGCACTGAAAAGCAAAAAAGAAATCTTAGGAGTTTTTTTTTAAATTTTTAAATTTTATTCTTAGGTATCTAAGCTAACAAAATTTGTATGAAATCTACATGAGGAAAACTACAAAATTCTGATGAAGAAAACTGAATAATTAAAAACAAGTAGAAATGCTTCATGTTCATTGGTAGGAAAAGAGTATTGCTAAAGATCTATTCTTTCCTACTTGAAATATAGGCTCAACAAGATCCCACGCAAAATTCCTGCACATTATTTTGTAAATAATTTGTAAATATTTTGCAAAAGTATCCTAAACTTTATATAGAAAGGCAGAAACTCTAATCAACGAACAAATCTTCTGGAAGAAGACTTATACTGGAGGTCTTACTCTAAAGACTTAAAATAAAAGTGTATTCATTAAAATAATCTGACACTGGCGCAAGAATGAACAAATAACCAAATAGAACTGAATGAAGAGCTCAGAAATAAACACATATAAATTTATTAAACAGATCATTGACAGAGGAACAAAGGCACTTTATTAGAAGTGGACAAATTGTGGTATTTTGAACAAATGGTTCTAGAACTGGACACCCAGATATTAAAGATACATATGATTGTTAACCTATTGTATTTTGTAAAATTTAATACAAAATTGCTCATAGATATAAATGCTAAATGAGAGAAAGTGAAGTTTACAGGAGATATCAAATGAGATAATTTGGGTTAGGAAATGAGATACGTTGGGCAATGAGTTTTAGATATAACACCAAAAGTGTTACATAGTGAACAAAATTAACAAATTGCTTTTCAATTACATTGAATATCCTGGTTCTACAATGGTGATTGTTGAGAGAGTAAAAACTTCATCATAAAAAAAATAGTAAAATACATATCTTATTGAGGATTTTACATACAAAATGGCACAGAAATCTTAAAGCCCAAATAAAAAGAAAGTGAATAATCTCATTTAAAAATTGGAAAAAGTTCTTTAAAAGAAAACAAACAACCTGATTTCAAACTGGTCAAAAGTTCTGGAGACATCTCATCAAAGAAAAATGTTAAACAAGCATATCAAAAGTGGACATATTTCATGTGCTAGAGAATCATAAATTATAACAACAATGTGATTCCACTACATACCTGCTAAATGGTGAGATGCAAAATACTAACACCTACAAATGCTGCTAAGGATGGGGAGACAAAGGAACTCTCATCATTGCTTGTGGGACTGCAAACTGGAAGATAGCTTGGAAGAGACAAGTCCAAATACATTCTTACCCTTTGTGTGTGTGTGTGTGTGTGTGTGTGTTTCCACACCTCAGAATGTGACCTTAGTAGGGATAAGCACTTTATCAAAAATAGGAAACAACAAGATGTCTTCCAACAGGTGAATGGATAAATAAACTATGATATAAAGGTACAATAGAATCTTAATAAAAGAAAAAAAAAGAAGAAATGAGCTATCACACCATGAAAGAATATGGAGAAATCTAAAACATACATTGCTATAAGAAAGAAGTCAGTCTGAAAAACCTAAATACTGTACCATAACAGTAATCTGACTTTTGGAAAGAGGTATATAGAAACAATAAAAAGATTATTGGTTGCCAGGGGTTCAGATAACAGGAGAAAGGGATGAATAGGTGGTGCACAGATCATTTTAGGATAATTTAAATATTCTGTATGACACTATAATGATGGCTATGTGGTACAACACATTGATCAATAGGACATGAACATTTATGTGCATTATAGATTTAACAAAGATGTATAGGTATTTGCTGATCAATTGTCACAAATTATCAAAGTAATGAAAGATGTTAAAACTAGTGCAAATCATGGCTACAAAGAAAGGCAATGTGGTTTCTTTTTGAACTTTCCATTCTAGTTTTCTGTAAACCTAAACCTGTTCTAAAGAAAAAAATTCATAATTTCAAAAATTAAAAAAAAAAAATGCCAAGGAGCAAATCAGAATTAAAAAAAAATAGATTGACATCAGTTTGCTCTTTGGCATCTGTAAGAACCCAACAGAGTGAAACTGTACGCTGAAAATGCTCAGGAAAGTTGTACACTCAAAATTCTACACTTAATTAAATTCTAATTTAAAAGCATGTCTAATAAAAGTGTATTCTGATAAACAAAGACTGCAAGTTTGACACAAATAGACCCTTCCTGAAAGTGCTACAAAAGAATGTATTTCAACCAGAATCAAATTAAACCCAGAAGGCAGGTCTGGGATAAAAGAAGCAATGCATCTACACACTAGAAACCCTCCTAATCAAAGGTTTCACTGTCTCAAGCTTGTTTTCTTGACATAATAACAAGTGCTACATTTTTTTTGTCCTTTCAGAATAACAAAATCAGTATCTAATTATTAATTAAAAGTAGGAAATACATGAGACTTCTGTTATACAGCAATGCAATCTTCACAAATTATTGGTTTATTTCTCAAATCAATAAGTACTACCACGTTCATGTAAACTTCTCTACAGAGTAGAACTATCCAGGGGATGTTATTTGAGAATTTTATAAACACCAGTACTGGTATCTCACTTTGTGATCAATCTCTGTTACATTTGAGTTTAATTCAGAACCTGGGAAGATAGACCATAGGGCATAGATCATTAGGTCACTCTAATGCATGCATTGTTTCATGGGTAATGTTATATCATCAGTACAATTTCCATGCCTACAGCTGAATGTAAAAAATTAGTGATGGTCCCTAATTATCTGTGCATACTAATGATAAAGGACAAGGTAGTCAACTTAGGTCAACTGGGCAGAGTAATGAGTCATTTTCTTTTGCACAACAAAAGACTTGTCAAGAATAAACAGAGGGAGCCATAAAGAGGCTCCTTCACAGATGTGCTTGCATATGGTGGAACAGCACACATTTAAAACACTTTAATTATTATGTAGAAGAGCAAATTAAATGTTCTGCAGCCACTGAGGACATCTTGAAGGCAAAACATGCATAGTGAGTCATAAAATAGTTCTGCAGTCCCTTTCAATGCTGCAAGTCCCTTTCAGCACTTTCCTGAAGAAGATGCTGTCACTAGCCCAGGTATAAATCTCCATTTCAAGAGGTCTCTTCAAAATCAGGTCTGGCCTAAAAATAGTCATATGCTCATGAGCCAAAGATTTGTTTTTAATCTAATTTATATTAAGTCCATTTGGCCATTGTAAATACATATTACCAGGGTTTATTTCCAAACTCTGAATGAGACACTGTAAATTATCTTTTAGAGATCTGGGAAGAAAAATAAAACAGGAACAAAAACACAGAAAAAAAAGAAAGAAAGAAGAGAAAAATTGCCTGGGTGATCAGAAAGGATTTTAATGGGAAAAGATTTGTTCTGACTCCACTATGAAACCAGTTCAAATCCTTGTGCAAGTCATTAAATTTTCTTGTATTCAGTTTTCTTATATGTGGTGAATTTTTTGCATAGCATGAGTTGAAAGACCAATTAGTCATTTAAAATATATTATGAAAGTATAATATGGATGTCAGCATCATATTTAGTTTGCTAATTGATGCACTTGACAGTGTTCAAATTTTCCAAATGTTTAGTTGCATCATTTACATTATTTCTTCTTTATATGACTTTTGCAAATGACTTCCTTGGTATAAGGATGCGCGTGCACACATACACATATGGAACCTTCACACTTGATTCACACCCATGCCTCCTTGGTCACTTACTTGTTTGGGTCATGGTGTAAGGGTAAAAGAAATTGAAGTTAAAGCGTAAAAGTTAAAGGGTAAAAGACCGGGTGTTGTAAAAGTTTCTAAGCTGCAAGGTCTGAGTTAAAATGTAAAGGAGGAATTGTTAGGTTTCTATGCTACCTGCAAAACCTGAAATTTCTGTAGCTGTTAAGACAATGCTTAGAACCGCCCAGTAAACATTTCCCCTGATTGTCTGGTTGTTTAATAACTGAAGGGGTCTGTGTGGTTGCACGTAGGCCTTGCAGGGCCTGAACCAATCAGTTTGAATGTGTACTCTCCTTAGGAATGACCTATCACTCCAGCCTGACCTGTTCCCGCCAATGAATGAACTAATCATGTTTAGGAGTTGTTGTTCAATTTTCCCGCGCTTCATGATGATTTGTTCTGATGTATACAAAGCCCTCCGCCCTCCCCAAAAAGTGTACTTAAGCAGTGCTCAGCCTCTGCTGGGGGCTCTGGGCTGCTTTCCCTTCTTGAGTGGGCACGGAGCCCCAGCATGCTGGTTCAATAAATCCCCTTCTGCCAATTGCATGAGTGGTCACTTGGTGGTCATGGGACCCTTACAATGGAATGCCCAGATAGGTACTTAACCATTATGTCTGAATGCATCTGAGGATCTTTCTAAGAGAGATTTGTATTTGATTGGTGAATTGTGTAAACACATTGCCCTCCCCAAGTGAGTGGGCATTATCCAACCTGCTGCAGGGCTAAATCCAACAAAAGGCACAGTGAGGCTGAATTTTCTCTCCTCCAACATATTAAGTCTCTTCTTGCCCTCAGAATGGAACTTTAATTAATCCAATACCGACTGCTCAGTAACATAAATAAATAAATAGATAGATAGATAGATAGATAGATAAATAAATAAATAAAACCAAGCAACTATGTCTCATGTCAGGTAGTACATGACAAAGTTCCCTTATGGGAAGAAGCTGTCTCTGTCTTCAGAAGCTGCCATAACAAAATAACTCCTGTGTGCTAAGCAGGAGTGTCACCTGAGAACCGGCAACAGTCTGAACATGAGAGAATTTTTCAATAACTTGAAATTGGTGAGGCCCTGAGGTTTCTTTTAGGAGGAAATACTACTGTTAACATAGTCTTTTTAACATTTTAATCTAACATTTCTTTTTCAGAATGATTTTTAAAAATTTAAAATAGTAATATTGCCGTTTTTGCTTGCTAAATTAAAGGCAGATGTTTAGTACGTAAAAAGGAAATCAAATAGTTTAAAAATTACTGTTAAATAAGTCAGGAGTTACTTACCTAAAAGCAAATTCATAAAATAATAAAAGAAATAAGAACTTACATCTATACTCAAATTCTTTAACTAATTATGAGATTGGCTTTCCAAATATGTTTTGAGATTTTTTTCTCTCCCATCTCTCTAAGTATTATAATACAACAGATATGTCAGAGTATAACATTTTTCTTATTAGATTTTTTCCTGAATTAATGATAAATTGTAAAAATTCTCTTTGGTCACATTGTTTCTCCTCAATACTTTCCAAATCCCACTACCTTCTGAGGACACAGGGCAGGAACATGTAGAGATTCATCCCAGAGACATCCACTCTGGTGTGGACCCATATTGAAGGCAATTCTAAACTTCTGTTTCCATAAAAACTTTTTTGCTTCTTATTTACCTACAAAAATATCATTCATTTTAGGTCATCAAAATTCATCTCTTAAAACAAATACAAATAAGCATAATAATAACTACAAAAAGTCTAGTGTGGATTCACTTCCTTCCCAAATCAATGTCCCTATGCAAAAACACATATTGTTTTCTTGGATAGAATTTATAAAATCTATAAGTTGCAGTATTTTGAAGGACACTAAATATCATACAATTTGACTACTTCATTGGAAAATGACATCATTACAAGAGTTGCTTTAAAATTACCCACCCAATTAGCAAAAAACAACAGAAAAGGACAATAAATTAAAAATCATTGTCTCCTAATATATCAACATTTTGGAGGGAGATGTTGTTTTTCACTGTTTTTTTTTGTTGTTGTTGTTTGTTTGTTTGTTTTTTGTATGAGGGATTGAACTCAGGAACACTCAACCAATGAGCCACATCCTCAGCCCTTTTTCATATTTTATTTAGAGCCAAAGTTTCACTGAGTTGCTTAGCCCCTTGCCATTGCTGAGGCTGGCTTTGAACTTGTGATCCACCTGTTTCAGCCTCCAAAGCTGCTGGGATTATAGGCGTGTGCCACAGCACCCAGCTGTTTTTCACTTTTTTTTTAAATATTTTTTTTTCATTATCATAATCTATCAGGAAAATAACTGGTCATTGAATATCGTACTTCTCTCTTCTAAACATATTCTATTTCTACATAATGAGATAATTCTTTTACAAAAGATAATGAGAACATTTTAGGTGTTCCATTTCACATGTGTGCCCTCCCCAATATTACAGCCATCACAAACTTTCATGCCTTTGGTTTTATAACAGGAAAGTAAAATAAGATGTTTCAGATAAAATAACTATAGCAAAGATTTATTTTCCCTGAAAACAACAAAAGTAAACAAAACACAAAAGAAATGAAGAAACAATCTCACCCAGACAAAAACTCTGGCACTAAAATCCCCCTAAATTTTATGTAAAAATATATAAAAAAAAATACACACATGTGGAACCTTCACACTTGATTCACACCCATGCCTCCTTGGTCACTTGGTCACAATCCATATGTATATGGATTGTGGCAAATTAGCCATTGATTCAGACATACTTGAGCACATTTTCATTTTATTTTCTTTCTATATCATCCAACCTGTGCATACACAGCAATATTTTTGAATGTAGACTAGTGAAGAATTTATCTCACTGTTTTGTTTTCCAGAAGTACTCTTCTGTCTGATTTTTCAGTTCCTTAGATGACAGCCACCCAGGAAATGCACAGATAGATGTATGATTGATTAGCTATACAGACTGCTCCCCAGAGTGAATTAGGCAGCTAAAGAAACTGAACTAGACAGGAACCATGATGAATGCCAGACATTAAAAACATCCATATCTTTTTCTTGAATAATAAATCTAAAAATTGTCTACAGTAAAAGTAAAAAGATTAAAAAATAATAACAAGCCTTAAAATCTAAATTTGTAAGAAGACAAATATCATTAGTTGAATTATGTTTATTAATTATGTATTATTCCTTCATACCACTTACCTTTCTTTAGAATGATGTGATAAAACATTGTACAGACCCTAGTTATTGCTGATGATAACTTCCAGGGACCACATTGGGTAGTGCTCATATGGAAGTGTTGTATTTGATGAACATCAATATTTTTCACATGGATGGACGTAAAGATTGAGGATGTTTTGTTTTGGTCAATAACAGCTCCACAATACTTGATTCTATCTACAGAGGGCGACATGAGAGCCAGACATCCTTTCTGAAGTTGTGACAGACCTGATAAGCAAACCTTTGGTACTTTGAAAATCATAATCTTGAGAGATTTAAAAATCTCTATTTGCTAGATTGTAAAGAAGTTCATTATTCACATTTGTAACAACGAAAAACTCCCAAATTATCTACTTCCAGTTAAAATTTAGTATGATTTGATTATCCAGTATCTATCTGAGAATACATAGAAGAGGGTGTGTATGAAATAAATCATTGAATTTTGTGTGATGATTATGAAACTCCATTGCTTATTCAAACAAGATACATATATAGCAGTTACTAAGGAAAAAAATGATCATGAAGCTCATCTGAGTAAATTTCCAGGTTTTTTCATGTATGTATTTATTTATTCAAATTGAGACTTCATTAATTGATTTTTAATGAAATATTTAAGATTAATTATGATAGATATAAAAACAGAAGAATATGTCTTTCTTTTCCCTTTGGAGCCATCATTATTAAATCAATATTTTTGCTATAGAAAAATTAATTGAAATAAAGGAAAACTGAAAATTCTTAAAAATTTTATTTTTTCAGAATCATAACTCATGTAATTAATAAAAACAGTTTAAAAAGCAAACAATATTGTTTTCCTTAAAGTCTTCATAGTAAGTGATCAATTCATATTTTTAAATGTTAATACATATAACAATCTCTACTGTCCATAATTCTGGTAGGTGTTGAGGAAACATGTTTCACAACTAAAATGTTGCCAAATAGGGAGGAAAGGAAAATAATGGTTTGGAAGAGCAATTGTGTATTTGCAACCCTGGCCAGAGGGTATAATTAGGGGCCTGTGGATGAGACAAAATTTGAATTTAGTTACAATCCTCAATTTATGATTGAAACAGCTAATAAAAAAATGAAGGAAGGCTGGGGCTATGGTTGGATGAGGCTGTAGCTCAGTGGCAGAGCACTTGACTAGCATGCTTGAGGCACTGGGTTCGATTCTTAGCATCACATGAAAATAAACATAAAATAAAGACTTGCTGTCTATTTACAACTACAAAAATTAAGAAAAAAGAAATGAAGGAAAAATCCAGGTGCAGTGGCACATGCCTGTAAATCCAGTGGTTCAGGAGACTGAGGCAGGGTGATCTCCAGTTCAAAGCCAGCCTCAGCAACTTAGAGAGGCCCTAAGCAACTTAGCAGGAGCTTGTCTCAAAAGTTAAAGAAAATAAATAAATAAAAAGGGCTGAAAAAGTGGCTCCGTGTTTGAGTGATCCTGTATTCAATCCCTGATACCAAAAAAAAAAAAAAAAAAGAGAGAGAAAGAAGGAAAATAAAAGAGGATTCCACACATTAAGACACAAAAATATATTTTAAATTTATTCCTTTGCAAACATGAACATTTAGAAATAGCTATTTAATTAAAAGGAGTTCCTAGAAATTCACACACTGCTATGTATATGTATATGCAAACACATTTAATTACATCGGCCAAACATAAATAGGCAGAGTTATTCCATAGCTTTCCTCTGAGTACTCATTTTTCTACAAATAACACCTTGAATGAATATAAATATATGACAACTTCCCCTATACCTGATAATTTTAGCATTTACAAAAAAGGGGGAAAAAGTAAATTTTATATAACTAGCAACCACTGTTTTCGTTATAGTTCCCATTTTAAAGGATGGCTGACAGTCTTCTCAGTCAGCTTCTTCACAAACCAGGATACAGATAATTTATAACATCTGTACATTTCATTCTTATCTTAGCTAACAGGTCTAATTTAAAAAATTAATATTAGTGAACAGAGAAAACATTTCTCTATTTCAAAGGCAAATACTTCTAACTGAAAGGATAAAAGAAACTGAAGTTAAAGACCAGGCATTGTAAAGCTTCTAAGCTGCAAAGCCTGAGTTAAAATGTAAAAGACCAGGTATTGTTAAGTTCCTTTGCTATACTCAAAACCTGTAGCTGTTAGGACAATTCACAGGACTGCCCAGTGGATATTCCCCCTGACCATTTAGTTGTTAAATAACCTGGGCCCTGTGCAGTTTGGCACGTAGGCATTAAGGGCCCAAACCAATCAGTTTAAATGTGTACCCCACTTTAGGACTAACCTATCACCCCCGCCCGACCTGCTCCCGCCAATGAATGTACTAATCGTGTTCAAGAGTTGTTGTTCGATTTTCCCGCGCCTCATGATGATTTGCTCTGATGTATGCAAAGCCCCCGCCCTCCCCAAAAAGTGTACTTAAGCACTGCTCAACCCCTGCTTGGGCTCTGGGCCGCTCTCCCTTGTTGAGTGAGCACGGAGCCCCAGCGCACTGGATTCTTCAATAAACCCCCTTTTGCGATTGCATGAGTCCGTCTCTTGGTGGTCTCTTCCTCCGACATTCGCCGGACCCTTACACTAACAAAAAGGTAGGTAGATGGATCCTTTGTTTTTCAACTGTCCTTGGATTTGAAGCTTATTCTGTATTATTACCTAGTAAATAAAAAGATATTTACTCAGTGGATGGACTGAGAGCATGGATGAAGTACACAGGTGTAAGCACCATCACGGACTCAGCCTCAGCTATAGCACCAGCTGTGGTTGATTGACAACATATTCTGAATTTATAATATCCTAATTACCCCTAATACATGCACCTACATACTCAATTCTGTGTGTTGTATTAATATCCACCATGGGTCTTTTCCATGCAAATTCTGGGAACAAGAAAAGATTATGTCACAGGCAGTATGAGCTTTATATTTATACAGAAATTGTGAACTTCAGAGTGTAATATGTGACTTCTCTTGTTCTGTCCTCCCCATGCATAGTATCTAACCTTATTGTGCATATAAATGGTATTGTCACAATTATGTCTAATAATATATCATATATTCATATATATGTAATTATGCTAAGATAAAAGATTTTTTATTTTTGCCCAATGTGATTCTCAGTCAGAGGTAGATCAGCTTTCCTATGGGGACATTTTAAACTTCAAGGATGCATTTTTAGTTGGCCCCATGAGTGGGAAATGCTATTATAAATGCACTGGGCTGTTGTGCACAACAAATAATTTCTTATCCAAAGTGCTGATGTTGTGTTCTTGGAAAGCCAAGAAAAGGAGGGAGGGTCATTCCACACAGGAGGTCTGGCATCTATCCAAATTATCAGGAGTGAGAACATCACAGTATATTTTACCTGATGTACTCCAGTTCCTGGAATACAGCAGACTTTCACCAAATGCTTGTAGATGAACAAGTGATCAAAGGGAATCCCTGCTTCCTTTCTTGACCCCTTTCTAGGTGCCTGAAAAGAGTTATGTTAACTTAACTTCAGGTTATTGCCTTTGAATATAATTTTTTAGGCAATGCAAGGTGGAATGGAAGACTATATATATATATACACATACATACACACACACACACATATTGCATTCAGACAAAAGCAAGGCAAATATGCACTTTGTACCTGACATTTCAAAAATGTTTATTGAGCACTGATTCTGAGATCTGCATTTTTGCTAAGTACTCAGAAATTGAGGGTAAAGCAGACATCAAGTGAGGTTGTTTTCCTTGAATATTGTTTGATTCCTGAGTGACTTCATAGCCAAACATTGCTTTCCTGCAGTCTTCTGTAATTATTCAAGTTTTATGTAGTTTGCCTCATTTTCACATTCATATAGCACCTTGTGTGTCTTTCTGAAATGGAATATCATACTGACATGTTTTTAAAGAACTACATCACTAGGTTTCTTCATCTGGTGAAATTCATCTATACATCTTGCTGTGTTAAAACCAATACTCAGCTCTTTAACATGATGGGAAAATCATTAGCTTTTCTTTTTTTGTCTCTTTTACCAGAATCCAGGAAGAAAATTGTGAAGTCAATGTGTCCTGGCAATGATCTGAACTCCCCTGGATTTATTCATACTTTTGAGAGGAATAAGTGATGTCATTGTGGTCCTAAAGAAATTTCCAGATAGTTGACTTTTAACACTGAAGTTTCTCGGTCTGTGTGTGTGTGTGTGTGTGTGTGTGTGTTTCTCTCTCTCTCTCTCTCTCTCTCTCTCTCTCTCTCTCTCTCTCTCTGTGTGTGTGTGTGTGTGTGTGTGTGTGTGTGTGTGTGACAGACATGGGCATGAATTATAACTCTTGATCTTGGCTTTATGTTCTTGAATATATCATTCAGTCAATGCATTCTCTGGTCATTTATGACTAAAAGTGAAAATGATGACTCAC
Organism: Marmota monax; assembly: GCF_021218885.2. Taxonomy (NCBI): domain Eukaryota; kingdom Metazoa; phylum Chordata; class Mammalia; order Rodentia; family Sciuridae; genus Marmota; species Marmota monax. The sequence goes on along the minus strand of NW_026693934.1, from coordinate 15,321,517 downwards.
AAGTGAACTAGAGTTGAGAGTATTCTCAGCTTTGATTGTAATCAAGTCAGGATTTCACAGGAAATATTATCTTGTGCATCCATCTCTGACATTGCATTTACCTCTTAAGATGGTGGATTCCACATGCATATAACTGTGAGATGCCTTCAAGTCCTAAATCCATATATGTTTAGAAATATATTAGTGTTATTTAAGATACTTTGTGGATTATATCATGGAATAACTATCTATAAGCCAAATCTCTTTCGGTTCTATGAAGTATCGTATATTGGCTTATTAGTGTGAAATTATAAAGTATATTATAAATTGACTATTACAGTGTGAATATAGTTAATAACTGAATACTATATACTTCAAAATTGCTAAGATAATAAATTTCCAATATTCTCATCACAAAAAAGTTAATTATTTGAGGTAATATGTTAATTAGTGATTTAATTATTCTATATTATATTTAAATATTATGTTAAGCATGGTGGAGCATGCCTGTAATCCCAGCATCTCAGATGGCTGAGGCAGGAGGATGCAAGTTTGAGGCCAACCTAGACAAGGTCAAGGCCAATCTGCACAATTTAGGGAGACCTTGTCTGAAAATACAAAACAAAAATAAAAAATATGAAATGGGCTGAGAATGTAGCTCTGTGGCAAAGCACCCTGGGTTCAATACCTACTCTGCACAAAAACAAAAGCAAAAATAAAACAAAACAAAACAAAAAACAGAAATAATAACATCACCATTATATAACTTGTACATACATAATTTCATATTTGGTAATTTCCTTGACCATTGCAAAGCATTTTAAATAGAACATGACGATTAATGTATCCTAGTGCCTACTTAGCTTCTTCGTCTTCTTCTTCTTCTTCTTCTTTTTTTTTTTTGGAAAAAAAAAGAGTGAATAATGTCTCTCAAAAGTTTTTGTATATATTCTATTCTCAGTCTACTGTATTTTCCACTAGATATTTGCTCCAAAGTAAATCACTCAATCTTCCCCTAATTTTCCCTCTCTTTGGAATGCAGCGGCCAACTCATAATGCCATTGTAAGAATTCAATGTGCTTAGCATAGTGCCCAATAGGTACTGGATGCGCATCACTTTATAAGGTCACCTCATTTTGTGGTCTTGCAGTAAACGTTTCAGAATGACACCGATGACATCCTGAAAGTCTATAATCCACACACCCTTGTTTTGCATTGCTCTGACTTGGTTTTCACTAGGTTCATGTAAACTGCATCAAAACAAAGGTGATTCGCTTTATCTTGGTATTCTAAAAGTGTAGTGAAAGCATGTTACTTGAAGCATGTAACAGTTGTTTATACATGAGGAGTATAGGAAGAAGAAAGAGAGAAAAGGAGGAAGGCAGGAAGACTAGAAGGAAGGAATGGAGAAAGGGGAGCAAGATAAATAGAGAAAGAGGAAGGAAGGAAGGAAGGAAGGAAGGAAGGAGAAAGAAAGAATGAAAAAGAAAGGATTAGGGAGGAGTCAGAAAAAAGGAAGGCAAGAAGGAAGGATATAAGAAAGGGAGGGAGGAAAGAAGGTGGGGAAAGAAGGAAAACCAATTCCCTCTTTTTTTTTTTTTTCCCATCAGCAGCATGGTCTCAGCCCTGGAGGCTGGGCTGCATATCTAGTAATCTTTTCTGTCCTGTTCTGAGAACAGATATTGTCTATTTTAAAAATTATACAGAATGCAGGTCCTGGAAATGCTTCATGGCATCGCGGTATTGCTCCAAAGCCTGCCAGCAGCACCCAGTTGTCCTTCAGGTGATCCAGTTTTCCTCTACCGACCTTTTCCTTCTTAGTTTTCCTGAACAGAAAAAGAAAAAAAAAAAAAAACAATAGTAAAGAAAGTAAAAAGGAGGGAAAAGAATCAGCAGGAAGAGATAGACAATGGTTCCTTTGGCAATAGATTGTGTTTTCACTTTCCTGTTGCGTTGGTTGAATTTCAGGGTTCAGGAACTGGAAGGTTTTTAGCTAAATATTTCATTTAGCCCAGCAAGTATTCTATTAGGTGACTTCCCCTTCCTACTCTGCCTGGCTACAAGATTGTGATGAGAGTGGAAAGGGCTAGATGCAAATGTCTCTGATAAGTATATGCAAGCCTCAGAGTGGAGAGACAGCGAATTTGACTTCCACTAGGAATTGATATGGTGGGGCTGTGGGTTGATGTGCTGCCACGGAGTCAAATAAAATGTGTGTGATTTAGATAGGCAGTCCTGTCGAGGGAGAAAACTAGTTTGGAGAGATTTAATTGCTGTCAGGGTTGAGTGAAAGAACAGAAATGAGTAGGTGTCTCACTAGCTTAGAGAGAGTGTTTTCTTTAGTACCTGTTTTCTGGTAAGGGTAGACTGGGTCTCATGGGTTAATTGACTGGCTAATATATATCAGCTGCTAATCCCATCTCTTTCATCACTACCCTTCATGCACAAGTCCTGAGCTAGAGATAATTGAAGTGGACAAAGCAGACACATGATTAAAAACTAGAAGAATGTCATTGGCATTTGTCAGGACTGTTCTAGTTTGCAAATGATAGAAATCCACTGGAACTGGTATAGGCCAAAGGGGAATTTATTGGCTCATCGGCTCTGTGCTGGGTTATCTTTGTCTCTCTTGATCTATTCCTGCTTTTCTCTACCTGCTCTTTCCCCAAAAGGTTGGCCCCTATGAACTCTGTAAATGGATTCCTTGCTCTTGTGCTTCTTATTTGGAAACTGGCAAGAGATCACAAAGACAAGGAGAATGAGTTGGGTACTCCTGCATCTTTTATCAACTGATTTTTGGCTACATTCCTTATGAAAGGTTATAGTTACACTTATAAAACTTTTTCTATACAACTTCTTATTTGCCATTGGTCTTATTTCCATTCTTTTCCCTTTTGTCTTAAGAGAAGCAATGGTTTTCCTCTCTTACCACTTCAGGACTTGTGTTCTCAATTTTGAAAATAGATACTCTATTGATTAAAATGTCTTGAGTTACCCAGCTCCAGGACTCATATATTTCTGTTCTGAGGGAGTCTTGACTAATATCGTCTATCTTGACCAATATCATCAACAACTCAAAGTATGAAAGGTCAAGGATGGAATTGTGCTTTGGAATATCTACAGTCAAAGGCAAGCAAACAAGGCTTTCTTTTTCATTTTTTTCTCTTTTTTTTGAGATATATGTATCTTGTACAAATGTATAATTCTCACTCATTGAAAATAATTTACACTCTGTCTTCCAACAGAAGGCAAAGAAATAAAAGCACCAATTTTAATCCTAGATTTCTAGTCTCATATTTTCCTTTACAAATGAAAAATGGCTCTATTTGTGAATTATTGAGAGTGAAAAGATGAGATTTTTATTGTAGAACAAAAATGGGCCCCTTTGCTAATATATGCATGCATCCCTAGATCTACACTTAAAGCTGTTCATTCTCATACTGATAAGTTCCTGCTACTAGGCAGGGGCCACACAGCTAAACCCAGAAATGTGAAAGGGAAGGTAGCTGATGTTTACTGAGGGTAAGTGATAGTCCCTTCAACGAGAATTTTAGAAGTACTTCATTTCTTTCTAATAAATAGACTTTGAATGCTCTCTTGCCCATGTTCCACATGAAGAGATAGAGGCTCAGAAAATTAATTAAAATACCAATGTGGGTGCAGCTGGGTTTGGACTCACTCTTTTTAATTACAGTCTAGCTTATACTCTGAATATTACAATATTAGTATTTGCCCTAGTTAAATGCTAAATATGGTTCACAAAGTGTATGGCAACATTCTGTGAGGTGAGCAGGTCACTCACCACTAAGTGAGACACTACTTTGGTAAATTTACTACAGTCTAAATTTAGTCTTCCCTTATTTATATAGGCTCATAAAACTGGTTTTGCTCATTTGTCAAAAGTAGATCCATCTCTTTTTATTATACTAACAGTATCTTAGATTCTGTAATTGATATATAAGATCAGAATGCCAGTTTGCAATGAAAAATATGTTACTTTACATGATCTTGAAGACACACAGACAAATAGTAATCAGAAGATTGATGTTGACCATGGAATTAGAGTAACAGGGATTAAAATACCAGAACAATGCTTATTGGTGTCAGCTAAAATTGTCAGATGCAATGATTACCCAGGAGGGTCCTTTTCCAATGGGACCAAAATTCTAGGAGCCTAGTGGATTGGTTTGGTTAATATTCATTTTTGTGACTTGCTTTTTCAACAGTTTGTATGTTAAAGAGTTTCTTACCTTTAACCTGTTTTATGCTAAGCTATGTTTACATATTCTGTCAATCGAAGTTACAAAGGAAATCAGTCAGTCTCTTAAAGAAAGTTAAGCAATAAAATCTTTCTTTTCAGTGTGTATTTTAACATTTAACATGTTAAGTACATTTTTTTGTAGAAATCCAAAGAAGATGAGTGAGAGGATATAAGCTCTACTTACATTTGTAAAGATAATAAAATGTTTTTGATTCTAAGTGTCTTAAGGACTTTAAAATGAGTTGAATGAGGGCCATAAAGAAAATGCGCGCGCACACACACACACACACACACACAGGCTGTTAAGTTTGGATCTTAAAATCTGACAAAGATCCTGAAAATAGAAAGTAAGAAAAAGAGGGGATTTCTACTAGTGGAACCTAAGAGACACAGAGCCTAGAAGTCGCATCATCACATCATATTCACAATGTTTAGGGCTAAGGTGGAGCTCAGTGGTAGAACATGGGCCTAGCATGTGTGAGATTCTGTGTTGGACCCCCAGCCCCACAAGTCAAATGTTTCAGTTGCTGAGATATGGATGGAATTGACCCCCAAGATACAATTCATGTCAGTATGATATTTTGACATTTGTAGTCCTCTGGAGAGATACAAACTTATTGCTATGGGATTCATATTCAGCATCTTACCAAGTCAGAGATTGAGGTCTTTGTTTATCAACACTACTATGTTATTGGCACTGCCCTAAGCTCAAGGAATACAAATATGGATCAAATGTTACCTCTGTGAACTCTTTGATTAGTGATTAGAGGCACAGACAAAATAATATAGTCATTGTAGTAATTAAAATAATAAATATAAACAGAGTGTGTTACAGTGACAGAGTGGCAAGCCTTTGAGTCTAGGCTGGAATATGAAGAGAGGATTAGCATAGAAAATTAGGCTTCAGTGAATGGCAACTGTGTAGGGGAAACCCAAGGGACATCCATAGCATGATCAGATTGAATAGACTTGTACAAAAGTGTCAAGGAGTGAGTAGCAGTGTGCTCTCTCATGGGTGTATGGCTTTAAGTAGGATGGTGGTTCATTTCAACCACTCTTTGCTTCATCTCCACTCTCATCCTTGAACACTCACCTAATTAGTATTTGTCACATTGTGAATGGTAAACACTTCTTCAGGGTGACTTGTGCTATGCAGATACTGAACATAGGTACCTTTAATGGTAAACTTAATGGACACTTCATGCCCTTTCTTTTTCACATGAGCATTGATTTATAAAGACATAGCTGCATTTGAGGTGCATGTGGTAAAAATTTTCTCCCATTCTATAGGTTCTCTCTTCACCTCACTGATTGTTTCTTTTGCTGAGAAAAATCTTTTAAGTTTGAATTCATCCCATTTAGTGATTCTATTGATTTTATTTCTTGCACTAGCCTAATCCAACACACTGGGGATTTGGGCCTACTTTTTATTCTAATTAGGCACAGGGTCTCTGGTCTAATTCCTAGGTCCTTGATCTACTCTGAATTGAGTTTTGTGCTGGGTGAGAGATGGCTTAATTTCATTTTGCTGCATATGGATTTCCAGTTTTCCCAGCACCATTTGTTGAAGATGCCATCTTTTCTCCAATGTTTGTTTATGGCACCTTTGTCTAAGATGAGATAATTATATTTATGTGGGTTAGTCTCTGTGTCATCTATTCTGTACCATTGGACTACAAATCTGTTTTGGTGCCAATACCATGCTGTTTTTGATACTATTGCTCTGTAGTATAGTTTATGCACTGGTATTGTGATGCTACCTGCTTTACTCTTCTTGCTAAGGATTGTTTTGGATATTCTTGGTCTCTTATTTTTCTAGATGAGTTTTATGACTGCTTTTTCTATGAGAAATGTCATTAGGATTTTGTTTGTAATTGCACTAAATCTATATAGTGCTTTTGGTAGCATGGTCATTTTGACAATATTAATTCTGCCTATCCAAGAACAAGGGAGACCTTTCCATCTTCTAAGGTCTTCTTTAATTTCTTCCTTTAGCATTCTGTTGTTTTCATTCTAAAGATATTTCACCTCTTTCAATAAGTTGATGTCTGATTTTTTTGAGGCTATACTATAATTATAGTTTATCTAGGTTTTCTTTCAGAGGATTTGTCAGTGATATACAGAAATGCCTTTGATTCATGGGTATTGATTTTATATCCTGCTACTTTGCTGAATTTATTTATCAGTTCTAGAAGTTTTACGGTGGGATTTTTTTTTATCCTCTAGGTATAGAGTCATGTCATAGGCAAATAATGATAGTTTGAGTTCTTCTTTTCCTATTGAATTCCTTTAATTTCTTTTGTCTGTCCAATTGCTCTGGTTAGAATTTCAAGAACTATGTTTAATAGAAGTGGTGAAAGAGGTCATCCTTGTCTTGTTCCAGTTTTTAGAGGGAATGCTTTGAATTTTTCTCACCAAAAATGAATAAATAAATAAATGACCTAATCAATAAATCATCTAAGGAACTGAACAGAAACTTCTCAGAAGATGGTATAAAATCAATCAACCAATATATGAGAAAATTTTTGACATCTCTAGCAATTAGAGAAATTCAAATCAAGACTACTCTAAGGTTTTATCTCACTCTAGTCATAATGGCAGCTATCAAGAATACAAACAACAATAAGTGTTGGTGAGGATGTGGGGAAAAGGCACAATCATACATTGCTGATGAGACTGAAAATTGGTGCAATCAATCTTGAAAGCAATATGGAGATTCCTTGGAAAACTTGGAATGGAGCCATTATTTGACTCAGCTATCCCAATCTTTGGTTTATACCCAAAGGACTTAAAAACTGCATACTACAGGGACACAGCTACATTAATGTTTATAGCAGCACAATTCACGATAGCTAAATTGTGGAACCAAGCTGGATGCCCATCAATAGATGAATGGATGAAGAAAATGTGCTATACATACACAATGGAATATTACTCAGCATTAAAAGAGAATACAATCATGGCATTTTCAGGTAAATGGATGGAGATGGAGAATATCATGCTAAATAAAATAAGACAATCCCCCAAAACCAAAGGCCAAATGTTTTCTCTGATATGTGGATGCTGATATATAATGGGAGTGGGGTGGGGGCATGGGAGGAATGGAGGAACTTTAGATAGGGCCAAGGGGAAGGAGGAGAAGAAATGTAGCATGGAAGTAGGAAAGATAGTGGAATGAGAAGGACATCATTACCCTAAGTACATGTATGAAGGCATGGATGCTGTGACACTAATTTGTGTACAACCAGATAAATGAAAAATTGTCCTCTATATGTGTACTATGAATTGAAATTCATTCTTCTGTCATGTATAACAAATTAGAATAAATAAATAAACTTTAAAAAAAGAAATAGCTTGTAGTAAGAAAACCCAACTTTAGGTACCATTGTGGGTATGCAATTTTACTTACCTTAGGTATGATGGGAGGAAAGACTTGAGTAGGTGGTCCAACTAAGAAAGTGATTACAGTAGATAAATGCTGCAATAATATAGGACAGACACTATGGCAACTCAGTCCAGATTAAATGGTGAGAAGTTGATGTTGAAGATACAGCTGAAGCAATTTTCTGATGAATTAGATATGAGGAGGAGAAAGAGATGATTTCTGCAAGACTTAATGATTGCCTTGAGTGAAAGCAAAACCAATATTTTCATTTACTGATGAAGAAGAAAGAAGTTATATGCTCATTTATTTAGGCAGGCAAGGGAATCTGGGATTATTTTTTAAAACTATTAATGCTTTAGATGTGTATTAAATATGCAAATGGATATATGAAACAGGAATGTACTAAGAGAGATGAGAGCTTGGGGTCTGTAATTCCATGTAAATAAAATGGGTAATCTACATATTCAAGATAGATAGAAAAGGAAATCATGGGCATGTAGTTATAATGTTTTATAGTGATCTTGAATGTTTCAGAAGTGATGGTTTCTAGAGTGACTGGAGGTAGGTAAAGTTGAGTTAGTAGGTATGAATAATTCTTTTAGGAACTTTTGCTCTAAAAAAGAAAGACTGGAAGGAGATTAGTAGTTTAGGTAAACAAAGCAAAAAGTTGGAGATATATTAGCGTATGTGTTTGCTTATGTGAATAAATCGTTGAAGTGATAAGAAAAGAAGAGGTATTTGAATGGATGGATGGATGGGTAGATAGATAAAGAGAAAGATGTAGATAGGGGATAACTATAATATAGTTATAATGTAATATAGATGGCTAAAGAAATAGTTATAGTGAGACATTCTTGAGTGGCTAAAGAAGATGAAATTTTATGGAATAGTAAAGATACTAAATCCTCAAAAAATACTAGCAACAGAATTCAACAGTGTATTAGAAAGATTATACATAATGATTTATATTTATCTCAGAAACATTATATTTGTTTAACATAAAAAAGAAATCATTTATCATACCACATTAATAGAATGGAGAGAGAAAAGCAAACATGTGATTGACATAAGAAAGGCATCTGGCAACATCTAACCCACAGAAATCTAGGAATACAAGTCCTAATCCCATGTATCTATGAATGTGACTTTATTTGGAGATAGGATGTTTGAAGAGGTCATTAGTCAAATAATGATGAGGTCAGACTATATCAGGTGCATTTTAAATCCGGTGGTTTTTATCCTCATAGGAAGGTCATATGAAGACACAGGGACACAGAGAAGACCCACAGTGCAGATGGCCATGGGATGGCAGTGGGCAAAGCTGAAGTTACCCAGCTACAAGACAAAGGATGATAAGGATTTCCAGCAACAGCAAGATGCTGGAAAAGGGGTAGAAGGATTCTTTTCTTGAAACATCAAGGAGAGTCTGAGCCTGAAGACACATGAGATCGTCACTTAATGCCTCCAGAACTGTGAGAACAAAGTTATATTGGTATAAGTCACACAGTTTGTGGTATTTTATCCTGGCTCCCCTATAACACTGTTACATGAGCAATGGAATATTATTTGAATGTGAAAAGGAATAAAGTAGTTATATGTGGTTCTGATGTGGATAAGCCTCAAAAATATTATTCAGAGTGAAAGAAGCCAGACACCAAAGGTCAGATATTGTATGATTTTTTTTTTTGTGTATGAAATATCCAGGATAGGCAAATCCATAGAGACAGAGGTAGATTGGTGGCTTCTTATGGTTTGAAGGAAAGAGAATTGCTTAATGGGTTCTGAGTTTTTTGGGGGGATTATAAAAAATATTTTGAACTAGATAGAGGTTTTGTTTATGCAACAATGTGAATGTGGCAAATGCCAATGAATAATTCAATTTAAAATGCTTAACTGATGCTCTGTTAATTTCACCTCAATAAATTTAAAGGTATTGGCTTTGGTTAGAATTGTAAAAAATTTAAGGAGAATAAGCAAATCCCAATGTGGGTGGATTAGATGAGAGACTGTATGTCCAAGTTGCCTCTATACCTTTTCTTGATGCTTCCCATGAGATCACACCTTTTTCTGTTCTTAATTGGGACATATCTAAAAGTGTTTTTACTTTTTATTAAAGATCTATGAGTGATGGAAGATAATTGTGAGTGATCACAAGGATTAATTGTTAATTTAGAGATTTCAAATTTCATCTTTAATTTTGGTCAAATAGGTTGAATTCAACATGTATAGAATGTATCAACTAACTCCCTGCCATTGGTTGTGTTTGGACCCTGTGACGGATTATCATTCTAGGCTTGTTGGTGAAAGTTTTTACAAATGAACCAAGTTCTTTGACAGAGCCTTGTTCTGTTAATAATTGAGAGAGAATGTCTATGTTTGCTTCAGTTTAGAAACTTATGCATGTGAATTCATGTTGATTGTTGATGAATATTACACTACTTAAATGAATAATTTAGTTTAGGAGAATAAACCCAACATATCTATCAAGAATCACTTAATTCTACTCTTTGGGCTTTTTTTCTTTCTGTTTGCATTCCTACTGCATATATTTGCAATAAATGAGGACTCATACTTGCTTCATTTGCAGTTAATGTAATAGTTGTTGAGAGAAATTCCTCTCTTGATTACACTGCTTAAATATAGTTAAGAAGGGTTCTAGACTCCCCACCAAGTTCATTTGCTCTTAAATTATATTTTTCATCAATGCTTTGGTATTCCCTGTATCCAGCTTCAACAGCTGGACATAAGTCAGAAAATAATTTGATTCCTTTGTCATATGTAATTAAACAAGAATTTCTGGGTGGGTGGAAAGATAATTCTGAAATTTGATACATGGAATATTTCATATTTTCTTAAAAGGTAAATAAATGTACCTCAATTTATGTTTATTAGTTGAAATAGTACAATGAATGGCTATAGCTATTACTCTTTCTTTGACTAAAAATGCATCCCAATGGTGAACATTTTAATATTTAGATATCTCTCCTGTTTTCTTCCATGTATAATGCACTCGATATTAGAAGTACTATGGAAATAAATTGAGGTTTAAGAGAATCAAGTCTAAAGTCAGAGAAAAAAAAAGCAAGAGGGGTGCTCTTTCACTTCAGTGACTGACCACAGGATAACAGACCCTGGGAAAGAAACTTGTTCTCTATGTTCTGCAGTAAGTATGGTCAGGAAGGATGCATGTTTTTGCTATCCTTGCTTTTTTTGCCTTATACCTTTGTCCAGCTGGGAGTGAACATTAATTGATGAAATACACAAGATTTGTAGGAGCCAACAGAAATGTTGCTATCCTTCCTTTCTTTAGTGGACTGCTTGCCGCCGTCACGATGGCTTCACAGGGGCTGTCTGGAGTGTATGTTCCTAAGACCACTTGCCCAAAATACTTGTGAACCATTTGCATTTGCTTTTGTTCATTCTCTCTCCTATTTCTAGCCTGGGAGTACATGGTCTAAAAGCCTGAGCATGACAGATGTGCCTTGAGCTGTGTTCTCCAAGTAATCTGCCTAACTCTCTTCTGTGACCAGTATCACCAGGATGTGAAATGGAAAGGCTAAAGAGTTAGAGATGTCTTTGGAGTATCACCTTTTGAATCCAGGACTCATTAACACTTTACTCACTGGGTTGGAAATAATAATTTCAAGATTATAAAGACAAGCTTTTCATATTCATACATCATCTCTGGTGCTATGCCAAAGTGCTTCATGCTTATATGTCCCCGGTGGTGATGAGGGAATCCAGGATTATCTCTTTCCCAGAAGACCATGGGGCATCACAGGTCACACTTCACAGTCTATAAGAGCTTAAGCATATTTCAGCTGTCGGCTAAGAGGAGTGTCTTAGAAGCCCCCCTTCATAGACGAAAGCCTCCAGAAGATGTTTGGTTACTTTTGAAAGTTGGTCAGTCTGAATGTTTTACAGAAGTTTTAGAGGCTTGGGGCAATCTGGATATAATCTGATTCATAATTTAAGAGTCATCTCATTTCTCCCTTTCAGGCAGTTAAAGATTTCTAAATTATCATAGGCACACTTAGACATTTATGAAAGATCTCTGGGGGAAGATGACTTCAAAGCCTTCTCAGTAGCTAATTCAGAGACTAATGACCTTTCCAGTCAGTTTTTCCTGAAGTTGAAATTGAATTGCTATGACAATCAAAACTCATTTATCTTTAGCATCTCTCTGGGACATAGCATAAACTCGAAAAGCTTTATAATAGATTATTTGGCAGATGAATTTCAAAAATACCAACAGTAATAGACTTACCATCTAATAATAAAAGCAAGAAAAAAAAAAACAAGTACATGAAACAATAGCTCGTAAGAAGCTACTAATTGGAGCCAGCAACCCAGAAGGAACTGGCCAAAATGGGCAATGTGTAATATCAAGGAATGAGGTGGTATCACAAGGTTAAAATAACATTGACAGTAAATAGGTTACACAAGATCCCTTCGTTATTTACATATAACAACATTATTCATAATACTCTTTTCAGCAAGTTCAAGGGGAGTGAATTCATGATGATTTTTTTTTTAAGCAGTCCACAGGGAGAAAACGAATGGTCTAGAACAAGAGGGAAATTAGGCTAACAAGAAATCTAAAGCCAATTTATTTTTTTCTACGATACTTTGAGTTCTAGATGTGAGGAGATAGGGAAGACATAAATGTCTGTGTGCTTCAGGTAAGGTAGTGTCCATGTCTGGCCCTAGGAGGTAAGTCTCTATTAATCAAAGTCACCCATGACCATTCCATCCTTTGTGATAGATGGGGATGCATTCAGTAAGTGCAACCCCAGGAAACATTTCTGTCCATCTTAAAGCCTGGGAAGAAGAGGCTTAGTTTCCTTATTCTTGTCATTGGATTTAGCAGTTTAAAACTATGATGGCTGGAAGAGCAGCAGCCACCTAATGATCTCAAGATCACAAACTTGAAAACGATGCCAATAAACTGAGTAGTCAGGGTGAAAATATGAGATCACATTTATAGGTTTATGAGTTAACTATACTGGGACCCACTTGGCTCCCCTACTGAAAACAAAACTACATTAAATGTTATGACTTTGATATGTAATTGTGGTAAAAAGAGATAATTAGGAAGGTTAGCTTCTTTTCCCTTCTTTTCTCCCTGTCATGGTTAGAATTTTAAATTGCTCCCAAAACTATTGGTTTCATGCTTGGTCTCCAGCCTGTGGCATTGTTGGCAAGTGATAGAACCATTAAGAGGTGGACGGGGCCCAGTGGGAGGAAGTTAGGTGTTATGGTTTGGATGTGAGGTTGTCATCCCCAAGCTCACATGTGACACAATGCAAGAAAGTTCAGGGGAGAAATGATTGGGTTGTGAGAGTCTTAACCTAATCTGTGAGTTAATCCCCTGATCAGGATTAACTGAGAGGCAACTGAGGTGGGAAGGTATGGCTGGAGGAGGTAGACATTGTGGCATGACTTTGGGGTAGCTTTGGGGTATTTTCTTTTTTTTAATTGATTTTATTATTTTTTAAATACACGACAACAGTGGAATTCATTACAATTCTTATTACACATTTAGAGCACAATTTTCCGTATCTCTGTATATAAAATACGGTCACGTTAATTTATGCCATCAAACATGTACTTTTTTTTCTTTGCATTACAATTCTTAATACATATATATACCACAATTTTTCATATTTCTGTTTGTATATAAGGTATGTTGACACCCAATTCGTGTCTTCATACATGTACTTTGAATAATGATGACTATCACACATTCCACCATCCTTGCTAATCCCCTTCCCCCTCCATTTCCTTCCCACCCCTCTTCCCTCTCTAGAATTAATCTAATCCTCCCAAGCTCTCCCTCCCTACCACAGCTTTGGGGTATTTTCATATCTGGAAAGTAAAAACTCTCTCTCTGCTCTCCGATCACAATATGAGTTGCTTCCCTCTGTTACACTCTTCCTCATGATGTTGAGCCTCACCTTGAGCCTCAGAAATGGAGCCTGCCTTCTATGAAATAAGACCTCTGAAACTGTAAGCCCTCAAATAGACTGTTCCTCCTCTAGAGTAGTGCTGGTTGGGTCATTTAGTCACACCAGCGAAAAAGCTGACTAAAATATTAAGTTATTGTGGGCATGCTCTTGACCCTGGCCTCTTGTTCTTCTTATGGTCTTGGCTAACATGATGATGAAAATTTGTTCCACCTTACACTCCCTGCTACACTGTTCTACCTGCAACAAGTCCAGAACAATGGGACCTGACAATGTTTTTACATCTATGGCACTTTTCATGCCAGATATGAGGGGACAGGGCAGACATGAGTGTTTATAGAGGAAACATAAACATCTGAAACCTTGAGCCAAAATAATTTTTTTTCCTTCACATAAGTTGTTATGGTTTGAATGTAAGATGCTCCCCAAAATCTCCTGTGTTGAGGCAGAAATCTTCAGAGGTGAAATGATGGTATTGTGAGAGCCTGTAATACAGTTGTTCCATCCTCATTTGAATGTAACTGTAGCCAAGTGGGTTGTGACTGAAAGAGGTGTGTCACTGGGGGCGTGCGCTGGAAGGATGCATCTGCCCTGTGGGTCACTCTCTCTGCTTCCAGAATCTATCATAAGATGAGCAATTTTCCTCCACTTTGTCCTTCCCTGTAATATGCTGCCTCAATTTGGACCCAGAGCAGTGAAGCTGGCCATCTATGAACTGAGACCTTTGAAGCTGGGAGCCACAGATAATTTTTCTTCTTCTAAGTTGTTCTTGTCAAGGTATTTTGGTCACTGTGACACAAAAGCTAACTAAAACATGAGTTTATTTTCTCAAGTGTTTTGTCACAGCAATGAAAAACTAATAATTCCCTCCCTCTCCCTCTCCCTCTCCTTTCCTTTCTACTTCAGTGTCAGTGAAATTGGTAGAACAATGAATGTGAATCCTATTTAAGATAAGTTTATCTTATTTAAAACATTTTTTTCATCAGGAGGTGAGTAAAAGGATGCTAATATATAAGTTACAGTAATAACAAATATTAACCAATGGCTGAGCAGCAGTAGAATAGAAGAAACTTTCTCCAGGGAATCCCATTTATGAGATTAGTGTCCAGTGACACCAAGATATGAGAACATTTTGAGAACACACCATTCTGCTCCAGTATGATGGAAATGTGACTCACTTATGAATCACTTTTTAGATATAGAAAACAAAAAGCAGAGTAGAATTTAAAAAATCAAACTAAGAAGGAGGAGAGATTGTCCCTGTCCTGATGCTCTTATGGAATCATAACCATAACCAGTACAGAGTGTCCTCCTCACACATATGAAAACACATGCTCTGCTCATCATTAAAGTATCATTCATGTTAAAAAAAATGACAAAATGCTTTAAAAAGGTATAAAATAACTCATCGTCACCACAGTAGCATGATTAAGACATAACTATATTCCATTTATTCAACATTTGATTCATTATATTTAATGATGAATAGGGAATATTATAGATACCACTTTTCTGATAAGAAAATAAGAATATTCATAAAATGTATACAACCAATTAATAAGAGACATACAACTTTATATATATGAAAATAAAAATAAAGTAGTGTTTTAGTCAGCTGTTTTGCTTCTGTGACTAAAAGACCTGACAAGAACCATTTTAGAGGAGGAAAATTTTATCTGAGGCTCATGGTTTCAGAGGTCTCAATCCATAGACAACTGGATCCATTCCTTGGGCTTGAGATGAGGCAGAACATCATGGCTGAGGAGTGTGACAGAAGGAAGAAGCTCACATGATGATGATCAGGAAGCAGAGAGACTCCACTCACCAGATAAAACATATATCCCAAAGATACATCCCCAATAACCTACCTCATCCAACCATGTCCTATGGACCTTCCTTTATCATTCAGTCAATCCCATTAGGGAATTAATTTATGGATTTGATGTAGGCTTTCATAACCCAATCATTTAATCTCTGAATGTTCTTGCTTTGTTTCACACATGAGTTTATGTGGGATACCTAATATCTAAATCGTACAGGTAGAGATGGGCCTAGTGGATTTATTTCAACTTATCTCACACTAATTTCAAGAGTGATGGACTCAGAGGAGATTGGTCACAGCCAAGTATATTTCTTTAACTCTCAGGCTCAGAAAAATTTCGACCTTGAAACACACTGGACATATTTCATACTGGGTCACTTCATAGAGTGATCCCCTGTAGAACGCCTTCACATGCTTGTAGGGATACAAGTCTGTTCATTATTAATCTTATGATATGGAAAATAGTTCATTTGCATGGAAATAGCCGAATTGGGTTGATGAGTTCCTTGTTCAAAATGAAACACACATTTCTGATTAAAAGCCAAATCTTCCTTTGAAAAGGTCGAAAATGATGGCTTCAAATGAAATTATTTCAGCTCCGTTGTATGCAGGTCACTGATGAAATGCCCTGTCAAAATATGATCCACTTCTCTATGATCCGCTTCTCTAGTGTTTCTATATGATTGCAAATTAAGAAAATCCCCTTCTTCTTTAAAGTTTTAAAAAGCAATAAGCTTTCAAATATATATATTTTGCTTTCATATACATTGCATAAAACTGAAATGCATCAAATAATAAAAAATAAAACTTGGGACACCAAATCATCAGTGATATATACTTTAAGGAATTTTAAAACCAGATTTCTAGTGAGCATTATGACACTACAAAAGGTGCACATAAGCTATTTCTTGACCTTGTATTTCTTCTCAAGATGTATGGATTCATATACAAAAAATGAGGACAGACTGCACATCCTTGAATACTTGTGAACAGAAATGCTTGTGGAAACAAAGTTCATGATAACAGAACTGGAAACAATCCAAGTGCCCATTAACAGTGGACTTCTAAAATAAATCTTAAATTCAGGAAGCTGAGGCAAGAAGATACTGAGTTGGAAACCAGCTTCAGCAACTTAACGAGGCCCGAAGCAATTTAGCTAGACCCTATCTCAAAATAACAAATAAATAAAAGAGCTGAAGATGTGGCTCAGTGGTTAAGTGCCCCTGGGTTCAATCCCTGTACCAAAAATAAATAAATAAATAAATAAATAAATAAATAAATAAATAAATAAATAAATCCTGATATGTGCCTCAATGTATGTGACTTGGAAATACGGCACTATCATGACATGAAAGAAAACAGATGGATCCCACAGACAGAATATTGTGCTAAAGAAGTCCAACACAATCATGACACATGTATACTTTAATTTATATCAGGTTTATGAGGTGGCAAGTTTTATATATGGTGTTTTGTGTTTTTGAGCAAACTTGGACTTTTTAAATGAGATAGATTAACAGAGAAGATCTGGACTACTAGAAACATTTCCTATTTCGATTTCTATGCTATGTATATTTGTAAAAAAAACACAAATAATTCACATAAAAATTGTAAATGATGTGTAATAAAATCAATTCATTCAGAGCTCCTGATTTCAAAATTCTCCATTGGAGGTAAAAATTTCACAAATTTAATGCCAATTTGATTCTTTAAAATCTTGTGAGTGGACAACCAGGAACAGACTGGTGTGTTTCTTATAACCAGCTTCTACATAACACGGCTTCTAGCTCTTCTTTACATTAGCATAGATAACGAGCAGTAAATTTGAAACAAGTTTTCATGCACATTTATGATAGTGAGTTATTTTTAGGTTTCACTCCAATGATTAAATTATTGGAAGAAAATATATACTCACCGTTGTATTTATTTGAAAATTATAGTTGATTTATATTGAATAGTGTGATTATTCCATGTAAATTGGGTTTCTAATCTACAATTGGACTTCAACAGTAATAATGATTAAAGTAAGATTATTTATATAGGTTATTCATATATAATTAATGTTTCATTGTGAGCAGTGGTTTTCAAATGTTGCAGGAAGAAAAATAAGAAGTTTTATTTGACTTAATTTATGAAAATATTGACTTTCATGTATGTTATTTTGTATTCTTGGTTTATCATGCATAGTGTGCACAGAAATCTTTGAACCAACCAAGGTTTAATAATTTTCTTTAAACAGTAGTGCTTTCAGGGTAATGGTTTTATTCAGAAAACAATTTCCAATTATCCCTTCTATTTTCTCACCAAAGTTCTTAACTATATTTTAATGATTTTGATTTCTAGATAATGATATTCATTCTCACAGACCAGAGAGCTCCAATTTCATCCAACTATTTTTTGCAATGAGCCTTTCTCATTGCATTATCTTTTAATACAGGAAAGATTTTGTTGTTTTGTTTTTAAGTCAGAGGACTTCATTTTTATTTTTATTTTTATTTTTTCCTTTGCTGGGTGGATCACAAGGCCTTGTACAGACTAAGCAAATGCACTACAGGAGCCTTACTTAGTTCTGGGCTTTAACTTTTGATTGTCCAAGGATTTTTCTAATGTAGGTAGTTTTACTATAGTCTTTAATAAAGTCAAGTTCAAGGTTTCATACCTGAAAGGGGACTAGACCTTACCTGTGTTTGATGAGCTGACTTGGAAATACCTCTCAAAAACTAGGGATTTTGATGTTAAATCCCACTTTCAATCCATTAATAAAATTAAAACATTTTCTATCTTCATGAAAGCCTTAGCTAGACATCTGATTCTGAGAATTCTGACAATATTGATAATATGTGTCATGCATTTCAAATTTTTCTATATATGCTTTTTTATTCAAAAAAATAAAAAATAAAAAGAGCTCAAAATATGGCAGGTAATGTACATAAATGCTTAAAATATAGGGATCAATAGGACACAGTCCAACACTTCAGGTAATTCACAAGTAATTGAGGAAGGAGTGTGTTTGTAAATATTTATTAATTAATTACAGTGCTCTGCAAAAAGCACATGCAAGACAGGGATTTAAGAAATAAGGAGGTAAATAACACCAATTACCATAAATATATATCTATATGAAAATCATTTCGCACTAACAAGCAATAATCCTTATAAAACATGCACAAGACAAATTTTATAATTTCAAGAATAAAGCTAGAATTATCTATTTTAAAATAATTAATATCTTTTACTCCAATATTTCTTTTTATTTGAGTGTTGGTGTATATATGTTGACTTTTATATACATATGTGATTATTTTATACATGAAATTCATATATGTAAGACACATATTTTATATATGCCATAAGTCCTGACATATATTTATGTGTGAATGCATGATTGCTTGTGCTTCTTTAATTTTGAAAATACCAACAACACCAATGGTGTAGCATTTCAAAGAGTTGGTTCTAAATTCAGTTCATGTTGGAATTATTTCTAATGATTGTCATAAATGAAATATGTCACACACAAGAAACAGTTGAAATAAAATCTACTAAGCAAAGTTCTTGTAACAATGTTGGCAATGTGTCCATATTCACATGTTAAGTAGTTTCCATGATTGTAAAACATTTGCTGCTGTTTTCTGTTATATAAGATTAAAGTCTTTTTGCGCTCTAAACTAGAAACACTCCTGTGTTTCTAGTTTAGAGCTCATACTAGACTTATAAGTGTCCTGCTCTCCCCATTCTTTATTATTAATATGGACTACATTATTAATAGTGTTTTCAATTTGCAATTTCCTTCTAAGTATCTTTTGAGATTGTATGTCTATTTTGTTTGGATTTCTTTAATTGAATTATACTATTTAATTGCGACAGTCCGGCTGCAGCAAAATAACCGGGGGGTGACGAACAACTTGTGTACATTGATACAGCAGGAGTGGGAGCCGTTTATTGTAGGACAACAGAGGTATATATACATTCCACACAGCTTATCTTAATTAGCATAAACTAGATACATCAGTCAACCAATAAGGAATCTCCACACTTAATGGCTTGCTGGCGTTACTTCATAAACCACTCCCTTTGGCAAAATGCCAAGCGCCATCCAGACTTGTTTACAGACTCTAACATTTAATTTTTAAGTTAGACTAAATATTAGTTAGATTATATAATTTGTAAATTGATTAATTAGGTAAATAATAGCTGCAATATTTTGCAATGTACTGAAGGCAGATCAATGAATTAGATACTACTTTGAAACTCTTGCTCTTTGACATTTGGAACAGTAGAACTCACATAAAGTTGGGGATTTTGAAGTCTAAATTTCAAAAGTTAAAAAAAAAGACTCCTTCAAATACAACATAAACACTTGCCAAACATTTTATTCAGTGCATTAACCAATGATTTAAAAAAGAAGGAAGGTAAAGATGATTAGAAGAGGGTTGAGGTGGTGTATATGTGCAGAAGTTCGATAAAGGGATGATGGAATAATGTCACTTGGTTGAATGTTCATAGAAGGACAATGGTCATAGTAGCCAAGTTATGGAACGAGTCCAGGTGCCTGTGAACAGACAAATGGATCAAGAAAATGTGGTGTATGTACATGATGAAGTTTTACTCAACCATAAACAAGAATGAAATTATGTCATTTGTTGTAAATGGGTAGAACTGGAGAACATCAAGATTAATGAAATTAGCCAGATTAAGAAAGTCAAAAATTGAATGTTTTCTCTCCTATGTGGAAGCTAGAAAACAAGAGACAGGGGGAGATAAAGGAGCTGAGAAAAGAGAAAACTCATAAAAATAGAATGGAGACCAGTGAAGGAGAGGAAGGTGATTGAGAGGAAGAAGGAAAGGGTATACGGAACTACTAGGGAACTAAATCTACCAGGTTATGCTATGAACATATATGACTATACTAAAATGAATCCTGCATATATATATATATATATATATATATATATATATATATATGTGTGTGTGTGTGTGTATATATATATATATATATATATATATATATATATGTAGGACAACATATGTATAATATATGTATATATATATATATACACATATATATGTGTGTATATATACGTATATATATGTTACATATGTAGTTATAATATATATATTACATATGTAGTTATAATGTAATCATTAAAATAATAATAATACCATCTGAGTATTGCAAATGGGTCAGGCAGAAGGAAGAGTAAGGAATGTGCATATATGATTATGGAATAATGGATCTCACTATTATGTATAATTACAACACATTCAAAAAAAAGGTAAAGATGATTAGAAGAGGGGTTGAGGTGGTGTATATGTGCAGAAGTTCGATAAAGGGTTGATTACTTATTATATATCATATGGAATGATAAAGTGTAATGCTCAAGATGTGTGCCTTCTGTACCTGTCATTTGCAGTCCTACTAGAAAAAAAGTTTACAAACTAACATGGATTTCACTTTTGTATCTTTAGTAAGAAATAGTCATTTGAATAAAGTACATTTATTTATACAATAATTCTTTGGTGTACCTATGCATTATGCTGACCACTTTTCCTTAATTTCCCAATCATAAACTATTTTTCTTTAACACTATGAAAAGTATTGCTTCCATAATACATAATAAGGATAAAATGCATGCACAAAACTGACCTAATCTAACATTTCAAGTCACAGTATGTTGTGATCAAAACCATTAATGTTTAGTTTTCAGTCTATAAACTTTAGGGGCAATTATTTGAATCAGTAAAATCATAAAATATATTCTTGAGCTGAACAGAGACAGAAATGCAATGCCTAATGGTTTTTATTTTCAGTTATAAGGTTTGACAGTGTGCCAACTGAGAGCAAAGAGGTCTGTCTCATGTATGAAAATGTAAGGACAGCAGAATGAATAAATAAATAAATAAATAGACAGATAGATAGATAACTGGCACTCTGAGAATTTCTAATTCCCTGGAAGGAAGATAATGCAAAGACCACAGAGAAGAAAAGCACAATTTTTCATATTATTGCTTATACATAAAGTATGTTGCCACTAATTTGTGTATTCTTACATGTACTTTGGATAATGATATGTATCACATTCCACCATCCTTGCTAACCCCCTGCCCCCTCCCTTCCTCTCCCACCCCTTTACCCCATCTAGAGTTCATCTATTCCTCCCATGCTCCCCCTCCCTACCACACTATGAGTCAGCCTCCTTATATCAGAGAAAACATTTGGCATTTGGTTTTTGGGGATTGGCTAACTTCACTTAGCATTATCTTCTCCAATGCCATCCATTTACCTGCAAATGCCATGATTTTGTTCTCTTTTGTTGCTGAGTAAAATTTTATTGTGTGTATATGCCACATTTTTTTATGCATTCATCCACTGAAGAGCATCTAGGTTGGCTTCACAGTTTAGCTATTGTGAATTGTGCTTCTATAAACTTTGATGAGGCTGTGTCCCTGTAGTATGCTGTTTTTCCGTCTTTTGGGTATAGACTGAGGAGAGGGATAGCTTAGTCAAATGGTGGTTCCATTCCAAGATTTCCAAGGAATCTCCATACTGCTTTCCATATTGGTTGTACCAATTTGCAGTTCCACCAGCAATGTATGAGTGTATCTTTTTTCCTCACATCCTCTCCAACACTTATTGTTGTTTGTCTTCATAATACTGTCATTCTGACTGGAGTGAGATATATCTTAGAGCAGTTTTGATTTGCATTTTCCTGATTGCTAGAGATGATGAGCATTTTTTCATATATTTGTTGATTGATTGTATATCCTCTTTTGAGAAGTGTTTATTCAGGTCCTTGGCCTAAATCACTATTATTCTTAATTAAACAAACAAACAAACAACAAACTATCATTGTACTCCAATGGATATCTACTTATTAAAGAAGACTTCTAAAACTATATATAAATAAAATAAAATAAACAGAATAAAGTATCCCCTGTTGAGGAATTTTAATCACCGTAGATGTGACATAGTAGTGAATTGCTATTGGAAAAATATATAGAATGTTCTAATTTTATTAAATTAAACTTCAACAAGATTCTATACAAATTCTAAAAATATTTAAGTTTTGTGGAAGAATATATAACTTTAGGAACTTTCTAAGAAAAACTGATGTATACCATCATTATTTTTGAAAATTCTTAAAGAAAAACTCTTGCAAATTTGTAAATAAGTTAATGGTAGAGAGGAGCATATACTTTAAAAATTGGACAGCAGCATTATTTAGCAAGCCAAATAAATTATTGATTGTTTATTTCTCTAAGAGAATGTACTTGAGTTTATTTTTTAGTTTGCTATTTGATTAGAGTTCAATACTGTGATGTTGCATATTAACTTGCAAGTATCTTTTCAGTAATAAAGTTAAGCCACAAGATTAGACTTTTTAATTTCTTGAAATTAATGTTTTCATCTATTTTTTTTACACTTTCCCCTTTCCCTCTTCTTTTTTCTCCCTTTCTTCATTTTTTCTTTTATTTTCTTGACAACTACATTTCCTCAAAAGCTCTTGAAACCAGTTCCATCGTTGTTACTGGTCCCTATAATGATAATTTGAGTAAATCTTTGACCTCTGCATCATTATTGCTGTTGTTTTTTTTTCAAATCTTGTTTCTAAGTTTTTGAAGATTATGAATTAATGCACACATGCAAGTAATATATATATATATATATATATATATATATATATATATACACATATATATATATATACTTACACGTATACATATACATATGTAACACACACACACACTATATATATATATATACATATATATATATATATATAAAATACTTGTAACTATATAAAAGAACACATAAATGTTATCTATTAGTATATCTCCTTGGTAGTATAACTTATAGATTAATGATGCCAACTTTAGAGTGAGACATATTGGACTCAAATTTAAGCTGTGTGTCACATAAATTTTGTTAATTTGAACAGATCCTTTTTACCTCTCTATGTAATACAGATAGTGGTAGTAACTACCTCCTTTGTTAATTGTCAAGACTAACATTAAGCATTTTAAATTCTTGGAAAAATTCTGACACTAAATGCTCAATATTACTATTATTCCAATAAAAGTAAGTTCTCTAAACATGGATGTAATAAGCAATGGCCATGATGGGTTGTAGTTTTATATTTGCAAGTGGGTGAGAAGAGAGATCAGCTATAGTTCTATAGCTATAATAGCTAGAATAAAGTTACCTGTGTTTTCATGGCAGATTCCCCATCAAATGCTGGTAAAGTTGGTAAAGAAACATTTCCCATTTTCTTAATGTGTGAATTGCTGAAATGGATTTTCTTAAGTGAAAGATTTCTACTCTTAAATCCTTTTAAGTGTGTCCTAGTTCCCAGAAGACAGGTTGGAAATTGCTCCCAGTCACCAGACACACATTTCAAAGTGCAATATTCAGTGAGCCCTTCAGAATCTGCTTAATAATGAACACTTGTGTGTTGACATGAGGCTAATATAGGTGATATATTGATTATGGTTCTGCTGAAATATGAACTTTCCTGCCTAACCAAGTGTCCTCAAGTAAGAAATGTAGAATCTCTGCCTGGACCAATTAGCAGGAGCATGAATCTGACTTATTCTATTACCTCCCTGAGTTAATATTAATAAAAGAACTGAAGATACTTATTAAAGTTTTTTTCCTTTTTTTTCTTTCCACAAGGGCAAAGCAAGTAACGAATGAGTGGCCGAGGGCCAGTAGCCATGCCTGTGATTAACTGGTGAGAGGAACACTTACAAGGACAGTGGTAATCAAAGTATGGGTGGGGGTGATACTTAAATAATGTTTTTTTACCCAAGTCAGAAAAGAGTATAGTCAAGAAGCAAGGCAGAATAGAGAAGAGCAATCTGCAGGCTGCCTTTTCTGTGCTGGAAGAATTTATAAACCTAAAATGATTTTCATGTACTTCCCAGCACTTTCTGAGGCTTCCTTTTTACTACCACTAGGTGTGTATGCAAGACATATCAACTTTAATGGGATCCAAACACAGGAATAATGGGGAAAGTAATGGCTCAATCTTATAGTGTGTGGGAGGGAGAGCAAATACCACTGGAGATTCCCTCCCCAAGAAAGAGTGGTAGACTGCCATTTTTATTTAAAGCAAGTTGCATTATTACATCTGCTCTATGTGATGTAGTCGAACTTCCTTAAACTACACAGGCTCAGTTTCCTCATCTGTAAAATGAGAATAACACCTCCAGAATATCCAAGAGTCTTGTTGAGACTAAATAAAAGCATGAATGTTGAGCTGACTCAGTGAAATTATGATGGTAGAACATGGTGCCTGATGCTGAGTATGGAGCTAAATAGTGCTAGTCACCTATTTTTTAAGTATTGCTCACGGACAATTCATCTTACTTAATCTACATTACTGTCTTCTGATATTATCATTGATCTTACTGCAATCTTTTGCTCCACATTGTTTCCTTGAAAGAGGTCTAGGATGATTGGCTCTCCAAAACATCTAATTCTGTCTCTTTGAGAAACCCTCCAGGGAAATATTTCATAAGACTACAAAGAGTCTGTATGTTCAGGTTGCCCTTGACTTATCTAGAACAGATATGTTTCCTGTAGCAACAATGCTAAGGTTTCTTTTCAAAACAAATTGTCCAACAATCCATGGATTTGATGGGTATCACTTTTTTAGGCTGGGAATCTAAGTGGAATATCATGCACAAACATTCAGAAATTCATACCCATCATAATTATAATCACCAATGAATTTTTCTTAAGTGAGTACAACTATGTAACCAGACAGATCATTCAATTCCATGGTAAGGAATGTGTTGGTTGTGGCAAACTTAGGGGATTCTAGGTCTATTTCTTGTTCAGATTTAATACAGAAAACATATGACTAAAACATTAGTTCAGGATTTAGAAGCCTGCAAGTGTGTTCTGCCCATGTGCAAGGACAAAAGCAGCTAGAATTTCTCACCCTCTGTACTTCTGCAGCTCTACTCAAAGATGACCTTGACAGAAAATAATGAAGGTATAGTCACCAACTGGATAGAATTTCAGGCAATACATCTATTTATCTAATTCCCATGAAAGAAGATATGGACTGAGTTAACTGATCCTGATTCATAGTTGACCACTGACTTAGAAAGAACAAGGATTGGAAGACAGCTGAGAAGAAAATCTAAAGAAGAATGTGGAGAGACCATTTTGAGCAGACACAGTTTATAAAGTATCCCTGTCTCCTATAAGTGTTATCAGAGGTCAGCCACTGTAGGAGAAGCTCAGGAATCAGTTGGAGAAAATGACCCATTTTGTTTCTTTCCAAACAGTGTACATTAAAAACATGATCCATGCATCTGAAATGGAGCCTTATCTGAACTCAAAAACTGGAATCACCTTCCCCTCCCATGTGTTCAAATGGCCAACAACAAAGAGCAACACTGAGTCCTAACTGGTGGGTCCTAAATGGGAGGTAAGAAGCTGTTTGATAAAGGTAACTACCTAGGTTCCTTTTGTTTTTGGAGAAAACATTACTTTGTCTTTAGGGAATATGAGCTTACTACTCTTGAACATGATTTATGTTCCTGTCACACAGGAATTCTGCCAGCACAAACATCTTGGCTTATGAAATGGCATGGGATCCCACAAATGATGACCTTTTATCAATGTACCTATTTACATAAAGAGGCTTACCATGAGGCTTCAAGTAATGGAACTCTCTGGTATTTCCCTACCTTGTACACATCAGTGGAAAAGCTAATAATTAGAAGACAACAAACTGAGAGATGAGATATGATATGAACCTGAATCCAGCACCCAGTATTTGATGCTATTTCCCCATACCTAGAATGTTAAGGAGATGGTAGGTGGGAGCTCTACCTATTGCTAATTAAATCAGGTAAAATGTTTAAAAGTCATCCTCTCAACCAGAGCGTTGATGAATTCAAAGTTCCTGGTATTCTACGTGGGGGCTGCCAACACTAATGAACACTCATGTTTTCAAAATTGAATTTTGTGACTGTGACCTGACTGTTTGGAGTTCTTCATGCCAATGAACCCGATGTTGGAAAGGGGTCATGTCAAGTGGCTGCGGGGCTTGAGCTTGATTATCATGGATAAACTGGGTGAGTAGGTCATTGTGTTTGCAAGAATAAATATGTGAAACCCCTCAGGGATTCATCTGGACACCTATGTGTGCTCTCATATTCCATAATAAAGATTAATTGAGAATTACGGCAACCAACACACACACACACACACACTACTTCTCTAAGAACTTGGATTCTACGAAAACAGTCATCAGGAAGAAATTCTGAGGATTCAAGGAGAGAGAAGAAGGTAACAGGAACAGGGATAGAGCAGAGAGAAAAAGCAGATACAATCATCAATGGGGCTGTATGATCAGCTACACAAGCAGGTATAAAAGTGGTCATGTTTGTTTCTTAAATATTTCCTTCTCCTTTTTTTTTCCTGCTTTATATGCTGAACACTGTTAATAGCTAAAGTCTTCAGAGATACCGCCAATGTGATGAAGGGAATATAATTAAATTATTGCCACTCTGGCATGATGCATTGATTTATAATTTTGATTTGATTGGTATCGTATGCTTTGAAGATGTTTTTTTTTTTTTTTTTCCTGAGGGAAGGACAAAATCAGTGCTGTGAGATAAAATAGAAGCAATTTATACTCTTATTCTCCCATTCTCCTTTTGTGTCCCCCAAATGCCTTCTCCATCCTTCTGTGTTCTGTTTTGTGCCCTGGAAAGGGCATCTCAGTTGACTGGCATTACAGGCATCTTGTCTTCTGGTTTCTTCATCTACAGAAGATCAGAAGATGGCAATATTTCCCTGTGCCTTGGTCCCCAAATTGGTAGTGGCCACATTTCTCATTCCTCATAGGTTTGTCAGTGTTTCTAGCAGGACTACTTCTCATGGGTTTCCTATGAGATTTTGGGATCCTTAGAGGTTCCTACTTACACCTACGAGGCCCTGGGTTCTGGTCATAACTTCCTGGTACTTTTAACACTGCATATACCTCAGGAAATAGCCCATTTATTAATCTGAAATAAATTAAACCCTCAGAGTGTGCTATCTGTTTCCTTAAGGAATCCTTAAACCAGATTATCCATCTTTTTTTGGAGGGGGGTACCAGGGATTGAACTCAGTGGCACTCACTCACTAAGCCACCTCCCCAGCCCGATTTTGTATTTTATTTAGAGACAGGGTCTCACTGAATTGCTTAGTGCTTTGCTTTTGCTGGGACAGGATTTGAACTCATGATCCTCCTGCCTCAGCCTCCTGAGCCACTGGGATTACAGGCATGCACCACCTCACCTGGGCAGATTATCTATTTTTTTCACTTTAAAAAAGTTTGGTGATTGGTTTTCCAATCTTATTATTATTTTTTTTTAATAAATCCATCCCTATTTCTATGATACTTAGCCCTCACTTTAAGTTTTGCATTTTTTTTACTTTCCTCTTTTGTTATACCAAGCACTTATTTTTACACTGCTTCATTTTAAATGTGGTGTGTGTGTGTGTGTGTGTGTGTGTGTTATTATTTTTTTTAAATTTTGTTGTGTTCAGTGCCGAGTTTGGTGTGTTTAGTGATTTGTAATCTTGATGCATTCCTTGGCCATATGGTCTGGGATTTCTGGATGTGTGGTATGAAGTCACGGTTACCAGGAGGTTCTTCTTCAGGGTCCCTCCTCCATGGCCATGAAAGTGTGTGGGTCTCTAACACCTATTGTGTGTTTTAGGAAATCACTGGCCTGAGCTCAGACTGTTGCTGAATATCTCAGCTCGGGGTTTCCATATCATGTGAAAAATGCAAAGTTCTATTTTAGATACTTAGAGTTTATTACTTGTCTATTACTTCTAGTAAATTCATATTTCTTTTACCACTCATTCCCCGATGTAGGGAGTATTGCTTGTGGTTTCCCTATAGCAGGACTCTGTTTTAAGTGTCCTATTCCTGAGAGTGCAATCCTTTTCAGATTTAACTTTCTGTTGAGATTTTAGTTTCTAGGTTCTGCTTTGCATACATTTAAAGCAAAATTCTTGTTCTTTGTATTTTCATCACTAGCTAAATAGCCATTTCCAACCCATTCGCAGCATTTTTCTATGTTAGTTTCAAAACTGACTACTCTCTTTGAGGTTTCTTTTGTCTGCTAGCAGAAGATCTCTCTTTTCATTTTAAACTCAGCTATAAATTACATTTTAAAAATATATTGCCTAACATCTACATGTTTGCATATTTATATGTATTTTAAGTTTCACAGTTTAATTATAAGATTATACAGTATACATGTGAAGTCACCTTAGAGGTTATTCATTTTAATCCAAATAAAGTGTAAGTAAATATTTACCTATATAATTTAAGTATAAAATCACACTAGATGGTATTGAATTTAATTCAAATTAAGTATTATTAGATATAGACCTTCATCCAAAGTGCTTATATATTTACATTGATAAGACTGTCATAACACACATACCCACATACAGAGAGAGAGAGAGAGAGAGATTTTTTGAAATCAAGGATGAGAAAATTGATTTTTTTTCTAGAACCATTTAAAGGCCAGAGGGAAATTGTTTCTTAAGCCAGTCACATTTATAGTAAAGGCAGATTCCCGTTACTATTTTCCAAAGCTAGTCTTGGGTTACCCTCATGTCTTGAACATGTATTGGGTCCCTCTCTGTTCACACTACTGTACTGAGAAATATCATGAGAGATAAAACAATATGGCAGGACTTTCCACTCATGTTTTCAGGGGGGAAGAAGTGATTGGGGTGATCCATTTTAACAGAATATGCACTTGGGTAATGACAGTAGTGCTTTATGTTGACAAAGAAAATATCTTTCTAATTGCTAAGACTTCATGGCAGTATCTAAAAAAAACACTATGAGAGGGGAAAAGATAAACAAGTAAGTCCAGAAAAGCAAAGGGCAAACAGAAACTCAGAGGAGGGAGAAGGTGACAAGTAGCCCAGGAACTATAAGGCATCTGTAGTCTGGAACCTGAATGGAGGCGTGGACCTCCATATACAAGTCATGACTCTGTGTCTGGATGAACTTAGTGTATCAAGAGAGTTATTTGTATGTCATTTTAGACTTAGAGCAGCAAGACAACATAGAAGCCGTCACAGCCATATAAAATCATCTAAGTGAGGCCTGGAGATTATTTTCTGTTGGCTTTTTTCAAGTAACATATGTACTTCCATAAATTGCAAGTTCTACTCTCCTCTGTTAGGCTATTGACATGCAACCTGTGAAAACAAAATTATTTATTCAATTATGACTGTGAATTCACAAAGAGGAGAGGGATTTACCAAAAACTACATCTGAAATGCCAGTGTTCCAAAGCAATTACAATTATTATTGTTATTTTGCATTCATTCAGCTGTATTTTATGTACAAGGGCATTACAATTGTAAGTGTATGATTGTGTTTTTCATCTGCTTTCTCTTTCTGCAGTCCTGTGAAGTGTGTCAGGCTTATTGGCCTTATTGTGTAGATTAAACATCTGAGTCAATTAAGATTTGAAGGGAGTTGCAATTTATTTTGGCTTTGGAAGAACAGTTCACAGGTAACAAGAGGTCCATTTAAAAGTGCAAAGGATGGGTTTGCAGAAGGTAGCAATAAAAGAAAAATAAATACATTCTACTTCTAGTAAATTCAGATAAGCCTCATTTCACATTAGAAGAATTCTTAAACTTTGAAGCTTGCTTTTTCATTAATCAGAGAGTAAAATGCACTTGCATACACCAAAGACTTTTTAATGTTAAGAGGTATGGGTTCAAATCCTAACTCTGTTATTTAACAGCTGTGTTGTTCGAGTAAATTCTTTAATCTCACTGAGTCTCTAGGATAAGATGTAGAAAATAATAGGCTTTTATTATTATTTTATATACGCCTACAAATAGCAAGTTCTATTCTCCTCTGTTTGGTTATTGACTTGCAATCTGTGAAAACAAAATTATCCTATTATGACTCTGAATTCACAAACAAGAAAGGTATTTACCAATAATTGTTTTTCATGAATCATACTATTTTGTTTGTAATGTATTTATTGGGTATCTGAACTAGTTTGACAGGATAAATAGCATTTATCATTATAGTAGTTATCTTCATCACCAAGTATGTGATAAAAATTGCACCCCCCCACCTTATGCTGGTGCCACAGATGAAGAAGAACTTTGTCATTCTGGGGACATTAGGTCTTTGGAATACTCAAGTACCAAGCTTTGATTTTATTCTACTGCAGACACGTGCCTTATCCCCAAGAAATTTGCAGGTTTCATTGACAAATGTAGACATGGCCTAGGAATCAAAAAGATATGGTGCCTTACATTCCAAAGAGTCAGAGCCATACAAAGGCTGTCCCTGTCTTTCCACGTGGCAGAACAGTCACAGTGCTCTACCTACTTAGAACTGGACTAGCCCCTGCAAGGAGAGATACTCAGCCACTCTGCCTCTCCTGGAAGTGGAGTCACAGCTGCATTACTTTCCTCCCTTCAGGGCCTAAGAAACAATATTTTGCTATTCCTGGGCCCTAGGTGCTCTTGCAACAGCCTCAGACACTGGGCTACTGTCAGGTTGCATCATCCAAAGTCAGCACTGTGTGCTCCTCATTCCCCAGAGCTCTATTGTTTCCAGATGTTGGTTGCACCTGTGTCCTGCTTCATGGGACCTGAGCCTACAGAAACCCCATCTTGTTCACAGATACACCAGTCCATCTGGCAGGATCAGAAGTACAGCTATATCCCAGACCCAGAGGCCCTGCTGCTGAAATATACCTCAGGACAGCAGATGTTGGCTCAATGGGAGAACTACATCCACTAACCTCTCAAAAGGTGAACCTGAACATTTTTTAAAATATATTTGTTGATCATGTATATTTATTCTTTTGAGAAATATCTGCTTCATTCTTTTGTCCATTTAGTGACAATTTGTTTTGTCATAGTTTTTTTTTTTTTTTGGGGGGGGGTAATTTTTTTTGAGTTCTTTAGATATTCTGGATATTAGTTCCCTGCTAGAAGAATATGACTGACATCCAATCAGGGAAATGCAAACCAAAATTACATTGAGATTTCATCTCACTCCAGTTAGAATAACAATCAGCAAGAACACATATAACAACAAGTGCTAGCAGAGATGTGTGTGTAGGGGGGTATAATTATACATTATTGGTAGGGCTCCAAATTAGTACAATTGCTTTGGAAAGCCATACAGAGACTCCTCAAATGACTGGAAATGGAGTTACCATGTGACCCAGCTATCCCACTATTGCTTTTGTATTTATTCAAAATAACTAGAATATGGTGGTTCATGCCTAGTAATAGTGATTTCTGTAGTGGTTGTACTAGTTTAGCATTCCATAGATATTGTAAACATATCTTTATCTCCACATCCTTTTCAGGATTAATTATTTGTATTACCTTTTTAAGTATTTTTATTATTTATTGATGGACCTTTATTTTTTTATTTGCTCATATATAGTGCTGAAAATGAACCCAGTGACTCACAGATGCTAGGCAGCACTCTACCACTGAGCCACAATCCCAGCTCTATTATTTGTATTCTTGACGGTTGCTATTCTGACAGCTGTGAGATGAAATCTCAGTGTAGTTTTGTTTGCATTTCCCTATTCCTAAGGATGGCAAATGCTTTTTTTTTCTTTTTTTGTATATTTGTTGGCCATTTTTATTTCTTCTTTTGGGAAATATTTGTTTAATTCATTTTCCCATTTATTAATTGGGTTATGTGATTTTGATGTGTAAGATTTTGTGAGTGTTTTAATGTATTCTAGATATTAATTATCTGTCAAATGAGTAGCTAGAAAGATTTTCTCCCATTCTGTAAGTACTCTGTTCACATTCCTGGTTGTTTCCTTTCCTGTGCAGACGCTTTTTATTGTGATGTCATCCCATTTATTAACTCTTAGTATTATTTCCTGAGCTTTAAAGATCCTATTAAGAAAGTTGTTGCCTGTGTCTATATGCTGTGGTGTTGACTGTACATTTTATTCTAGAACTTACATGGCTCCTAGTCTAATTCCTTGATCTTTTTTTTTTAAAAAATAATTTGTTTATTAGTTATACATGACAGTAGAATGCATTTTGACACATTGTACTGAAATGGAGCACAACTTTTCATTCCTCTGGTTGTACATGGTATAGAGTCATACAAGAAGTGTAATCATACATATACATAGGATAATGATGTCTGTCCCATTCTACCATCCTTCCCATCCCCATAGCTCCATCCCTCCCCTCATTTCCCCTCAGCACAATCCAAAGTTCCTTCATTCTTCCCTATGTCCCTGCCACACATTATGGATTAGCATCCACTTATCAGAGAAATATTCCAGCTTTGGTTTGTTGGGATTGGCTTATTTCACTTAGCATGATATTCTCTAGCACCATACATTTACCTGCAAATGCAATAATTTAATTCTTCTTTAAAACTAAGTAATATTCCATCATGTATATGTACCACATTTTCTTTATCCATTCTCTGTTGAAGGGCATCTAGTTTGGTTCCATAGTTTAGCTATTGTCAATTGAGCTGCTATGAACATGGATTTGCCTGTGTCACTGTAGTATGCTGATTTTAAGTCCTTTGTGTATAAGGAAAGGAGTGGGATAGCTGGGTGAGATGGTGGTTCCACTACAAGTTTACTAAGGAATCTCCATACTGCTTTCCAAAGTGGTCACATCAATTTGCAATCCCACTAGCAATATATGCGTATACCTTTTTCCCCACATCCTCGCCAACACTTATTATTACTTGTATTCTAGATAATTGCCATTCTGACTGGAGTGAGGTGAAATCTCAAGGATAGTTTTGGTTTGTATTTCGAGATGCAAATCAAAAAGAATTCCTTGATCTTTTATCCATTTTGAGTTGATTTTTGTGCATGATGAAGAATAAGGATCTATTATCATATGGATAACCAGTTTTTCCATCACCATTTGTTTAAAGGGCTGTATTTTACCCATTGCATGCTTTTGGAAACTTTGTCAAGGATCAGATGACTGTGAATGTGTGTGTCTTTGTGTCTTCTATTCTGTACCATTATTACTCTGTGTCTGTTTTTATTCCAGCACCATGCAGTTTTTGTTACTAAAGCTCTGTAGTATGATTTTAAATCTCCAGCATTGTATTTTTCCTTTATAGCTTAAAATTTTATTAGATATTCTAGATCCCTTATTTTCTCAAACCAATTTTAGGACTTT
This sequence comes from Marmota monax, assembly GCF_021218885.2. Lineage (NCBI taxonomy): Eukaryota > Metazoa > Chordata > Mammalia > Rodentia > Sciuridae > Marmota > Marmota monax. The sequence continues at coordinate 15,287,896 of NW_026693934.1, read as the reverse complement.
TTTTTTAGTTCTGTGAAGAATGTTGCTAGTATTTTGATGGAGATTTTATTGAATCTTTATCTTGCTTTTAGTAGTATGGCAATGTTAACAATATTAATTGTGATTATCCATGAGCATGGTAGGTCTTTCCATTTTCTGAGCTCTTCTTTATTTTTTGTTTTATTTAGTACTTTAAGTATTAATTTTTAACTAGCTCTTTATAGTAATACATGAGAGTAAAATTCATTTTGATATAATTGCACAAGCATAAAACATATTTTAATTAGGATCCCAGTCTAATGGATGTACACAATCATGGGATTCACTGTGGTGTATTTATAGATAAACATAGTAAAATTGTGTCAGATTAATTCCATTATCTTTCCTTTTCCTATAATTTCGTTATCTTTCCTTTTCCTATTCCCCTTAACTTCCTTTCATTCTTCTTTGTCTAATCTACTGAACTTCTATTCCACCCACCCCACATCTCATTATGGGTTAGCTTCTACATATCAGAAAACATTCAATCTTTGGCTTTTTCAAACTGGCTTATTTCACTTAGCATGATAGTCTCCAGATCCATTTATTCACTTACAAATGTCATAAAGTCATTCTTCTTAATGGCTGATTAATGCTCCATTGTGTATATACACACCACATTTTCTTTATCTATTAACCTGTTGAAGGCACTTACTGTTGGCTCCATAGCTTAGCTATTGTGAATTGACATGCTATAAACATTGATGTGGCTGTGTCATTGTAGTATGCTGATTTTAAATCCTTTGGGCATATACTACAGAGTGGGATAAATGGGTCAAATGGTGGTTTCCACTCTTAGTTTTTTGAAGAATATCCATACTATTTTCCAGAGTGATCACACCAATTTGCAGTCCCACCAGTGATGTATGAGTGTACCACCTCCTTGCTAATGTTTATTATTACTTTTATTCTTGATAATTACCATTGTGAATGGAGTGATGTGAAATCTCAGTGTGGTTTTAATTTGCTTTCTTCTAAATGCCAGAGATATTGGACATTTTTTTATATATTCTGTGAAGCATATTTTAATTCCTTTGCCCATTTATTGATTGGGTTATTTGTTTTGTGGTATTAATTTTTTGAGTTCTTTTTATATCATAGAGATTAATGTTCTATCTGAAGTGCAGGGGCAAAGTTTTTCTCCCATTCTGTAGGCCTTCTCTTCATGATCTTGTTTCCTTTGCTGAGAAGAGGCCTTTTAGTTTGATACCATTGCAGTTATTCATTCTTGATTTTACTTCTTGTGCTTTAGAAGTATTATTAAGGAAGTCAGTTTCTAAGCCAGCACGATGAAGTGTTTTACCTACATTTTCTTCTATTAGGTGCAGTTTTCACTTGCTAAAGTGTCCTAGAGTGATCTAGTTTGAGATTCCTTCATAGGTGTGGCATACACAGACTTTGTGTTGATTCTCTCTTCTTACTGTAGTGATGGATGTGAATAGATGAAACCTTGGGTCTACCATGAGCCAGTTCTGCTTGGATATCATCATTCAATGGGGTTTTTGTCTCTCCTATTCTTTGTATTAAAGTATGATTGAAGATTGTCATTAATTTGTGTTTGAAGCAAGGTGTGCTGTCTTTCTTTGAGTTTAGTTCAGCAGCAGAGTCTCTACCTTGTAAACTTGTAGAATGCCAGTATGTTACCAGCACTTCAAAAATAGAGGGAAACAAACAATAGCAACAAGCAATGCAAGCAATATACCACATTAAAATAAATAACTGGTTTCTACTCTCACATCAACAATTCTAACTGCCACCTCCCCCCAATAAAAAGAAAAAGAAAGGGAAATTTTAAAAAAAGCAAATGGTGGGGTCATAAATTGCCAATAGCAAATACAACAAGTAACCATACACAAGATCTGGCATTAAAAGACACAACAGAGGTCCATTGTATCATCCATACCAATAATGATTGCAATAGCATTAATGGTGGTGACAGAATTATATAAATTAATTAGTTATAAAAGATGGTAAAAATAGAGTTAAGAGAAAAGAAAATGTGATAGGAAGATAGAAAAAAAATTACAATTTAAAAAAGTGAACAGAGAAAATGCAGAAAGGAGGTAGGAGGTAATGGTTATAAGGAAATAAGAGACAAGTAGGAGAAATAAAAAAAATAGAGATTTAAAATAGAGAACAATAAAATTTGGCTGGGAAGAAAAGACAAAAAGAGAAGCAAATAAAAATAACACAAAACAAAATATACAACTCAAAAACCCTAACCTTTAAGAAACAAGGCAAGAAAAAATAACCACATTAAAAAATGCTACAGATGAGAAAAAATAAACTAATATGTATGTATACATATTTCCATGAACTAATTAGCACAGCAAGAACACACAGAAAAAAGGAAAAAAGATTCTCAATGATAAATGAAGAAATCATTTTCATTGAGGTGGTCAAATAGTAAATGAGAACAGTTGGTCACTTTCTATGTCCATTTGTCTTTCTTTCTGTTTCTCTTGAGCTATATGCTTAAAACAAAAACTATGGTTGGGGGTTGTTAACTCCTTCCTCTTTTTTGTGTTGCCCCTTAAACTGCCAGTTAAAGTCACCTAGGAATGAAGCTGGTTGAAATAAGTCTGAACTTTCTTCACTATTACGAGGTAGTTTTATATACGAAGAACTTTCAGTGGAAGTTTTGTCTTCACAGACCAGAAAGCTGTACTTCTGGGGTGGTGCTGCTGTAGAGTTATATGAAGGGAATTCTGGTGGGTGTAGCTTACATCTAATCAGGTCTCAGGTGCTTTGTTGGGTGGTTTCTGCAATGGAGTTATTAGATCAATACACCTCTAGATATCAGCAGTTGCTTATATCTATCAGAGTATGGACCTCAGAAGCCTCCCAAGAATTCTACTCTTGCAACTGGAGAGCCAATCCTCCACACAACTCTGTTTTCCACAAACATGGCCTTTCTAGGTTTAGTGCTGTGTGTGTTCACATCTGCCTGTTCATGTTTACAACCCTCTACAGTTGGTCATGTGAGCTATCAGACTCAAAGGCTAAGTGAGTCAGGCTCCTGTTTGCTTTTTAGACTTGAATCCCCCCTAGTGAAATCTTTTCTCTGTTTGTTTCACTCACATTTTGCTAGGTAAACCTTAGGGCACACAGCAGGTAATCACCAGCACAGTGTGGCACTGTTTGCTCTGATCTCCCAACTCCCAAGTTAAAAGTAGAATTCTTATATTTGACAAAAGTCTTCTTATTCATTTCAAATAGTTTATTACAACTCTAAGATGTTTTATGTAAGTGTATTGGTAACCACAATGCAAAATATTACAGCAAATGTACAAATGATAAAGAGAAAGAAATCCAAACTTAGCAGAATAAAAATGATTTAATCAGAAACATACATAATAAAAGAGGTAAAAAGAAACAATAAAACCACTGGAAAACAAAGAATGAATTACCAGTAGTTAAGTCCTTATTTATCAGTAATATCCTTGAAAGTAAATTGATCAAATTCTATAACCTAAAGCCATAGAGTGGCTGAATGGATAAAATGAAAACAAGACCTACTTGTGCTTTAAATATGCACATAGGATAAAAATGAAGAAAAAAAAGAAGATATTCTAATCAAATGGTAACTTTAAAACAAATTGCAGTAAACACACACACACACATATATATATTATAATAAAATAGTTTAAGTTAAAAACTTTTACTTGATAAAAATAGGACATTATTTAAATGTCTTATTTTTAAATTATATAAATTATTTAAATTATGAAGACATCAATTCACCAAGAAGGTATAAGACTTGTAAATCGCATCTAGAAAAATAAGACAATATTGAATATGATGGGAGCAGTAGATAGTAATATGATAATAAGAGGGGTTATCATATGCCAAGATGGTGCTGTCTCTTTTACACATGAAAATCTACATTTTGAATTGCTTATATTAATTGACATGTGGTGAGCATGGGAGGAACAGCTTCAGGCCACCATGGAGAAAGGAAACCTTGTGACATCAGAGAGAGATTGAAAGATCTCACTCCAGGTAAAATAAATAAATCACAATTTCCAAATGCATTTAATTCCAACTACACGTCACAAAAGACAGCAAATAAAATATACATATTCCATGCTTATAGCAAAACTGGAACATAAAGAATGCTACAAATTTCAATTCACTTGCAAATAATAATCTGAAATCAAATAATATATATTAAACAAGTTATTTGACAGCACTAGACCTTGCTAGGGAGAATCTCAGCAATAAAAGAGAATAAAATCTTAGCATTTGCAGGTAAATGGATGGAGTTAGAGAAGATAATGCTAAGTGAAGTTAGCCAATCCCCAAAAAACAAATGCCAAATGTTTTATTTGATATAAGGAAGCTGATTCATAGTGGGATAGGGAGAGGGAGCATGGGAGGAATAGATGAACTCTAGATAGGGCAGAGGGGTGGGAGGGAAAGGGAGAGGGCATGGGGTTATTAATCATGGTGGAAGGTGATGATCATTACTATCCAAAGTACAGGTATGAAGACACGAATTGGTGTGAGTATACTCTGTATACAACCAGGGATATAAAAAATTGAGCTCTATATATGTAATAAGAATTGTAATGCATTCTGCTGTTATATATAAATAAAAATAAATAAATGGAGCAAAATTAACCTCTGGAGATAGAAATCAAGGCAGTAGTTCGCTTTAGTGACAAGCAATGACTGGGCGAAAGAACTCATGATTCTTTTCTTCTATTTCTGAATGAACATTTACTCACAGGCTTCTTTGGGTATCTTGAAAATATTTTTTCTAGTGATTCCTTGTCTGCTATGATGCTTTTGAAAAATGTACTTCCATTTTGTTTTCTTTCATTTATATGCAACTTGTTTGTTTTGTGTAGGGGCTAAGATAATTACAAAAAGAAAGTGCTGTGTGAAATTTCATGAAATACACAGTTGAAGGAATATTTAAATTCAGCACTTTGTTTTTGTATTTTGTTATTTATGAGTATTTATGTAGTTCCATATTTTGAGTATTGCTATAATTAGGATATTGTTTGTTTTCTGACATCTCATGCTGTAAGTTGGACCTCAATGCTATTGTGTTGCACGATTGTGAGTCTTTAAGAAGTGGACCTGAGCGGTGTTGATTAGATCATGGGACAACACCCTGAGAAGGGATTCCTGCTGGTCTCCTGGAGTGCATTAGTTCCTCAGAGAACACATGACTCTTCTGCATGTGGCCTTTCCCTTTCTGGTTTTCCATTATGTTGTGACAAAGCCAGAGGACCCTCACCAGAAACTGGCATCATGCTGTTCAGACTTTCCAGTTACCAATTATCATCGAAATAGAACTCTTTTTTTAAAATTTATTATTCAGTATCAGATATTTTGCTATAGAAACACAAAATGGACTAAGAAAGGAATTATGAGTATTGTTAGTATTATTGTGCATGTCTTTTGATAAACATTTGCATCCATTTTACTGGAGTTGGGATATACTTGGGGTACAATGACTAGGTCAAAGAAAGTACTGCCAAATATGTATACAAAAGAGATTGACCAATGTGAACTTCCACTTTGGTGCATGTGAGATCCCACTGCTCCAAATTCTTTGCCATTTGTCTTCTTCTAGACCCTTTGGTGGTTTTGATACTGCTGTTATATTTGTGGGTTTTTTTTTTTAATCTCCCTGACATCTAAGGAGATTAAGAACCTTGCATACATTTACTTCTTATTTTAATTTCCTTTATTTTGAAGTAATAGTTCTTGTTAACTTTTGCTTATTTTAATGATAGGCATTATTTATATATTCTATATGCAAAATTTTGATGTAAATATTTTTATAGATATACTTATTTTCAATAATACATGCTAATCTATGTAATTCCACTGTCTGAATTACAGTCTTGTTAATGTGTGGCTTGGCTTTCATGTTCAATATTTTAATATCTTATATTCTCAGTTTTAATAAAATCAAGTTTTTTTTTCCTTCATGACTAGTGCTCTTTTAATAAAATTTTGCTGACACTATGGTCATGAGGATATTCTCCTCTGTTTGCATCTAAGCCAATTATTATCTTATAATAATAATTCACATTTAGCTCTCTAACCCATGAGGGAAGGTTTTGTCTATATGGTAGGAAATTCTTTTTTTTTTCTGCCTATACCAAAAGCTCCTTATTTTTAGCACTATTTTCTTTTTAAAAAATATTTATTCACTAAACTTCTGAGAAACTTTGTCACAGAACAAGTCACCATAGTTGTGTGGATTTGTTTCTAGACTCTTCAGTATATATTTATTTCATGTATCTTTGTAAGTGCAATGTTGAATATCTTGAAATTACTTTAAGGAAAAGTTTGTATCTGCAGTTTTAATTGTTTTAAAACCATTCAAATCTTTTTTCTGTTGTCTAGTAGGTTTTTGATTGTGCATGATATTTTGATGAACATTTACTTAAGCTTTTAAAAATCTGGCACAGATTTGCATGCTACATATTCAAATTTTTCTTTTTACTACCTATTGGGACTTTAGCAAATTTTGGTGTTACATTCTTAGAATTGAGCATTTGTTCCTTTTTTTATTCTCAGTTAACCAGACTTAATGGAGTATATCAATTTAATGAATTCATACAATGCAGTCCTGTGCTACATAATGGAATTTTGGTCAATGATAGTTGGCATATGTGACAGTGATCTCATAAAGTTATAATGGAGATGAAAAATTCCTATTTCCTAGTGACATTGTTGTCATTATAATGCTGTTGTACAATACATCACTCATGTTCATGGTGATGCCAGCATAAACAAACCTCTTGTGCTGCCAGTTGCATAAAAATTCTGCATATACAGTCATTTATAGCACATAATACTCGATAATGACAATAAATAACTGCACTACCTCTTATGTCTTCACTGTTTTATATTTTTTAATAGTTGCTCTACAGTATGATCCCTCTACTTATAAAAAGAAAACTAAAATAAGAGACACTGTTTCCATGAGTTTAAATACTCAACCTGTACGTCAGTTCTTTCTAAATCAATATAATGTTTCACCACAATTCATATCAAAATTGAGATATTTTTTATTATAAGCATATTTATTCTAAAATTTTACAGATTGGCATTGGATCTACAATAACTTAAGCAGGTTTTTTTTTTCCAATTAGAATGATATGGTAGGAATGTGTTTACTTCAGGACTCACTGTGCAGTTCCTATGTGTAGCCAATGAAGAAAGGGATACAATAGAGGGGTGGAATAGAATAGGGTATTTAAAATGGCCTCCCTGGATGTGGCCCACTGGTTTTTGACAAAAGTATAACAAATTTCAATAGAGAAATCATTTCCAACAAATAATGCTGGAGCAATAGGACATCCAGAGATGAAAAGAAACTCTGTCGTGTCACATGTCAACAAATCTTAATGCAAATAAATCCAGGATTTAAATGTAAAATGTTAAGCTTCTAGAAAAAAATAGGATTCAATCTTCCCCATCTGGAGGTAGGCAAAGAATTTTCAGATTTGCTGCCAAAATCATAATCCATTAATGAAAATTTGAAAGTTGGACTTCATCAAACTTAAAAGCTGTTGTGCTACCAAATATCTTGTGAAGAAGAAAAAAAGGCAAAAGAAAGGCATAATTAGTAAAAAATATTTGCAAACCACATTTTTTAAAAAGGAATATATTAAGAACTTACAAAACATGAAAAACAGGAACAGTCCAGATTATCTAGTGGGCAAAGACATGAATAGGAAAATAATCACATGAAGTGTACTCAACATAATTGGTCATTAGAGAAATACAAACTAAAATCACAATGAGATATGACTACACACCACCTATCAGAGGCCCAAAATAAAAAATAGTGACACCAGGGAAGCAACAAATTAAGTTTCTCTCTAATGTGGCAGATGTCAAGAGATCATGGATTCAAGAACTCCTAGCAGAGAGAAAACAGACCTGGTTATAAACACCACCAACAGTCACTTTAACTATGAAACTTTATTTTTTGTGTTAAGTAGAGAACACAATAATCTTCATACCAGGAAGTAAATTTACTTATAGAATATAAAATTATTGATTTATATGAGCTTTCACACATAGAGATCACTAAGGCAAATGTGAATTAAAATAATCTTATAAACTTTGCATCATGTATTTCATTTGTCTTCTTATTTTTTGTTTTATTGGATAATGGTGTTATAATAGTTAAAAAGATTAATTGTTGTATTCACACCTGAACCTATTTTATTTAATATTACTGTGACAATTGACTGTAAATTGTATTGACAGGCCTTTCTTAATCATAATTATGCAAAAAGTACCATCCAGAATCAATTAATGTTGGATATCATATTGAATTTTATGGAAATCCATAGCTCAGAAAATATGTATCCCAGACACTCAAGAGATAAAAGTAGCAGCAATAAATAGGTGATGTTTTCTTGCATGCTTATATTAAAAGCTAAAGGGTGGAAAGTTTGGACAAATTTGCAGACAGTTCATGGAGTATTCAGTTCCATAGAATCATTAATCATGTGTATCTATGTGTGTGTAATTGATTAGTAATTGAATTATAGTATTTTACCTGAGATTCACATGATAAATAGTTGTTAATTCATTCATACATATTGTTACCAAATTAGTACCATTTGAGAAATATATGGAGATATATATATATATATATATATATATATATATATATATATATATAATTAGGATATAAAAAATTCTATAATACATTCATGGTAGATATAACATTACTATGAGAAATTTATGTGCCTGCATTCTGTTTCAAAATAAACTGTTACTGACAAAAATTTTTTTGCAAGTAACATAAGGATATTATTTTTAAATATTGCATAAAAGAAACACGACATAAGACTCCACAAAAAAGCAATAACAGTCCCAAAGATCAAACTCTAATGCATATTTGTAATGTATACATGCCGATGTGTTAATTAATTCAGGCATATAAAAGACTATACTCTATTGTAGTGATTTGAATTTCTCATAAACAAATTCCAGCTACTTTTCCAATATTCTAATTCTTTGATATTTACTATAATTCCACAATGAATTGTTTCTGGTCATATTTTCAATAGTTCAATTATTTAGTTGTACCATTAATTCTAATTCTCCAAATTTAATCTTCTACATTTTAAAATTCATCTGTTTCTACACAGTAGAAAGGTCGTCTATTCCTAATATAACAATATGTTTATCATTAGCAAGTGAGAATTTTCTACTTTCCACTCTTATATCTGCTGATTGGAAATTTGGGAAATAAGGTTAGTTGTTTTATTTAATTATTTTGTTATTTTAAAATTATTTGACTGTGTATATTCAGCAGAATGAAGCACAATACAGATATAACACATCTGCACTCCCTCTTTCTCATCTTTAGAAGGCACAGAGGACCTTATAACTCCACTCTACCTTCTTTAGTTTAGCTTATATCCCTACTCCCAGTCTCCTAGGTGTCTTCCTTAACACTGTCTTCAAAATAACAGTCTTGTGCCCAAAGACCTCTGCTGCTTTCCCTGCCTGGAAAAAACAAAAACAAAACAAAACAAACAAACAAAAAAGAAAACAAACAAACAAAAAACACCTGAAATGATAACCCAGATGCCAGTGCTATTTTAACCTAAAACTTCATCAGAAGAAGATTTTATTAATCTGTGGGTTAATATTAGGCTCCTAAAGTTTCTCTTTGCTGAAATTGAAAGTAGTTATTTCCTTAACATTTTGCTGATCTGACTCATGTGAACTGATATTCAAGGATTGGTTCAAATCAGACATCTAGAAGATTTGTCCCTATTTTATATGTTGACCTATTTTGTAATTTGTCTTTGCAACTTTACTATAGCAGTTTTAAAACTACAATGGGCCATATTAATTGCTATACATTATTTTCTCCATTTCTTTGTCATATCATAAGTCACTGGAAGCCAGGAGTCATGTATAACATCTTGGGAATACTATTTTTAATAGCAAATATTCAAGGGCTAACATATTTGATGCTTCCTCGCCTGTTTCAACTTCAACAAAATGTACCAAAGAGAGACTCAGATAATTCTTGCATGACCTTTTGCAAATAAAATTGTTTCCTACTTATAAGGAAGAATATTACATTAGTCGTAGTAAAATTTAAAAAAAAATGAAGAAGAGAGAAATATAGATTGGAAAGAAACTTGGGAGAAAAAGACAGCTGCGATAATTGAATATGTCAGGACCTTACTGACCAGAGTAGCAGACATGAAAACATGCATAAAGAGCAGTGGTCAAATTCATTACCTTTTCTTGAGCTGGGTAAGATCCACTTCAAGCATAATATTAATTGCTTATTATTTTATTTTACCTTGACATCAACTGAATATAGGTTTAACTTTCTCATACCAAAATCAGGGCATAGTCACCACTGACATGATTTTCAAGTTTTAATTTCAGTTGCTCAATATGGCTAATCCAGATATCTGCATTGTACAACCCTCTCCTAGTGACCAGCTTCCTATGGGGCAGCTAGGTAGACCAATTTGATTGTTATGTTTGGACATGGAGTGCCCCACAAAGGCTCATGAATTGAAGGCTTGGTCCTGCAAGCATCCATATTCAGAGTTAAGAATTTTGGAAAATGATAAGATCATGAAGACTCTGACCTCACTGTTGGATCAATTCACTGATGGGTGAATAATTTCATTGCATTATTGAGATTTGGGGCTTAGTTAGAGGAAACACGTTCTGGCATGCCCTAGGATGTCATATCTTGTCCCTGGCCCTTTCCTATGTCTCTGCTTCCCAGTTACCATGAATTAAGTAGCTTTTTTCCTCCTACAACCTTCCGCCATGATGTTCTGCCTCAGCTCAGATCCAAAGCAATGGAGTCAACCAACTGTGGACTGAAACTTCTGAAACTGTAATTCAAAAAAATGTTTCCCTATTTAATTTTTTTTTTGCAGGTATTTTGTCATGGTGATAAAAATCTAACTCACTGATTCACCTCATTGATCCTTAGACCCTGCATAGACTATACAGATATTCTATAGTGACTGTCTTTCAGTCACAGCATTATTCCACGGCACTTGTATCTGATTGCTCTAATTGAACCCCTCAAGGGAAATATGATTGGCTAATTTCCTGTACCCCCATGAAGGCTTTCTCCCATAGTTCTCTCACTTTCTTTTGCCCCCACTGATAGTTGAGGTATATGTCTGTGGCCCTGTGATATGCGCTATCCTCTTTCTGTATTCTGTAGATAATACATTTCTTGTAACATTTCACTTGCTTTGTTGAGTTCCGTGCTCTGTGTCTCACCTGATCAGCACTCTGAAACCTAACTTCTTTCCTCAGTCAATGTTTTCTTGGTTAGTGTCTATCTCCTTTGAAATAAATTGGATACAGGTCAGACAAGGGCTATGAGGGTGTCTGCCATTATAAACACATTTCCTATGAGAGAGCCACCTGGGCAAAGATTGGATATCTGCCAGGTGAAAGGTCTATGTAGTGAAAGGCACACTAAACACCCCATCCTCTGAAGTTCCATCAGTACCGAAATGTAGTTTTACAATCACTTTCCTGAGAGATATAAGATGAAATTAAAAAGAAAAATTAATACAGCAATAATATTAAGCTGCTGACCTCATACAATTTAGATCCGAGGACAACTAGCTGTTTATGAGAGGGTGATATTAAACAATGGTTTTCTAGGCAATACTTAATCAACATTTAAAGTAGTAGTTTGGATATTAATATATTAAACAATGTGCTAGTTAAGTTCTCATGTGAAACAAAGAGTTGTCCTATAATGTCTCACTAAGTAAGTACTCGAAGTGCCTGTAAAAGGATAGGTTAATAAAAATGTATAGTGTAATTAATGTTTGGAATTCTAGTATAGCAGACCAGTATCTATTTTTATTCCAACTTTTCATGTAGAGAAACTCAAAAAAATTATATAATGCTGCAGAAATTGTGCAAAAGCAATACTTTTTTCATTCATCAGTTTTATGCCCTAAATTAGCATATCACATTTTTTCTTTTCAGTTTCTTATAATGTACACAGCAATTTTGAGCTAATTATTTCGAGATGCAAGTTATTATTATGCTTCTAAAAATGAGAAAATAAGCCTGGTGTCATATAGTTTGCCTTTTAGCAATGACAAGAATCAGTAAAGCTGTTTTATCATTCTGAATTATATCTTCTTTCCTATTCAGCTATTTTAAAATAGACTGTGCAAAGAATATTTAGTGATATTTCTAAGTCTTTAAAATCGTGTTTCTTGGAATTTACTTCTATATTTTGAAAAAGTAGAACCAACTGTTATATAAGAAGGAGTTAATGTTTATGATACCATAATGTAATATTACGGTTTGGAACTCTTCAAATCAAAAGACATTGAGAATTCCAGTTCAGGCCAATATAGCAAAAAATGTATTTGGTCTTTGCATAATATCTCCAACAGAGCAAAACACATTCACAAGCATCTTGGGAAATAGTGATGCCTTTATCAAACAAGAGATAGTAATATGTGGTATTCTCTGTTACTAATTCAAGATTTATAAATGTCTATATAATTCTCTAAATGATGTTGTCTTTATTGATGTATATAATGAACATTGAACAAAAATAAACACATTAATAGGGTCACACTGACCATTAATTTAATCTACAAAACTTCAAGTTTCATATTCAGTAAGAAGCATAATAAATACATTTTAAGTGAGAATAATATGATTCGAAATGGTAGATACACCCTGGAGAAAACATTTGCAAGTCTGCACTCACAGTTTGGAACGCATTTGTATTTTCTTTCTTAAAAATAATTTTTTAATTCCCCAATTCCTCCCCTGGTTCCACTGAAGATATATGCTTTGAAAATATATCAGTCAGTAGAGTCTTGCCTTTTATGTTTTAGTGCCAGTGCATTTAAGATCTTTTTATTTTTCTTAATTTAATCTAACCTTAAAATTTAAAACGCAAATAAAAAAATTTAAGTTAACATCATATTGAATATTTTCTAACAAAAATTATTCAGATACTTGGAATAAACAAATTAATCATGTCCATGCCTTGAACAACCCTCATGATGGTATCATTTTGGCATTTCTTAACCTAGCATGATGGCTCAGCTTATATGACATTTTCTCTGAATAAAGGATCTGATTGTTATGGCTGAGGGCTAAGTATTGTAACAGCTGACAAGAAACAGTTGAAATCTGTTCTGAAAGGTAAATGACTCATGAAAGCAACAAAATAACAGGAGCAATAAACTATGCCTAAGTTACTTTGACCACCCATCAAACACAAAATTAGTCCTAGCACATCTGTCTTAATTATGTAAAAAGCCTACTTACCTCAATTCATGCCAGCGTGGAAGCAAAATTGGTGTCATAAGAACAGTTTTTGTAAACCATGCTCATAAAAAAAGAAGTTGTGTTACATAAAAATACCCTGAAGAAATAGGGAAGAAGAAGACAGAAGACTGGGCAGAGGATATAAGAATTCATCCATTAGAGAGAAATGCAAACATTCAATAGTTTCATTTAAATTAATTTTACCTCATTGATGAGTGTGTAAATATATATATATACATATATATATATATATGTATATATATATATGTATATATGTGTGTATATATATATATATATATATATATATATATATATATATACTGAGAGCCATAGCCAAGTAGGAATGACGCATGGCATTTTGGTTTGAAAGGTGACCCTGCTCAGGGATTAGGGTGGCTCCAGGATTAGGGCAGATCCTGCTGGGATTAGGGCGTATCCTGCTGCCTCAGGCACCCACTCCTTTAGAGTTCCCATTGAGTTCTCCTGGGGTTCTGAGAGAATTGGCACACGGAGCCCAGTGGAGGCAGTGTGTTCACGAAAAGTGAAAGCAGAGTGCCGGTGAGAGTTCGGGAATAAAGAGTTGCTATTTGAATCTACAAGGCTTTGTGGTGGCTCCGTTATTTTGTGCCCAGCCAGACTGCGGCAATATATATATATATATATATATATATATATATATATATATATATATATATATGTATTCATAATGCAAGTATATCAAAATTTCATTGAAATCTGGAAATTTGATTTTATACATGACTGGTAGCAATTAGAGAATGAATCGAAGCTGTAAGGTTTCTATACTTTATGACTTAGGAATTGTATTTTTGACATTTATTATAAGGAAACAATCATATGTGTTCACAAAGACATTTCCAATAGTAAATATGCTATCTTAGTTTATAATGATAACAATTTGAGAGACTATCTCCAATAGCAGAGAATTGTTATATAAATTATGGTGTATACATTATTATTATTATGAGATTATTATGCCTATCTGTAAATGAATTTTACATTTAGTATGTTGGTACGAATTTATTTTATTATATTTCTAGTTTTTAAAAATTGAAGAATGTCACATATACCATGTACAGTATATCCTGTGAAGATGATTTACTTACGAGGTTTTTGGATGTGGCTTACAGTGAAAGTAAATTCTATGTTTTAGGAAAGAATACATACTATTGTCAAAAATACCAGGGTCATTTTTAAAGGCATTTTTTACCTTAGAACAGTTCTAAATTTAAAGATCAAAAAGCAAGTATAGTACAGAGAGTTCTACCCTCTATTATGCACTCCATTTCATTTATTGTTAAGAGTTTAGATTATGATGAACTCAAGACCAGAGTTCTATGGCACTTGTTAGATTTTTGCTCAATAATTTTTTTTTAATGTTCCAAGATCTGATCCTGGGTCCCCGTGTTAGTCAGATTTCTGTTACTGTAACAAAATATTTAAATGAATCATTTATAAAGACAAAAGTTTACCTTGATTCAGTTTTGGAGGTTCCAGTCCATTATGTCCATTATCATTTGGCCCCATAGCTTCGGGCCTCTGGTGGGGCTTCAGTCATAGCAGAGACACATAATAGAGCAAAATGTTCACTCCATGGCTTTGAAGGAGAAGAGAGTGAGGAGGGTGGCTGGTACCACAATCCCTTTCAAGGGTCTCTCAACCTAATGACCTATGGGTCAATGACCAGACCACATCTCATAATGGGCCCATCACCTCCCAATAGTGTCACCCTTTGAAGGACATTCAACATCCAAATTATGACAACACATGACATCGAGTTATCAGGTCTGTTCAGTTCCTCATGGTTATAACAACACTTTCAGATTTACCTTCTCTTTTATGATCCTGACAGTTTCAAGGAATACTTGCCAGCTGCTTTGTAGAATATAGGTGAATTAGGAGGATTTGTCTGACGTTCTTCTCATGAACAAATTAATATTCTGGAGATCCACTCCCAACATGATTTATGATTGTTGATGCTGACCTTCATCACCTGGCTGAGGGAATGCTCTTACAAGCACTGTAAAAAATCACCCTTTTCTCTCTTCACACTGTATTCTTTGGAATGAGGTCACTATGTGCAGCCTATATGTAAACATTAGAGTGTTGTATTTCTTCTACCTTTATTTAGATATGACATCACTAGCAAACATAGGTCTTATTAGTTTTATTTTTTATTTTGTGGCACTTCAAATAATCCATGATCTCTCTCTCTCTCTCTCTCTCTCTCTCTCTCTGTATGTGTGTGTGTGTGTGTGTGTATATATATATATATATATATATATATATATATATTTTTTTTTTTTTTTTTTTTTTTTTTTTCTCCACCAATCCTTGAGCCCAACATTGCTTCAAGGAGCCTTGGTTATTTTTAGAGGAGATTGGTACTTCCCCCCACCCCCCCACCCAAATAAATGAATAAATAAATAATAAAATCTGAGCTCTGGGCACTTAACATGCTTGCTCTACTGAGGTATTAATGTAACATTGTTTCTTCGCCCTCCCAGATGATAGAACTAAGACATATGTGTGTTACTATAAGTATCTTTGCAGTATGGAAAATGTGTTCATTCTGGTTTTTTAACACTAAACCATTAGCATAAATCCTTATAGACATTTTCTCTTGCTCATATATAACCTGCAAGTGCAACAATAAGAAACCTGGCCCCTGCCATTCATCATTCACTTACTAAATTGTTCCAGTTCCAGGATATATGCATAGTGGTATCTGGAGTATTTACCCACACCTTCAATGCAAATGTCTATGAAGCTGCATTGGCTGTAAACAGTTTATTTAACCTCTTAGCTTAGAAAATGCACTCATTCCTAAAATTACTTATGTCAGCCCCTGTTATCACCACCTCGTCAGTAAGATTGTTTTACCGATTCTCAATATTAATATTTTGTCACATTCTACATTAAAGTTCACTCTCTTTCCTGTAACGTTCTGGAGGTTTTAAAAAATGCACAGGGCCAGCAATGCATCATTATGAGATTACACTGAATAGTTGCACCATCCAACAAATTCCTCAAACTTTATCCAACCCCTCCCCAATCCACCTGAAATTCCAGAAACTACTTATCTTTCTGCCATTCTACAGTTTTGCTTTTTCCAGAATGTCATGACCTGGTGAGGTTTTTGAAGGTGAAATTGATGAAAATGTTAGTACCAAGACTGCAGTTTCCAGCATCTTCTTATTCTCAGGCTACTGCAACTGAAACCTTCAGCCATTTGCCAAAATTGCCATTGAAGTATCCCTGTCACTGTAGGGCTCCAGTCTCCTCTGCTCCAGATTAGCAGATTTTCACTGTGACTCTCTGGAGCTGCTTGTTATTCCAAAATTCAGAGTGACAGTTTGCTCTTTAATTCTTTTCCAGGTTCCGAGAAAAATACGTCTCTGAGTTTTTCCAGTTTGATCTTCTTATAAGGAAGGAATGAAAATGCTCAAGCTCTTTCCATGCCAGAGCTCTCACCAGAGATATTCAGAGACTTTTCACACATATAAGTAACTTTTTTGAGAATTAGTAAAATGTATGGAATTAGGATTTTATAAAGATGTCTGTGTGATGGATACGTTTTTGTGTCTCCCACATAACCATCAAACCTAATGTCATGGATGAGATTGCATGGAGGAGAGCAATATGTAAAGAAAGAGTGGAAACTAGGATCCAGTATGAAAAGTCAATCTTCCATTGCCAGGCTGAAGACAAAAGAGCAAGGTGCTAAGGTGTCAGGAGCATTGGGGGAAAAATCAGGACATTAATAACAGCAAGGAGAGTGCTTCTTGGACTATGTTTCTGTAAGAAAAATTCAGATGAAGACTAAAGAACATATCTATCTCATCAGTATCATGGTGTTAATAATAATAGAATTATTGTAGTAATGTGGGTATACCTAGTTCAACTAGTTAAAGGATCGGAAAGCAATGAAATTGTTGAAATATTTATTGTTGTAAAGATGGGATATTCATTATAGATTTAAGTCTGCTGAAACGACGTATTTGGGAGATTGAAGTCTGATGATTTGGAAGAGAAATATTATCGGCAAAAATTTAGATGGTTGGTTCTTGGTAAAATTTGGGTTGAAATCACAGATGATGAGGGGCAGATATGTAACTGGAAATAATACCCCAAATTATTAATAGAGAGGTTATTTCTAGTTGGAGAGTTTTCTGAATTTTCTGCATCTACTTTTTACTCCTAACGGTTTGGCACTGATTATATGCTAGTTTGGAATTAGAGAGGAAAATCATAAAAATAAAAATGGCAACAACAAAATATATACAACTCAGACTCATCTTAAGCTTTTCTCTGACTTGCAATTACATGAATAACAGTTCCAGTTTCTCTCTTTATGTAGTTTACATTCTGGAAGAGGAAAGAAATGGTGAAGAAAACCTCCACATAGGGCAATGAATACTAACTAATGTTTGCATACAGTGCTACAAAAACCCTCTATTTATTCAAATAAAATGACTTTGGGCACAAAAGTCACTGACTCCAAAATAGCATCATTTACTTTGTAGCTATAATTTTGGTAAAATTCATTATTTTTATGGGTGTCCATGGAATGAGGCTATTTCTCCTTGTCTATTGATTTGCTTCTCCACTATCTCAAGATTGAGATTAGTGAATCACAGGGTCAAGAATAATCTAAACACAATAAATAAACTGTCATCATTATTCAGTATGAATTGAACTGATGGCTGTAGAAAAGTTGGTCTTATGCAAAGTCCTGTATTCACATGGCATTTACGCATCAGTTCTGGCTACTCTTTTTTCTCATTTGATCCCAGTTCTATTATTTACAACTTATAGGAAAAGTTGTGAGGCCACAAGATGAGCTTTTCCTCATCATGACAGGGGAAAGAATGAACAAATGCTGTTGTCATATACAATGCTTACAGCAAATATTATTTTAATTAAAAGTGTTTGGTTTCTTTGATACTTAATCTGTCTATTCATTTAGGTAGGAAACTGTAATAAACAAATGATATCATTCAGAAGTACATTTTTCTACACGGGGTGTATTTTCCTCACTTTTAAATTATTTTCTAACATGTTTCCCTGTGTGTTCCACACACACTTTAGTTGGTTGGTAATCATTAAGTATTACAATGTCCAAAAGCATTTTCCCAACATGAGCATTTTCTGCTAGTAACTTAGAATTGAGTACAACTTAGGTGGCTTTATTGATGTATTTCTTTGTGAATGTTTAAAAATAATGGTGATTTTGAACAAAGTTATTTCGGTTTCACCTCTCCTTTTCAGGATAAGCTTAGAGAGGAAGAAATCTCCACCCCAACAGTGTTTATCACCATCTTTTCCTTTCATGTGATATTAACAACAAATGAAACACAATCTCAGTCCCTATGGGTATTATCACACATATTGTGATAATGAGTTACAATTGATTCGGTTTTACAGCATAATGAAAGAAGGCTTGAATCTCAGGATTTGAGCAATGGCAGTCCCATCTCAGAAATAATGTAAACAGAATGAGATTGCAGCAGGAAGCTGAAACAACTTTATTAATCAGAACCATTTCTGTTTAATTCACTGTTAAGAGTCTCTGTTAAATAACATTGCCTCTCTGGTGCTCATCATGATCTTGGATGATTAAAAAGCATTTGGATAATATCTGTAATAAAATTAAGCTCACTGAGCTATATATACCACTGAGTTCTGGGGACCAAATGAGATGAAAGTTTCCAACTGTCAAATTAAGGAGAGTAAGTTAAAGGAAATTAAAACGGTGCTTCCCCAGAGATGCAATAGATGCATACTATTGTCATTTTCTTTTCCTTATTTCATCTCTGAAGACAAATGATGACAGCTGTTTGTGAATCACCACCGAAAGCTGTCTTTGGAGTAGAGATGTAGAAAACAAACCTAAATAAAATGTGCATTTCTTTCATCTTAAGTATTTCATCAAATCTCAATTCCCAATCCACCTGAACTAGAATATTTTATTTACATATTTCTCTTAGATTAAAAAAAATAATAACTTTTTAACCATGTAGCCATTCAAACTGTTGGAATTGAAGTATTTAGTAAATACATTTTAATATGTTACAGTCCCTTTTCCATAAAGGTAGACATTAATTTTACTGAACTTTGTCTACAAAGCACCAAGCTCCTTTAGCCTCACAACTCATAAAATTAATCATCTACATATTTTCCTAGAAAAAAACAGAGTTTAGAACTTAGATTTTATTCTTCAGGATTGTAGGAATAAGATCCCAAATTATTGTAGAATAATAATGAAGATAATAACAACAATAAAAGCAATATTAAATAAATCTAGGGAAAATCATTCTCACATTAATAATGGCATATTTTCCTAGAATTTGGATGTGTAGAAGGTCCTAATTCTGAAGAAAGATATTTCAAAGTTCATGGGAAGATTCAGCTCAGAGATGGGCACTTTCTCTGAGGCCATCATATGGCATACACGTCACAGCAAGAGCACACACGTGAAGTCTGACAAGTGTCTAAACCTTTACATATTAATTAATTTTGAAGGCACTTCAAGCAGATTCAAATTTCAACAGGACCACACTGTCTTTCTGCATGTGGACAAGTTGCCTAAACTTTCTGAGCTTCACTTTTTTTTTTTCATTTATGAAAATTGAGTTGAGAAATAATCCTTCCCCTGGGGGCTATTGTGAAGAGTAAATAAACTCATGATCTTAACACATGTATTCCCTGAGTCGGTTCTTAACAGATAGCATTTGCTTTCTCATTCCTTTTAACATTTTCCTAATGATTCAAGTGGAAATTAAATTATCAAACTCACTGAATTCCTGTGAGCGTCAGTCTGAATGAGAAACTCTTTTATAGTGCCAATTTCTATGTTGTAGAGAACTATGAAACAATTCTATTATGGACAATCAGTGCAGGTGGAGAAATTTTCTAAATCAGCTCATAAATGTTCCAAGTTTGGGGCATAATTGTTTAGGACAGATCATGATTTTGTGTCTGGTAAATATTCACATTTCATTTTTATTATTTCCACTCATTCTATTGCCATCCAAACCCACAGTCCATCTGTCTCCAACTGTTGAAGACCCTAAAGCAATGGCTGTTACTATTACCTCTGGCCCCATTATTTCCTTCTACAACTCCACGTGGAGGACTGATTTCATGTTGCACTGGCAGAATGAGCATTTGCTTACCTAGAATTGTTCAAAATATCTTTTTTCCTGGCATTCCCAAATGCCAATGCTTTTAGTCATTTTTATGCCATTATTTATGAAGGAAATATGAATTAAACTGAATTTTTTATGTGGTATCAATTAGTTTATTCAAAAAGAAGAGTTCATTTGAGATAGATGGTTTTGATGGAGAGAAGAAGGTTTGCACAATAGGCTTTGACAAATATATTTATAATTTATATTTACATAGATAACATATGTATATGTACATATCATATACATTATGTGTTAAACATGACATCTATCCATCTATTAGTTCTCTGTCTTCCTTCCACCTCTGTATGATCATAATGAGTACACAAAGAGATAGCTTGTTCAAGCTCCCATAGGAAGCAGTTACCAAACTAAGGACAGCTCTGTTTGGCTCCAAGACCTGGTCTTGATAGATGAAAATTCCTTTTTTTAAGGAAATTGCTTCATAGCTTTGATGATTGATATATAAAACATCTGTTCTTATATGAGGGGAAAAAAAACCTAGGCAATTTAAAATACCCATGTAAGGGAACTTTCTGTCAAGTTTTAAAAGACAAATAAGCAGAAAGCAGGCTACAAGAAGCTTATTATTTCCATGAGCTTCTTATAATCTCATAATTCAAAAGGATTTTTTGCTACAAAATACTTTGACACTGTTTGATGACCTACATAGCCCAGCTAAATATTTTTATTGAATGTTTTCTCTAAATGAAATTTTAGGTTTATATATTTAGTTGTCTGAGTCTGTTCAACTGCTAATGATCTACAGAGATTTTTTTTTTTTTTTGTACTTTCTCATTGAAACAGGGAAAAGAACATTCAAAGAATATACAGCTGGGCAGAAGCAACTGAAGAATTTCCAATTTTTCTCTAGTAGATGATGATTCCAGGTAATGTATGCTGTCAATTTTAGGGCTTATGACAGTCACAACATCTAGTTTATTTATAAAGCATCTTTCTAAAATTGTCAAAGCAATTTTTCTTATCTAATCACACACAGAAAAAGAGCATTCATGTAGTGGAAGAGGAAAGAAAAGTGCCATTTTAAAAACAATAGTTTTCCAAAAAAGGCTAACTGGATAAGTTCTACCGTTTTTGTTTAAGTTATATATTTAGCCTTTGATGTACACTGAAATATACAGAGAGAGTCTCAGAAATCATTAGAATTCAGTCGCAGGTTTCATACAGACCCTAGTTTTAAAATTCAGGCTCCTTTCCCATAGTGTGCCTTATAAACTTCAGTTTTCCCATGGCTTCTTCATATAATGTTGTAGTTAAAATGAAGCTGAAAATACCTTTAGAAATCTTTGCAGAGCATCTGATTCTTTGTTCACAAAGTTTAATGTGACACTGGTAAATGACAGGTGATCATACTGAGAGTGATAAATTTGGAAGTGGTTGTGATCTGGGGCCAATGCCCAGAAAGATGGCAATTTCTATATTTAAAGCAAGCTCACTTTGATTTCTTAAAGGAGGGAAACGTCAGGGCTAGTGTGCATATTATGGGATTTTTATTAAATCTGGGATTCGACATAGTCATAGATGAAGATTAGCAAAGACCCATTAGCTGACCATGGAAATCGAACTGATCTGGGTTAAGATCAATAAAGAGCAAAAACTTAAAAGAAAGCTATAAGGTTGAACCCATGTGTTTTAGTCAGGTTTTACATTTTTGTGACCAAAATACCCAAATAACAATTTAGAGGAGGAAAAGTTTATTTTGGCTCACAGTATTGGAGTCTCAGTCCATAAAATGCAGATTTCATTGCTCTGAGTTCAAGACAAGACAGAACATCATGGGGAAAAACTGTGGTGAGGGGAAACTGCTCCCCTTGTGGTAGCAAGAAAACAGAGAGAAGGAGGGAAGGGGATGTGGGGAGGATAAACCCTTTCAGGAAAGGCCCTTCCCCAATGTCCTATCTCCCCCTGCCATGCCCCACATGACTCCCAGTCCATTTAGCTTAGGGTGGGCTGATTAGGTTCCAGTTTTCACAGTCCCATCGCTCTACCTCTGAAATTTCCTGCATTAAAACAGGAACTTTTGGGGAACACTTTATATTTAAGCCATGCCATTTTACCCCTTAACCACCTAAACTCAAGTCCATCATGTAATGCAAATTGTATTTAAGCTCATCTCCAAGAATCCCATAATATTAACAATTCCAGCCTCCAAGATTAAGTCCAAAGTCTCCTGTGAGACTGAAGACAGTCTTGGCTGTGAACCTCTGTGTAAATCACAACTCTGCACATGCAGCAGCTTTTCTGTCCAGCCCAGTCCATGTTACTGGCATATATTAATTCCTGGGGTGTTTATTCCAGTTTAGGCTCCACTTTCTCAACTTTCCATATGACCCTCTCATGAGCAGCCTGCAGGAACTCTAATCTGGTGTGGTTTGCCTGGCCTCCCAGGTCTTCCTTTGAAATCTCACGGAAGCCTCCATGACCCCTTACCATGACTGGAGGACCACAGTAATGTTTTGGATCTACCAGAATTATTGTCAGTTCAGAGTCAGTCAGTGTACCAGTTCCCAAAAGTCCTGATTCCTGCCTTTTCCCCAATGCAGTTACACTAATTAAAGGCCATGGGTCCCTTTGGGAGAGGATGGGTGAAACATTATCAGTAAAGGAGGAGGAGCATCAGATGGGTGAACATACCATCAAAGCAAGTTTGAAAATAGAGTCAGAGGAAGGATATTAGAATTGGGAATGAAAAGGATGGTGTTAATGAGATTTCATTCTCTCATCCTTTACTCCTCACCTTGTGACCTAAACATTGGTTTCTTGTCAGGTGTGGTGAGGGATCATACTTTCATTTGGCAATATAACAAAACTTGAAAGGAGATGGTTGCCTTGGTTGTCTCTCATGGTGCCTTCTTTAAAAGCAAAAGAAATGCAAAACTCTACAATATGATCATCATTGATTGATTTTGTACCTTTTAGAGCATGTTTATATTTGCATTCTAAGAGAAGTTCTTAGGAAAGGAAGTTTTAAATTGCTATTATTCTTATTCAAGCATCTGTCATGAAGATATGTACTATTATTGAATTTTCCATCCATTGCCATTTTAAATAATCATATTTTATATAAAACCCTGATAGTTTAAGACTATGCATGCTTTTGAATGATTAAGATGCAACTGTATAATGGATTTGAAAAAACTGAATTAATTGTTTATAGTATGTCAGGTATATGCTGAAGAACTTTACATTAATTTAAATTGTAATACTCAAAAGAGATCTCAATGAAATTATCCCCCTTTTGTAGATAAAAATGTAGACTCAAAGGAATTAATAAGCCTAATACCACTATATCTAGACTTTGGCAGAGCTGAGATTTTAACCCAGATTTATTTAGTCCATTTTTTTGTTTGTTTTTTCTTCTTCTCTCTTTTGTGGCAAATAGTCATTAATATGCATCAACAAAGCATCAGTAGAAAAGATTGGTATCCATTGCTCTTAGGCATCTAGTAACTTCCTCTCAAATATCTCAGTGTGGAAGTGCTTCTTCTAGGCAATATGATCAGCAAATATACAGTTATTGACTTCAAAGGGCAGATATGTATCCTAACTAGGTCAGCAAACAAAAATCACAAAGAAATGTTCTTAATTATTACTTAGAAATGATAAGAACTTGAAAAATGAGAAAAATCCAAAAATAACCATTATAGATTTGGTTTTTCATATACTAATTAACAAATATTTTAGGAGTCTGTGGTATTTGCTGTTTCTTGTAAACATTCAGTACTGGCTCTAGTTAACCTGTGAGTTTGACCTCATGATCTGAACCGGTTTTTACATTTTTCACATCTTCCATCCTCTTAAAGACATTTAACACATTTGCAATCCATATTGAGATGTTACAAAATATGTCATTGATTTATTCCTTATGGCATATAAATTCTGGAACTTAATTTTCATGTGAAATTATTGATGTAAATGTTTCCACAAGGTTGAAGAACTGCATAACCCTCATTCCAAGAGAATTTCAGGCATTAGTATAGGGAGGGGAATGGGATGAGTTGTGGATGAAAGAACAGAAAGAAAACAAAGGGTAGTCTCTGCAACTGCTAGGCATATTTTCATCTTACCCTTACTGATATAAAACCCAAGTCTTGCTCTTCTCTTAAATAGACATTTTTCTTCTCATCCCATGCACCTCTCACATGATGCAGAAATTAAATTTTTAAATGATAAAGGTACAAGGTCATTAGCCATTTCAAAACCATCATAACCAGCTCTTCTCAGCCTTAATAGAATTTTGAGAACAATTCTTCTTAAAGACATTCTTACTTCTATCCTATGGTACCCATAGGCAATTACCAAATATCCAATATCACAGTGAGGATAGTCAGTTGTAATGGCTTTGGTGAGCTGCTTTCAATTTAGGAAGAAAATATTTCCATCGCATCTGGCACTGTTTTCCTTCACTGCAGAAAAAAAAAAATACAATTAACCTAATTCTTATTGTTTTACCTGTAATGATAATAGCATTCTACATATTAGTACTCCAAGACATGTGTTTAGTTACTTAATGAGAGAGCTGAAAACTGCAGTAGTAAGTTAACAGTGAGTCAAAGAGAAAAAAAAAAAAAAAAACAACAAAAAAAAAAACATGATAACATGAAGAAGTTGAGCGAAATATCCTCGAATTTGTGCGAGACCATTTCTTCTGGTCAAATTATGCCAGAGTTTAATTACAGGAGAGATAACTGAGAATTTGACTCTAGTTAAAATAGTGAACAAAAACCACTCCTGGAATTTCAAAGCAAGTGTTGAAAACTTGTGTCTTATCTGAAAGGATCCCAGATCACATATCTGCCCTCCAACATAATGTATGAATATTAACAATTAAGGTGTATTTGAGTAGACTTTATGCCTCCTCTCCAATTTATTCATTTATTTTGGATGTAGGTGTCACACATATTGAAAGATAGCTAAATGATTAACACTCCTGCTCTATAGCACCATGTTCATGACATTTGTTTTTCTTCCCAATAGGGATCTATCTTCGCCATCCAAACAAAACAAATTTGATTTTTTACTATAGAAGAGAAGCAAATGCCACCGCATAAAGTCACTACACTGAATGTTCATAAACTGGATTATTTCAGGATGGATAAAATGGGGAATGATATCAACATTCACTTTAATTAGCTTTCTTTGTTAACAGTGTCTTTGCTCATAAATTTTATTGCATTTGTCATTTAGATTTAATCTTTTCTTTTTCATATGAATCTTTTAGTAAATCCTTTAGCACAGGTTTAAATGACATGTTGTCATTCATCATTTATTTTTAAATAATCACTCCAATTCTAGAATAATTGTTTATCTGGGTATATATTCTTCATGAGTTTAAAGGTACTTTCCAATATCTATAGAGTGCTTTCATGCTATTGGAGGAGAAAATTATTTCTTGTGTCTTTTGGGAGAAAATATCTTCTCAGTTTTAATGTAGTTCATTTACTCTTTTTAGTTTAAAAAAAATGCAATCAACCTGGGCCTGGTGGCGCATGTCTGTAATTCCAGTGACTCAGGAGGCTGAAGCAGGAGGGTCACAAGTTCAATGCCAGCCTCAGCAACTTAGTGAATCCCTGAGCAATTTAGTGAGACTTTGTCTCAAAAAAAAAAATTATCTGGGGTTGTTTCTCAGTGATTAAGCACCCCTGGGTTCAATCCCTTGTACAAAAAATAAATTGCACTCATATATTCAGTTTCAAATTTAGTTCTTTAATCAATCATGAAAAATTCTCAGTTACTACCAAATATTGTTTTTAATATTTAGTAATGAGCTATATTAATTACATTCTAGTATTTATTTTAGACAACAGTTAAAAACTTTCATTCCATGTATCTATCAACTTCTCTCTTTATGATTTGAATATCTTTATCTTTAGAACTATACTTCTTCCCTTTGCCTTGAAATTTACTAATTCTTTTTATAACTCTATGAGCTTTTAATTAATGCATGGTTTTTAAAAATTCTAGATTAACAATTTTTAAAAATATGCCCAATATTTCATAATATTTCCCTTGTGTATGCAAATTGTATAATATTAGTTTAATTCATTATTTCAGGTTGTTGTATTGTCTCATTCTAGGAGGAATTCCATGTTGGTTATAATCATCATATTACTGAAAATGGAAGCCCAAGAAGTCATTTTATTCCAGCATACGCTTGTATCCTGTTTTGCACCCTAAAAACTGCAAATAATTAAGAGCAATATTATTTCCTATCACATGCTTTGGAGTGTGTTTGCATTAGGATTATGGAAAAAGGACAAGGAAGACAGAAACTGTGCTTTGTTGCTTTCAGGTTTGACTTTATTCATGAATTTTATGATAGATTGTTTCCATTAAAAACAAGTGGAATGTTCTTTCCATCTTGTTCCTTTTATCCCTAGACCTGCAAAAGAAGAAAACCATCAATAGAGGCAAGAACACAGTTCCTAAAGACCCAGAAAGTAAAGCTGCACATAAATGTCATTTCAGAAAAATTAATGAAGCAGGTAGGTAGAAAATTGCAGATTCAGTGGATGAAACAAATATCTCTATTAGTGCCTTTATGAAAACCTAGTTCTTACATTGAGCTTTAATCATTTGGAAATACAAATTCCAGTGAGGGGCAAAAAAAAAAAAAAGTAGATAACGGGCCTAATACAAAGAAGCAACCAGTACTATTTGAATTGCACAATAAAATGAAGGACCCACATCAAAGTGTCTGGAGAATATGGAAATTAAGAAAAGAACCTGGACTAGTAGTAAGTTCAAGGCTTACTACTAATTACATAAACAACTGTGATGTTTGGCTAGTTGAAACAAAATTAATGATTCCAAAATGTTGTAGTTGCTACAAAGAAGACAGACATGACTCTCATACAGTCACAGAGGTAGATATTCTCATTTAATTAGCATCATACACAACAAATTAGTTAAAATGTTTTCTGGTGTAAATTGCAAAATTGGAAAAGAGTAAGAAAAATAACTAGATCATAAGAAAGTAGAGAAGTAAGCTCTTACTTATGTGACTGACAAGAATGCCCCATGAATAATATTATTTAACTCATAACTGAATCTTTGTGTCCTTTGTTTTGCTTCTAGTGTTAATCTAGAGTTAATCTAACCCAAATAGTTTTGTCTAGATATCTTGCATGTATATGCATGGGTTTCCTTTAAACATTTCTCTGAGAGAATTTTAGAAAAGTGGCTAGTTTTCCAGTAGACTTACTATAGACCATCCATAACCCAGACAATGCATTGTCCAGATTAAAAGTTTAGAATGCTCCCAAGGAATTAAAAGTAGGGTACCATGAAAGTAGTTAGAATAAAGAGAGATTTTCCTTAAACTGCTGGTGCAGTATAAAAAGTTTTTTTCATCTAAGATCCTTGCATGACATGTCTATGCTTGGGTTAATGTCAGTTGCCAAATTATTTAACAAAGAGTGACATAAAACTCAGTGTGATTTTCACTTAGAGATTTCTTTGTACTGTGAGATGAATATCACCTCTGTCACAAGAAGCAGATGGATTTTCATATTGGCAGGGTATCAAAGACTTTGCAAATTTAGAGAAAAAAAGAGTGCAGTTAAAATTGCTAATTTCAGTTAATA
Source organism: Marmota monax (assembly GCF_021218885.2). Lineage (NCBI taxonomy): Eukaryota > Metazoa > Chordata > Mammalia > Rodentia > Sciuridae > Marmota > Marmota monax. Next base: position 15,259,758 of record NW_026693934.1, on the reverse strand, counting down.
AAAAGCTACTTTAACTTTCATAAGCAGCAACCTTAACTTTGTGTTCTGTTACTAGCTAATGGTAGAAAAAGTATTTTGTTGTTGAGGAACTACAGGAAACATGGTTCTTAATTATTCAGCAGCCCTAGGGGCAACCTCTAATGTTAAGATAAAAATAAACTATCAGCTGCAAGACTCTAGCAGGATGGAAGAACAAATCACACCTTTATTTCATTTGTATGTTGCAAAATGTGCCTGGGAAATGATCTCAAGAAAGACTATTATAATCAGAACCGTGCCGCAGGGTGACTTTCCATGAGGTGACAAATTAGACTTTGATGTATCAGGTGACATTGTTCTAAGGCTTGAAACAGAAAGTGCCACAGAGGACTTGATTTTCTCACCCAGTCTGTCTTAAGGCGAATTTTCAGAGCAGGGTCCAAACAGAAATCAATGTAAACTATGTATGGGCAGATCCTTCCCCAGAATCCCTAATAAAGAACATTTCCAATTAGAGTTTTCCACTGTCTTCATCTTAAGGAGGTCAGTTTGTGAAATTATTCAAGACACAAAATGGTGTATAGGAACACAATTGATTTGTAGGTGTTAATATTATATCCTGCTACATTGCTGAATTCATTTATAAGTTCTAGAAGTTTTCTGGTGGAGTTGTTTGGATCTTCTAAATGGGGTATGTCATCCCAGGAATGCAAGGTTGTTTAACATATGGAAATCAATAAATAGGGAAAGTTTAAGCTCTTCTTTCCCTTTAATTTCTTTCTTTTGCCTAATTTCTCTAGCTAGAGTCTCAAGAACTATGTTGAAGAGAAGTGGTGAAAGAAGACTTTCCTGTCTTGTTCCAGGTTTTAGAGGGAATGCTTTCAATTTTCTCCATTTCGAATGATATTGGCCTTGGGTTTGTCATATATGCCTTTCAGAATGTTGAGGTATGCTCTTATTATTTCTAGTTTTTTCTAGTATTTTGGACATAAATGGATGCTGTGTTTTGTCCAATGCCTTTTCTGAATCTATTGATATAATCATGTGATTCTTGTCTTTAAGTCTATGGATGTAGTGAACTACATTTATTGATTTCCATATGTTGAAACAACCTTGTATCCCTAGGATGAACTCCATTTCATTATGGTGCACTATCTTTTAAATATGTTTTTGTATTAAATTTGCCAAAAATTTTTTTAAGGATTTTTGCATCTTTGTTCTTCTGGGATACTGGTTGGAACTTTTCTTGATGCATCTTTTTCTGGTTTTGGAAATCAGTGTGATGCTAGCTTCATAAAATAAGTTTGGAAGGGTTTCCTCCTTTGCATTCCTATACACAAATGATGAATCAGGTAAAAGAGGAATTAGAAAAATTAGACCTTTCACAAGAGACACACACACAAACAAAAACAACAACAACAACAAAAACCACTTTGGAATCTAACAAAAGAAGTGAAGACCTTTATAATGAAAACTGGAGAACACTAAAGAATGAAACTGAAGAAGACCCTAGAAAATGGAAAGCTCCCTACGCTCTTGTATGGACAGAATTAATATGGTCAGAATGTCCATACTATTAAAAGCACTGTATAGATTTAATGCAAATTCTATTAATATCCAAATGACATTATTCCTATAAATAGAAAAAGCAGTCATGAAATTTGTTTGAAAAACTAAGAGGCCAAGAATATACAAAGCAATCCTTAGCAAGAAAAGGGAAGAATGTTGCACCATAAAATCAGAGTTGAATTATAAAAACTGCATGGTATTGACACCAAAACAGACATGAAGGCCAATGGAACAGAATAGAAGACACAGAGAAAAACCAACATAAATACAGTTATCTCAAACCAGACACAGGCACCTAAGCTTATAATAGAGAAAAGAGAACCTCTTTAACAATGGCGCTGGGAAAACTAAAAATCCATATGTAGTAGAATAAAATCTAACCCATAGCTCTCATCCTACACAAAACTCAACTCAATGTGGATCAAAGACAAAGGCATTAGACCAGAAACTCTGCACTTACTAGAAGAAAATGTAGGTTCAAACATATCGTCTTAGGAACCAACTTCCTTAACAAGACTCCTAAAGGGCAAGAAATAAAACCAAGAATTAATAAGTGTAATGGCATCAAACTAAAAATCTTTTGCATAAGAAAGGGAACAAAAGAAAGTGAAGAGAGAGCCTGCATAATGACAGATATTTTTGCAACCTCAGATAGAATATTAATTTTCAGGATATATAAAAAACTAAAAAAGAATCTTAGCATAAAAAAAACAACTAAGAAATTGGCAAAGGAACTGAACAGACGCTTTTCAGAGGAAGAAATATGAATTTTCAACAAATATATGAAAATAAATGGTCAACAACTCGAGCAATTAGAGAAATGCAAAACAAAACTACACTGAGATTCCAACTCACTCCAGTCAGAATGGCAATTTTCAAGAATACAAGTAATAAAAAGTGTTGGCAAGGATGTGGGGAAAAAGGCTCACCCATACATTGCTGGTGAGACCACAAATTGGTGCAACGCCTCTGGAAGGCAGTATGGAGATTCCTCAGCACACTTGGAATGGAATTACCATTTGACCCAACTATCTCACTCCTCAGCTTATACCCAAAGGATTTAAAATCAGCATACTACAGTGACAAGGCCACATCAATGTTTATAGCAGCTCAGTTTACAATAGCTAAGCTATGGAAGCAACCTAGGTGCCCTTTAACAGATGATGAATAAAGAAAATGTGGTACATATTCACGATGGAGTAATATTCAGCCATAAAGAAGAATGGAATCATGGCATTTGCAGTTAAATGGATAGAACTAGAGACTATCATGCTAAGTGAAATAAGCCAGTCCTCCCAAACCAAAGGCCTAGTGTTCTCTCTTATATGCATATGCAAACACACAACAAGGAGGAAAGTGAAGAATAGAAGGTTATTGAATGAGACAAAGGGCAATGAAAGTAAGGAAGGAGGGATGAGTATAGGAAAGACAGTAGAATAAATTGGATATAACTTTCCCATGTTCATATATGAATACATTATCAGTGAAACTCCACATCATGTACAACCACAAAAATGAAATACTAATTAGAATGTTATATTACACACACACACACACACACACACAATAAACTCTACTGCCAGGCATGATGTCACACTCCTTTAATCCCAGTAGCTCCAGAGGCTAAGGCAGGAAGATCACAAGTTCAAAGCCAGCCTCAGCAAAGGTGAGGCACTAAGCAACTCATTGAGACTGTGTCTCTAAATACATATACAAAATAGGGCCAGGGATGTGGCTCAGTTGGTTCAGTGCTCCTGAGTTAAATCCTGGTACCCACTCCCCAAAATAAAATAAAACAAAATAAACTGTATTGTCATATATAACTAAAAAGAATAAATAAAAAAAGAATCTACCAAAATCCACATTAAAAAAAAAACACACAAAAAAAACACAAATTGGTGACCTTGCCACAGAACTCCTGTGGTGGACTGTGAAGAAACCTGATTGCCTTGAAATCTTCTGAGGCAGGATGTACAGATATCACCAACAGGAACTGGAAGTCCAGAGGTCAAGTTCTAGTTCTCTACCCTTAGCTGGACAGCTATGTGCCTTTGAACAGCTGTTGTCAAATAGAAATGAAAATGAGCACAGTGACAAGTCACATATGCAATTTCACATTTTCTAACCAATATATAAAAAATTAAATAAGCATAATAGATAGAATTAATTCAATACTATATTCTATTTACCTCAATAAATTGGACATATCATCATTTTAAAAAGTCATTGATATGAACATTATTAGCAAGAGCAGATATTCAGATATTCTTTGAAAGTATTTTTCATTTAGAGAATATCTTGATTTAGAATTTCCACATTTCAAATTCTCTGTAATCAACAAGTGTCATTTTTGGACAAACCTCTTTTTCCATAGTTTTTCCAAATCTTAGACATATGACACAGAAAGAAGTAACAGTGTAGAAATTTTGAAGAAATTATGAGTAAATAAATAAAACAAGAGTTGGAGATAACACTGAGATAAATTTATTAATATTCTAATGGATGTCATATAGTCACAAAATAAACTTGGACTTGTAACATTGGGAGGGGGATATGAAAGATCCTGAATGACAATTGATATTGAAATGTCTTAAGAAAATTAAAAACTGAAAGTTTTCACCATTCAGTAGAAAAAGGACACCGTAGTGCAAAAATTATCTTAGGTGATACAACAGAAGACACAAGGAACACTTAACCCATCGTAAAATAATCCTTTGGAGAAACAATACCTGCTTTCAAATAATAATTGAAACACTGCTGAAGAGGATAGTCAAGCTTTTTCTAGATGAACTCAGAAGGCATACTTGCGACCAAAATTTGGCCATTTGTACGTTGAGTAATTCAAGCACATATTGAGTACCTACTATAGAAAACTCTGAGACTGCTTTTATGCAAATGTGAATGGTTAAAAAAAAAAAGACAACATAGTTTCAACAAATGAGGTATTTAACTTGGGTAATTCTTTAAAATGGATTGGCTGGCAATGTTGACCTGAGCTGTTCCAAACCAGTGAAGAACATGAAATGTAGAACACATTTTTTTTTAAAGCAAAAGTCATGACTTGAGCCCTCAGAGGACTTCCAAGACAGTATTTCCAGATGTGAATTCAAATGGAGAGAGGACAGTTTTGAACAATCAAGAAGACATGTTTTGGCTGCTTTTTATTTTTATTTTTTCCAAACAGTCAAAAACAAACAAACAAACAAAAAAACAAAAAAAAAAAACAACACACTGGCTAACAGGCTGAGAAAAGCAGCAGTATAGACACAGAGGAACATATAAAGAATCTCAGTGTGTAACCCTCACACCATGCACGGTGGGACAAGCCTGTAATCCCAGAAACTCGGGAGACTGAGGCAGGAGGATTGCCAGTTTGAAGCCAGTCTCAGCAAAAAGCAAGGCCCTAAGCAACTCAATGAGACCCTGTCTCTAAATAAAATACAAAACAGGGCTGAGAATGTGGCTCAGTGGTTGAGTGGCCCCGAGTTCAATTCCTGGAACCCCCTTCCTCCCAAAAAAGTTCTATTTTGTTGTGTCTTATATTATCTGAAGGATTTGTAGGGGTGAGCAAAATAATAATAATAATAATAATAATAATAATAATAATTCTAAGCCACATTGACTGCTCTAGATGTCCCTGTGAAACATAGATATCTACAGTTTATTTTTCAAGAATTAAATAAAAAAAAACATTGTAAGTAGGAATAACTTCTTCCTCTGAACACTTGACATGCATTTGAACCTGTTTTGAGAGAATTAGAATGCTGTGTAATCACAGCACTCTTTCTATGAGGACGGACTGGGTATTTAATTTTCCAGAGAAAATCTCACTTGTTTTAAATTCACCAGTTTTTCACTTTTATCTTGAACTCACACACATTCCAATTACCTGAAAACATTTTGATGTATTTATTAAACTTAAGGATATTCATTTTTCCAAGTTGCATGAACTTTCAGAAAATAGTTTTTTAAATGTATTTTTGTTGTCAGAAGAGATTTTGTTTAGTTTTATTGTTTGTATTTTTTTCTTCTTCCTTTTTCATTTAAAATGAGTAATTCAAATGTTGCTGCTAAATGTCAAAAAAATATTTGAGGAAGCTGGGTTTGTAGCTCAGTGGTTGAACGCTTGCCTTGCACGTGCGAGGCACTGGGTTTGATCCTCAGCATCATATAAAAAAATAAATAAATAAAAACAAAGTTATTGTGTCCATCTACAACTAAAAATATGTTTAAAATATTTGAAGACCACATGCAAATGTTTCAATGGTGGTATAATAAATATAATAGGGATGTACTTATTTGCTTAATATAAGAGAGATGCTAACAACATCAAACAAAACTTTTCAATGAGAAATGCAGGAAAAGAGAAGATAGAGGTAATAATTATGTAAAATAAAAATTATTACCACTTAATGTATTCTATGCCCTCTCTTAAAATGCTAATAAGTGGTAAGGATTTTCTCCCATTCTGTAGGGTCTTTCTTCATGCTCTGATTTTTTTTTCTTTTACTGTGAAGAAGCCCTTTAGTTTGATACCATCCCATTTATTGATTCTTGCTTCTTGTATTTTAGAAATCTTGTTGAGGAAGTTGGTTCCTAAGATGATATGCTGAGGATGTAGGGAAAAAGATACACTCATACATTGCTGGTGAATCTGCAGATTTGTGCCAGCACTGTGAAAAATGGAATAGAGATTCCTCAGAAAACTTGGAATGGAGCCACCATTTTGCGCAGTTGTCCTACTCCGCAGTATATACCCAAAGGACTTAAAATTAGCATACTACAATGAAACAGCCACTTAAATATTTATAGCAGCTCAATTCGTAATCACCAAGCTATGAAACCAACCCAGGTGCACTTCAACAGATGAACAGATAGAGAAAATGTGGTATATATACATAATGGGATATTACTCAGCCATAAAGAAAAATGACTGACTTTTGCCAGTAAATGGATGCATCAGGAGAATGTCATGCTAAGTGAAACAAGCCAATCCCCCGCTAAAAGGTTGAATGTTTTCTCTGATATGTGGATGCTAACACACAACAAAGGGGGCAGGATAGAAGTTCAGTGGATTAGATGAAGGAGAATAAAGGGCAGAAAGGGGAGATGGGAATAGAAAAGGCAGTAAAATTAATCTGTTATAACTTTCCTAGGTTCATATATCAATACACCATCAATGAAACTCCACATCATGTGCAACCACAAGAATGGCATCCTAATTGGAAGAAGTTATACTCCATGTATGTATAATATGTCAAAGTACACTCTTCTGTCATGTGTATTTAAAAAGAACAAATCAATTTAAATTAAAAAAAATATATAAAAATGCAAAACTCATTGCTAGTTTGCAATGAAAGACTAAAAGGGAGTGAGAAATCTTTAATGGTCAAATAATATATACACTTCTTTCCTAGAGACAGTTTAAGGAGATTTTATGTTTTACTGGTATAAGTTGACTAGTGGAGGCTAAGTCTGCCTGATTTTCTTTTTTACTGAATTTATAAAGCACTGAAAGACTTTAGACATGCAACTGATAGTTAAAACCAGAAATTAGAAGAGTGTCCACTTGTCATATCTTTTCGATTAATATAATCAATATAATAATCTTCAGACACTATATATGAGTTAAAGTACAACTAAACAATTGAAAGAAAATTGTTACAAGAAAATAACTATACCAAAACTGTGAAGAGATCAAATGATTTACCTGATGTACAGAAAACTTCAATCACTATGTAAGATAAAGTCAATGATTTAGCATAAGAAGGGGAAATTTGTAAAGATAGACAGAAAATAATTTATTTCAGTTTATAAATCACCTAAATATTGGGAATTATATTCTATCTTCTTTTAAGGCTAGTATGTAAGTAAATTATTGAAAAAAATCCTAAAAGGGAAATTTCTATATTCTCACCATTTTTATGTACTTATTCAATACTTATATTATGAAAGACCTTAACTTAGAGGTCACTAATTTATTTTACTTGTCTAATTTTTTCTGGCTGAATTTCCAATACAATATTGAAATTAAGGCTGAAGCAGCTATTTTTGTCTTACTCCCGATTAACAGGGGAGGAGCATCCAGTTTGATCATTAAACATGGAATTTACTGTGGATTTTTTGCAGATGTCCTTCAGCATATTCTCTTCCATGTATGGAAACATGGAGTGTCTTTACCACATAATGGCATTTTATTCTACCAAATAACTTTTCTGTGTCTTTTGAGATCATTGTGTATTTTTTTTTTTGTTATATAGGACATTGATTGATTTTTAAAGATTATACCAAGTGTGCATGAGCTGAATAAATCCCATTTCCTCATTGCTTATATTTATTTTATAGGCTACTACATTCAGTTTGCTAGTATTTTGTTGAGGAATTTTTCTGTTTGTATCTCCAAGCAATAATTGCACATTTCCTGAGATGTTGTTTTTCAGTTTTGATATCAGGGTAATAATAGTCTCATAAAATAAATTGGAAAGTCTCCCTCTTCTGTTATTTTGAATTTGTGGAAAAATTGGTGTTAAGTTTTAAATGCTTGGTAGTTTTAAGCATTGAAGCCACATGGGCTGGGATAATTTTTGCATTATTAATTTAATTTCTTATAGGCATATTCAGATTAGTTTTTCTTGATCCAGTATCAGTTGTTTGTCCTCCTAGGAAATTATATATTTCTTCTAGGTTAACTTATTGGCACATAAGTGTTCATGATATTTGTTCATAAACCCTAATTGTGTATGACCAGTAGTAAGTAAGATCTTACTTTCTGCTTGTATCTGAAAATTAAAGTTTTCTTTATTTTTATGGTCAATATAAAGATTTGTCAATTTTGTTGATGTCTCCAAAAAACAGACTTTTGTCATTTTTATTTACTCTATATTTGCTATTCTCCTTTTTGTTATTTCCCTTGGGAAAAAAATATATATACACATACACATACACACCATTATATCATATATGTGTATATGTATATTAATTATAAATGTCTATGTGTGTGTGTATATATATATATATATATATATATATATATATACACATATATATATAAAATGAATACTAGCAAACTGAATGTAGTAGCCTATAAAATAAATATATGTAAGGAGGAAATGGGATTTATTCAGCTAATTCAATTTAGTTTACTTTTCTTTGTAGTTTCTTAACGTGGAAATCTAAGTTAGTGATTTTATATCACTTTTCTTTTTGCTATTCTCCTTTTCTTTTTAATATACACATTTATAGCTATAAATTTCTCCCTAAGCCCTGTTTTAGCTGTTTCCCAAGTTTTGCTCATCATCCTGCTAAGATTTTATCTTACTTCCAATAATTGTCCTAAAGAATACAAAATACTAATTTTTTTTATGGATAGTATACTTTCTATGACAACTTTGACTTGATATTGTCCTCCAAATGGAGGAGCACTATGAAAGAAACATCTTTTCTGTGCTAAATTTTGTCTAATTCCTGTCTTCAAAGTAGAATTTTTCTCCTTAGTTCCTTATTAACGTGTACAACAGTTTATGCCTCAGCAACTTTGGGGAGTTGTTACTTGTAAGAATTTGATCTTTTAAATTAATATTTGCATTGTTTTTAATCTTTATAGTCTGTGTTTTTGAAAATTTTAGTCCTTCATCTCAGCATTTTGTGCACTAACTGACCACATATACATCAGAGATCCTATACAATTATAATGGATCTGAAATCTTTCTGTTGTCTAATGACATCAAAGCTGTCATAAGGTCATAGTACAACTCACATGTCTGTGATAATCTAGATATGTTTAGGTATACAAATGTTTAGTTACATAAAAAGCATTGTGGTATATTTGCCCATAATCTTCAGTACAGTAACATTCTGTGCATGTGATAGCCTAGGAGCAAAAGGCTACAGAATATAGCCTATATTGTGTGGTAAACTAACATCATCTAGGTTTTTCAAAGTGCACTGGAGGATGTTCCCACAATGACAAAATCGTCTAATGACACATTTCTCAAAATGTGCCCCATTTTTCAAAATGCATCCCAGTCACTAAAAAATTCATATTTTCCCCTATCTTTTGTCTCTGCTTTTTAAGAACACCATCATCTAGAATTTTGATGTTCTGATATATAAAGAGATATGCCATTAGTACTAAAATACCTACCATTCAAATTATTGAGATCATCACCATGAAACATATTCATTCACCAGATCCTAGGGGAGTAGCATTCACTGGGGTAACTCATAGTGACCACAGAGATATGCTGAGCCCCATACTTAATTCAGCATGCAGCAGTATCCATCACTGGTATAATACCTAGGTCCTTGATCCATCTAGCATTAGACAAAAGAAAGGAAGAAATGCATACAAATAGGAAAAGAAGAGCTCAACCAATCCGTATTTGCCAACAACATGATTCTATATTTAGAACACCCCAAAACACTACAAGAAAGCTCCTAGGATGCCGCAGTCTGGCTGGCTGCAGCAAAATAACAGGGGGGGGGGGGGGGTGACGAATAACTTGTGTACGTTGATACAGCAGGAGTGGGAGCTGTTTATTGCAGGACAGGAGCAGTATTTATACATTCCACACAGCTTATCTAATTAGCATAAACTAGATACATCAGTCAACCAATAAGGAATCTCCACACTTAATGGCTTGCTTTTGTTACTTCTCAAACCACTCCCTCTGGCATTTTGCCAGGCACCATCCAGACTTGTTTACGAACTCTAACATTCCCCTGGCAAAATGCCAGGTGTTATTTTTGACTTGTTTACAGACTCTAACACTAGGACTTGTAAATGAACTCAGTAAAGTAGCAGGGTTTAAAATCAACACCAATAAATCAATTGCATTTCTATACTCTAAGGATGCATCAGCTGAAAGAGAGAGAAGGAAAACTATACCCTTTACAATAGCTTCAAAAAAAAAATATTTAGGAATCAACCTAACAAAAAAGGTGAAAGTCTCCTATAATGAAAACCACTTAACACTAAAAAGAAGAAATTGAAAAAGACCTCAGAAAATGGCAAGATCTCCCATGTTCCTGGATAGGCAGAAACAATATTATCAAAATGGCCATACAGTGTTATACAGATTTAATGCAATTCCCATAAACATCCCAATGACATCATTCACAGAAATAGAAAAAGCAATCCTAAAATTCATTTGGAAAAATAAGGTGCCCAGAATAGTCAAAACAATTCTTAGCGTGAAATGTTATGCAGGAGGCATCACAACACCAGACCTTAAAATTATACTACAGAGATATGGTAACAAAAACAGCATGGTATTGGCACCAAAACAGAAACGAAGACCAATGGAACAGAATACAAGACAGACAGAGACACATAAATCCAGTTATCTCATCCTAGACAAAGGTGCCATAAACATACAGTGCAGAAAAGATAGCCTCTTCAACAAATGGTGCTGGGAAAACTGGAAATCCATATGTAATGGAGTGCAATTTAACCCCTATGTCTCACCCTGCACAAGACTGCTTTAAAAAAAAAAAAAAAAAAAACATTTATTTTTTAGTTGTAGGTGGACACAATACCTTTGTTTTATTTATATGTGGTGCTGAGAATGGAACCCAGTGCCTCACACATGCTAGGCAAGTGCATTTCCTCTGAGCCACAACCCCAGTCCAAGACTGCTTTTTAAATGAGGATAATTATTTTCCTGGTTTCCAAACCTGGGCACCACTATTATTCATGTCTTAAGCCACTTGGATTCAAATATTTGCACAATAAATTTTAAAAGTACCTTCTACATTATTATGACTGAGATTTTTAATGAGAAAACTAATGAAAATACAAAATTAGTTTTTAACATAATATATACACATTATGGGTTGAATTATAATCCTCCACTCAAACTCATATGTTGATGTTCCAACTTCCCTCTACCTCAGAGTATAATTGTGTTTAGATACAACATCTTTAAAGATTTTAGTAATTTAAAGTGGTGTGCTTGGAACTGGGGCCTAAGTTAAGTATGATTGTCCTATTGTCAGAAAAGGAAATTTGAATGCAAAAAGAGTCACCAAGGATGAGCATATGCAGAAAAATTAACACAGCCTACTGAAGACCCATGGGAAATATGGCTATCTAAAGGCCAGGAAAAGCAGTCTCAGGAGAAACAAAACCTGTCAAAATCTTGGATTCATAGCCTCTGGAATTGTGAGGAAAATGTTTCTGTTGTTTAAGCCTCCTATTCTGTGATAGTTTGTTATGGAAAATACCCCCAACTTTTGCTGCAGCTGATATCAAATTGCAGTTGATTGACATTTTCTGCATCTCTGCTACAGATCCCAGACTCCCTTCATCTCACATAGCAATGGTGCTGGGCCATGGACCTGTGTAATGAAGCTTCTTCCACCATTAAATTTTGGTAACTGAGAGCAGCTACAAAAATTACAAGCATTTAGGTTGTAATATAGGAACATAGTTCAAATAGGGGCTAAGTTTCCTTATATAACTCTTAGGTAAAGTTTTTCTAAAGTGAAAATGGAAACCTGCAGTATAACTATGAATTAAGTATTATAGTTGAAAAATGTGCAAACTGTTTTTAAATGAAACTATCAACATAAATATAAAATATACTGTGCCACTGCCAATTGTTTTCCACACAGTAATTGGTGAATTTACTAAAATCAAAGAGGAAGGGAGGTGTGTATTATTTTCAAATTTCAATAAAAGATGACTAATGAATGAAAATTCTCAGATGTCACTGTCCTGAACTCAGTGTAGTATTTCAAATCTTGTAATCATGAGTGTTTGATTTAGTTTCATTAATCAAGCTTTTGTCTTGTTGGATTATACTCAAAAAAAGAGAAATCTTTTCCAGGTTCCTCATCCTTGAACTCCTAACAAGTTGACATCTCTGGTAGTTAGGCACCTAGCTTCATCCTTACTATTTTCTTATTCTTTAGGTTCTAACCTTAAAGAATGGAGAATTTCTATCATATTGAATTAATTGTATCGGAGGATTGTTTCTGGTTATTTAAGTACCTACTGTAAAATACCAATAATCAAGAGAAAAGAGTGGGAAAGAACAGAACCTAGAAGAATTTTTACCATTTACTTCCATATGCTCCTCTGATGTGTAGGAGCAAGAAACATTTATTATGGGGTCATCAATTAATATTCTAAATGAATAGATTGGAGACCTCAATAGGACAAAAATGATTCTAAATGGTACTCTCCTCTGAATGGTACTCTTCTCTGAATTACATACAAAATTGATTAATTTCCATTACATTTATCTATTAATGTTGTTAATATTTATTTTATAAATTCAAATGAATTCTAAAACCTATGAACTTGAGGCATTGCAATGAATAAAGACTACTCATTAACTGAAGTCATAACCTAGTGTTAAATTCCAATAAGTAAACAAAAAGAGGAAAATGAGTCTGATCTATGTTGGTGGAACTTGGCCAACACATAGGGGTCTTAGCTGAGCTTCAGGAAAATGAATAAAGATTTGTAGTGCCAAATGTTTCTTCCCACAGTCTGCCAGCAAGTTTATTTCTAAACTTTTTTCCATTGAATACTAACTGTAACTAGAATATTTAACAGCTTACAAGAATTAATTTAATGAGACGTGTGATAGTCTAAACTTTTTTGTGTGCATATTTTTGAGCTTCTGAGACATAAGCCTGCTTGTCAGATATTCATGTGTTAGGAAATTCAAGCGACTCTGTCTCTCTAAATTAGTCTCTGGTGCCTAGACAGAATGTGTGCACCACTCGGTGTGATAATGCTCTCCTGTTGACCAATAAAATATCAGACATGGTGGGTAGAGAAATCTTTTCCAGGTTCCTCGTCCTTGAGCTCCTCCTAACAAGTTGACATCTCTGGTAGTTAGGCACCTAGCTTCATCCTTACTATTTTCTTATTCTTTAGGTTAAAGTATCCAACTTAGGATATACTACAATTTATTAATTTAAACTTGGGCATATTTGAAATGGTTAAAAACAAATGTTCACCTCGGTGCTCTCCAGTGAGCTGCACATACCTTTCTAGATGTATCTTCTTGAGTACCCCACCTGCTTTCAAAAGTCCAAAAATAAGTTTGTAATTCTCCATCTTACCTTCCCAAATTTTATACTTCTTCTAGGTTTCCTTAATAATTCTCATCCTGTGGAAGAAATTTTAGAATTGTCCTTGACACTAAGTTACAATATGACATGCACATGAGTCACATAATTGCTCAAAAAAAAAGTGTACTCACAAAATAGGTAGCAGATGATATTCCTGGCCAAAATGTACTTTCCTCTGTAGGGTCATTCATGGACCCCAGATCCACCCCTTCTCCAGGATGATCCCTTTATATTATCTTTATCTGGGTGGTAGCAGGAAAGATAAAGTATGAAGGAAGCATAATCTTCTGGAAGGGTCCTGAACTTCTTTCTGCTTGCATCCCACTAGTGAGAACTAGACACATCTGTTCTTTCACAGATACAGGTTGAACCATCAGTGTTTATATTTGGAATTGATTTCTGCACTCTCCATCTCCCTACCTAAAAACATGCTGGGACTAAAATCCATGCTTCATTTAGTTATACATATGTAACACAGTATCTAGATTAAAAGTGTAAATAAATATGTTGGTACAAAAATATGCAGCAATTTTTAATTTATTGATTGATTTTATTACTATGATTTAAATGTCTAGTATATAGACAGTACCCTTGCCGCTAAGGATATATTAGTGAACAAAATACATTTTCCTCTCATGGAGCTTATGCATTTAAGCATGGAGAGAAGAAAAAGGGAGAAAAAAAGGTACATGTCCTGCTTTATTATCTTGTGTTATAAAGTGCAAAGTGCTCAGAGGAAGGTATATGCATGAGAGTTGGAATACAGCCTGTCTCAGAGGCAAAGAGAGGATTTAAAGCTATGAAAGACTTGAAAAGTAGTGGAATCAGTGAACTCTTATTCCATGGTGGGTGACTGAATTGTTTAAAGCACATCATTAGAGGGTGCACAGAAGAAATTTAGAAATTGATAGTCTGACACTTGGAGGAAATAGGCTGTTATTGTTTTTGACAGTTATTATTATTCTGGTTACAATTGATAATGAGAAGGCTGAGAGTTTTTGTGATAAATATCACTACAGAATTGCTTCATAGTTACAAACCCCTGCTAAATAGGGAACTATTACAGCAGTTGAATATATCATGATTCCTCCATGCTTGTAGTTAAACCTGCTTATAGACTATTTGCCTTCACAATTCCCAGTCAGTTCTCATTTTGTAAAAGTGATCGCTTTCGGTAACCAAAAAAAGCCCTTGGGAAAGAAAATAATCTTTTTCATGCCTATTTAATTCTAGGCTTTATATGTTTTTAAGAGGAATAAACCAATACACACAAATAGCTATTTAAATTAATGAGCCCTGCCAACTATGGTCTAAATACTTGTAACTAAATATGTATTTTTAAATTCACAAAAACTTGGAAATAATTATACCCAGAAGTCCTTAAAAATAAATTGCTAAAGTCCCAACATGGTTATAATTTCCTCTTTAATCTTATGATTTAAATTTTGAAATGTTTCTATATATAAGCAAATGCATATGCATATATTTTTATAGGAAAATATTCCAAAAAAGGACAAATTCTAGTGTGACTACCACTTTGCATTTAATGAGATCATGGAACATAGACTGAAATATAAAGCTTCATGAAATAAAAGAAGAAATTTACTCACTGTGTGGATAATTAAGCTTTCTGTTTTGTTCTCTTTCGGGAAAAGTAATTGGGTGAACTTCTCAATGAAAACCATATTAATAGAGTGAAAAGAATGAAATAAAACTAGACTAAAATTATGTCTTCAACAGCTGGGAAATTTCCTTAGGTCTTAATTTTTGCTTATAAAGTAAGAATCACTTTTGTTCTGAGAGGACTTACTATTTCATAGAAAAAGGACAAAGAGCTTCAGTTATGATTTTATTTAATGTTAAATAGTTTTTCAAGTGGACATAAAGGCATCAGATATTTAATACTCATGTTTGCTTACTTTAAGTCAGCAAATAAATTCAAATAAATTTTAATAAATCTCAACTATTTTGCTGTTTCAATATTCAAATTGTCCTAAGAAATTATTATTTTTATTAAATTATACCTTCAGAAAATTATGCTAAAATATATGAGTAGATTAATTTTTCTCACAATAAAATACTAATGTGCTCAGCAATTAAAGGATTCATAGGTAATTCCCTTCAAGATGCCCTGAACTCACACAATAAAATAGCAATTAGAGCGACAAGATAAATTTGTCTATTTTTTAATTTAATAAATGAAATCATAACACTAGGTGCAAATTTTTGTGACAAGCTTTTTATGCCTCAATATTTTGTTTGTAAATTTAATCCAAGTTATTTCATATAGTGTATTTTTTCATTCTTTTTATTAATGCTATTTTGTTGAATTCATATACCTAGTTTTATTTATTCTCTCTGAATTCAATGAATTTCGGGGTAGTTTCAAATGTTAACATTGTATATTGTAATACTATAAACAGTCTGTGTGTATGTGTATTTATCTAAACTGTATCTATATCTATCCAAACAATTACATATTCAAATATTCCTTTTTTTAGATACTACCTACTAGCCATAAAAAGTGATTGGAAATATATCCATTCTCACTAAGCAGATATGAGAGTATTGATCACTCTGTATTTTTACCAACATTTAGGTATGCAACAATTTTAATGAGAACACACTGAATCATAATTATATTGAATCTTTTAGTGTTGGTGTTCATTCAAGTAGCTTCCTTTAAAGAGCCTATTTAAAACATTGCTCACTTTTAATGTAGTTATCATTTTAATTCTTATTGACTTAGGAGTTTTTTATAAGCTCTAGATACTCATCTTTTCTTAGATATAGATCCCAAAATATTTTTCTCCCAAGCTATGTCCTGATTTTCACACTGAATCATGGTTTTTGATAAAGAAATATTCTAATTTTTAGAGCACAACATGCAATGTTTTCCTTAGAGGTAGTAGATTTTAATGTCAGATTTAAGATTATACTTGTTTATTCCACAGTCATGGAACACCCACCTTTCCTCTAAATGCTTTTATTATTTTATTCACATTTAGATTTACTGGTGACTTAAGCACCTCCTGTTCATTCCTTTGCTGGGGAAAACACTACAATCTGAGAGTCACGGGGAAGGCCAACAGAAGGCACTCAGCATTGGACCAGTGAAACTAACAAAGTTCCCTAGTTGCATATATCCACAGCATCAAGAGGAAGATATGCCACACATTTTAAATTGGAGACTTAACTCGAAAACATACTAAACAGGCAGGGCAGTGGGCTCTGGTTGAGAAATGTCAAAATGGTCAGTGTCCTTTGATTTCCATGAGAGCAAGTCAGTGGATTGATTCAGATATTTTGGAGACAGGTAGGGAACTATAAACCTCTATTGAGGTGTAAGGAAGAACTGCGCCTGTTTTCCTTGAAACAAGGATGGTTGTTTGGTTGGAAAAGCCTCCACAGTAACAGCATTGCAGGGAGAGGAGTTGTTTCTGGGTCATTTAAAACCCTTCCAGTTTCTCCAGAGGTCAACACAGCACATGATGTTAACCTTGATCTTAGGGCTTACCCCACAGTGATCAACTTGGAATATATGTATTTCTGATAAGAAAAAAAATTATTAAATCCAGGCTATTTTTACAGCCTGATCCCTTGCTACTTAGGTTAGTTATCCATTTCTGGAACTCATTCTTTATCACTACTGTATTTGTAAATTCATATGGTAATTCATGCAGTCTTTTTTTCCCTTTTGAACACAGTAATGCTTAACCACTGAGCCACAACCTTAGCCCTTTTTATCCTTTTTATTTATTTTTTTTTTATTTTGAGACAGAGTCTCTCTAAATTGCTTAACTTCTCACTCAGTTGCTGAGAAAGGATTGTGATTCTCCCTCCTCAACCACCCATAACCACTGACATTATAGACATGCACCACCATGCCCAGCCATGCATTCTTAATGGTTGCTTTAAAATAGATGTTGATATATCTTAAAGTTCTCCAGTTTTAATTTTTTTTTATTAAAGATTACCTTCATTATACTAGGACTTTCCGTTGGCATTTTAGTTTGAAAATTGCCTTTCAATTTCAAGCAAATGACTGGTTGGATATTGGTTGTGATCATATTGATTGTGACACAATTTTAAAAATACCAATTGCTTATGAATGTGGCATATGATACCCTTATTCAGTTGGATATTCCTTAATTTTGTTAATGGTGTGTGTGTGTGTGTGTGTGTGTGTTTGTGTGTGCATGTACACATGTGCATTATTTTTTAGTGAAGTGAAATTCACATAACATACAGCTGACCGTTTTAAAGTATGTGATTCATGGGCATTTAGTGCTTCCATGTAATGGTGCAAAATTAAAATACTTCATTAAATTCAAAACTTTTCTTCATCCCAGAGGACCCTTTACTGGTACTATCAAATTCTTCCTCCTCCCAGTCTCTGGTGACCACTCACCTTCTTTCTTTCTGTTTGTTTTTATACTTTCATAGATATTCCATATAAAAAATCACACAACAACTAATGCTTCATGTTCATTTCTTTGACTTGGCATAATGCTTTTAAGATTCAGCCAAACTGAAGCATGTATTAGGACTTCATTCTTTTTGTTGCAGAGTAATATTTATACATATTACCATACTTGGTTAATCCATTTAGCCATAATGGTGGTGAGTATTGAGTCGAAAGTAATTAAACTAATTCCAGTTTTTGAGTATTCTGAATAATGTTGCTCTAAGCAATCCTATACAAGTTTCTGTATGAACATATTTTCAATTTTTTTGAGTATGTGTTGAAGAATGAAGTTGCTGAGTCATATTACAATTCAATATTTAGTGTTTTGTCACACTGCCAAACTGTTTTGCACAAGATATGCACCTTTCTCCCAGCAAGGTTACAGTTTTCAAATCTTTGTATAATTTTGCCAATGTTACTTTTTCCCCCCTTTCCTTCTCTTCTCCTTTTTCTTCTTCTTCTCCTTCTCTTTCTTCACTTCTTTCTCCTTCCCCCACAATTTCCTCCTCCTTCTTCCTCCCTCCCTCCCTCCCCCCTCTCTCTCTCTCTTTCTTTCTCTCTCTCTCTCTTTCTTTCTTTCTTTCTTTCTTTCTTTCTTTTCTTTCTCTCTTTCTTTCTTTTTCTTGCCATTCTAGTGTATGATGAGTGGTATATCATTGTAGTTTTGATTTATACTTACCCTATGATCAATTATGTTGAACAACTGTTCATATACTGACCATTTCTATGTTTTCTTTGAAAAATATTGTTTTTTTTAATATATATTTTTTGTATTTTTGTCTGAGGTATAAGTTCTTCATTTATTTTAGAAATTAGATCTTTTTGTATCAGAACTTTATGGTTATACATAGTAGTTGGGTTCATCCTAACATATTCATACCTGCATAGTAACCAATTTCAGTTCGTGATCCCCCCTTTTTACTTCTTCCTTTTTCCTCCCCCTGCCCCTCTCCTTCCTCTTAGACATTAAATATTATTAGATGTATTATTTGCGATTTTTTAAAATTGTATAACTTATTTTTTCTTTTTCTTTCATCCCTTGATGCAAAAAGTATTTAATATTAAGGAAGAACCATTTATTTTCATTTTTATTTTGCTGTTCTTGCTTTTGGTAACAAACCTTAAGAATCTATTACTAAATGTGATATACCCTAAAGGTTGTTTCTGTGTTTTCTTCTGAAAAAATTATAATGTTTGCATTTAGAATGCTGATTTCTTCTAAGCTAATTTATGTATATGAAATAAGGTAGGGGTTCAACGTCATCATTTTACAAGATACTCTCCAGTTGTCTCAACAATCTTGGCTATTATAAACAGTCAGTTGGTCATAGATTTTTTTCTGAGCTCTTAATTTTATTTCCTTAATCTTTATATCAGTTCATATACCCGTGTCATATTATTTAGATTAATTTCATGGTGAGCTTTGAAAATGAATAACCTTCATTAACATTTTTAATAATATTTTTACTATTCCTTTCTTTTGGCAATTCTATATGAATTTGAGAATTGAAAGTTTTCACTTATGTAAAGAAATTTAGAAACATTAGAATGTTTTATAAGATTTCACTAAATTTATAGGTGGATTGGGGGCTTTTGCCATTTTAACAATATTATCTATCAATGACACATGACAAAATTTAATTTTTGTATGCCTTTTTAATTTTAACAGCATTCCCTAGTTTTCAGTGCTAAGGATTTTCATGTTCATGGTTAAATTTAGCCCCCAAAATTTATTACAGATACTATTGCAAATGAAATTACTAAATTAAGAATTTTCATTCTTAATCATCAAAAATACAACAGATATTTCTATTTACAACATATTTAATCTTGTTAAAATCACCTTAAAATTTTCATTAGCCAGAATTCCAATATATAAGCCC
The DNA here is from genome assembly GCF_021218885.2 of Marmota monax. NCBI lineage: Eukaryota > Metazoa > Chordata > Mammalia > Rodentia > Sciuridae > Marmota > Marmota monax. Next base: position 15,239,772 of record NW_026693934.1, on the reverse strand, counting down.
ATACTTTGATGTCTGGATTCCAATAATTCATGAAATTCTATTTAATTGAGGTACAGCAAGTTAGCAAATTATTAAATATTGATTAATTATTTCTTTCACTCATTGATCTTTTTGAATGTCTAAATAACTTATAATCTTAGGATATACCCAGGTCACAATACCTTATTCTTTTACTTGAACATATTGCCATCTAAATAAGATATTTGGTCAATTAGAACAGGTTCGACACCTTTGTTACTCTATTATGAGCATCTCAGACAAGGTTTTACCGGCAAGTCATTTTAAAAAATGCAATTCCAAGGAACAGAAGCAAGAAACTGAGTGGCATGAAATGGAGAGAAAGGTAAGACAATCAATAATTGCATTATCAAGTTGATCAATGCTACATATAGCTAGGGCTTAATAATCTTATTAAGAATCACTGAGGAGCTTTGTGGACAACATATAACTCCAGATATTTGTACATTTCTCTTATCTAATTTTTCAAAGAGAACTCTAGGTAGCATTTCCTCACACATGTACATTCATGTTTGTATATGAGGCAAACGAGTGAACTGGTGTCCAGTAGGTAGCACAAAACATGTCTTAAAATGAAGTGTTACTGAAGTGACACCTTTTTTTTTTTACTATACCCATATGTAGTTTCTTATGACAGAAATGCTATGGAACAGGGGAATATGTAATAGTTTATAAGATACATTCTATTCTGTTGTGTGGACCATTCAGATTGTTTCTGTGCTTCATAAAGCCCCTATCCATCACAGAACCTTCAAAGTGGTGGTTAACCACAAAATATACAAAAGTCTTAATACAGGAAGGACATTAGAACAAGCTGTAGTTGCTTCTGCTACAATAGGCCCAAGTCAGTAATTCATTTTCATCATCCTTTTACCATCATCCAGTCCAGATTTTCCTTACACTAAGTCAGCATTTCAACAGAGCTAGGTTGCTAAAATAATGCAATGCCAGAGACCTCATTCACTCAGGGCTCTGAGGAATCTGTGGTTATTGCATTTGTCTGCTTACTATAATCAATGGGTATCAGAACATCAAAAGGTTAATCTTATATATTCCATATGTACTTTTTATTGTTTATATTTTGTAGCAACCTTAGCTGTTTAGCTTCCTTAGAGTAAACTATTCCATCCATATCTTAATTTGCTTCTTTGATTGTTAGTCCATTGGCAAAATGTATATTCCAAACAGCAATATGGAGTTTCAATAGAACTTATTCTGCATTCCTTTGTGAAAGAGGCTCACTACTTGGAATAAGTATTTCTAAATTGATGTAGCCGAAGTTAGAGTACAAGATTAATTCTGCAAGAATTCGGAGGAAAAAAATGTGAGTTTCTACTCTTCACTCTTTTTAAGTATGCAATTTAATCAGTTTTGACATACATGTAACCAATACAATCAATAGAAAAAAACATTTTCAATACTTTTTTTTTAAAAAAATGAAATCATGCAGACTGTGTTTCCTCCATGATTTAGAGCATTAGAAATTAATCACCTTAAGATACATAGAAGCACACCTCCATGTGTCAACTATTTCAAAATTAAATGGCATACTTATAAATATCTCAGAGGTCAAGGAAGAAAACAAAAGAAAGCATGATTTCTGTGATAAAACAGTACTCAGATGAACATTTATGATTAAAAACACTTGTATTAGAAAGAAGCTATATTAATAATCCAATTATTTTAAAATTATGTAGTAGGAAGAAAAAAATTGGAGTATGAGCAAAAATTTATGAAATAGAAAAGAAATAATACAGCTAAAATTTGATAAAATCAAACAATCTAATCAAGAAAAAAGCAAGAACACAAAAATTAATATCAATGGAAAGGGAGCTATTGAAATAACCCTATGGATGCTAAAAATATGTTAAGGTAATATTACAATTGTATGACAACATATATGATAGCTATATATTAGAGAAGGATTTGTGTGCTGCTGAGAAGAAGGTGTATTCAGTCACTCGTGGATAAAATATTCTATGTATGTTTGTTAAGTCTAAATTATCAATTTATTTTTTATGTCTATATCTTCTTTACCTAGCTTTTGTTTGTAGGATTTATCCATTGGTGGCAGAAGCATGTTAAAGTTACCCAGTATTATTGTGCTATGATCTCTTTGATTCTTGAAATTGTAAAAGGTTTGTTTTACACTCCATTATTTGGGGCATAAATATTTAAAATTCTTATGTCTTGTTGATATATAATTCTCTTAAGCAGTATGAAGTGTCCTCCTTTGTCCCTTCTGATTAAATCTGGGATGAGTTTACTTTATCTAACATGAGAATTGAAACCCCTGCTTCTTTATATCCATATGAGTGATATGTTTTTTCCCATCCTTTCACCTTCAGTCTGTGGATGTCTTTGCCTATGTGATTAGTCTCTTGGAGACAGCACGTTGATGGGTCTTGTTTTTTAATCCAATCTACCTGTCTATATCTTTTGATTGATGAGTTTAGGACATTAATGTCCAAGGTTATTATTGGAATATGATTTGTATTCCCAGTAATTTTGGATTATTTTTAATTTGAATTATTTTCTTCTTTGATTGACTATTCCTTTAGAGTAGTTCCTCCCTTCACTAGTTTTCATTTTTCTTTTTTGTTTATTCTTCATGAAATATTTTCTTGGGAATGTTCTGTAGTGCAGGCTTTCTGCTTGCAAATTCTTTTAACTTTTGTTTATCATGAAAGGTTTCTATTTCATCTTAAAATATGAAGCTTAATTTTATTGGTATAGGATTCTTGTTGACATCCATTTTCCTTTAGGGCATGGTATATGTTATTCCAGGACCTCATAGCTTTGAGGTTCTGGATTGAAAAATCAACTGAGGTCCAAATTGGTTTCCCACATAAGTAATCTCATAATTTTCTCATGCGGCTTTTAAAATTCTACCCTTTTTCTGTATGTTAGACATTTTCATTTTAATGTGACTTGATGTTGGTGTGTTGTAATTTTGTACATTTGGGGTTCTGTAACTCTCTCATATTTGATTTTCCATTTCATTCTTTAGATTTGGGAAGTTTCCTGATATTATTTCATTGAAAAGATTGTGCATTTCTTTGGTTTGTATCTCTGCATGTTTATCCACCCCAATAAATATTAAATATGGTCTTTGAATGTTATTCCATGGTTCTTGGAAATTCTGTTCATAATTTCTTAACATTTTCTCTCCATGGTCAAGTCTATTTTCAATATTATATATTTGTTCTCATTGCCAGAGGTTCTGTCTTCTAAGTGATCTAGTCTGTTGGTGATGCTTTCTATTGAAATTTTAATTTGATTTATTCTTTCCTTCACTTCAAGGATTTCTGCTTTTTTTCCCAGAATCTCTGCCTCTTTATTAAAATGACCATTTTATTTCCTGCATTTTCTCTGTGGTTTTATTCCTTATGCCATTCTTTGCTTCGTAGATCAGTTTAACTATGTACATTCTAAAGTCCTTCTCTGATATTTCTTCCACCATAGTGTTGATGGATTCACTTATTGGAATATCTTGGTTTGTTGGGGTGATTTGTTCCCTTGTATATTCATGTTGTTTTTATATTTACCCATCTAACACTATGGATTAAAGGTAGTAAGGTTTCTACCTTGTGGACTTAGAGTGTCCCTGAAGGTTTCCCATATGTCACTGTTTAGGGGGAGAAAAATAATAACCACAACCAGTGCGAATTATAGTCAGCATTATACCAAATAGTTTCTACTATAATGTCTACACTGTAAATTATCACAATAAACAAAAGTGATATGATCAGTTATTGCCTACAATAAAAACATAAAATTTGCGAAAGGGTTTATAATTTCAAATAGTGGGCAGGGAAAGAACAGAAGTAATATAGGATGTATTGATTATAAGAGAGGAAGGTAGAAGAAGTAAAAATTTAAAGGAAGAATGCAAGACAGCACAAGATAGATTGACTGTTAGCAGAGAAAAAAAGGGAAGGGAAACAGAAAAAAATATGTAAAGTAATTTAAAATAAAAATAAAAGAATACAAAACAAAACTAAAATATTCTAACCAAATATTCTAGTTCACAAAAATTAATCCATGAAAAATAACTAGCTTCAAAAATGCTAGAAATGAGAAAAAAAATAGTATGCATATGTATAAAAGTACCAAGTATCTAAGGTCACAAGTAAACAGAGGAAAAAATCTTGACAAAAATTTAAAGATTTTTTTTCCATTGGAATTCAAAATATTCTCAGCACTTTTAGGTGGGGTCTTCTGGAGTGTGATGCTTCACCCTCTGGATTGCTGGAGTGAGAGAGGTAATCCCATAGGTGGGATTCCTATAGGCAGGGTTAAGGCTTAGGTGGGCTCCAGGCTCTTTGCTGAATGCCAATTGGTCTGGAGATTTCATATTAGCACACTTCTAGTGCCCAGTATTGCTGGTCCAGTCTAGAAAATTGTACCCCAGGGACCTCCCCTGGTTCCACTTATGTGGTGGGGGACCCAGTTCTTAGTCCCCTGAATCACTTTTGGAGCCCATGTTTCCTGGTGTCAGGTTCAGTCTCCAAACTATCTCTTCCCCCCGTGCTCTTGTAAGTTCCCAGCTAGATGCTTCTCACCCAGTTGGTCTTGAAAGCACCAAGATTTGGGGGTTGGGGAGTAGTGCCATGTGAGATTCCCTGACCAGTGGTCCCCTATGTAAACCTCTCTACACATTTGATTTTCTTCTGGATACGTAATCACACTTTATGTCATGCAGTGTGTGTTTACTGGACCTAGTTACCTGTGCAGTGGCTACAAAATACTTCCTTCCTTTATCCATTGCATGCTGTCTGAAGAGATGGCAGTTTCTTTACCACACATAGATACTCTCAGTGCATCTTTCAGGTTTGCTGGGCAATGTCCTTGATCTCTAAACACTCCAAACCCGGACTGCCTCAGGCCTCCCCCAAATGCAGGTTCCTTTAATACCCTTATCCTTCCTCTGTGCTCATGGAATGATCGCTCAGGTTGGTGCTTCTGGCATGGCCATGGAAGTGGCTGTGCCACTGAGGATTTCTTCCTTATTTCATTATATCCAACTTCCTCCAGTCCCCCATCTGCTTTGAATGTCATTTTAAATTTCAAATAGATCCCCCCACTGTTTTTGTATGTTGTTGCTCACACACCTGGCTGATATGTTGCCTGTCTGTTTTCTTTGGTTCCAGTCCATAGAACAGCCAGGAAAGTGACTTCTTCTATTCTGCAATCTTGAAAAACCCCTGCATTCTTAATCTTTGAAAAAAATCTCCATGCATAGATTTTTGGTACAATAAATTTATTACATCTAAGAGGGCAACACATGAATTTGGTGCACTTGAAATGTACTGGAATAAATATTTCAGATTATTTTTGAAAGAACATTCCATGGTTCCATTAATTTAGCTGCTTGTAGGGATATGATACATGAGAAGATACATCCTTGTTGGCAGGTAACCATAGATACACCTCCTTTTACAGAGAATAATATCTTGTCAGGGGCTAATTGATTGAAAATAAATGTTGTTGTATGATTATTCTAGAAGTTGTCAGATTGTATAGTGCTCCCTCAGTATTCATGGGGGATTTGTTTCAGGAAACTTGTAGTTTTGATATGAGGTATAACCCCAAAGTTCCTGTTTTTATAGAGGAATATTCAGAGGTAGAATTATTGGATCATGAGATCTGTGACCTAATCAGTTTATCCTTGTTTGAAAGGACTTACTGAGTTTTAACGGCAGGTAGGTGGGACACGGCTGAAGTGGGGGTATTCTTGGGAGCATGTCTTAGAAGGGTTCATATTCTCTAAAGCCCCTCCCCTTTCTTTCTCTGACTTCAGGTTGTTATGAGCTGAGTAACTCTGCTCTTTTGTGCCCATAATGCTTTGCTTTATCTTAGGCCCACAGTGATGAAGTCAGCCAACCATGGACTGAACCACAGAAACGATGAACCAAATTAAACTTTTCCTCCTCTAAGTCATTCTTGTCAAGAAGTCACAGTGATGAAAAGCTGATTAACACAACCCCCATGGTATCAAAATAGAAGTAAGCTCTATTGCCTTATATAAAATAACATGGTATTGGTGTCTAATATACACACATCCTCCCGTATGCTTTTAATCAACTCTGGGTTATTTACAATACCTAATACAATGTAAATACTATGTAGATAGTTATTATACTGCTCTGTTTAGGTGTACATGTAATATAGGTATGTACTTTTCTTTCAAACATTTTGGATCTGCAATTGAAAGAAACCAATGATGCAGAACCCACCAATACAGAATGTTGACTTTTTTAGTAGATAAATAGCCAACAGGACAGACATATCCATAACAAGAATGAATTTCAATCCTGAGACAACAATGACTGACCCTTAAAAATGTTGGGATGGATTCCTAAGGAAATGGTGAACTAATGAGGAACGATGGCATGCTATGTTTTCAGAAAATAGCTGCAGTAGCCTTAGTAAGAAGGAGACTATCTCTGAGACCAGTGTTCAAATCTAAAGGAAAAGATGTTAGGACATTTCTTTCTTTCTTATTCTGTGTTGATAATTACCACTTAGTGAGACATCATATTTATGAGTAATCACATCACATTAAAGAGTTTATGAGGAATAATATAAATATAAAAACAATTTTGTTTCCATGTGTCTGAAATAAGCTATGCCATTTCAAGTATAAAAATCTAAGTGAGTTCTCCCTAAAATAACAAAGGATAAAATCTTCTATGAAGAGTATAATTGCTAGAATGTAAAAGAAATTTCTTAATTGTATGAACAAAATAAAAATGGTTCCATGAGAGTTCTATATGAAAATAAATAGAAAAAAGTCTCCATTTTTTTTATGTTTTACTGAGTCAGAAACTCAATGTACTCTAAGAAGAAATGTTATTCTTATTCAAAAATAAATATACAGACCATTAACCTCTAAGACATACAGAATCCTGAGGAACTTATCAAAGCAAAATAAAATAAATTACTGAGTATGTGTGTCTATGGACAGATGTATAAGGAAATGTTAGTTTCAAATAGGAAAGAAAATGAAAAAAAAACAAAACAAAAAACATTTGGCACTAAATCATGCCTTTCATCTCAAATAAAATACCCTCATATGTTGACAAAGGGTGACTTTGACTGATGAATCCTTCTGCAGTTTGCATGTCACTATCTGAGTCTGTCAATCAGCTAATACTCATCAACTACCTGCGAAATTGGAGTTCTGCACATATTGGCCCTTCTTTTCCAAATATAGTGGTTTGTTTGTGTTGTTTCCATGATAGGCAATTTGCTAAGCCTAGGAAAAAATGACAAATTGTTGTTATGTCTCCAGTATATATAAAATCAATCCTTTTGTTTTGGATTCCCATTTTTCCATTACTTAAATTTTTTTTTTAGTTGTAGATGGACACAATACCTTTATTTTGTTTTCTTATTTTTATGTGATACTGAGGATCGAACCCAGTGCCTCACACATGCCAGGCAAGTGCTCTACCACTGAGAAACAACCCCAGCCCCTCCTTTCCTTTTAATAGGAGTAATGAATATATATTTTCAAGTGTATAAGCTATGCACTAATATATTCAGGGATTCTAACCTAGTACCTAGTTTGTATTAGCTGCTGTACTAGACTGCAATAACAAAACAAAGATGCAACCATTTGGATTTATAATAAATAATATGTGACAAGTATCACAAGCTAGGCAAGGGGAAAAATGTCTTACGAAGTAAAAAATACCTGGAGTACTGTACAAATTTGTGAATCTTGAATTAGGATAAACATTATTTGAAAGTTGATATTTGACTGAATGCTTAAAGGAGTTTTGAGATCATCCTCCTGTAAGCAGAGGGAATTGCTAACATTGTAGACTTTAAGATAGAATTTTGCCTGAAGTATCTGAGAAACCAAAAAGAAGGCAGGATGTTAAAGGAGAGAGTGGTGGTATGTGCCTGCAAGTAAACATGTTAAAGTAGGGTGGAGTCAGTTTTCCGTTGCTGTAACAAATGCATGATTAAATCAAATTAAAAAGAGAAAAAAGGTTTATTTTGGCTCATGTTTTCAGAAGCTTTAGTCCATGGTTACTCAGCCCTGTGGCTTTGGGCCTGGAGCAGCATAACACATCATGAGGGGAGTGCATAGAGAAGGAGGCCTTTATGATTCATGATAGCCAGAAAGGAAAAAGAGAAACAGGAAGGAACTGGGGCCCCAATATTTTATTCAAGAGCACACCCCCAATTACCTCACTTTTTCCAATAGGCCCCACCTCCTGAAGTTCCACTACCTCTCAATAATGCTGCAGGCTGGCTTCCAAACCTTTCATGGGTCTTTGGTGGATGCTCCAGATCCAAACTATAGCAAGTGGTAGTATGAAAAGACAAAGTTCAAAAGTTAAATATGTTTTGAAAGATCTGCTATCATATGTTCTTTTCAGAGATTCATAATTGCTTTTAAATCAGAGCTAAGAATTCCTGCAGTAAAAAAAAAAAAAAACATATTTGACACTTTGAAACACATTTATTCCCAAAGGTAACTGACCCAGTTTCAGAAAATTTTTGATCCCCGTATGTGTGATAAATGTTCATTACTTTATGTGTTTCTCTACCTTTCCATAGGTCTCCAAGGTCTTCTCTTTTCCCACCTGTCTAATCTGTAAAGATCATTCAGTCTCAGTCTGATTAAGGCTGATGAACAGGTAAAATTTGTAAAGGTAAGTTATATCATAGAAATAGAAGTGAAGCCTTAGAAAGAGTGATCTTGAGATACGGTAAATACCTCAGTCACCCTGCCTCTCACATTTCAATGGTTTGATTACATAAAATGATTCAGCTTATAAGATATGCATGTATTCAGATACTCTGTGCCCAATTTTGAAACAATTAACTTATATATAACTCTACACTTCAGACTTCTTTTACCATATAAGTCCTAGAGATACATTGACATTGAGCAGATATTGGATCATTGCATCAGAGGTTAAAAAGAGTTGAATTTTCATTATTCTGGTTGTCCATTATCAATAGACTATGCCTTACACTGACTATAAAGATTCTTCCCAAAATCCTCAATCTATCTAAAAAACATTTAATCACAGCCTCTCCTTTTAAATTTATATTTTCCACAATGAAAACTGAAGGATAATCATCATTGGAAATTTAACAGTACTCATATTTCTATTTAAAAAGAAAAGAATTAGAGACTTACAAAAAGCATTCTATACCTTTAGTTTTTATTTCCTTTTTTTTTTTCTTTTTTCACAAATCCAAAGCAATGAACTCTTCACTCTTACATTAATAGGCTCAAATATTTTACTCAATTCACTTTCAATTTTCTCTCATTTTTGGTAATTTATTCATTGTGTAAGAAATCTAATCATTAAAAAGCATTAGGCATGAAAGTTGGTTGACTTAAGTTCTGCATGTTATGAATAAAGTGAAGCAGGGCAGTTAATAGCTATAGTTAAGAAAAGCCATTTGGAAATTAACTAATTAAAGATTTCATTTGTGCTACTCTAGAAAAAAGTGTGTTTCCACTTTAAGTAATTACATATCCCTGAATTGGAAATTAATGTGGAGAAACTAGGTGGTTAATTGAACTTTGAACAATTGAAATCATCTACACATGAGATATAAATGGTAGTGTATGATATATATACATAGTTATGAACTAAAATGATCATATTCATGATTTTGTACTGAACTAGATTTAATCTATTTACCTATATCATAGCATTTTATAGCAAGCAGTATTAACCCATAACAATAATAAATTTTCATTTATATCATTATCAAGAATATTGTTACCATTAATGTTTAATGCCCTTAGAGATGAACTTGATCAAATTATGTTATGCACATATGTGAATATGTATTTATAAGTATAATGCACAAAAATAATAAAATGTAATAATATGCAAAACAGTAATCTTATCAGCATTTAACAATAAAAAAATTGAAGTTTAAAATCTTATAATACTTCAGGAATTGAACAATAAAGTATCTTAGACATTTTATGGTTCTTATTTCTAAATTTCCACTTTATTTCAAATAAATAGATTTTTAATAAGCTTGAACTTTGGGCTTAGATGATTAATTGGCCATTTTTGATGGAAGAAATTTGTAAGTAATTATGTTCAAGAATTATACTTGAAATGGTCACCAAAGTTTAGAATAAATTGTGTGTTAAGCAAGAAATATTATGCAAGACGTCATTTTTTACACAGATAACACTTTCACTTAACTTCATCGTATCTTATACTTAAAGTTTTTACAACTTTCATTTCTGTGAGAACATTATTTCATTTATTAAGATCATTACTTGCTCGTATTATATATTTGGAATTTATTTTTTACAAACAAAAGACTTTTTTATTGTTTCCTCTCTATTAATTCAAAGACTATTAAATATTGGACTTACAGAAAACAATTTATATTGTGTTTTCATCTTTTGCAAACTTTCCAATAGTTCTTTTTTCCTTCTTCTTTTCTTTTATTTATGTATTGATAATGTTTTCTTTAATATTCTTCCTTTCTTCTATCTACTGGCTTTTTGAAAATTATAAACAACTGAAGAAAAAAATTGAAGGAGACTTTGAAAGACAGAAAGACTTCCGATGTTCTTGGATAGGCAAAATTAATATTGTCAAAATGGCTATAATCCCAAAGGCATTAAGAAGATTCAACACAATCCCTACTAAAATGCCAATGACATTCTTCAGAGAACTAGGAAAAAAAAAAACAGTCCTTGAATTTATTTAAATAAATAAGAGACCCAGAGTAGCCAAAGCTATTCTGAGAAAAAAAAAAAAAACTGATGGTGGAGGCATCATACTATCTGATCTCAAAATTTACCATTTACTATAATAAGAAAATCAGCATGGTATTGGCACCAGAAGGCACTAAGACCAATGCACTAGAATAGAAGACAGAGAGGCAACTCCACATACATACAGTCTTTTGATAATCTTTAGAGGTGCCAAAAATTTACATTATAGAATTAACTTTATAGTCTTTTTTAATAAATGGTGCAGGAAAATTTTATATTCATATGTAGAATAATGACATGATTTCCCTGCCTCTTCCATGCACAGTAGTCAGCAAAATGTGGATCATAGAACTAGGAAGTAGACCAGAAACTTTTCAACTGCTGAATAAATCACAGAGTCAACAATTCAACATATTGATTCAGGCACCAACTTCCTTAACAAGAGCACTAAAACTCAAGAAATAAAACTAGGAATCAATAAGTGAGGTGGCATCAAATTTAAAAATTTCTACACAGCAAAGGAAATGATTAAGGTCAGGAAGAGAGAACCTACAGAATGGGAGAAAAATCTTTGCAATCTGTTCCTTTAACAGTTTATTAATATCCAGAATGTGGAAAGAATGAAAAAAAAACATTAACATCAAACAAACAAAAAGCCACAAATAACACAATCAATAAATTGGCAAAAGAATTACACAGACATTTCTCATAAAAAAAAGATACAAATTGCCAAGAAATACATGAAAAAAAGTGTTCAACATTCCTAGCAATCAGGGAAATGCAAATCAAAACTATATTCAGATTTCATCTCAGTTAGAATGGCAAATCATCAAGAATACATAAGATAATAAATGCTATCGAGGATATGGGGAAATGGTACACTAATACACTTTTTTTGGTGACACTGCAAATTAGTAGAGCCATTTTAGAAAGCATTGTGGAGATTCCTCAAAAGACTAGGAATGGAACTACCATATGACCCAGCTATCCCAGGCCTTGATATTTATCCTAAATAACTAAAATCAGCATACTATAATGATATAGTCACATTGATGTTTATGACCACACATTTCACAGTAACCCAATTAAGGAACAAATACAGATACCAGTACCAGGTACCAAATTAAGAAAAAAAAAAAAAAAAATATATATATATATATATATATATATATATATATATATATATATACACACACACATACCATGGAAGTTTTACTCAGAAATAAATAAGAATAAAATAACATCAAATTCTGGAAAAGGGTTGTAACATGATGCTACGTGAAATAAGTCAGATGCATACAGTCAAGAGGTGAGTGTATTTTCTCGTATGCAGGAGCAAGTACAAAATAAGGGGGAAAAGCATTGTGGAATCCCATGAAAATAGAAGTCCTTACAAAAAGGCTCCTTTCTATTTACCCTAAAAAAATTTAAAACACCTCAAAAAGATATAGTTACTCTGTAAGTAATTTAACTACTAAACAGAAGAAAGCCTATCACTCTATAAAAAGAAAATAAACTTCATATAATTAATCAGCATACTATTATCAAGGTCCGTTATCCAATTAAATGTTACTAGCTAAACATAAAAGTCAAATAATGACCTAGAACTGACCTAGAACTGGAAAAACTTTATCAATAAAAACATTTAGGAACAACAAATGAGAGAATTAACTGACAAAGAACTTTAAAATGTTATCTTAAATATGTTCAAGTCCTCATTAGTGTTTTGGGGTTGTATAGTACACGTTTACCATTCTTTGGGGCCTATGAAGTGTACTGTTGCTCACATTCCTATAAAAAGCTCTCAAATGTGTTCTCAGTATCTCTTTTACTAGAAGGTTTTCTATATTTAAATGGGGCCAAAATGTAAGTTCCATACATCAGGGTTCCAGATTTTTAGGAGGAGGGTCCAAATACTTATATCAGCTTTGGTCACACAAGCTATTTTAAGCAAATGCTATAGATGCTGTCAGTTTTCTATAATTCTCATTCATAGGAGCTGACTTGATTACCAGGTCTCACTTTTCTGAAAGTAAAAATCTACTTTTTCTTGTAGGCTGGAAATAAACGCTTTAACTTTCTACAATCTCTAAATAAAAGAAACAAAATACTTTGAGGATAATAATTGCTTCCATGTCACTATTTTGTTTATTAAAATTAAAATCACTGTTTTTAATCTTTATAAATCTTAAGTCAAAAAATGCTCTGCATATACATATATAATGATAAATAAATAAAAGTGATTTAGTCACCATTTCTTCTGGAAGTAACTTTTCTCCTAGTTACCTTTTTTTTTGCATTAAATTGGAATTAACAATCAATAAGTTCATGAAATAAAACATCCTTAAATATACTAGCTACACCAGGAAGGCATATCAAAGCTCCTATATCTCATAAATTGCAATGTATTTTTTCCCAATCTATACCATTGTGGAATCCATTATTCTGACTTCTGGCATCATGGATTATTTAATTCATCTACATACACACTGATTTATTTGTTCTGCTTGTGTAAGTGATAACATAAAAATATATATGCTTAAGTTTCCAACCATCAATATGCTTTTGTTTATTTATCCTCTTTCATCTTTCATTTTTGTCTTTTATATTTTAAGCAAAAACCACAAACACACACAAAACATACACACACACACACGTATAATTTTATAAACATAAAAACCTTAGGGCCATGTGAATTCTAGGCAAGAAATTTACCACTGAGTGAAAACCTCATCCTCTTTAAGCCATATATTTAGATGAATACTTATTTACTAGTTATACCTTTCTGTTGTATTGGCCATCTATTATTTTGTTAGATTTAAAAATATATATGGCTTAAAAATACCTCTGTTTAGAATAGAAGACACAGAGACAAACACACATAATTATTGTTATCTCAGACCAGACAAAGGCACCAAAAATACATTGGAGATATATATTTTTCTTGAATAGAAAAAATATTCTATTCAAGAAAAAAATACTGGGAAAACAGGAAATTCATGTGTAGCAAAATGAAACTAAACCTCTAACTCTCACCCTGCACAAAAATCAACTCAAAGTGAATCCAAGATTTAGACACTAGAACAGAGACCCTGCGCCTAATAGAAGAAAAAAGCAGGCCCAAATCTTCATCATGTCAGCTTAGGAACTGACTTCCTTAACAAGATTCCTTAAAGCACAAGAAGTAAAATCAAGAATGAATAAATGGTATGGACTCAAACTAAAAAGCTTCTTCTCAGCAGGGAAAAAAAATTAATAACATGAAGAGAGAGCCTACAGAATGGGAGAAAATCCTTACCACGTATACATCAGATACAGCACTAATCTCCAAGATATATAAAGAACTAAAAAAACTTAATACCAAAAAAAAAAAAACCCAAATAACCCAATCAATAAATGGGCTAAGGAACTGAACAGACACTTTACATAAGAAATACAATCAATTAACAAACATGAAAACATTTTCATCATCTCTAGCAATTAGAGAAATGCAAATCAAAACTACTCCAAGATTTCATCTCACACCAGTCAGAATGGCAATCATCAAGAATACAAGCAACAATATATGTTGATGATAATGTGGAGAAAAAGGTATTCTCATACATTGCTGGTGGGACTGTAAATTGGTGCGACCAGTATGAAAAGCAGTATGGAGATTCCTCAGAGAACTTTTAATGGAAAAGTTTTGACCCAGCTATCCCACTCCTCTGTTTACATCCAAAGGACTTGAAATCAGCATACTATAGTTACAAAGCAACATCAATGTTTACAGCAGCTCAAACCTCAATAGTGAAACTATGCAACCAACCTATGTGTCCTTCAACAGATGAATAGATAAAGAAAATGTAGTATATATACACAATGGAATATTAGTTAGTCTTAAAGAAGAATGTAATTATTGCATTTGCAAGTAAATGGATGAAGCTAAGCAAAATAAGCCAAATCCAAAAAAAAAAAAAAGCCCTAATGTTTTTTAATAAGCAGATGCTTATCCATAATGGGAGGGATAGGAAAGAATAAAGAAACTTTGGATTGAGCAGAGGGGACTGAGGGTGGGAGGGAATGTGAGGGTGGGAAGGTCAGTGGAATTAAACGGACATTATTACCCTATATACATGTGTGACTACACTACTGATGGGACTCTACACCATGTACATCCAGAGGAATGAGAAGCTGGGCTCCATTTGTGTAGTTTGTCAAAACGGATTCTACTGTCATGTATAACTAATTAAAACAAATTTAAAAACTGTTTATTTTAGTTTTTGATACAATGGTGCAGGGTATTATTTGTTCCTTGTTTCTTTAAGGTGAGGTTATGTCATTCTTTTTGATATTTGACCTTGAACTTATAGACTCAAGAACTATAAGAAAACAAATTTCTGCTTTTTAAGTCATCTAGTGTTTTGTAATGTTTTTGGTAGTCCTAAAATACTAATATAAGACTTTAGGATTACGGTCCAAGGAAGATGGCGGCAAGGGGAGTGCATTACCCCCGTGTGCTGCTTCACTGTGTGGGAGTATGACAAGTCAGGACGGCTAAAGGATATCTTGTTAGGAATTTCCAGCAATAGTGGGGTGCTCCGGAACCTGGAGGAAGGATTTCCATCGCACGAGGATCAGCTACGGGGACTCAAACGCGAGAGGTTTGTCGCACGGAGGGTAACACTGCTTATTCAGCAAATCGCCCCGCGGCTAGAGTCTGCAACGCGCGCTGGGATAGAGACGCAGGGTTACAGCGCTGCAGTTTCTGCCAGCCGCGCAAGCACCGCACTCAGGGCTGAATTCTGGGTTCGAGACGGGGGAAGGAAGCGGTCCATCTCGGTTCTCCACACCGGTCAGACCACAGAGGAGGCCAGCAGCCACCATGTTGGTAAACTGACGTCACCATACCTGTTTTCGACTGACCGCAGCTCATTCAGCCATAGAACAGGTAATTTCAGGCTGCAATTCGCCTGCGGCTTGCAGACAGATTGCTAGGGTTCAGCGCCTGGGTGCTTCTTAGAATCTGATCTTATCGGAGTGAACACCGAGCGCGGGGCGGCCGAGTTCCGGCTCCCGGAACCGTCCCGGAACCGCCCTGGCTCAGGGCTGCGGAGCCTGCGGAGGCTGCTTCTTGGACCCTGCTACTATCAGAGCATACACCAAGCACTAAGCGGCCGAATTCCGGCTCCCAGAACTGAGCCCGCGGGGACTGCTTCTTGGAGCTTACACTTATAGGAGCTTACACCGAGCACGGAGCGGCCGACTTCCAGCTCCTGGAACTTCCCTGGACCAGGGCTAGGAGCCCGCAGAAACTGCGTCTCGGTCCGGGTCCTGCTGAGGGCCGGTCAGGACTCACCCGTTGCTTTGGTTGCCCGGCAAGGGGAACGAAATGCTGCCATTCGCATAGGATACCAACATGGCAGAGATCTGATGTCAGCAGAAAGCGGTGGAGGAGAGATCTTCATCAATACCAGCGGTGACATAAGCAGTTGGTCTCCTGGTAAGGGGGGTGAGGCTCAGTCACCCGAGTCTCCTCAATTTGTCCTCGAGCCAGAGGGGAGGAGCCGGGCCGCCGCCAGCCCCCGGAGCAGGCCCAGCGGCTCGCCAGCGTGGTGACCGCGTGACCCCAATTGGAGAGGGGGCGGAGCGGAGCCGCCACCCACACCCGCCAGGTGGGCAGACCCACGACCCAGTAGTACATGGGCATGGTAGGAGGGGCAGGGCAGAGCCGCCGTTCGCGCTTGCAAGGTAAACAGACCTGTGACAGCCTGGCGGGTCAGGCCCAGTGGCCTGCCAGTGTGGTACACACGTCACCCCAACTGGAGTAGGGACAGAGCAGATCCTTCTCCCACGCCCGGATCAGGCCCTGCCGGTGTGGTGGTCACGTGACCCCAATTGGAGTGGGGGCGGAGCGGAACCGCCACCCGTGCCCGCAGGGTGAGCAGACCAGTGATCAACCTGCAGATCAGGCCCAGGGGTCCGCAGGCGTGGTAGGAGGGGCAGGGCAGATCCGCCGCCCGCGCCTTCAAGGTAGGCAGACCTACAACAGACCGGCGGATCAGGCCCAGGAGCCTGCCGGTGTGGTACAAACACCACCCTAATTGGAGTAGTGACAGAGCAGAGTCGCCTCCCTTGCCAGGAACAGGCCCAGCGTCCTGCAGGCGGGGTAGTCACGACACCCCAATTGGAGTGGGGGCAGAGCAGAGCCTCCACCCGTGCCCGAAAGGTGGGCAGATCTGCGACCGACCAGCGGGACAGGCCCAGTGGCCTGCCGGTACGACAGACACGTCACCCCATTTGGAGTAGGGGCAGAGTAGAGCTGCCGCCCGCGCCTGCAGGGTAGGCCAACCTGCAACCGACCGGCGGATCAGGCCGGGTGGCCTGCCGGCGTGGTACACTCGTCACCCCAATTGGAGTAGGGGCAGAACAGAGCCACCGCCAGCTCCCAGAACAGGCCCAGTGACCTGCGGGCGTGGTAGCCACGACACCCAAATTGGAATAAGGAGAGAGCAGAGCCGCCGCCCGCACCTGCAGGAAAGATACGCAAGCAGTATGAAAAGACAAGGAAAGAAAGGACCACAAGCAATGCAGGTCAACGCAACTTTAGAAGAGGTAACAGCTGCAGCAGATGGAATGTCACATAAAGAATTCAGGATATACATGCTTCAGATGATCTGGAGTATCAAGGAAGACATTAAACAGCAAAATCAGACAATGAAAGATCACTTCGACAACGAATTACGCAAACAAATACAGGAAGCAAAGGATCAACTATACAGGGAGATAGAGGTTATAAAAAACAAGCAATCAGAAATCCTAGAAATGCAGGAAGCAATAAACCAACTTAAAAACTCAATGGAGAATACTACCAGCAGAGTAGAACACTTAGAAGATAGAACATCAGACAATGAAGACAAAGTATTTCAACTGGAAAAGAACATAGACAGCTCAGCAAGACTGTTAAGAAACCATGAGCAGAACATCCAAGAAATATGGGATAACATTAAGAGACCAAACTTAAGAGTCATTGGGATACAGGAAGGTACAGAGCTCCAAACCAAAGGAATGAGCAGTCTATTCAATGAAATAATACAAGAAAACTTCCCAGACTTGAAGAATGAGACAGAATCCCAAATCCTAGAAGCCTACAGGACGCCGAATGTGCAAAATCATAAGAGATCCACACCTAGACACATTATAATGAAGATGCCCAACATACAGAATAAGGAGAGAATTTTAAAAGCTACAAGAGAAAGGAAGCAGATTACATTTAGGGGTAAGCCAATCAGGATAACAGCTGATCTTTCAACACAGACTCTGAAAGCTAGAAGATCCTGGAATAACATATTTCAAACACTGAAAGAAAATGGGTTCCAACCAAGAATTGTGTATCCAGCGAAATTAAGCTTCAGGATGGAGGATGAAATTAAAACCTTCCACGATAAACAAAAGTTTAAAGAATTTGCAACTAGAAAACCATCTCTTCAAAACATCCTCGCCAAAGCATTACAGGAAGAGGAAATGGAAAATAACAATGAAAACCAACAGTGGGAGGTAGGACAGTAAAGGGGGGGGGGAAACAATCAAAGAGGAAAACAAACAATGTTTAGTAACAGAAATAAACAAATATGGCTGGAAGAACAACCCATATCTCAATAATAACCCTAAATGTTAATGGCTTAAACTCACCAATTAAGAGACACAGGCTAGTAGAATGGATCACAAAACAAGACCCAACAATATGCTGCCTACAGAAGACGCATTTGATAGGAAAAGACATACATAGGCTGAAGGTGAAAGGTTGGGAAAAATCATATCACTCATATGGACTTCGGAAACAAGCAGGCGTGTCCATACTCATATCAAATAAAATAGATTTCAAGCCAAAGTTAATCAAAAGAGATAAAGAGGGACACTACATACTGCTTAAGGGAACCATACACCAACAAGACATAACAATCATAAATATTTATACCCCAAACAATGGTGCAGCTATGTTCGTCAAACAAACTCTTCTCAAGTTCAAGAGTCTAATAGACCACCACACCATAATCATGGGAGACTTCAACACACCTCTCTCGCCACTGGACAGATCTTCCAAACGAAAGTTGAATAAGGAAACTATAGAACTCAATAACACTATTAATAACCTAGACCTAATTGACATATATAGAGTATACCACCCAACATCAAGCAGTTACACTTTTTTCTCAGCAGCACATGGATCCTTCTCAAAAATAGATCATATATTATGTCACAGGGCAACTCTTACACAATATAAAGGAGTAGAGATAATACCATGCATCTTATCTGATCATAATGGAATGAAACTGAAAATCAACGATAAAAGAAGGAAGGAAAAAGCATACATCAATTGGAGAATGAACAATAGGTTACTGAATGATCAATGGGTTATAGAAGACATCAAGGAGGAAATTAAAATTCTTAGAGATAAATGAAAACACAGACACAACATATCGGAATCTATGGGACACATTGAAAGCAGTTCTAAGAGGAAAATTCATTGCTTGGAGTTCATTCCTTAAAAAAAGAAAAAACCAACAAATAAATGATCTCATACTTCATCTCAAAATCCTTGAAAAAGAAGAGCAAAACAAAAGCAAAAGAAGTAGAAGGCAAGAAATAATAAAAAATCAGAGCTGAAATTAATGAAATCAAAACAAAAGAAACAATTGAAAAAATTGACAAAACTAAAAGTTGGTTCTTTGAAAAAATCAACAAAATCGACAGACCCTTAGCCATGCTAGCGAAGAGAAGAAGAGAGAGAACTCAAATTACTAGCATACAGGATGAAAAAGGCAATATCACAACAGACACTTCAGAAATACAGAAGATAATCAAAAATTATTTTGAATCCTTATACTCCAATAAATTAGAAGATAGTGAAGGCATAGATAAATTTCTTAAGTCATATGATCTGCCCAGATTGAGTCAGGAGGATATAGAAAACCTAAACAGACCAATATCAATTGAGGAAATAGAAGAAACCATAAAAAGACTACCAACTAAGAAAAGCCCAGGACCGGATGGGTATACAGCAGAATTTTACAAAACCTTTAAAGAAGAACTAATACCAATACTTTTCAAGCTACTTCAGGAAATAGAAAAGGAGGGAGAACTTCCAAATTCATTCTATGAGGCCAACATCACCCTGATACCTAAACCAGACAAAGACACTTCAAAGAAAGAAAACTACAGACCAATATCTCTAATGAACCTAGATGCAAAAATCCTCAATAAAATTCTGGGGAATCGTATACAAAAACATATCAAAAAAATTGTACACCATGATCAAGTAGGATTCATCCCTGGGATGCAAGGCTGGTTCAATATACGGAAATCAATAAATGTTATTCACCACATCAATAGACTTAAAAATAAGAACCATATGATCATCTCGATAGATGCGGAAAAAGCATTCGACAAAGTACAGCATCCCTTTATGTTCAAAACTCTAGAAAAACTAGGGATAACAGGAACATACCTCCATATTGTAAAAGCAATCTATGCTAAGCCTCAGGCTACCATCATTCTGAATGGAGAAAAACTGAAGGCATTCCCTCTAAAATCTGGAACAAGACAGGGATGACCTCTCTCTCCACTTCTCTTCAACATAGTTCTCGAAATACTGGCCAGAGCAATTAGACAGATGAAAGAAATTAAAGGCATCAAAATAGGAAAAGAAGAACTTAAATTATCACTATTTGCAGATGATATGATTCTATACCTAGCAGACCCAAAAGGCTCTACAAAGAAACTATTAGAGCTAATAAATGAATTCAGCAAAGTGGCAGGATATAAAATCAACACGCATAAATCAAAGGCATTCCTGTATATTAGCAACAAATCCTCTGAAATGGAAATGAGGACAACCACTCCATTCAAAATATCTTCAAAAAAAATAAAATACTTGGGAATCAACCTAACAAAAGAGGTGAAAGACTTATACAATGAAAACTACAGAACCCTAAAGAGAGAAATAGAAGAAGATCTTAGAAGATGGAAAAATATACCCTGTTCATGGATAGGCAGAACTAACATCATCAAAATGGCGATATTACCCAAAGTTCTCTATAGGTTTAATGCAATGCCAATCAAAATCCCAATGGCATTTCTTGTAGAAATAGAGAAAGCAATCATGAAATTCATATGGAAAAATAAAAGACCCAGAATAGCAAAAACAATGCTAAGCAGGAAGTGTGAATCAGGCGGTATAGCGATACCAGACTTCAAACTATACTACAGAGCAATAGTAACAAAAACAGCATGGTACTGGTACCAAAACAGGCGGGTGGACCAATGGTACAGAATAGAGGACACAGAAACCAATCCACAAAACTACAACTATCTTATATTTGATAAAGGGGCTAAAAGCATGCAATGGAGGAAGGATAGCATCTTCAACAAATGGTGCTGGGAAAACTGGAAATCCATATGCAACAAAATGAAACTGAATCCCTTTCTCTCACCATGCACAAAAGTGAATTCAAAATGGATCAAGGAGCTTGATATCAAATCAGAGACGCGCCGTCTGATAGAAGAAAAAGTTGGCTACGATCTACAGTCGGTGGGGTCGGGCTCCAAATTCCTCAATAGGACACCCATAGCACAAAAGTTAATAACTAGAATCAACAAATGGGACTTACTCAAACTAAAAAGTTTTTTCTCAGCAAAAGAAACAATAAGAGAGGTAAATAGGGAGCCTACACCCTGGGAACAAATCTTTACTCCTCACACTTCAGATAGAGCCCTAATATCCAGAGTATACAAAGAACTCAAAAAATTAGACAATAAGAGAACAAACAACCCAATCAACAAATGGGCCAAGGACCTGAACAGACACTTCTCAGAGGAGGACATACAGTCAATCAACAAGTACATGAAAAAATGCTCAACATCTCTAGCTGTCAGAGAAATGCAAATCAAAACCACCCTAAGATACCATCTCACTCCAGTAAGATTGGCAGCCATTAGGAAGTCAAACAACAACAAGTGCTGGCGAGGATGTGGGGAAAAGGGTACACTTGTACATTGCTGGTGGGACTGCAGATTGGTGCAGCCAATTTGGAAAGCAGTATGGAGATTTCTTGGAAAGCTGGGAATGGAGCCACCATTTGACCCAGCTATTCCCCTTCTTGGTCTATTCCCTAAAGACCTAAAAAGAGCATGCTACAGGGACACTGCTACATCGATGTTCATAGCAGCACAGTTCACAATAGCAAGACTGTGGAACCAACCTAGATGCCCTTCAATAGATGAATGGATAAAAAAAAATGTGGCATTTATACACAATGGAGTATTACTCTGCATTAAAAAATGACAAAATCATAGAATTTACAGGGAAATGGATGGCATTAGAGCAGATTATGCTAAGTGAAGCTAGCCAATCCCTAAAAAACAAATGCCAAATGTCTTCTTTGATATAAGGAGAGTAACTAAGAACAGAGTAGGGACGAAGAGCAGGAGAAGAAGATTAACATTTAACAGGGATGAGAGGTGGGAGGGAAAGGGAGAGAGAAGGGAAATTGCACGGTAATGGAAGGAGACCCTCAGGGTTATACAGTGGAGGGGGTAGAGAGAGAGGAGGGGAGGGGAGGGGAGAGGTGGGGAGGGGGGAGGGTGGAGGATGGGAAAGGCAGCGGAGCACAACAGACACTAGTATGGCAATTTGTAAATCAATGGATGTGTAACTGATGTGATTCTGCAATCTGTGTATGGGGTGAAGGTGGGAGTTCATAACCCACTTGAATCAAAGTGTGGAATATGATATGTCAAGAAATTTGTAATGTTTTGAACAACCCACAATAAAAAATTTAAAAAAAAAGACTTTAAACTCACATGTCATTAGAGATCAAAATGGAATTCTATAATAATAAAAAAATGTCAAATTAATCCAAAATATGTAACAATGATAAAAAATATGCACCAAATAACAGAGCACATGAAGCAAGAACTGACAGAAACAAATAGGGAAATAGACAATTTAATAATAGTAGTTGGAGACATCAGTACTCCACTTTCAACAATGTATACAAAAATTAGAATGATCAACAGTGTAATAAAAGACTTGAAAAACACTATAAACTAGTTAGGCCCAACAAACATCTATAAAACACTTTACTGCACAACAGAATATACATTCCTTTCAAGCATCCATGAACCTTCTCTAAGGTAGACTATGTATGAGGTGACAAACTTCAATAAACTTCAGACGACAGAAACAATGAAAAGCATGTTCTCTGACCCCAGTGTGTTCAATTAGATATCAACTTCAGCAAAAGATTGCAAGACCTTATACATATGTTGAAATGAGGCCACTCACTTCTAAATAACCAATGAATCAAAGAAATCAAGAGAAAAACAGATCATACTTTGAGATGGGCAAAAATGAAGACTCAGCATATCTAAACTTATAGGTTCCAGCTAAGTAGTGATTACAAGAATATTTATGATTATCAATTCCTATGTCAGAAAATGAAAAAAAAACACCTCAAATCAAAGCACTGAAAAAGAACAAATTATACCTAAAGCAAAAAAAGCCAAAGAAAAAGAAAAAGATTAGAGAAAATAAATGCTTTGTGAAATAAGGAAGAAATAAACAACATTACCCAATATTTCTTCTTTGAACAGATAAGCAAAATTGACAATATATATTAGCTATATTAAGCTATATAACAAAAGGAGACTCAAATTGCGAGAATTAATAATGAGAAAACTTTAGTAACCTCCCAGAAATAAAAGGGAATATGGAGCCTCTATGTAACTGCTAATTCCAATTCTAGTTACATTTCTAACACAAATGAAAACACATTCCTACAAAAACTTGTAGTAAAATGATTATAACAGCATTATCCATAGCAGCCCAAAGGTGAAATTAACTAAATTGTCTGGTTACTGATAAATGAATAAAACTAATGTAGTATTTTATTTAAAGGAATGGTCTTCAGCTGTATAAAAGTAGCAAAATAGTGTGATACACGCTAAACACGTGTGAACCTCGAAGAATTAAGCTAGCTGGAAGAAGCCACTAATGAAGGACCACATGTAGTATGAATCCATTCATATGAAGCATTCAGAAAAGGGAAATCTCTATATAGAGAAAGCTTAAAGGCTTCCTGTGGTTGTATGGACTTAGGAGAGTGAGAGCTAAAGTGTACAAGGATTCTGATTAGATGGACGTGTTCTAAATATGACTGCAGTGAAGGTTCACTTCTCTCTGAATTCACTAAAAGCCATTAGATGGCACACATTAAATAAGTTAATACTATGGCATATGAACTGTGTTTTCATAAAGCTGTCAATATTCTCCATTTGGTTCTTTTATAGCTTTCCTGGGAGTTTTAATTATGCTGATTATTCTTATTTATTTAAAGTCTATTTTTAATATTTCCAATTTATTTTCATTATAGTCAACATTTTCTGTGGCGATTAGGTGTTCACTTTTATCTTTCCTTCCTTCCCTCTTTTCTCTCCCCTCATTTCTTTCTTCTTTCTTTCCTTTCCTTCTTTCTGTCCTTCATTCCTCCTTGTCTTCTTCTTTCCCTTCTTCATGAAATTCCCCCAGGTCAAGTTATTTCTCCATGTATTTTTGTGTTTACATTTTAGTATATTTTTACAGAAACTTTATGAACATGTCTACTGGGGGAGGGTTTAATCCTCCACATTAGATTGTTTGCTTCTACCAGATGTTGGAGAGGCATCCTGGGGATATGAAGAGCCCAGGTCAAATAAAATACCACAATATGTTCAAATGTTTGTTTCTCTAAGTTGGAAACAGCATTGGGAGTGGTGTGGAGGATGGTGTAAATCAAGGCTCATTAGCAGGAGTATAAATATTTACAAACACATATGTCAATATGCAGAAAGAGAAATCCACTTTGGGAAGTCTACTCTTGAGAATATTCAATGCACATGAATAATTTTTATAGTACAGAAAATACAGAAAAAAAAAACATTAACTTCCTGAAATTAGGGAACTGGGAAAATATACTGATTTTTACACATTGGATAGAAACACTACAAAGCACTTACTGAATAGATCATATATAAATAAATCAACAGATAAATCCCCAAAGGATGATGCTGAAGAAAAATAAACATCTGCAAAAGAATATGTATAGTATGATACTATTTTCATTATTTTAAGGGATATGTGTATGCATACCTATTTACAACATCATTAAGTTTAAATCATTGATAGCATTCATGGGTGTCCAGTTCCACCAGAGAAAGAAATTGAAGGTGTCAGCCTTATCAGACTATGGAAAGAGAGAGAGTAAATAATACACAAGTTATATATATATATATATATATATATATATATATATATATATATATATATATATTATATTTACATATAATATTATATTTAATATATATTATATATATGTACCTGGAAAATACAATATCAGGCAATAGAGAGATAAGACTCTGTTTTGTTATTTTCTCTATATTTTCATATGTTCCAATTTTTCCCTTAAAACTGAGAGGAAAGTGTTTTCAGATAGAAAGCTATATTAAAAAATTAATTTGGAACCTAATAATTGCCTTTAAAATATAAGTCTGGCTTTTAAAAAAAATCCCGAGATCTTAATAGAATACAAATTGCCTTCAAATAGGGTTTCTGCACATTTTAACAATTAGAGAAAAAAGAATATCTTTGAATAATTTAAATATGGAACACACAGTCATTTAAGGCAAAAGTAAGTTATTTCAGACTTGATTTATCCTTTCAAAAATTTGTCCAAAATTCTGGTTTTCATCTTGGGTTTTTAATAGCTTATAAAAAGTTAATCATTAAGTCCTAAGTTTTAAATTCTGCAAATATTTCAACAAAATTGACATAGATGCATTAAATTATGTTGGAAATCATAACCTAGAGCTCATATGTATTATATTAATAAATATTATATATAATATTAATAAATATTATTATGCACTAATATATCATAATTATTATGTAATACAACTATGTAGTATATACTATATGTTTTTAATGGGTATGTTTCTACATCTGGGACAATGGGGGAAAATGTAATTTAATGAAGAGAAAAGTTTTCCTATATATTATGCAATTAAATTTGAGGTGTTTTGATTTTAAATGGTATAATATGAGCATTTACTAAAATATTCAGCCTATTACTATTGGATTAAAATAAAGTAGTAATAATGTGGATGATTGATACTTGCTCTAGTGCTTTGATCACTTTTTATCCTGTTATTGATGACTTATTAATAATTAGATCTACACATTATGGCTAGATATATAGGTCTCTATTCAAAAAGTGTGGTCATTCTTTCTCATAATATAAATCTTTGCCAAATTCATTTGTAACTCAGAAGTTAAGTGAATATGGTGAATGGCATGGTGTTATGTTAAATAAATGTGAGAAAAGATAAAATCTCTCATTAAGTGCAAAAATGTGTGGAAGACTTGTTTTATGCACATGAAAAGAAAGATATGACTATATTTGAAAGATGAGCTGAAACTCAAGATTGTCAGAGTGGAGTAAATATTTGCAACACTCAAAAACTGGAATATAGATCATACATAAAGAACACAATTATCTGGCTAATAAAAAGTCATAAAAATAAAAAGGGAACCCAAAAGAAAAACATGGAAAAAAATTCAAATTGGAAAAATATCAATTGCATGTTCAATAAATATTCATGATGTTTACACACCTAGGGAAATGCCATTTGATAATAATAGGAATGGCCATGTACTATGTTTCCAAGACATGAGATGGAAAGATGAGTCTCACATGTTAGAAGCATAGCATGTGCCATCCCTATTGGAATGAAATGACCAAATATGGTGTCAAAGACTGACTCTCTTTGACACACACTCCTAGTCAAGCCCCTTTAAGCCCTCTTCTCCACTAGATTTCATCCTTGATCATTAAAAACTACAGAATTTCAGTAGGAAATGAGGAGTAAGACAGACTCCCCAGAGTATATATATATACCTTCCCCCACCACCCCCTTTAGAGGCGAACACAAGCATAGCTTCTAACACTAACATTAGCAGGATAAAGACTGCAATCACTATATACTCCCACTTTGGAAGGCTTAACACTGCCAAAAGACTTTCTGCTTGTTCCAGGAAACACCTGAGGTTTGGACACTCTCTTCCAGTCTAACTTTGATAGGTGCCAGTCAAAAAACCCTGTTGAGTTTCCCATGGACCAATACACATTCTCATTTTCATAGATGTCTCACTTTTTTCTTTGAAATTTTTAACTCATTTTTTTATTTTTTATTTTTAGTTATACATGATGGTAGAATTCGTTTTGACATAATTATACAAGAATGGAATGCATTTTATTCTAATTAGGATCCCACTCCTACGGATGTACATGAAGGTGGGATTCACTGTAATGTATTCATATATATAAATAGGAAAATTATGTCAGATCCATTGAACTCCTGCCTTTCCTTTCCTTATCCCTGCTTCCTTCCATTCTCTTCCTTTGTCTAATGTACTGAATATCTAGTCTCCCCTCTCTGTCATTATTGTGGTTTGGCTTCCACATATGAAAGAAAACACTCGACCTTTAGCTCTTTGGGTCTCACTTATTCACTTAGCATGATAGCCTCCAGATCCATCTATTTATTTATTTGAAAATACCCTAACTTTATTCTTAATACAGTCTCATTCTTGTGGTTGTACATGATGTGGAGTTTCACTTGTGATGTATTCATACAAGAACATAGGAAAGTTATGTCTAGTTCATGCTACTGTCTTTCCTATTCCTAACTCACCTCCATTCCCTTCATTCTCCTTCATCTAGTATCTTCCCCTCCTCTCCCACTTGTGTGTGTTAGCATCCACATGTCAAAGAGAATATTCAACCTTTGATATTTTGGGGGACTGGCTTATCTCACTTACCATGATACTCTGTAAAGTCATAAAGTCACTTTTTTACAGCTGAGTAATATTCCATTGTGTATATATATATATATATATATATATATATATATATATATATATATATATATAATTTTTCTTAATATTACATATAATATTAATTTTCTTCATAAATGCCATTCTGACTGGAGTGAGATGAAATTTCATTGTAGTTTTCATTTGCATTTCTATTCTAGAAAATATTTGAATTTCTCAAATTGTTAAAGATGTTGGCCATTTTTTAATATATTTGCAGATTTTTCATGTTTTCTTTTGAGAAGTATTTGTTCGATTCCTTTTGCCCATTTATTGACTGGGTTATTTAATTTTTTTGGCATTAACTTTTTTGACTTATTTATACATTTTGAAAATCAATGCTCTATCCGAGGTGTGGGTGGCAAATATTTTCTCTCATTCTGTGGGCTCTCCCTTCACATTCTGATTGTTTCTTTTTCTGGGAAGAACTGTTTTAGTTTAAAGCCATAGCTGTCCACTTCTAAGATTCTGCTTTATGCATTCACAGATCCCCCTTCACTATACCCTCAGTTAAATCACCCAGTCACCTCTTCACATGTCAAAGTTGAGTTCAGTAAAACCAGGAGACAGTTCACAGAAGACCCTCTTCTCTATTGCAAGACTATTACTCATTAAAAGCTGCCTGTACCACTTTAATAAACGGCCAGTTTGGGAAATCTATGACAATGGTGAAGAAATTTTTCTTTTCTTTTTGTCTTTATTTTCAAACTTGAGATTTCCAATCTTTTGAACATGGACAGAATTCCAACCTCTTGGGAGTGGGCAGATTCCTAAGGGAGCACCATCCATATTAGATCTACCAGGGTAACAGTCACAGACAAACATGGCATTGAGGAGGAAGAAAATAGTCTAGGTCTTGCATAATGTCCTCTAGTAATGATGCCCTAGTGTTCTTAGGCTGGATATTCTAGACTGTTATATAATATAATAAAAAATAAATCTTTAATTGATCAAGTAACAATAGCTTGGTTTCTCTACCTAAAATGAAACAATGTATCACCTAATACACTTTGTTCCAGTCATGACATCTCAACAAAAATCTCTATAGAAAATGCAGGAATTGAACTAAATTACCCTTAAAAGTTTCCTCCAAACGTAACATTGTAATAATCATACAAATATTCTGATGCTAAACACTTTTGTATCTTTTAAGGCATTGGTGACATTATAATGGTGATAAAAACCCTTAAGAACATGGGCATGTGTTTCAGAAGCTTGCCAAGTTCTTCACAGTCTTAAAATACAAACCATTTGATCTGCTGAGATCGACCTGTAATGTAAGAGCCATTAGGAAAATAAATATGCATTTAACTTAATCATTCTGTATTTATCATCCTTGTTACCTCATGACTTAATTAGCTTCTATTGAGTGTGATGATCTGCTAGAAATCACACAATTAGTTCTGCATCTGCTGCACCTGCTGCTGCTGACCTCAGGGCATTTATACCTAGACAGATGCTCAAGCACAGATAGCAAGGGGTGCTTCCAATGGCTCCTATGTGCAGTCAAAGAAAACTAAGGGTAGTGTATAATTTTCTAATTGTTAACTAATTTGCGTTTGTACTTATTTTATCCTAGCAGCTTCTTTCTTTTTTCATTGCCAAAGTATTTATTTCCACCCTGATGCCCTACAGAACAGTTTTGTAATGTTTGGAGAATATTCCTAAAATAGATTGAGATTCAGCAAAAAATAAGAAACAGAGACGTCCTCTTCTTATCAAAATGATCGAGAGGAAGAAATACAGTGGGCATGGAACTTCAGTTCCACTTTAAAGATAAGTGTACCTCCAAAAACCATATTTGGACTGCTTGTAATCTTGACAATTTGACGGAACACTTCCAGATAGTGAATTCAAAATATAGTAGCGTTAATCCTTAAAACATACAAGAAATGTAAAGAAAATTTTAATGTGTCCATGATTGATTTTTCAAAGTAGTAATTTTCTTAGAATATGAAAATCAGACCATCTCAAGTTCTGACTGATTGAAACTGATTGGGCTATGTAGGATCTTGATGGCTTGAGCACAGAAGTACTTCCTGCCAAATCGGAGTAAGGGCTCAGTGGAAACAGGAGGGCAGAGAGAGAGAGAGAGAGAGAGAGAGAGAGAGAGAGAGAGAGAGAGAGAGAGAGAGAGAACGGGATCTTAAACTATGGAATACATAGCCAGGACTGGAAAGCACAAGAACTTGAACCTTGATCTATCAAATTCTAAAGTTCACAATCTTCCATTGATTTGTTATCAAAGTAAGTGCAACAGCAAAGTTACATAGTAAAGTTGGTTTAGAAATATGAGATAAATTTTAATTTCTTTCCAAAGAAGAGACACAATTAAGAAAAGAAAATTTAATTTCAAGCTTGAAATACGAAGGGAGAAAAAGTGGGGTGAAAGAATATGAAGTACCTGAGCACACAAAAGGAAGAATGGGCAGAGTCACACAGCACTCCCAACCTTCAAACTCTTTGGCCAAGAATTTTTTTCTATAACAAAAGCATTTTTTTTCTATAACAAAGCATTCCTGAGGAAATACTGGAGCAAAGTTTGCTTCATCCCCAAATCCAACTCCCTCAAGCTCCGCATTTTTCCCAGGTATTCTTTAATATAAACCATCTCTACATGATATATTATTCCATGGTTAACCTGTTTAAAAAGAAGTGCAGACTCCATCCCATTTTATAAACTTCCAGTGAAATTACAAATATTAGCCTCTGAGCCAAA
Organism: Marmota monax; assembly: GCF_021218885.2. Lineage (NCBI taxonomy): Eukaryota > Metazoa > Chordata > Mammalia > Rodentia > Sciuridae > Marmota > Marmota monax. Next base: position 15,209,361 of record NW_026693934.1, on the reverse strand, counting down.
GAATGGAAAAGAAACCTGTATGCTTTATTCAACTTACTGTCTTTCAAAACTACTTGATCAAGGGACATTTTATTCATTAAAATGGCTTTTGGTGTCCAACAGAAACAGGGAATAATTGAACACGGAAACACTGCATTTGCTTATTTTCCTATTGCTATTTCTAGGTCACTATGGGAGGAGTTAATTCTACATAATAATTTTAATCAGAATCCAACTGAGTAATATGTTATTTATTAAGGGGATATTTCAGAAAACATGATTATGATGCAAATGACATCATAAGTTAAAATAGTAATTCTCAATCAAAGAAGAAAGAAAAGCTGAGAATTGGAGATAATGAAATGTGATGGCTAAAAGCCAGTCTATTTTAATCGAGATTTATAAAAACAACTAGCATTTCAGATTTAGCATATGCTGTAAAATGTATTTGCCTTGAGTGAGATAAGTAGAATTGTTTGTATGGTAATATAATTTTCTGACAGTTCAGATTGGTTAGAGTAATTTATACTTCCCTTTCATGTCTATTTGTATAGTTGAAATTTTCACAACTGGTAGATTACACTTTTGCTGCCTTTGAAAATGTAAACCACTAGTCATAGTTGGTCTAAAGCCATTAGACTGTTCTTAGTCAACTCTGATACCAACACAAATTGTATACAAACAATTTTGGCTAATTAACAATATTTCTTTCATATACAGATATGTTTTAGAAGACTTCCAGTAACATAAGACTCTGAACATGCTAAAAAATGAAAGCAACCCATTTAATAACAGGGCATTTCTTTAAAAATTCAGAAATTTTTTATCACCTTTTAGTGGCTTGGGGGTTATCCTAATAAATAAGCAGAATTAAGATTACATTATATGGGTGTAACATTAAAGAATAAAAATTCTACTTGAGGGAGGTGGGCTTGGGCAGCCCTTGTGGGAAAATTTCAGCAATGGCAGGGTGAGAGGAGGAAACACAACTTTAGGTGGATATGGAGAGAAAGCAGGAGTTCAAGGTCTAGGGCAGGAGGAAGGTGTCAGCAACAAGGGGATTCCAGGAGGATGAGAGAGTGGAATTTCCTTCGGAGTATAGAAGGTGTCTCCAAATCCCCTCTCCCCACCCCCCACCCACGCCAGTGAATGCCCGGTTTTATCCTTCTTGCAGTAGGCACTAGAGCTCGCCTTCAGAAAACAAAGAGGATTGGGTCCATCCTCAGTTTCAGGGAGCAGAGCCTGTGCTCTGGAGGGATTTCTTCTTTAACCATTGTGGTGCAGAACCTCATCTTCAGATACTTGCAAAACAGATTCCAGATTCAGGTGTGGCTCTATGAGCAAGTGAATATGCGAATAGAAGGCTTTATTATTGGTTTCTATGACTACGTGAACTTTGTATTAGATGATGCAGAAGAGATCCATTCTAAAACAAAGTCAAGAAAACAGCCTGGTTTTATCATGCTAAAAGGAGATAATATTACTCTGGTACAAAGTGTCTCCAATTAGAAATGATCAATGAAGTGAGAAATTACAGAGAAAGCTACATTTTTTTTTCCTTAATTTAGGTGTCCTTTGCTGGGAATATAGTTCTAAAACATTTGTTCACATTGTTTTTATGACCCTTCTGTTATAACCAGATGGAAATAAATGTTGTGGGGCTCTTTTTATTTAAAAAAGAAAGAAAGAAAATTTTACATTGTTTCTTTCTAAAAAATGTGGGGTTGGGAGGGGGAGCAACTCTAGATAGGGCAAAGGGGTCAGAGGAGAAAGGAAGGTGGAAGGAGATAGGGAAGATGGTAGAATGAGATGGACATCATTACCCTAAGTACATGTATGAAGGCACAAATGGTGTGACTCTACTTTGTGTACAACCAGAGATGTGAAAAAAATGTGTTCTGCATGTATAATATGAATTGTAGTGCATTCTGCTCTCATACATAACAAATTAGAATAAAAAAAACTTTAAAAATTCTACTTGACAGAATACAAGCTAGTCATCCAGAAGAATAGTTTTGTTGTTGTTGTTGTTGTTTTTGTTTTTACCATGTCTCTTAAATACATGCGCTGACTGAAACTTAGTCTTTTTAACCATAACTTGCTCTTATTGGGAAAATTTCCTATTCATGCGGGTTTATAATTAGCACAAAGTGTCTCCATCATCATTTGATGCACAAATAATCATACCTTTTTGCAAATTTTTAATGAGAAGAGCAGACATATAATTCACTGATTACACACATGAAAATTAATAATACTGATAATAATAGATCTTCATAAAATATCGTAATTTATTTGAGAAGACTTTAACACAGGTAGTTCTAGATTAACACTAGATTCAAAAATAAACGTTTCTCTCTAGTTTTTAAATAATTATTATTAGGAGCTTGTTGTATATTACTTAATATATAGTCAATGAAAACGTTTGTACATCGTTTTGTAGATATTTACTAAGTGCCTAAAATGTGCAGATCATTGAATAGAAAAAAACAAAGAGACTGATAGGAGGTATAAAATTGTGGTGATGTGTGTACAAAGAAAGAAATTGAACAACAATGGAAGAAACTGAAATATACAAAATATTGCCAAAGAGAATAATTTGAGGGAAGGGAATATCATACTGGAAAGGGAATATAATAGTACAGACAAACTTACACTTGGTCTACATTATTAATTAAAATTATTTATTAATTAAAAATTAGTAAATTTTTATTCTAAGAACATTACACATGGTAACACATTCTTTCTACAATACCATAAGTATACCCAAATTTTCACTTCTATACTAGAAAACTGAGCCATAATTTAGAAGTTAATTAACTTACTTCTGGTAATTGGTCCAGGTGCAAGCCCCAAGAGATATGCTTCAGAGCATCTACAACAGAATAACTTATACTGTATTTGGAATTTAATGGAGGAGGATATTCTCTGAAAATAATGGATACCTGGCTTTCAGAGGCTTCATAAAAGGCATTTATTTATATTAGTGAATTTACAAACTTCTAGGAACTTCTAGAAACTTAAGAGAAATCTTTTCCAATCAGCCCAACAAAAATGGATCTGCTTTCCAAGGATATCTCACATTCCTTTAGATAATAATTGAAGATACATAAACCCCAAATGACAACCATTTATATGAGACAATATGTCAAAAGATGTGAAACATAAACCAGCAATATCTTCCCACATGTGGATCTATACTGGGAGATGGATTGTAGTTGTTAGAATGGTGAGCTCAGACTGAGATTAGTTGGTTAATGACATCAGAACAGGATGTCCAGATGACATATTCATAATAAAAGGATTCATAACTATGTGGAAGAGTATGTTCTCTGTCTGTACCAGATCAACATGAGGTGTCTTACTGAATACAGCACCCCTAGATGTATGCATGGATAGCTGAGGGTAATAAATCATATTTTCAAAAAAAATCTAGAAAAGAAGAAAAGTTAAAATTAAAAAAATGAATTATCCATAATCATAAAATCCCAAGAGTATTAATTTTCACAATGTATATTCTGTTTTTTTTTTTTAAATAGGAACTCAGAGTAAATATTTAGTCAGGTTAATAAAATCATCTTCAACATTCTCATTTTGTAAAATGTCCTGGCTTTAGGTTGTGATAATGTTATTATTCAGTTATGTGTTTTCTTATTTAGGAATATTTATATTGTATTTACTTTTTCCTTACTATAAATTATGCTGTAATAAGTAATACTCTATCAATATTCATTCAAATTTCTGAATTTTTCTTGGGTTGTGAGCTTATATATAGAATCAACGGAAAATATGTGAATATGTGAAAAACTTTCTTATGGTTTGCCATTTCTACATACACACATCTATGACCAATAATACCATCCAGGCACGTACACACACACACACACACACACTTATAAGGAAATTAAATGAAGTAAATATTTCATTTTTCCTTTATTCAAGTTCCAGTAAGGTAGATAATTGCATTCTTACATTTGCATTAGACATTTTTCAATTCTTTTCCTTGAAATTTATTTCCAAATACATTATTGAAATAAATTTATGAACTTTCTACATTAATAATTATCTTTTTTTTGAGACATGTATTTTACCATATTTACTCTAATTTATGGTTTACATTTTATTTTGTTCTATGGTACAGATTAATATGCTCCCCACAAAACCTCATAATCCAGCTAAGAAGATTAATATTTTATATTGGTAAAATTTCAAAAAGCTAGATTGAGCTTCACTCACAAAAGACTTAAACTGTGATGCAGACATTAGAGGAAATAGGATAATGAAGAGGGAAGTCAACATAGCTCCAACCTTCCTGCAGTGCATCAGAAATTTTATTTTTAATATTTAGCATACATTTATTGATGGGTAACTATGGCTTAAGGTGATTGGGCACTGGAATTCTGAATAGGAATGGACTAAGAATACCAATAATAACTCAGTTCTTTGGGAATCTGTGGATTCCTTGAGAAGACAACATTTAAACAATAAAAGGAAATATACATGGATTGGATATGACAGATGATATTCTGGTTAAATGGGTTCTCAGTAAGGCAAGACTCTGATGCAGTGAAAGGAGAAATAAAAGTAATTACAATTTAATAAATAATGTAAAGCTAAGTATGGTGGCAGACATAAAGGGTGATCTGGGTTTGAAAAATAAGAGCTCTTTCAGAAAAGAATAGAGAATAAAATGCACATGGCACTAGGTGTAGAAAAAAGGCTTAATTTTTATAAGGACCTTAAATATCAGAATCAAAGTTTTAGACTTCATCCTATAGACACTTGACATCAAATATTTTTAATAATATTAGATTTAGAAACTGAGATAATTCCCTATCAATAAATCACATTGTTAATTTTCCGTGAAATATATTTTAAATAATGGATCATTTATGCCTTAGATATTTAACTACTGTGCAATTCTGCTTTTATTATGTCTATTTATAGACAGAAACAGTTTCCTTCCAAAAAAAATAATAAATGAAATGTATAAACAAAAATGTAGTTTAGTAGAGTGGAAGGTTCATGGGCTTTCAGAACAATATCTACATTAAGTCCTTGATCTATTAGCAATTATGTTTTTGATACTTAGAAAATTATTAGTCTTTAATATTCTCAAATTTTTATAATAATGCCAAGTATTGAGATTGTTTAGAAAACAAAATAGAAAATATAATAAATGTAATATCATATGAAGTATTAGCAGCAACGCATGTCTCTTTTTTCTAAGCAAGGCAACTTTCAAAAACAGCCACTGAATCAATTACTGTGAGTCAATCATTTTCAATTTGTATTTTTGTCTCATGAAGTTGATCTAATTAACTAATAGATTCCATTGGATCATTAATTATAATGTAACAAATCACAAGATTCAATTATAAATTCATTTTTAGTATGAAAAAGGCAATTTTTATTTTGGAAATAGTCTCATGAAATTGTTTAAAATGAAAAAAACCCTGTTAATTTCATAAACATCCTTTCATTTACATGTTTTACCAAAGAACAGTTTGATATTGATATTTTAAATTTCTAAGCATAGAAATGCAACTTATAGGTTGTATATCCACATGTATATAATTGTTTTTATTTTTTTAACACATCATATCAGCATAGAAAAATAAAAATAAAAAGCTTAATTTTTACTTAATCATGTAAAGTAAAAATTAAAAATAATATACTTTTTCTTTTAAAAACTCTCATTTAACTTTGGAGTTTAGCAGAAGAAATGAACATTATAGCTCCTTTCTGCTTCTACTTTCTGGTTGGGCATCCATCTTTGGGGTTAAATCACTTCATCCCATGGTGACAATAATTGTTCGATACGTATACAAAGGAACTTCCCAGAAGGATGCTGGGTGAGAACCGAGCCTGACTACACCAGGCTTCCAAATTGCTAGTCTGCAAAGCTTGTGTTGGAATCCAATTTTCCTGCAATATTGAAGAATCATGGTTGTAGAACGATACAAAAGACAGAGAAGATCATAGCTAATGGATGAACAAATAGGGAGAACTGGAGATGCAATATGGTTTTTGCTCCAGAAATTCACAAATACATGTCCACCCCTGGACCTCCAAAGAATTCACCCTAAAACATGAAACTACCACAAGGGCTACGTAAACACGTACTTAATATTTTAACATTATGTGTTCTTTAAACTCTCTATTCATATATATATATATATATATATATATATATATACATATATACATATTTATAAATTATAATTACCTAGTATATGATTTTGGGGATGTGATTTTTAAAGAGGATATCTAAATTTCCAGGAATGCTTTCAATGAAGATTTAGTGTCAATCATTGTTTTCAAACATTGCTCTAGGCAGCAGGTTAAAGTGTTTAAGACAGGAAGTAGGTTTTGATAAGTGTGTATAAGATTTGGATTAAGATTTTTTTCCTTTAAAAATTAGGAGATAACAAATCTGGTTATTTTTTCCAGTAAACTTTGTGGCAATATCGCACAAATTTTTACTACTATACAGAATACCCAGTTAAAGAAAATGGGAACAAAAGATAGTGGAACAAATATTATATGTACATGTTCTCTCTCTTCATAGAACTATGGATTATTCTATTTAGATAGGTAATTAATTAATTTAAATAGAAAGAGAGGCTGAGCAATATTCCATTGTGTATATATTACTCAGCCATAAAAACAGAATGACTTTTTGACTTTTGCTGGTAAATGGATGGATCTGGAGACTATTAGGCTAAATAAAATAAGCCAATCCTAAAAAACCAAAAGTCAAATGTTCTCTCTGATATATGAATGCTAATACACAGCAAGGGGGCATGGAGAAGAACAACAAAAGTTAAGTGGATTAGACAATGGGAATTAAGGGATTAGGAATAAGAAAGATAGTGGAGTGAATCTGACTTTTCTCTATGAATACACCACAGTGAATTACCACATCATGTACAACCACAAAACTCTGATTCTAATTAGAAAAAGATGTTCTCTGTTTGTATAAATATGTAGAAATATACTCTACTGTCATATATAACCAAAAAGAATAAATAAAAATGAATAAAAAGAAGCAACAAATAAATAGGAAGACAGTGATATACCAATCTATTTATCTATATAGTATTATCTTGTTTGTGTGAAATTATCTCATTTAATTTTAATAAGAAACTATAAAGAAGGCATTATCATTTTACTTTCCTATGTGGGGAAGCTACATATTAAAGATATTGCATTTTATCTATCTCGTTCAGTTGGTGTCAGCACTGAAATTTTATTTAATATTTCTATGACACCAAGTGTATAGTCGTTTTTGTGGTCTAATATGTTGCACTAAAGTGAAATTCTCAAAACTGGCTGTTCAACTTTTCTAAAATCCAATTTGAATTTTGAAGTCTAGGTGAAATATCTGGAACCAGTGATCATATTGTGTTTCTGATCTTCTTCTCTTACCTAGATGAAAATACAAACCAACTTGACATAAATTTGTGGTAGTTTCCCATGGTTGCTGGATGAAGATTAACGTAAAATACTGCTGGATCTCTCTCTTTCTAGTGTCATTTTCATTATGTGTGCCTTAGCACACTAAAATGCAGCTATAATCAGTTTGTCTCCTTTTTCTCACACTTGTAGAACTCATTTCCCATCTACAGAAAGTGGCACCATATCTATTTGCCTGGAACACTCCCATCTTTTTACCACCCTAACCCTTGTCTTACCACTCCCCCTCATCTCAAACATTATGTGTGCCAAATATTTTTTTCTGAATCCCTGAGACCAGGTTATGGATCTTCTAAGCAAGTTTCTATAACACTTTCAACTTTGAAAAGAACTTGCTACACTGCATAGTGACTGCTTATTTAATTTTTGTATGTCTGCTTAATCCTTGATTGCACAATGATAAAAAAAAAAAAACTGTGCCAATCTTCTTCAAGATTCATCTCAAGAACTGAATCTGATATCCAGTTTCAATAAATACTTACTGAATAAATGATCTTTTAAACTGCTATCACCAAATAATTTCTTTCAGATAAGGGTCATCTCTGCTCAAAGTTTCTAAATTAAAAAAGGAAATAGCAATGAATTCCACTTCTATTATGAATGATCTTAATAGAAGACTTTTAGACAATTTAAACTAGAAGATTTTATAAACCTATAGTTTGAATTCTTATGTCACATTAAATATACTATTCGAAATGACTGCCACTTGCTTAGTTCTCTGTATATAATACACATGCTAGAATATTGTGTTGAATGTATATGAAATAGATTTTAACACTACAGCATAAATCTGTAAGATTTAGATGGTGAAGTATCAATTTAAATTAGAATAAAATAAATAGATGTGTAACTCTGTTCTTATTCTTTTTTGTAATATGTAAAAATTGAAATTCATTGACCTAAGTGCAAAAAGTCAACTATGAAAAAAAAAGATGTAAGTTTGTAATGTAAATTAGACAGAAAATATTTAAAGTATGGTTTTCTCCCATTTAACTAAGTGTGGCTCTTTTGTTAGTGATTGAAAATTTAGAGCATAAGTTGGCCTGTTCAGGATCATTTTTTTGAAACCTCATTAAGAAGAGTCAATTCTAAAATGTGTGTGTTTTTTAAAAGATAAAATTATTTCTCTTTGAGGTCAACATATTTAGGAGGCAAGTGAATTGATGTCAAATTTCCAATGAGCATGTGGATTTTTCCTAATTAATAGGATTCACAAGGAGCAAAAAAAAAAAACCTAAAAAATTTTAAAAGTCAGATAATGTAGTCTACCATTAATCAACTAATTTCAATACAAGTAGCTGAGTCATTGATTCTTGTTATGTGTTGTACTGGTCTCCAACATTGATGAACTATAGTGAACTGAACTTCTAATTTATAGCATCCACTCTAGAATTCATGACTTTCAGCTCTACTGGAGAAAGCCTACTTGTCCAATTGAAGGATCTATTTTTAGTTTGTGAAATATATTAATGTTCTTGCTATCACTCTGTAATACACAAATACATAAATCAAGCCAGTGCACAAGTACATTTAGGAGAAAAATGTTACATTATTTTTTTCTTCTTAAAAACACATATTTTTTAAACATTTTTTGTAGCTGTAGATGGACACAATGCCTTAATTTCTTTATTTTTATGTAGCGCTAAGGATTGAACTCAGTGCCTCACACATGCTAGGCAAGCACTCTGCCACTGAGCTATAGCCCCAGCTCAAGAACACTTATTTTAAAATCATCTTCTAATGACAAAGGTATATAGTCAGGCAGAATAATATTACAACAATGATTTAAAATATGCTTGTTCACTGGAAGCATTTACTGATTTTTAGTACCTGTACCAATTTTCAAACCTCAAATACTCATAATCTATAGAATAGGTCAAAAAATAATAGTAACTTTCAGGGATTATAGTGAGAATTGAATGAGGTAAGCAGATAAAAATGTATCACAATGATTTGCATATAGTAAACTCCCTGTACATGCTACTTATTAAATATAATTAAGATTAAATGTTAATATGGCGATTATCAGTATTAACATTGTCCCTTTTTGGAGGGGCTGGTAATTGGGGACTGAAATCTGGATGCTAATCATGAGTTTTAGCATTAAGTTATATCTCTAGGTCAGCAACATTCCTCTCTTGCAACAGTTGACCATTTAGCAATTTAATCCTTATTTTTCTTGAAACTAAGCAATTAATAATACTGCTTATTAAATGAGTGAAAAATACAGCTCAATCCCTCAGAATTCCATGATTTCTTTCACTGCACAAGGGCAAGGTTAATTCAAATGTTAACTCCTTTTATTAAGTTTCATTTATAACTATATCCCCCTAGCTTAGCAATAGATGATTTTATTCAATAGTTATATAACTCAATTTTCACCTACATCTATTGCTTATTAATTTCATCTTCTATTACATAATAAATTCATAAACTTCTTGTCACATTTGTTATTTACTAATGAAATACTTCATAGCCATTGTTGTCTGGGGTAGAGGTTGTGATAAGATCCTTCTCTTAGAAGATTTAGCATACTTAGATGTTAAGAAAAAAAAAGGAAAAGAATATAGAGAACAAAAAATGATACTGATAAGAGAGGATGGATATATGCAGTTAAAACTTTCAGAATTTTTTGAAAGACAGATTCTCCAACTACTAGAACATAAAACTCATCTGGTTTATTTCTTAAAATAGTAATAACTATTATCTTAGTCCGTTTGGGTTACTACAGCACAAAACCAATGACTAGGTGGTTTAAACAGCAAATGTTTATTCATTGTGCTTCTGGAGGTTGGATGTTGAAGATCAAGCTGCAGGATGAGTTGGTGTCTGATGCCAAGTTTTACACTCTCCTTATATTGTTATGTGATGGAAAACATGAGAGAGTAGGGGATGGAGAGAGTAGGAAAAGAGAATGTGAGAGAGACAGTGTGTGTTTTCTTGTATCTTTTCCTAGAAAGTATTCCGGAATACCTTACATTATTAATACCCCTTTCCAGTGTATAAAAACAAGCCTCAAATAAGATTGAAGAGCTGAATATATCCAGGACTGCACAAAATGTAATTTGGGGGAGAACTTATTGATAACCGTGTGGTCCTGGCCAGAAAAACCAAGTATATCCCTGTAATTTGGATCAGAAGGCAGCGTGTAGATATAGGTCAAGGCAAAAGTGACTTCATTCAAGTCAAGATGCACCTGGTTTATCTTAAGCTAATAACAAGTTGTCAAGAACATTCCCAGTGGCAGGTCCAGTTGTAAAGCTTCATACACCACTCTAACAGATTTTTCTACTCATAGTATGCTGGAAAACTAGGCAGGAAAACTGACAAGGATTACTCAGGGGTGATGTTTGGAGATTTAAGATGGCTGAGTTATGTTTAGCTGAATCCAGGTCTCATGGTACAGTCACCATCATGAGGGGTCCATCCTCATGATCTCATCTAAATCTAAAGCCCCCCAAAGGGCCCCTTCTCCTAACATACCATGGAGTTTGGTACTTTAGCATACATATTTTGAAGAGACACAAATATTCAGGACTTGATACTTCCTTGGCCATTCTCCCCATTCCAACAAATCAAAATTTTCAAATGAGCATCTGAAATTTTTAAATATATAACTACTCAGTGCAATTCTCTCTGCTTGAAAGATTCCTCTTCTCACATCATTACTCTTCTGCTAAAATTAGTTACTCCTAGTAGAAAGTTAGTACCATCCTTGCTTATAGATCCTCTGACCCTTGCTCAATGGTAAATTATTCTTGTTAATTAACTGACTTCACCAAACCATATGTTCCTTCAAAGCCAGTGTCTTTGTATCACTGTTACAAGACAGTTATGTTTTGTAACAGTGATACAAGTATCTCTGAGTAGTTACACAAAGAATTTGTTGATTGAATGAATAAACTATCTTTCCCTTGGAGAAAAATGACACAGACATAGTCATTAAATAAGAAGTGAGATACCAAGGCACTGAAGATGATGCACAACTCCACGAGTTCTCATCTCTGCTCATGTCAGGAATAAAGGAGCTGGTATAAATTAAAATGAGCTTATTAGAGGAATGTGCTACCTTCTGACTTTATATTTTTAGATGAAACTAATGTGAACTTTGAAGTGACTAGGTAACACCTGAAGCTTTAATTAAGAAAGTACACTAAGCTGGGAGCATGGACACATGCCTGTAATCCCAATGGCTCTGGAGGCTGAGGCTGAAGCATTGCAACTTCAAAGTGAGCCTCAGCAACAGTGAGGCACTAACCCTAAATCAGTGAAATCCTATTTCTCTATAAAACACAAAATAGGGCTGGGGATGTGGCTCACTGGTCCAGTGCCTCTGAGTTCAATCCCTCGTACCTCCCCGCAAATAGACTAGTTAGAAAATAAAAGATTTCTGGCCTTAGGGTTTGGAATGAGCCAAAACTTGTGTAGATGTGTTAGAAATACTGAGGTGTTGCAAGAAATCAAACATGTGCTTGGAAGTGTGTTGGCAAAGCAGTAAAAATATTCTTCTGCAGAAGGGTGTGTCTTCATAGGAATCCTGCTAGCAACCGCACTGGGCGGGGCTATCCACAGTTTTTATTCCCTAAAAAGCACTATTCCTTGCTCCCATGGGAAGAGTTCAGGGCACAGGGTACACGACTAGCTAATTTAAAATTGGGAAGAGCCCAGAAAGGGGCAACAGTTGTTATTGGATTCCTGGTAGGTGATTTAAAATGAGTCCATTCTGACCACCTGGTTCCCTAACTTAAGATGGGTTCATTATATACATGAAATTTAAGACAGTAAAACTTTTATTTTCTTTTTCTTTCTTTCATCTTTTCTCTTTTTTTTGCAGTAAATGTTTAACTTTGATAGAAAATAAAACATAAATCTTACAGAGGTAAATTAGTAACTCTGGGCCATGTTAACAAATCAGGAGAAGAACTGAATTTCCACAGCCAGTTTGGGGTTCCTCTCCTCCTGAACATTCTCCATTTCAAAAATGCAATCCTCCTTGTGTAACAATTCGTGCTTTCTTCTGGGTGTGCTCTGTAGAATTAGTTTAAGTTAAGCTGCAGATGAAGTAGGAATAAAAAGGTTCGGTAATAAATAAGAGGATCGAATTTTAAAATACTAAGTTTGGCAGTGAGAAATTTTGTGGACTACTTCAAAGCATTAAATGTAATTAGCCTTCTAAGAATAGGCACAAATTATTTTTTTCCTACAAAAATATTGGGTAAGAAAAAGTGTGGGTCAAAAATATGAATTAGAAAAGTAGACAGGAAAGTCCTTGGAGGTCTGTGAAATTTTCCCCAGCTCTGAAATTGTCCTATGTGAGAATTGACTCTCTTCCTTTGTATAAACTGTTAGTTGTTCAGATATATGATGAGTGACATCAGAATAATTTAACCTCTTTCCCAGAATTTTTAAAAAATGTAGAAAGGAGAGGTCTAAGTTTGAAAAATAGAAAATTTATAAAGAGGAATAGATGAATAAAAGAGTAGGATGTTAAATAGAGCCAATGTATAAATATATTTTTCATTTCATATTAATGATTGAAGAATCAAAAGTCCTGGGACCTAATGTTAGCTTTCTTTCTAGTAATCCATATGTCCATGCATAAGTTTGTTCATCTTTCTGGGGCTGAACACTTAGGATTACCTTTAAAATAAGGGTCCAATGATAGATAACATCACAAACCTTCCTGGCATTAACCTGCTAGTTTGTTTGATAGAAAATAATATTTATATACTCTACTGTCCGAATTGAGAAAGAGAGAGATTTCATCCAATTAAAATTTTTCAGAATTCAAAATTTAATCAATATCTCAAAATTAATGTACATGGCAGGTATTTAGGAGGAAATCAAATGAACTTCAAACTAACTAATTATATATATTGTATTTAAGCTTTTAAGGGTGTTATCTAGAGTTTTTAATTATGCAGGAATAATTGATTTAATTTATGTAGCATAATCTCAAGATAAATCTAGATAGTTGAAAAAAACATTGATCATGTTTATATCTGGGTTGTACAATTATAGAAAATTGGTTTAACTTTTAATATATCTCTGCTAGATTTTTACATTTGTTTTAATTTTTTTTAAATCTTTTAAAAATAGTTTCTATTATTTAGGGCTCAGAAAATATTTGCTTAAAATGCAGAATATTTTAAGTGTTATTTTGCAGCCACCATTTTTCAGTGAAGAATGGCTAGGATATGAGGAGGATAGAGGAGGAGATGCTGTATTCCTCCCCACTTTCTTGCTGAGCTCTGAGTTTGAATGAGCCTATTTGTTTTTGCTGCCGTGGAACCACCTTAGTTTGTTACTATAAAACATAAATGTGTTGAAAAGATGCTTCAAGTTTATTACAAATTCCCTCAATAGAATACAGGGTAAACAAAACTTGAAAGAAAATGTCACAAGGTAAATTTGAAATCTAGTGAAGGATGTACTAACTTCTGATAACTTTAGACTTCAGATAGCAGTTCATCAAAGGCATCATACAGTCCCACAATGTTGTGCAAAGCCCAAGACATGAGGGAGAATGACTAGCTGGGAACTGGAAAAGAAGTCTCAGAAATGAGTCCAAACTAGCTTGTGATGGAAGCAATAACATTTACTGATATTTGTGCAAGAATTTTCACTGTCATCAATAGTGTTAGTAGTCTGTATTATTCAAAGATAGAAATCAATTTCCCCTCTGTAGATAATGAATTACCTCTAAGCATATTGACATACAGAGGCAATGTTGCTTGATGGGATAAACTGGGGAGATAAAAAGAATGGGGGAGTGGGAATTCAAACCACCTGATTGATTAATTTCTAGGTCCTTTTCGCATATTTTTGAATTTCCATACATTTTTTGTCTGTTTTAAAAATTGATGGAAATAAGAATAATTTTCTCATTTAATAGACACGAAAGATGGACTTTGGCTGATGATAGGAAGAATTGGGATGTGAACATCAATTGAACAACTCGTGAGCTTGACATTGCAGTTCGCTCTGAGATTGGATTACCCATTTTCAACATTCCTCAGTTTATATACTTTGGTTAAATGACATCTTGTATATGTACCAACATAAAACAGATTGAAACTGTTTTAAATGACCAGGGAGAGGGACTTCCTGTCCTGGAGCTCTACCCGTACTTGTCCATAAATAAAGTAATACCAAGGATCATTGGAGGTTGCTGCAGATGCAGTGGGAAAATCATAGTTCTGGGTGACTTTGAAGATCGTTCCTAGACATCTTTTATTCTTTAGTGTTGTTATTTCTCTTCAGATTTAATTCACAAAATATGTTTTCCCCATCATGATGTACTAGCATGTAAACTGATTATAAAATCTCACTGAGCTTCTATTTCCTAAATTTTTTAAAAAAGTATAAAATAGAAATTTCTTAGAAATTTTGTGGCTAGTACAAGAAATGATATCTTACAGCATTAACTAACTTCTCTGGTGTATATTAACAGTAAACATTGAAAATGCAGTTGGTGTTTTTTTATATATTCTTTACTTTTACAAGTAAAGAGCAGATTGAAGTTAAGATGAGGGAGACTAGTGAGGGTGGGCTAAATTCTGGATATACATTTCAAAAGACATTAGCTAATTTAAAATTGTGTGAGCAAATACTTACACAACTTAACAAGATAGTGGAAGCAATTCAGATTTAGTAAGTGGTAGTGTGAATAAACCGATACAAAGCAAGACCATGGAGATTTTGGAAATGAGATAAAACTGGTAGGGAAAGAAGGATGCTGGCGTTCTTTGACAGTGGAAGTAGGACTTTATGATGACTGTTACATTCAGAAATAAGTCAATATTATTATGTGCTACTTAAAAATGATACATGAAAACTCAAACTCTGAAAACTATAGGAATCCTTTGAAGATGTTGGCAGTGTTTTATGGTCTCAGAAAATGTTCCCTTCACCTCAAGACACTGTGATATACATTCTGCATCAAAATTCTACCTCTTTCTAAGAAATCAAAGAACCTTTTGAGTCTCATCTTCTGCACCTACAAAATGAAGATGGTAGTAGCCATACTGAGGGATTATTGTGCAGACTAAAACATATTCAAAGACATGGCACATATTAGCTAGCCAACCAAATAGACAGAACTCTAGGCCATGATGTTAACTACTGTTTTTCCTATCATGGTGTAACACACACTTAAAAGTCAACCTATAGGAGTCCCCATTTCACTCATTAACTCACTTCAAAATAAATCTAGTCATGGAAACTAAGCAAGGATTCAATGATGGTTATAACATGGTGTGCACTGCCTCTTAAATGTAAGACAGGCTTTTTGTTTGTTTGTCTATTTTGTACCAGGGATTGAACCCAGGGCACTTAACCACTGAGCCACAAACCAGCTTTTTTTTTTTTTTTTTGTATTTTATTTTGAGACAAATATCTCTGAGTTTCTAGGGCCCTGCTAATTTGCTGAGGCTGGCTTTGAACTTGTGATCCTCCTGCCTCAGCCTCCCAAGCCACTGGGATTACAGGCATGCACCAGTATACCCAGAATGATAGTCTTTATTTTTTGTTTTATTTTAAAAATTTTAATTGGTTGTATTTGAGTAGAATGCATTTACAATTCACTTACACATATAGAGCACAATTTTTCATATCTCTGAAGAGTAGAGCCAAGCCATTCGTGTCTTCATATATGTACTTAGTGTAATGATGTCCCTCTCATTCCACCATCATTTCTACCCCCATCCCCTCTCCCTTCCCTGCCCTCCTCTTTGCCCTATCAAGAGTTCATCTAATCGTCCCCCACCCCCAATCCCAATATGAATCAGCACTCTTAAATCAGAGAAAATATTCAGCATTTGTTATTTTGGGATTGGATAACTTCACTTAGCACAATACTTTCCAATTCCATCCATTTACTGCAAATGCAATGATTTTATTCTCTTTTATTACTGAGTAAATATTCCATTGTGTATATATACCACACTTTCTTTATCCATTCATCTACCGAAGGGCATCTAGGTTGGTTTCAATGTTTAGGTATTGTGAATTGTGCGTTTTTGTATATCATTTTCTGAGAAGAGTCTATTCCATTCCTTTGCCCATTTATTGATTGGGTTATTTGTTTTTCTGGTGTTAAGATTTTTGAGTGCTTTATATATCCTATAGATTAGTGCCCTATCTGATGTGCTTGTGGTAAAAATTTGCTCCCAAGATATAGGCTCTCTATTCACTTCACTGATTATTTGCTTTGCTAAGAAGAAGCTTTTTAGTTTGAATCTATCCATTTATTGATTCTTGATTTTAATTCTTGAGCTATAGGAGTCTTATTAGGGAAATTGGGACATAATTTGACATGATGGAGATTTGGGCCTACTTTTTCTTCATTTAGGCCCAGTGTCTCTGGTTTAATTCCTAGGTCCTTAATCCACTTTGAGTTGAGTTTTGTGCATGGTGAGAGATGGGGGTCTTTTACCATTTTTGTTAAGTTGATTACCAAGTATTATATATTAAGGCTACTATAAATGGGGTAGTTTTCCTAGTTTCTCTTTCAGAAGATTTGTCACTGATGTACAGAAATGCCTTTCATTAATGAGTGTTGATTTTATATCCTGCTACTTTGCTGAATTTATTTACTAGTTTTAGAAGTTTTCTGGCATAATTTTTTGTGTCTAGGTGTAGAATCATATTGTCAGCAAATAGTGCTAAGTTGAGTTCTTTTTTTATTTGTATCCTTTTAATTTCTTTTGTCTATCTAATTGCTTGCTCTGGCCAGTGTTTGAAGAACTATGTTAAAAAAGCAGTGGTGAAAGAGGAAATCCTTGTCCTGTTCCAGTTATTAGAAGGAGTGTCTTCAATTTTTTTCCTTTTAGAATGATGTGGGCCTGAGGTTTAGTATAGATAGCTTTTCAATGTTGAGATATATTCCTATTATCCCTAGTCTTTGTAGTGCTTCGAACATGCAGGGGTGCTATATTTTGTCAAATGCTTTTTCTGCACATATTGAGATGATCACATGATTCTTACCGTTTTTGGTATTTTGGGATTGGATAACTTCACTTAGCATAATACTTTCCAATTCCTTTGTGCCTTCCTCTAATGCGATGTGATGAATTACATTTACTCATTTCTATATGTTGAATCAAACTTGCATCCCTGGAATGAACCCCACTTGATCGTGGTGCACGATCTTTTTGATATGTTTTTATATCCAATTTGCCATAATTTTCTTGATAATTTTTGCATATATGTTCATTAGAGTTATTGGTCTGATGTTTTCTTTCTTCGATGTGTCTTTGCCTGGCTTTGGAATCAGAGTGATATTGTCCTCATAGAATGAGTTTGGCATTGTTCCCTCTTTTTCTATTTCTTGAAATAATTTTAAAAGTATTGGTATTAGTTTATCTTTAAAGGTCTTATAGAACTTGGCTGTGTATCCATCCAGTCCTGGGTCTTTCTTGGTTAGTAGGCTTCTGATGATGTCTTCTGTTTCATTGCTTGAAAATTCTCTGTTTAAATTGTGTATATCATCCTGATTCAATTTGGGCAAATCATATTACTCTAGAAATTTCCAATGCCTTCATTGGAAATTTTATTGGATAAAAAGTTTTCAAAATAATTTGTAATTATCCTTTGTATTTCTGTAATGTCTGTTGTGATATTTTCTTTTTCATCATGTGTATTAGTAATTTGATTTTTCTCTCTCCTTCTCTACATTAGCATGCCTAAAGGTTTGCCAATTTTATTTATTTTTTTTAAACCAACTTTTTGTTTTTCTTAATTTTTTCAATTGATTCTTTTGTTTCAATTGCATTGATTTCAGCTCTGATTTTAATTATTTCCTATCTTCTACTGCTTTTGGTGTAGATTTGTCCTTCTTCATCTAGGGCTTTGAGATGTAATGTTAAGTAATTTATTTGTTGAATTTTTCTTCTTTTAAGGAATGAACTCCATGTAATGAACTTTCCTCTTAGTACCACCTTCATAGAGTCCCAGAAATTTTGAAACATAGTATCAGTGTTCTCACTTACCTCTAAAAATTTTTAATCTTCTGATTGATGTCTTCTGCAACCCATTTTTCATTCAGTAGCATATTATCATATTATTTAGTCTCCAAGTATTGAAGTAATTTTTATTTTTTTAATTTTATCATTGATTTCTAATTTCATTTCATTATGATCTGATAGAATTCCAGGTAGTATCTCTACTTTTTTGTATTTGCTTAGAGTTGCTTTGTGAAATAGTATATGGTATATTTGAGAGAAGGACCCATGTGCTGCTGAGATGAAAGTATATTCTCTCATTGAAGGATGAAATATTTTATATATGTCAGTTAAGTCTAAGTTATTGATTATATTATTGCATTCTATTATAGTTTCTTTGTTCAGCTTTTGTTTGGTAGATCTCTCCAGTGGTGAAAGGGTTGTGTTAAAGTCACCCAAAATTATTGCATTGTCGCCAATTTGAGAAGAATCCGTTTAATGACCTTAGTTGCTCCATTGTTTGGGACATACATATTTATAACTGTTATGTATTGTTGGTGTGTGGCTTCCTTAACAGTGTGAAATGTCCTTCTTTATCCCTTTGGTTAACTTTAGCTTAAAATCTATTTTGTTTAATACAAGGATGAAAACCTCTGCTTGCTTCCACAGTCCATGTGAATGGTATGATTTTTCCCAACCCTTCACCCTTCACCTTCAGTCTGAGATGTCTTTTCCAATGAGATGAGTCTCTTGGAGGCAGCATATTGTTGGGTCTTTTTTTTTTTTAAATCCCATCTGCCAGCCTATGTCTTTTGATCAGCGAGTTTAGGCCATTAATATTCAGGTTATTATTGAGACAGAATTTGTATTCCCAGACATTTTTGTTTATTTTGTGTATTTAACTTGACTTGGTTTCTCCTTTGATTAATTTTTCCTTTAGTGTAATACTGCCTTCTGTTTATTTTTATTGTTGTTTTTCATTTCCTCTTCATGGAACATTTTGCTGAGGTTATTCTGAAGTTCAGGCTTTCTAGTTATAAATTTTAACTTTTGTTTATCATGGAAATCTTTTATTTCATCATCAAATCTAAAGCTTAATTTTGCTGAGTATAAGATTCTGGGTTGGCATCCATTTTCTTTCAGAGCTTGGTATATGTTGTTCCAGGATATCCTGCCTTTGAGGGTCGGGGGTTAAAAAATACACTGATATACAAATTTGTCTCCCCCAATATGTGATATGATTTCTCTTTTGCCACCTTTAAGATGCTATCCTTATTCTGATGCTAGACATTTTCATTATAATCTGCCTTGGTGTAGATCTGTTGTAATTTTGTACATTTTGTGTCCTAGAGACCTCTTGTATTTGATTTTCCAATTCATTCTTCATGTTTGGGAAATATTCTGATATTATCTCATTGAAGAGATTGTGCATTCCCTTGCTTTGAAACTCTGTGCCTTCCTCTATCCCAATATCTCTTAGATTTGGTCTTTTGATGCTGTCCCATAATTCTTTAATGTTCTGATCATGGTTTCTTACCATCTTCACTGTGTGGTCAACTTTATTTTCCAGATCATATACTTTGTCTTTATTATCTGATGTTCTTTCTTCCAAGTGATCTAGTCTGTTGGTGATGCTGTCTATTGAAATTTTATTTGATTTATTGTTTCCTTCATTTCAAGGGTTTCTGATTCTTTATTTTCAAAATCTCTATCTCTTTTTTGGAGTAATCTTTTCTCTCTTATGTCTTTATTTGTGTCAACAATAGTTGCCTGTATTTGCTGTCTTATCTCTTTTTTGAATGATTAATTTTTACCTGTAGTTGCTCTTAAATGTCATTTGCTAATTCAGAGATAATTTTAATTATAAACATTCTGAACTCCTTCTCTGACATTTCATCAACTGTGCTGTCCATGGATTCTGTTATTGTAGTATCTTGGTTTCTTTGGGGAAATTTCCTCCCTTGTTTTTTTCATGTTGTCTATGTGTCTTCCTTTTTCGCAGTACAGATCTGAGGTATTACAGTCTCTACCCTATATTCTTTTAGTGTCATGCAGATTATCTGTACCTCACCTTGGTGTTGGGCTTCCAGATCCTGTAGGTGTCCTTCAATGGATGCTACTGCAATTAAAGGTGGTGGCAGCAATAGCAAAGATAACTTGAGATAGCAGCAGAAGTGCCCCAAGATGGATTAAACGTCTTTCAGAGGTGGGGCTGAAGGGGTGGCATTATACTGGCTTTGGGATGCCTGCTCCTAGATTCAGCTGCTTCTAGGCCTTGTCTATAATTTAAAGATAGAAGCTACTGTGTGGGGAAGGCTATGGTGATGGCTGCAGTGACCCAAGATGGAAGGGAGTTAGGCCTGGGCTCCCAGATGGAGGGAGTGGACCTGGGCTTACCCTGGGCCTGGGCTCCTGGAAGTCAGAGAAGGCAGTCCTGGGCTGGGGTCTGAGCTCCTGCGGATATCTGTAGGCAGGTTGGACCCTGGCCTACTCTGGGCCTGGGCTCCCATGCAGGTCGGTGGAGGCAGACCTAAGACAGTCTTCTTAATGGTGGTATTGTCTCATCCTAGGGCCTCATCTGCTTGTCCAAGATTGATTTCATGGAAAAATGTACATATTGAGGACTTGGGCATGTTATGTATTTTCAAGAATCTAGAAAAAAAATTCATTTTCACTTGACAAATGTTTTCCTTCATCATATCAGTGTCTCTCATTGCATCAATAACCCATCACTATGACACAAATTCTAAAACAAGACTGCTTTTTTTTTGTAAATTTTTGATAACCTATCAGAGACCTATTTATTATCTGTGTTTGTTAGTTTTTCATCACTATTACCAAATATAACTCAAGAAAACTTAGAGAAAAAAAAAGTTTTATTCAGGCGCATGGTTTCAGAGAATTTTCTCCATGGATACTTAGTTCATTGTTCTGGGCCCAAAATGAGGCAGAACATCATGGTGGAAGGGTGGGGTGGAAGAAAGCTACTTTGCTCATGTCAGATCAAAATCAAAGAGAGAGAGAGACAAAAAGACAGAGAAGAGTCAGCGGCAAAGTATAATCAAGTCCATACCCCAATGATCTACTTCCTTTAGCTATACCTCACCAGCTCACATTTACAAACCAGAACTTCACATTATTAATCCACCACATTAACTGACCCACAGTTGAGGTCACAGCTCTTATAATAATTTATTGATTTCACCTGTGAATATTCCTGCATTACCTAACACATGAGCTTTTTAGGGCACATCTCACATTCAAATCATGAGAACGTTCATAATTTATCTGTAATCAGCATGTGTAAGTTTCTGTAGTAGAGATTGATGGTCAAAGTACCTGTAATATGTAATACTTTTATGTGTGATAACCACTGCCATGGGCTTTAGGTACTCTGATGAGACCTATATATCTTAGATTTTAATAAGAAAAATAATGCAGAATTTCTCAAAAAATATTGGGGCTCTGAATTAGAATTATTCTTCAAATGTTATTCAGGACTCAAAAAAAAGAAAGGAATATATTTCCATGGAAAAACATTGTTTCAAGGAAAAAATAAATTATCATTTTTGTTCATGTATATATATGTGTATATATATATACATATATATATATGTATATACATACATATGGGCATATATATGCTCATATGTATATAGTAAATACACATATGTGTGTGTGTATATGTGTGTGTGTATATATATATATAAAGGTGTTTAGGCTGCAATATTTTTCCCATGTGAGATTATTACTTTTCCATGTGAGATTATTACTTTTCCATGTGAGATTATTACTTTTCCCATGTGAGATTATTGCTTTTCAAAAATTTTGAAAATATATTTACACATATTTTCACCCTATATTACTACTTAATAATATATCTTGTACATGTTTTTCCCATATCATCACACTTTTTTTTTACAATATCTCTTTGAATTATTATCTGGTTGGTATTTGTTGAGTATAATATTTAACTATTTGGGGATTTAGATTGTTAAAACATTTTCCCTGCAATTCAGATACATTTTCCTCTCACGAAATATTAATTCCAGTCCTAGTAATTGCCAGTATAAAGAATACATAATGACTCTTTCATCAGCAAAGGATACCTGTGCTCATATTTGTAATTTGTGGTCACTTTGAACTGAGTGAATATGAGGTGGCTTGCTATGAAGCATGCTTTTAGCTACCTCACTTTTTAAAAAACTTTCTACAACCTACTTTGCCTTCCTGAAAATCCCTCTGTTAATATTTAACTACATTTTCTTGTAAAAACTCAAATTGACTATGAGAAAAGTGTTAAGTTCTTAACTGGTTCCACATAAATAATAAGATCTGGGGAAAATCTAGCTGGGAGAAAGGGATGTGTATAGTGAGCATAGTGAGTCTGAGGGATACAGTAGCCAGACGTTGGTTCCCTGATAGGGAAGTGTGCATTCAGTGGGAGACAGTCTTAATAATAGCAGCCCAAGTAGAACGAGGACCTCAGAAACCTTTAAATGGTATCGTTTCCCTACATATGAAGCCCAAATGCCACGTGGGCTCTGGAATTCAGGTTTGTCATCTCACATTGACTTTTTCATTGTGAAACTGACACTTTGCTTTTGAACAAACAGAGTTGCAGGAAATATATTTTAAAAAACAGTTATATTACACTTTCATCATTGCCAAGCAATATTAGAAAAGAGGATGCTCTCCCTTTTGAGAAAAAAAAGCTATCACAGACACTTAACAAGATTTATCTTTGCATAGAATAATGAAATCTGCTTTTTGGATTGGGAAATGTAATAACTCATCCAAATCCTGGCACTGGAGATGTTCCCCTGTTGAATCCCCTTCTGTTTCAGGCTGAAAAAGTAAAAGAATTGGAAAAGGGTTGAAATATTTAATATATGTAAAGTTGTAAAGATAATATATTTTTAATAAGCCTCTGTCTGCCCTGTCACTTTTTCCAATGATGGAACTATATCGCTTTCATTTCAAAACAGCAATGAAATGGAGAACTGATTGTGTTCAATTTATCATACATGTATTTTTTATTTTGCCAAGTACTCTTTTATAGATAGTCAATCCAAAAAGCATGAAAATGATTTTAAGCAATAAAAAGAGAAGAAAAATATAATTGAGCCATTGAACCAGGTTCTAAAATCAAACTCATATTCAAAATAATTGTAACTAAGCAGTACTGACCTTCTACTTCAACTATCTCTCTCAAAAATCTAGGTTTTAAAACTCTAAATTATTTGATAGGCAAGACAAAGTCCTTGAGAAAAGTTCAGATCCTTATAGCTGATTTATTTTGCTATATCAAATAATCATTAAAAGTCCAAATAATTGAATTTCTTATTACTTATTCATGACTTGTTCATATTCTTTATCAGAGGATTTGGGTAATCTAACATGAAGCAGAAAATATTAGTTAAAGGAAAAGATCAGAGAAATGTTGATGAAACAGAATATCAAATCTGCTTTGAAATTGGGGTTAGAACTCTAATTTACAATAATATTCAGTCTGCAGATATATTCATAGCATTTTCAAACTGAATCAAAATTTAACTCTGATATTTGGGAGGCCAAAGAGAAACATAGAAACAGTGAGTTACATGATTCATAAGTTCTAAAAGAAAATCCATAACAAATTTTTAGAGGAATAGATATTTTCTTGGCACATATGTAGTTATTTGATATTAAGATTACTTTTTTTCTTTTTTCATCTTTTTTTGTAGTGGATATTGAATGAAGCAATAAGTAATACTCTTGTGACTGCATAAAGATTTGGAATGAAATATTTTATAGAGTCCCCCAACATTCAATTCACACTATAGGAAACTTTCACAGTACATGTCAGGGAGAATCATTTACTGAGAGGCCAAATTGTCCTGGCAGAGAGAATTTTGGTTCTTCAGGTTGATTCAATAACATCTCGATAATACTAAGAGGCATCAATACTCTTTGAACAATGTCCGTGGGCTTTACTCTGGGTAGAGAGAGAATCTTCAAGATTTGATAAGAGCTATCATTGTGTTCTAAGAAAACCCAAGGTCTGTTACTGACTGATCAAATCCCACTGTTATTATGAAGTATAGTTCTGTTTGGGGCCTAGAGTTATTAAACATTGATTGAATGACCCAGGCTAAGCTATAATCACAGAAAGAGATTGCATACAAAAATATTTAAATGCTGGCAAGTGCTAAAAGAGCACTTTACTGATTCCTGGTAGATGAATAGTGATTGTTCTTAACATGAAACAAGCAGTGATTATAAATAGTAGTTGGTAGAATGAGAGAAAGCTATGTCTGTTTGGATATGTACCATTTAGAAAGATACAGTTAAAGTTTAAGCACATATTTTACCTTGGATGAGATTATCAAAGTTAGACATATTTATAACATATTTTATGTCCTATGTATCACTATTTTTTTCACTTGTTGATGCTGTCTACCAAATTATTTGGTAATTTTTCCAAGGACTGGACTTTTGTCTTGCTTTGTACATCTCGAAACCCTTAACACATTAGATGCTTAATATTATTAAAGGGAGAGCAAGTTGACTTCTTGATCTGAGCTGAAATGTATTTTCACATTTTTAAGTCTTTTTTATATTTGGTGATACATTAAGAAATTGCCTTAGTCCTAGTCATGTGAGGCATTTTATGTGAAATTCAGCCATATGGAACACTAAAAAGAAAATTCGTCCCCCCTGCTCTTAAAGAATGAGTTTGCATTTAACTTCTGTTCTATAGACAGAAATTCAGTTTTATGAACCAGTTAAAGAAAAAAGTGCATGGTATGCTTTTGCAGCACTTAGATATTGAAATATGATTATTTTCTTTTCCCAAGGCTAAGCAGAGGAAGCACAGTAATATGACTTTTTTAATGTGAGCGAAACTCTCATTTGAAACGTTTCCACTACATAACTCCACTTGGTTGGCTTGATGGCTCAAGTAGAGATAGGCTGTAGGTTAAAATGTGAACAGAAGACTTTTAAATATGTGAATAACACTGAAGTTGAGCCAGAATATCCCAGAAGCAACTGGTTAGTCCTGAAATGCCTCTACTATGATAAGCTCCAGTAGTACTGGGCATCCGAGGAAACCAAGGATCCCAGTTCACATCCATGTAAAATTGCTGTCATTGAGAAGGTTAAAGGGTACGTGGGACACACAGTGACCAATGTCTATAATTCCTACAAAAGTAGAAACAGTTGGTCACATCTTGCCCTAGGGTTTTATTGTATTTTATTTTAGTTGTAGCTGGACACAATACTTTTATTTTATTTATTTTTAAGTTGTGCTGAGGATGGAACCCAGGGCTTCGCACGTGCAAGAGGAGTGCTCTACTGCTGAGCCACAACCCCAGCCCTTGCCTTAGGGTTTTTAATGAATGTGCTTCATTCTTCACTAAACTTATAAGTAAGAAATACCTCTTCCAATAAGTCACATAAATATATCTGTCAATATATTTTTCTAATTTTCTTTTGTAGTAAATTCAATAAATTCATTGTGTTTCTACTATGTTCAATGCATTATGCTATACTATATGCTGAAGTGTAACTGATCAGTAAATTACAACTGTGCTAGTTGGTTAATCAGGCATTAGGTAATATACATTCATTGGGAATTATATTATATAGGCCTTGGGGAAGGTATTATTGTTAAAAACACAAGTGTGCTCTCTCTGTCCTCATTGTGTACCCAGGGGAATACAGTATGGTGGATAATTAAGATACATGTGGCAAACACCATTCTAACAAGCTTCAAAGAGTGAAGAGCAGTATTTATTTGAGAAACATCAAATATTGTACTTGCCTAAGTATCTAATATATGAATATGAATATACTTACATAAAATAATATTTTTATTAGTATGAATAATATTTCTTAAGTTTTGGAAAGTTTCCTTTTCTAAACCTTTCTCCCCAATATATTTTCCACAAATTAGAACTATTTGTGCCAAGTTTCCTTTACAAAAATTATTTGTATTTGACTATGGGGCCTCATTTCTCCTGGGAGTTATACTCCTATTTTGTTTTGTTTTTCTTATTGTTCTTTTTAAAATATACATGACAGTAGTGTATTTTGACATATTATACATACATGGAATATAACTCATTTTAATTAGGATTCCATTCTTGTGGTTGTAAATGATGTTGAGTTTCACTGGTTGTGTATTCACATATGAATATAGAAAAGTTATGATTGAGTCATCAGAGTTGAGTACACATGTGTCCTAGACAGTAGAATGAACTGTACTCTCCAGGACACATGTGTACTCAATTCTGATGACTCAATCTCCATAGGAAAACCGTTTTCCTATGTGATATCTTCAAACTATGGATTCAGAGCAGGACAAATAGTTCAATATATGCCAAATTCAGCATGCTCCTCAGAAATATTTTATCAGGAAGTGGGATAGTCAATTGTTTTCTGATGATGGGTACCTTGGGGTTAAAGAGCTCTATTCCTTCTAGTAGCAAGACCAGGTTTGTTGAGGAGTGGGTGCATAGAATGAGAAGGTACACCTGACAGCATACAGAAGCAAAGATAGAGCCTGGAAAAGGAGCTCCAGGAAAATCATAGGCCTGAACCAGCTTATTCCCAGGGGGAACGTTGAATTCTCTCTTTTTTCAAGGTTTAATTATTGAAAACTATTGGAATTATTATATTACTTAATAATTCCATAATAATAATGAAATTATCTGATAATAAAATAATTTAATAATTTAAACATAGAAAGCAACAAATGGTGCTTAACAACCAAACTAGTGCAATTGGATTCCTTTCACTTGTAACCAAAAAATTACAGATAATATTCCCCCAAAATGTCTTATTTTCTTCTTTCTTCCCTTGTAACATAATCATCAGGGTAAAACACTCAATAGAAAACATAAACTGGAAATTATTGTTTATGTTGCTGCGGTTACTAGTATCAATAAGATTTCAATATTTCATTAAAATTATTCTTAGAAAATAATCTGCATAACATTTGGTAATTTATCTCTTAATCTCTCGGTTTTTTACAAATGAAAATAATTTTGCATCTTCATTGATAAATGGAGTTTTCTTCTTTATTGTCACCCCAGATGGAACTTTCAGTTTATTATCAAGGAATGAGAGATTGACATATAAACACCTTCTTATAGAAAGAGAGGTAGAGAATTAATGGGTGAAAGTCATGCTTCTTTTCATACATACATCTGTCAACCTGCAATAAGATCACTGCTTTAAAAATGTAATGCATGCCTAAAATCTTAAATAGACATATACTCTGCAATGAAATGCTTGAGTTCTTCAACACACTGCTCACCTATTTCAGGCAAATTCTGTCTCACTGCAAACTGCATTAGGTTTTCTATGGCAGGATCTTTTTCAATCAGCATTTTCACCACCATCCCAAACATTTCACATTCTTGTCGGTTAACCTGTTCAATCTCTTTGATTTTTGATATTATTGTTTGAGACCAACTGGTAACTTGTCTTCAAATAATTCTTTGTCCTCTGTTGTATTTGACTCAGATGCTTATGGCTGGTCAATGAATAATGGTGGTATGGACCCTGCATCAAGCTCAAAAAATTTAGGCAAATTACTTTTATCTGAATTCTCAAGCTTTGCAGCAGCCTCAGCTAGTTCCTTTTCAGTTAGACAACTGGGTTTGTGTAACACCTTTCATGATGGAACTGCTGATTAACTTGAGGGTGAAGTGTCTCTTGATGTTTTCAAAGACTGTGCAGGTCTTTCTTTACTTCTTTCTGGCTTTCCTTCATGCTGCCATTTGTAGGAGGCACCAACACACAAGGGCTCTCTATGTTGAGATTGATGGGAAGAAGATGTTCTGCTTTGTTCTGGAGAGTGGCTTCTAGCACTGACACTAGAGCCAGATCTCCTATGTGGAGAGTCCTTTTGACCTACAGGGGCTTCTCTGAAGAAAGGAGCATCCCTTTTATGAAGAGATGGATCTCTCACATAATGAGTAGAAATTTTCTCTTCTGAAGGCATCTCTTATGTCCCTGTACTCAGACTGTCAGTTTGCATAATAATTATCTCTTATCCATCTACAACCAGATCCATCTCTTCTGTGCGGTGGACCATTTCTTCGATCATGAGAAAAATGGTGGCCTTCATCATAGTCTTGGTAACCAACATGACGGCAATATCTGCTGTAGCTTCCTTCACTAGGTCTGTCTAGCAGTGGTGACTTTTGGCACAATAGTAACTATGGTAGCCATAACTGGGGACTCTAGGAGGTACTTCTTATCTTGGAAGTCTTTCATAGTTATATCGTTCCTCAGACCACATTTTATCTTTTATTTAAGTCACTTTGTTCTAAAATCCATTGTGTCACTCCACCCTTAGTTGCAAGGGCAGAACTGTTGCATGACTCAAATGCAGCTGGAGACTCCAGGAGCCTCCTTGGAAACCACCCTCCAGCTCCCTCAGGCATAGCAGGCAGCTCATGTGTCTCATCACCTTTAGCAAAAGCAAAATACCTATTCTGCTTAGCTTCATTCTTTTTGAATATGCTATTGTTCTGGCAGTAGCTCATATATTAGTGATAAATGATAAGTGGGGGAGACTTTAAGAAATGTTTCTCCTTAAGGTATACAGCTTACACTGTCCACTGTGGGCTTGTTTCTTCTTTATTTCATTCTGGTTTCTGTATTTATTGTAAAATGTCTTCTGAAGGACAGTGGGTAGATAACTCTTTCCCAGACTTCTTTTTATATTTGTAAGCTAATGATCAGTCAAGGATGCTAAAGGAAAATAGAGAAACAAATAAAGAACTGGCCTCCAAAGTGACCTCTCTGAACCAAATAGATGTCCTGTGATAATAGACCATTAACTGTATTCATTTTCCAACTTAATGTTCCAAATCCTAGATATGACCCATCCACAATTTTAGGGGGATTAAAGTTCTGAAAAATAAAAGCCTTGATATTAACCTAAAAATAAAGTTTGCTAATTTTGTAGTCAACACAATTTTAATACATGTAACACACATTGCATAAAAATGATTATGGTCATATGTTGAAGCAAATTTTTATTCTTGAAAAAAACCTAGCTGGTCATGTTGTATGATAATTATAACATGCTGTTAAATTATTTTTGCTGGTATTTCTGGAGGATTTTTGCATTCATATACACCAGTGTTATTGACTTACAGTTTTCCTTTAGTGTCTCTGTCTGGTTTAGTTTTAGAGCAATGCTAGTCTCATATAGAAAGTTTGGAAAGATTCCATCCTCCTCAATAATTTAGAAGACTTTGAGGATTGGTGCTGATTCATTTTTAAGTGTTTGGAAGAGTTCACTAGTAAAGGTGTTAAAGTTTAGATCTCAAATGTCCCTTGAAATCCCATATATTAAAGGCTTGTTCTCAGGCTGTGGCTCTACTAAGAGGTAACCTTTAGGAGGTGGGACTCAGTTGGGAAGTTGGGTGGCTGGGAACATACCCTTAGAAAGGATGTTAGCATTGTATCTAAGTGTTTTATCTTTGCCTCCTGGTTGACATGAGGTGAAAGGTGAGCAGCTTCCTCTGCCACACACTTCCTACAATGATGTACTGAGCAACCATAGACACAAGTCAACATAGCAAAGTGATCGTGATCTTGGACTAAAACAAGAGTTAAAGTAAACCTTTTCTTCTTATTAGTTGATCATCTCAGATATTTTATCATGGTAATAGAAAGTTAACACAGAAGTTATATGAACTTGAAATTTTCTTTGTTGAGAAATTTTTGATTACTCATTTAATCTTCTTACTAGTTTTTGGTCTGTATTTGGGCTTACTACTTATTCATGATCCATGCTTGGTAGGTTGTATATTTTTAGGAATTTATCCACTTCTTCAAGATCATCTGATTTGGGTTCATTTATTCATAGTAGTCTTTATGAATGTTTTTTATGTCTTTAGCATCAATTTAAATGTCTCATAGTTAATCAAATTTATTATTTATTTAATTTTTAGTTTTGCTAGTTTTTTGTTTCCATTTTTCTTTTTTTCTAAAAAAATTATTTTGTTATTGTTGTTTTCTTATTCTTTATTGTAATTATTTCTGCTATGGTGTTTGGCATTCTTGTCCTTGTATTTATTTGGGCTTTATTTAATTTTATTTTTTAATTTCCTGAGGTAAAAAATTAGGGTTTTTTACATCTTTAATCTTCCTTTTTTTTTGAAGTAGGCTTTATATATGTACAATGACAGGAGTATGTCTTTTATATTTAGTAATCATATTAAATATAAATGGATTATAAACACCAATTGAAGAAAAATGATTCATAAAACTGGATTTAAGAGATCATGTTCTAACTCTATTTTTCTTATAAGAGATTAATTTTAAATTCAGACACTAATAGGTTTAAAATGAAAAAAGGGAATAATATAACATTCAAATAGTAGCCACAAAAATTATTATGGAAATACTAGCATCAGACAAAGCATATTATTGGTTTTTTAAAAAATAAGTATTTTATTGATAAAAGAGTGAATTTATCAAAAAGATAAAATAATTATATATTTATGTATGGCCTACTTTAGGTCACCAAGATACATAATGAAACATTAACATGATTGAAGGAAGAAAAATTATCCAATAATAGAGAATAATAAAGTAGCCAGAAAGAAATGATTTAAGAAAACAGAACACTTGTACAATACTAAAAATGAAGTAGACCTATTGAACTAAACAGCAGAACATAATTCCATATCCATTGTTCATGGAACACTTATTAGATTATTCATAAATATACACAATATAGATTATTCATAAATCAATTCTTGGACTATGGGTCTTGCTCATTGCAGCATGCAAAGATTTTCCCCAACCACAACAAAGTAAAGCTAGAAATTAATAACAATCAAAAGCAGAATATTTGCAAATATAATGAAATTCATATGCTTTTTTTAAAAAAATAACTAAAAACATGGACACAATATCTTTTTTTTGTTTATTTATTTTTACATTGTGAAAGGATTAAACTAAGTGCCATACATATGTGAGGCAAGTTCTCTGCCACTGAGCCACATCCCCAGCCCCAATCAGACATTTTTAAGTTGCCAGTGGGTAGAGAAAAAAATCAAAAATTATTTTGGGATCAAATTTAAGTAAAATTGCAATAGTCCAAAACAGTGATAACAATATTGAACTCAGGAGGCTGAGGAAGAAAGATCAAACGTTCAAATTCAGCCTTAGCAACTTATGGAGGCCCTCAGAAAGTTGGGAAGATCCTGTCTCAAAATAAAACTTAAAACATGACTGAGATGTGACTCAGAGGTTAAGTACCTCTATGTTAAATACCTGGTAAAAACAACAACATTGTGCCTATTAGAAGAAAAAGTAGGCCCCAATCTCCATCATGTCAGATTAGGCCCTAACTTCCTTAAAAAGACTCCTATACCACAAGAATTAAAATCAACAATTAGTAAATGGGATGGATTCAATCTAAAAAGCTTCTTAGCAAAAGAAACAATCAGTGAGGTAAACAGAGAGTCTACAGAATGGGAGCACATTTTTATCCATTCAAGTTGAGCACTAATATAGATATATAAAGAACTGAAAAAGCTAAGCACCAAAAAAACAAACAAACAAACAAATAACCCGATCAATAAATGGGCAAAGGAACAGAAGAGACACTTCTAAATCAACAAATATATGAAAAAATGTTCAATATCTCGAGCAATTATAGAAATTCAAATCAAAACAACTCTAAGATTTCATCTCATTCCAGTCAGAATGGCAGTTATCAAGAATATAGACAACAATAAGTGTTGGTAGGATGTGGGAAAAAAGTCACACTCATACATTGCTGGTGGGACTGCAAATTGGTGCAGCCAATATGGAAAGCAGTATGGAGCCAACCTAGATGCCTTCAGTTGATGAATGGATAAAGAAAATATGGTATATATACACAATGGAATATTATTCAGCATTAAAAGAGAATAAAATCAAGGAATTTGCAGGTAAATGCTAAGTAAAGTTAGTCAATCCCCCAAAAAACAAATGCCGATTATTTTCTATTTTATAAGCGTGCTTATTAATAATGGGATTTGGGCAGAGAACATGGGAAGATTAGACAAACTGTAAGAGCAAAGAGGAAGGAGGGGAAGGGAGGGGTCAGGGGGATAGTGGAATGAAATGGACATCATTACCCTAAGTACATGTATAAAGACACAAATGGTGTGACTCTACTTTGTGTACAACCAGAGATATAAAAATATGTGCTCTATATGTAAATATAAATTGTAATACATTCTGCTGTCATATATAAAAATTAGAATAAAAACTATTTTAAAAAATGGATAAAATAGGATATATATTTTAAAAAATGAAAAATAGAGAGATTGATAGTTCCCAATTTCAAGACTTCTTCTACGCTATTTGAACTAGTTATCAAATCTGTAGTATTGGCACCAGAACAGTCATATGGACTGATAAAATAGAACCAAAAAAAATTAAAAAAAACTATGGCCAAATCATTTTTATAATACTGAGAAGAAAAGTTCCCCATTTGATCAGGAAAAAAAGTTTATTTTTTAATGGTGCTAGAACAACTGGCTTTTCACATAAACAGAATAATTCTCTCCTGTTCCACGGGTCTATGTGTATGCATTTATGCCATACCATGCAGCTTTGTTTGTTTGTTTGTTTGTTTTCTTACTATAACTTTATGGTATAATTTGAAATCAGGTACCATGATGCTTCCAGCTTTGCTTTTTTAATCTTAAAGTGGCTTTGGATATTCTAGGTTCTTTGTCTTCCAAATGAATTTCAGGACTGTTTTTGCTAGTTCTGTGGAGCATGTCATTGTTATTTTGATGGGTATTGCATTGAATCTTCATATTGTTTCTGACACTATGGCCATTTTAACAATATTAATTCTGCCTACCATGAGCATGGAAGGTCTTTCCATATTCTGAGGTCTTCTTCAATTTCTTTCTTCAAAGTTCTACACTTTTCATGATAGAGGTTTTTCACCTCCTTGGTTCAAATTATTTCTAGGCTTTTTTTTAAAGAGGATATTGTGAATGAAATTATTTTTCTGATTTCTTTCTCAGCAGATTCTTGGTTGGTATAGGAGAAAACTATTGATATTTGCATGTTAATTTTGTAACCTGCTACATCTGTCCCTTGACAAATGTTCCAAAAGCGTATATTGAAGAACAGACAGTCTTTTTAACAAATGGTGCTAAGAAAACTGTTTACCCATATATACAAGAATGAAACTAGACTCTTGTCTCTCATCTTGCACAAAAGTCAACTGAAAATGGATCAAAAAAGTCAGAAGTTACATCAGAAACAATGCAACTGCTTGAAAGAAAACATAGGCTCAACACTGCAACATATAGGCACAGATAATGGCTTTCTCAATAGGCTCCCCAAAGCTCAGGAAATATTGCCAAGAGTTAAGAAGTGGGAGGATTCAAGATATGGTTTAAGGGAAGTCTGCATTCATGTTTGTTTTGTGGCTCAAGATTTGAGCAGCAGAAGCACTGCTTCTCAGTGAGGTGGGGGAAAGGGTGATTCCAGTAAAATTCAATATTGGACAGTTAGAGTGTCTTAGAGATTCAGAAATGTAGGCATATCAAACAAAGAAGAAAGAGTACATTAGAAATGAGCAGGTTGCTTCAACAACAGCTGTAGTAGTGTTGGTTCACCACGGAGGAAGTAGAATACAGAAAGAAACACAAATTTAACACAGAAAAAAATCTCTGACATCAGAAAAGCAGCCTGATTTTAGCTGATACAGAGGCTGCACTGTGCACTGGTGCTTGGAAAGTGTTCTCTGTTTTCTAATTGGCCCTGGAGAGCTGAGATGGGAGTCAGCTTGAGGTATCCACACTCCAGCTGATTTTATGGGAGCCAAGAGATCACTGCCATATCATCCTGGCAAACACATGCCATGTGGCCTAGAGTAGACCTAGCAGAACCTGAGTGAAAAAGACACAAAGACAATTGTACCCAGTGTGATTCAAGCCAGAAAAGCGAAAGGAAATCCAACTGCCTTCTTCTTAGAGTCTGGCATATCTCATGTAAAGTGGGTTGGAAAACTGAACAGGCAGCTGTGAACAACTCAAGGAATAATTCTGGGAAGGCTGTGTTCTTGGGCAGCAGGAAATGTATGGAAATGGGACCATCATGTTGAGTAAAAAAAAAAAAAAAAAACAAACCAGAAAGTCAAGGTTCCTATGATTTCTTTCAAATATAGAATCTATAGAGAAAAAAAAAAATAAATGTGGAGATGGTCTCATGAAAATCAAAGGGAGATCAGTAGAGGAAAGGGTCCAAGGGTTAGGAGGTGGAGAGGGAGGGGAAAGTACTGAGAAGTGGTATTGGCCAAATTATATTTTTATATTGTGTTAGGGTCCGTAAACAAGTCAAGATGGCACCTGGCATTTTGCAAGAGGGAGTGGTTTGTGAAGTAACACCAGCGAGCCATTAAGATGATAGAGATTCCTTAATGACTGACAGCTGTGTCTAGATTATGTCAATTAAGTTAAGCTGTGTGTAATCATTAAGACGATGATTCCTTATTGGTTGACTGCTATATCTAGTTTGTTAATTAAGTTAAGCTGTGTATTCAGTTATGTGTATATACCCCTCCTGTCCTACAATAAACAGCTTCCACTCCTGCTGTATCAATCTACACAAGTTGCTGGTTACCCCCCCCCCCCCGTTATTTTGCTGCAGCCGGACTGTGGCAATATTGTGTGCATGTATGAATACGTAACAACAAATCCATTCATATGTATGACTAGAATGCACCAATAAAATATGGAAAAAAAATAAAAGAAAAAGAGTAAACGCAGACCCCTGCTATGTAAATATTAATTCAAGCTGTATCAACATCTTACATTAAGGGCTAACATTAAAAATCTTAGAAGAAAAGAGAAGCAAATATTCATGACCTCAGATTTGACAATGGATAGAGTTGACATTAAATACATGAACAAGGATAAAATAGACTAATTAAAATTCGTAAAATATTAAAACTTTTCAATAAATAACTATCAAAAAGTGAAAATATAACCCCGAGAATAGGAGAAAATATTAAAAATTTGTATATTACTTTTGATAAGGGATTTTTGTTGTTGTTGTTGTTTCAGGAACTTAAACCCAGGGGTGCTCTATTACTGAGCTACATCCACAGCCCTTTCTATTTTTTATTTCAAAATAAGTTTTGCTAAGCTGCTTAGGGTCTCAGTTTTCCAGGCTGGCCCGAAACATATAATCCTCCTACCTCAGCCTCCTAAATCA
This sequence comes from Marmota monax, assembly GCF_021218885.2. NCBI lineage: Eukaryota > Metazoa > Chordata > Mammalia > Rodentia > Sciuridae > Marmota > Marmota monax. The sequence continues at coordinate 15,173,713 of NW_026693934.1, read as the reverse complement.
CTATGATTAAAGGCATGTATCACAGTATGTAGCTTTGTTTAAGGGTTGTCATATCCAGAATATATGATTAAATCTTATAATTTAACAATAAAAAGACAAACAGCTATAATATTTAAATAGGCAGAGTACTGAGTAGGCATTTATTTAAAGAACGAATGCAAATGGCTTAGTAACACAAAAACTTACATAGTTTTTTCATAGGAAATACAAAGGTCGAAATTAATAGGGCCATATACAAATATGGTTTTAATAAGGAAAATAGAAAATGTTTTTTATGAGAATTTAGAAGATCACTTGTATATTCCTGGTGAAAATAAAAGTAAAATGGAGCCACTGTGGAAAACATTTTGGTGGCTCCTCAGAGAGTTTATCATAGGATTCTTACATAGCCCAACATTTCCACTCCTAGTTATGACCCCAAGAGAAAGGAAAAGACACTCATACCAATACTTATACATAGGTATTTAAAACAGCATTGTTCATAATTGTCCCAAAGTGGAAACAACCTAAACAGCCATAAAAGGATGAATGAATAAATAGTTTAAGGAACATACATGCAGTGCCATTTATTCAGTCATTAGAAAGTACAAAGTAGTGATGCATGTTCAATGAACCTCAAAATGTTATGCTAAGTAAATGAAACCAGACACAAAGTTTTAAGATAAAAATATTGTGTGGATACATATCTTTGTTGTAATGATTATATTTAGATGATAAATGCAAAATAGGCAAATCCTATTACACATTACCCAAGCATAGTTGGAGGGGGGAATAGGTAGTTATTACTTACTGGGCAGGGGATGTTTTAAGAGGAAAGGAAAATACGGAGGGCTGATGATTGTAACAGATCGTGAATATAATAAATTATGAATATTACAGAACTATGTGATAATATCACTTAACTATACATAGTAACATAGGTAATTTTATACCCTGTGAATTTCACCTCACTACAAAAAATGGAAAATAACTAGGAAATGTGCATCTTCATTGTGGATTTTAAAGACATAAGTATGTATCATGAACATATCAATATATTAAAAATATATAACTCATAACTAATTGCTGTTTAAAGAAGGAAATTTTGGCTAACTTTTAAAACATCAGTATATTTCATAAGGTTAGTCAAAATAAAGAGAAAAAAAAATACTGCCAGCTCTTTCAACACATTCTGAAAACTTGATGCAGTTCAGCATTTATTCATGGAGAAAAAAAAACTCTCAGCCAATTAATATTAGAAAATCCTCAAAAAAATAAAGGGCATCTAGTAAAACTTCAACACTCAAATCATAACTAATGACAAAATTTTGCAATTTCTCTCTGATTAAAGAAATCTAAAAAAGAAGGATGTCTCCTCTTACCAGTTTTTACACTTTTATGGTAAGTTCTAGTCTATACAAATATATAAAAAATAACACAATAAAGACCAGTGTAAAATTTGTCCCCATTATTATTATTTTTGTATATAAAACATCCTAAATTATCTGGAAGTAAAGTAATGAATCAAATGAATGAAATTGGTAATCCACAGGATAAAAATTGATATACAAAATCAAAGATATTTATCTTTATTAGACATAAAGCAATTGAAAAATTAATATGAATAAGCATAACACTTGGAATAGAACCCATTATCAAAGAAAACTTTGGAACATTTTGACAAAATAGTGCAATCCTACAATACTGAGCATTGTACAACATCGCTAACACAATCAATGAGAAACTAAGTAAAAGGAAAGAAATAGCATGTTGGTGGATTAGATGACTAATATCTCTAAAATAATTCCAAGTGAATGCAAGTTAAAGCCAAGATGAGAAACCATGACACACCTATAAAAATAGATAAAAATTCTGCTTAGCATGGTGGTGCATGCCTGTAATCCTAGCATTTCAGGAGGGTCCAAATTTAGTGAGAGCTATCTCAATATAAAAAAAAATAGCATTGGCAATTTAGCAATACCCTGTATCAAAATAAAAATAAAAAAGGGGCTCAGGATGTAGTTTAGCAATAAAGCACCCATGGCTCCAATCACCAGTACCACAAAATAAATAAATAATAATAATAAAATAATAATAATAAAATAACAGAATAAATAAAATTCAAAATGTGTCAGCATAAAATGTTGATGAGGGTATAAAACAGTTGAAATTCTCATATATTACTTGTAGAGCTCTAAAATAGCACCACTACCATAGAAAATTATTTGCAAGGTTTTCTCAAAAATTAAAGAATTATCTGCCCTCAGACTTGTTGATTATGCTCAGGATTATAGTCATAGGAAATCACAAAAATACATCCACAAAACTCCCTGCATAAGAATGTTAATAACAACTTTATTGGAAATATTCAAAGTTGTTTGTTAATAACACAATGATCTCTATACTGGGTTAAATTTGAATAATGAACAATGAAATATTATTTCTAGAAAAATGAAAGCAGATGACTTATACATTCAAAATACAGAAGAACTTGAAAACATTATATTTAGTGAAAGAAGTCTGACCCCCAAAATACATAATGTTTAAGTGCATGAAGTTCTGAAACAAACAACATTGATCAATTATGACTTTTATCAGAATGGTAGTTATTTGAATAGCAGGTGCTTTGCTATGAAGATGAAAAAGGAACTTTTCTTGGGTTATAGAAATTTTCTGTTTTCAAGGGGATATGACTTGTCCACATTTGTCAAAATGATCAAATTCTAGGCAAAATTCTTTATGTTACTATCTGTAAAGCGTACTATAAAATACTTTCCTTTGTTAATTTTATTTACTTCTAAAATTTGTTCCAATTGTTATTATAATGCTTTGTTTTGACACCTCTGAATATTCTCCTCAGAGATAAAAGTGGAGATTGAGGGCAACAAGCTTGAGTTTCATCTAGGAGGATGATACTTGACTAATACATGAATCAAGCAAATTAAGGATGAATAGATTCAGATTAAAAGAATGTAAGATATATTAAACCACTTCAGACCAAAGTTTACATGATTACCCTTAACCAACCATGTCACACAGATTTCTAAAGAAAGGTTATGGATTTTGATTAACTGTTAATTTGTGTGTGTGTGTGTGTGTGTGTGAGAGAGAGAGAGAGAGAGAGAGAGAGAGAGAGAGAGAGAGAGAGAGAGAGATTCATAGTCAGAAGAATATGAGCATGTCTTCTATATTCTTCATCTCACTCAAGTTTTCTAACATCCACTTAGTCATTTAAATAAAAAACCTTGGAGTTCTTAAATTTTCTGTCTTCTTCATCTCTTACATCCAATCCCTAACTAGTTCTATTTTTTCCTTTAAAATATGCCTCTTTATTACTGTGACTATGTTCTTTGCTTAATATCTTGTCCCCCTTAACTTGGCTAAAGCCATACACAAATTCTGGCTTGACCTCATAGCTTGCACCCTTGTTCTTCTCAAGTTCATCCTTCACTGTCATAGTATTTGAAAAAAATTAATAACAATCTGATTATTCAAGCAATAATGCATAGGTTTAAGAGTGAAGGCTTTGATAATAAACAAAATTATGTCATTTTCAGGAAAATATATGTTAAGCAAAATGAACCAGACTCTGAAAGGTACAGGTCTTATGTTTTCAATCCCAGGTGTGGAAGCTGGAGGTAAAAAGGGATTTATGATAATAGAAGGGAAACTTGGAGGGCAGAAGAAGTGAGCCAGTGGCAGGAGGAGGGAAGGGACAAGGGATTAATTGATTAATATAGTATGTTCACTAAATTGCTTAATATAGTATGTTCACCTAAAAATATGTCACAATGAATCTCACTATTATGGGTGATTATTATGCACCAATAAAAGCTTAGAAAAAGAAAGGAGGCTTTGTAGCTTGCCATTCTACACTTGAATCTTAACCTCTGCTTACTAAGCTTGTTAATTATGGCATATTAAATAACCTCACTCTGTATTCAATGTTATTTAATGAGTTGCTACAATTAAAGTGCATACAGTGAGGGTACCATTTACTTATTAGTTCTCACTCTCTATTGTCAGAAATAACAAACCAAAATCATTTTAATACCTTAACATTTTATTTGGTACATATTTCACGTTTCAAAATGGTTTAATTGAATAAATGATTGTGAAAATCTAAGATTAAAAAAAGCAAGGCAAATGAACTCAAATGATAAAAAAAAACAATCATTTAAGAGTATTAAATACATGGTATAGAGTGATTCCTAAAATTATATTTCAATCAAAGACGTTACTGGAAGAAATATTAACTTATTGCACATTTAAATATTTTCAAGTTGAGTTTATAAAATGATGAATAGCAAATGTGTTGATGGTAGGGTTATGAGAACTGTGATTATTTTCCAATTGTCTGTAACAAGTCACTTTCTTATAAAGGCTGTGTTTCTAATCATTCTTACAATTAGGTAACAAAGGAGTTCTACAGCACACTGATGGAAAGTACAGGTTTTAGAGGCCAACAACAGAGGTGTGTTCTGGATGCTGTTCACTAGCTGTATGACCTTGGGCCAACTATCAGAAGACTCTGCCACAATTTATTCATTGAGAAGACAGGAATAATGATGATGTCTACATTTTGCTTAAAACCAAGACTTCACCTCACAGGGAAGTAGTCTTTACCTCAAAAATTCAAGTTTCCTATCATTTCAAAGATGACTTGCTGATTGGGCTTTGGCTTGGTTTCTGAAAAACTCGATTATTTTTCAGAGCTCCAACAAAGTTGTTTCAATTTCTCTGTGTGTTTTCTTTCTTCTTCCTTTTGCTATTTCACAGTTTTCTTTCTTTCTTTATTGTTAGTTTCTGTACTCAGAGCTTCTTATTTGGCCATTTTGCTTAAATCAATTCATAGCACTATTTTTAAAGCATAACACCATAAAAATTGAAGGATAAGGAAAAGAAATTAGAAAAGAGGAGAAAGATAAACAAAATAACAAACTGGAATAGCCAGAAGAATGACTTTTTAATTTTTTCCCCATGATTTTATTTAAACAAGAAAATCTTAAAAATTTTAAGAGTTATACTGTTGAGATCCAACTGTCAACAATGCAAATATGCTCTAAGAATGTCTGACATCTCAGCCCTTACCTCTTTGATGTGAAGTTCATTGGGATCCTTTTGCTGTTTTATTGAAATTGAGTGAGAAAAACTATAGCCAGAAGCTTGCTCTCTCTCCAAATTTTATTACATGAATACTAGGGCCTATTTGGAAAACATTAACTCAGAGTCATAAATTGACTCGACTTTGTCCCTTTAACAAAATAGTCAAATACTAAAAATCTCTTCTTAAAGAAAACTGTGATGATGAACGATTACTGAGAAATAATTTTTCCCTAAATAGGTGTCAATTCTTAGATAAATTCTAAGAATTTCATAGGAGAAAAAATTAACACAAATTATCATCTCTGCTCCACATGTACAAATAAAGTCTTGCAGATGTGAAATTTTATGACTTAATGACATCAAACCTCCTCCCTCACTTAATATCAATCCAGGTTCTGACCTTCATGTTTTTCTCTGCTATTTCAAACATTTTTTGACTAGAATTTTATAACCCATTCCAAAGTATCTTCTGCACCCTACATTGCATTTTAGTCCTAAATTAGATTTTGTGTTTATGAAAGTCATTGAGTTGAAAGGGGTCAATCAGAGTTCCTTATTGTAGAAGAATTATGGACTGGAGTCAACATTAAGTTATCTACTTCTGACATTTTGGGAGATTGCTCTTATATCACACCTGAGAAAAGGGGCTCCAAACTGCATTTCACCAGCCTCCTCATATTACTTCATAACAATCATCAGATTAAGATTTGATAAAGAAAGCCTGTAAAAGATGACATTAAATTTGTCATGATGGATGTGTCTGAGTGTGCCTTTAGTTGTTTCTTATTAGAAAAGTCAGTGAAATTCCAGTTTTCCCATAACTGTCTTTGTATTTCTCTGGGGCGATACATATAATGCCTTTTTTGATAATTGAATTTGTCATTAAATAGTCCAAATTTTGCTTAGGCTTCCCGAAATTCTTAGCCATGTTCACTGGGAAGTGACAGGACCAGTCAGTTCTGGGGTCTTGATCTGTAATGTTGGACACTCAGGATGCTGAGGCAAGAGGATCCTAAGTTCAAGGTGAGCCTGGCAACTTGGTGAGATGCTGTCACAAAATAAAAACTAAAAAGATGTGGCTCAGTGTACTACCCCCTTAAAAAAATGAAGAAAAAAAAGTGGTATAACAAGTGGTAACACGAGTTGATAAGACTGGATAAAGCCCCTCATGACTGGTTTTTCTTTGTAAAACAATTTCAATATAGACCTTTCTACTCCATGAAAAAGCAACATTTACAACATGGCCTTATCAAAATATGAAGTTTAACTTTATTGTTCATTATGAATAGTATATATATATATATATATATATATATATATATATATATATATATATAATATATATGTATACATATATATACACACACATTTTTTCATGTTTAAAACATTTAGATTGAAGTTTAATAACATGTGAAATGCATTTATTTAATCACATTATACAACAGTTGCATTATAGTATGAGTGAAGAAACACACTACTTGACGCATAGTATATGGCTGAATGAATGGGTATTTAAAAGAGGGAATGATTGGCATTGATCCAGGGACATTGAGTTGGAATATGACCAATTTTAGAAACAGAGAGTAAAGTTTAGTCAAATCTTAAAGTAAATATAGAGCTCTTCAGAACTTACAGATTAGGGAATGACATAGTATAATGATGAAATGTTCATACTATTTTCAGAGATCAGTGACAGATGGGAGGGAAAATGTAATGGTTACAATAAGTAGAAATCAATCTCTGTTTCTCTTCTTCTATAAAAGAATTCAAGCTATTTTTATATAGAGATATGTTTAGATTAACATATAGGAGTTCACATTTGTAAGTAAAAGTGCTCCAAAATATAATACATCTGACTTAAGTAAATCCATCAATAGTTAGGGGAGTATATATGTGTCTTTGATGTTCTATTGCACCTTTATTGCTTCAAAATATTATTGTAAATAGACCACTCTTAACACCTAACTTCGCAAAATTTAAAACATAGCATAAAGCAATTTTGTCTGGATGAAATATTGTTTTTTTAAGTTTTGAATTTTACAGAAATTTGACAGTAAAATTATAAAACAAAAAAATCACACTTAGATACTTACTTTAAAGAAATGAAAATCATATACTAATTAGTAAAAAACATATCATTTATTTTACAAATAGACATATAATTTATTCATTTCAGTTGGTATAATGAGCAGCAAGCAGTAACTGAGACCCTCAATGAGAGTTTTATAGACAATGTTTTAATAGGGCCTAGATCCCAGAGTCCTACAAAATGACATTTCCCAAACCTAGCTACCTTAAGCTTCCAAGAACTAATACATAACTACATAGAATAAGATATTTATTTTCAGACAGTGAAAAACATTTGGTTCCCAAATCAGGCCTTTTGGTAGTAAACAGCATGCAAAATCTCCCTGGTTGATTTTGAAGAAGAAAAACTTCCTTCACTGAAAAGAAATCTACATCCTGTCCAGAATATGTCCTTGGATTTCTCTCCTATCTCTGTGGGTGAATGAGAGTGGGAAATAGAAAGAACAATTAGGAACACACACACACACAGAAAAATAAAAGGCATCCAAGGATGGTGGAATGTGATGGACATCATTATATAAAGTACATGTATGAAGACTTGAATTGGGTGTCAACATACTTTATACACAGAGACATGAAAAAATTGTGGTATATATGTGTATTAAGAATTGTAATGCAAAAAAAAAATTAAAAAAAAAAAAAACAAAGGACCAAAATTTTATGTATTGTGCAGAGGTCAGGATTTTATATATAAGAAATCCTACAGGTCCACGAAAAATTTATTAGAAGTAATAAGGAAACTAAGCAAAATTTCGAGATATAAGATAAATATGCAAAAATCAATTGATTCCTGCCAGGTGTGGTAGCGCATGCCTATAATTCCAGCATCTTGGGAGGCTGAGATAGGAGGATAGTGAGTTCAAAGCCAGCCTTAGCAATGACAAAGCACTAAGCAACTCAGTGGGACCCTGACTCTAAAGAAAACACAGAATAGGGCTGTGAATGTCATTCAATGACTGAGTGCCCTGAGTTCAATCCCCAGTACCAAAAAAAAAAAAAAAAAGAATCAATTGATTGCTACACAATTTAAATGAACAATTAAAAAATGAAGTTAATAATACTTTTCTGTTTAAATCATCAAAAAGAATAAAATACTGGGCTGGGGATATAGCTCAGTTGGTAGAGTGCAATTCTCTGTCTCAGCCTCCTAAACTGGTGGATTACAGGAATGTGCTACTGTGCCTGGCTGCCCATGGATTTTCAATTGCTTCAGCATCATGTTTTGAAAAGTAAATACTTCCTCCTGTTATTTTCTTTTGTTCCTTTCCGAAATATTACTTGGGAATATTTGTATTAAACTGCATCTGTTTCCTGTATTCTGTTCTGCTGATCCATATGTTCTTTTTTCCCCACAAATATTACACTGTCTTGATTTTTGATGCCTAACATATGTCTCAATATTAAGTAGAATTATTTTTTCACTTTGTTTTTGTTATTTTTTTCTAAGTCTCTAACTTATAATATTAATTTTATAATACATTTGTCTATATCTACAAAATCCAATTGAAAGTTTTACATTGCTGGTGGGACTGCAAACTGGTGCGGCCAATTTGGAAAGCAGTATGGAGATTCCTGGGAAAGCTGGGAATGGAACCACCATTTGACCCAGCTATTGCCCTTCTTGGACTATTCCCTGAAGACCTTAAAAGAGCGTACTACAGGGATACTGCTACATCGATGTTCATAGCAGCACAATTCACAATTGCTAGACTGTGGAACCAACCCAGATGTCCTTCAATAGATGAATGGATAAAAAAAATGTTGCATTTATACACCATGGAGTATTATGCAGCACTAAAAAATGACAAAATCATAGCATTTGCAGGGAAATGGATGGCACTAGAGCAGATTATGCTTAGTGAAGCTAGCCAATCCCTAAAAAACAAATACCAAATGTCTTATTTGATATAATGAGAGCAACTAAGAACAGAGCAGGGAGGAAGAGCAGGAAGAAAAGATTAACATTAAACAGATACATGAGGTGGGAGGGAAAGGGAGAGAAAAGGGAAATTGCATGGTAATGGAGGGAGACCCTCATTGTTATACAAAATTACATATAAGAGGTTGTGAGGGGAATGGGAAAATAAACAAGGAGAGAAATGAATTACAGTGGATGGGGTAGAGAGAGAAGATGGGAGGGGAGGGAGGGGGGATAGTAGAGGATAGGAAAGGTAGCAGAATACAACAGTTACTAATAGGGCATTATGTAAAAATGTGGATGTGTAACCGATGTGATTCTGCAATCTGTATTTGGGGTAAAATTGGGAGTTCATAACCAACTTGAATCTAATGTATGAAATATGATATGTCAAGAGCTTTATAATGTTTTGAACAACCAATAAAAAATAAATTAAAAAAAAGAAAGTTTTGATAAGAATTGCTTAAACTTAAAGATCAATTTGTGGAATGTTAACATTTTCACAGTAATATTTTCTAATTTATGACATGTTGTGCTTGTCTGTCAGAGAGTAACTGATAATTACATCATTGATTCCTTTCATTCATATTTGTAATTTTCAGCATATAGTTTCTGTAAATGCATTTTACAAACATACCCAATGATTTTACTTACTTTTAGGTATTTTTAAATAGTATTCTGATTTTTTTACTTTGGTTTCTAGAAGTTCTGCAGGCTCACTGTTAATATATAGAAATGCATTCAATTCTTACATGCTGATTGTGTATCTTGTAGACTTGCTGATCTTACTTACTTTATTTAGAAGTGTTTTTTTTTTATAGTTTCTTTAAGATATCCTCCATAGATACCCATGTTTTCTGCAATAAAAGCAATTTTATTTCCTACTTTACAATTTGCAGAACTTTATTGTGGCCTTATTGAATAGGGTAGAATTTTAGTACTTTGTTCATTAACATTAGGGAGGAAGGCTACTCTCATTTGTTTCCAATATCACAGCAAAAACATTTAAATGTGTACTCAAGTATGATATTGGCTATAGATTGCTTGTTTTTTCAGTTGGTGGTTGTTTTCGTATATGATCATCTTCAAGTGGGAGGAGTTCTAGCCTACTGGTAAGAGTTATTGTCATGGTTGAATGTTGGATTTCAACAAAATTTACATGGATCCTTCATCTTCAATTGATAGGGTTATTTGATATTCCTTCTATTATGTTGATATGGTGAATTATATTGATTGGTTTTTGAATATTGAGCCAGTCACACATAGGTGAAATAAATTACTTTGTTATTCAGTGTAATTATTTCTATAGATAATTGAATTGGTATTTCTGATATGTTTTTGAAGATTATTGTTTTTATTTCATGAGATACAATTACCTGAAGTTTCCTTTCATGTTATTTATGTCTAGCTTGGTATCACAGTAATACTGATACCATACAGTAAGTTGGAAAGAATTCCCTCCTATTTTGTGGGAGATACTGTATAAAAATGAGAATTATAGGTCAGAGTCTAATAGTTTTCTCCAGAGACCTATCTCTGGGGAGTCAAGGTGTTAAGGGCTGTATTCCTTCTAGAGGCTCTAGCTGAGAATCCGTTTCTATGCCCTTTCTAATTTCTAGAAGCTACCCACAGACCTTAGCTCATGTATCCTTCTTCCATATTTAAAACCAGCAATTTCAGGTTATGCTTTTCTCACATTACCATCTGGTTGTCTCCCATCTGCCTCCCTCTTCCACTTAAAGGAATCTTGTAATTAGGTTGAGTCCACCTGTACAATGTGGGATAAACTCCAATCTGATACATTGTTTCTATGTTAAAAAAGAAATCTCAACAAACTTGTGAATCTTCTTTGTATGCCCCTCAGTTTGACTCAAGTGGGCAAGGGGCTTCTCCACAGAAAAGCACCATCTCAATTTTGACATTCTACTTAGATGGCTAAGATTATAGATGAGTCACATGTTTATTCTCTTCACAGTGAATTTTATGTGACTAAATGCTCTAAACTTTTTATTTTTCTGTGGCATTAGCAAATGATTGTGTAACCATATATTGTGGGGTTTTTTTCCATAGAACACGCTTCCCGAAAGTGAACCTCCCAATTTTAATAAATTTTACAATCTGAGTATCTATTAATTTCTTAAATCAACAATTTCTGACTCCATTCAGCTTAATTAGGTCTTATCAACATATTTTTTCTCATATTTTGCTCTAAGTTACAAGAAGCAACCAGATTATAACTCGACTTAGAAATCTCTGCTGAACATCCAATTTCACCCTTATATATTCAGCTTCACAAAATTCTAAGCTTTCTACCAGTATACAACTAGTGTGGTATTTTCTCTAATTTCTCATAACTTGTTCTTCATTTTATTCTGAGCCTCACCTGTAGTACATTCAATGCACCTCTTTTTAATAATAATAAGTTCATGACAATTTAGGCTTTCCTCAAGATTATATATGCTTGAAAAATTTATTTCCCGAGTCTCTTATTTTTCTCTATTATTTTGAGTTCTCAATAGCAGATCCTTTAATATCCATATTTCTACACACATAAGGTAGGCTTTTTCTATCAGAGTAGTTTTCCGGCCTCATTCCAGTGCCAGATTTCAATAGCACTGCCACATTTTTAGGTATTTCTTATAGCATCATTCTATTGCTATTAGGAAAATCTGTATTGGATTTACATTGCCGCTTTAACCCCAAACTAACATGAATTTAGTAGCTAATGTCAAAACAAATTTATCATCTTACCGTTCTTTAAGTCAGCAGTCTGACCTTTCAAGGCCATTTTCTTTTATGGAGGCTGTAGGGAACAATCTGTTTCCTGGACACTTTTTGGCTTCTTTGGCTAACTTCTTTGGCTAAGTGGGCTCATGGCCCACTTCCCACATTTTCATCAGCCACTTCAATTTTCCTTATGCTATCATCTCCCTTCAAATTTGATGGCTATTTTTATTTCATTGAACCCATGTGAATAACCCAGAAGGGTCTCCACATTTTAAATTAAATGTCGTGTTACCATAATCACTTTCATCTTCACTCTATGTGCTATGCAGACTAACAAATTCATGGGTTCCATGTTTTAGAATTTTGACATGTGGGGGGGAGCTGTTATTATCTTTACCTAATATTAAAGACAAACCTGGATATATGTACAGAGTTTCTATGATAGTTCTGTTCCCTTAGAACCTTTTTAAAGAAAGCTTAAGAAAAATTGGGCTGAGAAAATACAAATTAAAGCTGGAAACAATTTTTTTTCTGCCATTCTAAGAACATGCAAATCTGTAATGGATGGATGCTGGTTAACTAGTTTTGAAAACTAGTTTGTTTAAGCAAGCTACAAATATGAAAAATATATGTTAACCCTCAAACTCAATAAGTCACATCGTTATGTTCCAATCTTGTGTTTCTCTTCTTTGGCACTAAGCTACATTGGCTGGGCTCGTCTTCTTTCAAATAATCACACTCTCTTTTTAATCCCTTTAGCTAAGAGAAGCTTATTATAAGCTATTTTTTTTCTTAAGGACTTGGATTTCTATCCAGTTTACATAATTAAATTAAAATAAAATTGTTCTGACCAAACAAAGTATATTTGCTGGTTGAATTTAGGCCGCAGGCTGCGCCACAGGCTTAAAAACACTCCAAGGACCACATCGGAGGCAACATTCTTTGAACTGGTGTAAGTTTTATGAGAGTTTTGCCCATTTGTCTTCCAATTCTTAAATTTCAATAGCTATAAAGACGAAAAGCAAATATATAAGATTACTCTGTGACTTTCTAAAATTTCACTTTCCTTTTCAAATTAGAAATGTTAGAAAAAAAATAGTCCTTATCAAGGTGCTTTCTACAGAGGTCCTATTTTCCACACATGCTGTCTTTTCTGTCTTTTCTCAGCATCTCAGAGTCGATCAAAGATAAAGTGTAAGGCAGAAGTTATGTAAATTACTGAGCTGACATTCTTTCTTTCCAAGTTCCCCTTACTTGGAAATGATTACATTTTGCTATAGAAAACTTTGCAAATGACTTTTAACTCACCAATTTTTTAAATATAATTCACTTACTAATCTAATAAAGAAATGGAAACCACACATTGTAAGAATGAACTGGAAATCTTGAACAAGCCAATGGCAATGTGATCTTTTCTGAAATATGTGGATAATGATTGACAAAGGAATAACATTGTGTCAAATTCTGTAATATATTACTGATGGGGTATTTTTACAGTTATCAGAACGATATGCTTTGATTTCCTCTGATTTGAATATTTTACCAGTAAATTTAGGGCATGCTATCACAAAAAAACACATTCATGGAAGTCTACTTTAGACACATCATTATCTGATTAGTGTGCTTTTCCACTTTTTATCTTCATGTCTTTGTCACTCAAACTTAATTTCTCATTTCTGAACTCAGATTATCATTACAGCAGACCAACTCAGACCAACCCCTGGATGGTCTCTTAATTAAATCTCTCATAAAACATGTTAAATTTAGGCTCTATTCCAGAAAATATCCCCATCTAATTTAACCAACTGCTTCCTTCATGTGAGACATGAATAGTTACCTGGAGAGCATGAAGCTCTTAAGTTTTGATCAACCTGAGTGCTAATCCCAACTCTGTATTCATCAGTCTGTATTTGTAGCATTGATCTCCTGTAACATGAAATGCTGGTAGTATCTTATAAGGTCACTGAGGAAATAACTAGGTCAAGTGTGGGCATCTCTCAGGAAGCCAGCAGGGTGCCTTGATTATAGCACTTATTCAAAATATGTTAGTTTCTTTTCTCACCACCTCACATATCTGACTCAAGGTTAATGTGTTCTTAGTTGTAATACCTATTGCATTTTATATTGAATTATGCCTTGTACCACAGATTATTAGAACAAGGTTCACTAAAAATATAGAGTTTATTACAGTTATATTAAAGTTTTAATTACACTTATGCCAAATTACAGTCTTAATGTCATCTTAGTGTATGCATTTGTATATATAAAGGTAAACAAAGATAAATATCTTATGTAGATAGATGATATGTTATTGGATTACGCATATATCTTAGTTGTTGATTTACTGTCTCTTGAAGTTCTTGGGCAGTTCTCTTTGTTTATTTCTCCTTATATCATTGTTATTGCATTGAGTCTCATACCCAGCCCTATTTGGTATTTTATTTAGAGACAGGTCTCCTTGAGTTGCTTATTGCCTTCCATTCACTGAGGCTGGCTTTGAACATGCAATCTTCTTTCCTCAGCCTCCCAAGTCACTGGGATTACAGGTATGTGCCACCATGCCTGGCTTCAACTAAATTCTTAATGACAGACTCCCTATCACCAAGTTACAAAAATAAAGATATGCATAGGCCTTTTTACTTGTTAGAATAAAAATTATGAGCCATGAGGTGGTATTACACATCTCTAATCCCAGAGGCTCAGGAGGTTGAGGCAGGAGGATCTTGAATTCAAAGCCAGCCTCAGCAATTTAGCAAGGTTCTAAGCAACTCAAAGAGATGCTGTCTCTAAATAAAATATTTTAAAATGGCTAGGCATGTAGCTCAGTGGTTAAGCATCCCTGGGTCCAATATCTGGTACCAATAAATAAATAAATAAATAAATAAACAAACAAATAAATAAATAGTAGTATACCATAATAAGTTCCTAACTTCCTCTGGTACCCATGTATTATCAGACATATAAATGAGCTGTGAAGCTACAGACAACTTTCTTAGGGCCAGCAGTCAAACCCTCTTCCTTGATTTTAATATTTCATATTTTCTGAGATATTGAAACAAACTGTTTTACTTCTGCCTACCTTTGGAAACTTCACAGATAACCATAAAAATAGCAGTGACTTAAATCTCCTTTCTACTGCATGGCTTCTTTTGGAGATAGATATTATTTTCTCAGTGATGGAGATGGGAGAACTTGAGATGCAGAATAGTGAAATAAAATTAGCAAAGTTAAGAGCTAGAAAATGAGAGAGCTAGGCTTTTCATCGAAAGCTATTTGGATCTAAGACACATTCCCTTCTTTCTATCAAACAGACTCTTCCCTCTGGATTCACCTGTTCCTCTTGGCTTTAAGACCGTGTTTATGTTTCCCTGTTTAAAATGACCCTCCACCTAGATAATTATCTGCCAGATGTATTAAATTTATGTAAATTTCTAGATTATTCCTCTTCAGAATTGACTTGTGCTTTGGCTGCCACTGTTTTGGCTCATGAAGCAAGATCTCCAGGGAGTAACCACAAAAAAGCAGATTCTCAGAGAGCACTGGCAATGGGTAGTTGTAACAGCTCAGATATATGGCCCCATTGCTGGGGAATTGCTATTTGACTGCCAGTCACACATTACAACAGATTTTAGTTAAATCAAGCTCTGACATGATTGGAACAAATCCCAAATGAAACATCTGCCAACACAGAAATTGTGTCAAACTCCTAAACAAGGAGGAATGTCTATAATGGGTGTAACATCTGAACAGTAGTAAAATCAGTTTTCATAAACTTTTATAAATTGTTCAATGGGTTTTTGTTGTTGTTGCTTCATCAGACAATATTTTTTTCTATCTTTGCTTAGTTCTCATGTAGAAATTGTTTTCTAACTGTACATAAAAGAAATCCATTGGGGTTCCCAGAACATGGGATGAGATTGAACTCAATTTAACTCGTTGAATATGCAGGATTATTGAAGAAGAAATGGATCCCACCTGTTAGGCATCTGAACACATTCTGGACCAGTTAAGTTTTGTCTAGTTGGCATCATATTTCTGGAAGAAAACTGAAGTTCACACATATACCAATAAATCGTGTGCTGAACTGCTGAATTTTTTCATTTTTTGTTTAATTGTGTAATTATATAAACAGATCCCATGACAGTGAAAGCCAAGTAAGCCTTATTTGGCATTGCTGAGTATCTATCAGTGAAACCAGTACAGTTTAAATGGCTTGGTCAAATGGAAACTAATATCCCACAATATGAAGTTTGTAAAAGTTGAGTTCTGATGCTCATTGCATTTAGGCTGGACTTAAAAACTAGATTTGTATAATGGATTTCAAATTTCCAGGTGTAATACACAAGTACAGCCATGTCTAGAGAGAAAAAAATGAACCCTTCTCTTTTCATGTCTCTAGATTTAGAAATAAGGAAAACTTTTTCAGTGATTTTTCATTTTTGTAATGTTAGATTGCTTGGCCTTCTGCAACTAGGCACTACTAAGAGGAATAGGTATTTTTAGTTATGTTAAACTAAGGATTCCAGTACAAAGATGTAAGAAATAAATATCCATGATTATCCCAGGTATATGGGAGTTCAGGTCATGAATCCATAGAATCTCCACCATGAAATGGCAAGAAAGAACAGTGGAGAACAGCACCTACAAGCAGTGGTCACAGATAATAAAAACACCATCACTAAAAACAAGTGCTTTTGTAAGCAATTGACTTTAAAAAGGTTAAGATTTACTGAAGGTTTTACCTTACAAGATTTATCTCCTTAGCATTTTCTTATCTATCCCTTTGAAAAAAAAATTACCAGTGGTTTATGCCTCAGTTTCCTTGTCTGAACACAAGAGCCTTAATAATAATTATTCTAACAATGGTATAGTCATTTACATGGTTTTATGGCAGTCACATGAGCCATGAATCTGAATTGAGCGAGTTCTTATTAATTTCTTTTGACATTTACTGAATATAAAAAGTCAGAATGCCTTTATGCTTTTTATGCAGTATTATCATTTTTATTGCATTAACACTATTTTTATTGAATGTCATAATTAGTTCAATTTTAAACATCAGGCTATAAAAATAAATATATGGACTCAGGTCATTTTTGATGTTCCTCAAATTGTGTCTGAGTTCTTCTGAAATATTAAAATAATAATAATGATAATGATGATAGGATTCATCACCAATTAAAACCCAACCTCCAAAACCAACAGATAACATAATCAAACAAAAAAAAAATTGAACTTGAAGCAATCAAGGAAATGTCTGCATTAAATTAAGCTTTAGTTTTTTTTCATTTTTATCCACTTTACAAAATTTCCCATTGTATACAATTATGCTTCTTCAACTGCAAATTTGAAGAATCAGAAGCCAATGTTTATAACTGTTTTACACACACAGGAAGTTACACAAAATACATTAAATTCTGAACTTTTTTGACAAATCACTCCTGCCTTTATTGTGAATACTTTTTTTAAAGAAGAGCTTAACAGCTCATAAAATCCCTTACAGTTACATTTATTTGGATTAGAAATAGGAGCACTTGGTTCAACAAGATTGAAAACAGGGAGGCTTTACTCCTCACACTGGGCAACTGTCTATCCAGGGAATTAGCAGACAGACCACTTTCTGATGCAACCTTATCTGAATGATTTTAGGGTATAAACATAATATTCCAGTAGAATATGCCCTGTTGCTCTCCCATGACAACACAATATGCAAACTGAGAAGGAAAAGAGAAGTATGCTATTAAAAGTTTAATCTTAGCAGGGCACACTGGTGCACGCCTGTAATCCCAGCAGCTCAGGAGGCTGAGACAGGAGAATCGCAAGTTCAAAGCCAGCCTTAGCAAAAGCAAGGTATTAAGCAACTCAGTGAGACCCTGTCTCTAAATAAAATACAAAATAGGGATGGGGATGTGCCTCAGTGCTCAAGTGCCCCTGAGTTCAGTCCCTAGTACCACCCCACCCTGCCAAAAAGAAAAAGAATTATATCTTGCATTCTTAATATAGACACTGCTGACCCAACTCTTTCAGTATGTGAGAGGTAAGCAGTTCAGCACTTGCTGCCTTAGAAGGCACATAGATAGTGTTAATTCTTAATCCACTCAACATTCCCTGATCTGTTACCAAATCTAGTTCTCTACTGTTCCTGCTTAGAGAACCAACAAGATACATTATTGTGTGAAAAGTTTGCAGTAAAATAAGTGTGTGGCCTCTCTCCTAAAATAATAATCATTTATTTCATAATATGTTCACATTTGTTCCTGTATTCTCAATGTCTTTTCATCACAATCTCAGCATTCTCTCTACATCCAACATTCCCTCTCTCTGATCTATTTTGCATGTCAGCAGATTAATCTTCTATTATTTATCATTAGGATTATCTTCACAGATATTTACATTGAGCAGAGAGAACAGATGAAGCTAAATTCCACAAGTGCAGAAAGAGAGGAAGGCCTCAAGTTGACACAGGAGGAAGATGAAGAGAACTTCCCCATCCCCACACCAGAACCCTGAAAAACTCTCTCTAACATGTACCATGTTAGCCTGTAACTTAAAATCCAGTTTCTTCTTTCATGGAAGAAATAGTGTTCAATAAACAAAAGAGAATAATGGAAATTAAAATGCAAATCTTCTTAGGGAAAACCTCATAAATTTTCTGGCTAGAATTTTTATTACTTTATTTATGAATTACAAAGTTATATCCAGAGTATGCCCATGTCATCTAGTATAGTGTATGTGTGTGTGTGTGTGTGTGTGTGTGTGTAGATTCATTCTAACACTCAGACTTGAAATATATAAAATTATCCTATATACATAAATACACACAGTAGTTCAGTCATTTTAATATATAGCTTTATCATTCATATTAGTAAGGTTCTCAAAAAAAATGAACCAATAGAATGTGTATGTGTGGACGCATGAGCACGTGTGTCTTTATCTCTGAGACCCTGTGAGCCAATGTGTGGTTCAAGTCCAAGTTTAAAGGATTAAGAATCAGGAAAGCAGATGGTATAAGGGCTGGTCTAAAAGCCACCAGATCAAGACCTAAGAAAAGCTAATGTTTCCATCCAAGTCCAATGGTGGAAAAGACTCATGCCTTACCTTGGCATTCAGGCAGGAGAAGTTTCTTTTTATCGAGCATTTTTGTTCCCTTCAGGTATTTAGTTGACTGGATGGGCGACCCATAATTGAGAAGGCCATTCACTTTACTCAGTCTACCAACTGAAATGTGAATCTCATCCGGAAGTACTCTTGCAGACACACCCAAGGTAATATTGGGCCACGTATCTAGGAAAAGCTATCACAATAAGTCAACCATCCACATCACTTTTATAAAGTGCAGAATAAAGTAACTCCTTGGAATCTTATTATACATGTATAGACCAGGTAGACCACTCCTAGCTAGGGTAGGTAGGATTCTGGAGGCAGCATCTTTGGAGAATGTCACTGAAGCCATTCTATGACAGGGGATAATGAAAAGGTGAGTAGGAGAGGAGGCAGGAAGGGCAGGAATCCCATCCTCTTCCACAGAATATTCCTGCCTTTTAGAACAGAGTCAGGGCATAGTGCTTTCTTAGCATAGACTTAATGAATTAATGTGTCATCTTTGAAATTGTTACATTGATTGCAAAATTAAATGAATAAATGAATAAAGTAAAAAGTCATGACTATCAAACTGACCAAACCTCTTTTATTTCTTCTCTAGAATATTTTATCTTCTTCTGTTTTTCCCTGAGCTCATAGATGGACTCAGTATCTTAAATCACCTGAACAGGATGATTGAATATTCATGCTTTCTTAATATCTCCATTATAAATTCAATGAGATTAATTATATACCTGTAGCTGATGCCGTATTACTAATTTTCATATTGAGAAATTTATTAGGGTCAAGTTAGTGCAAGAAAATTATTCCCTAGCTGATGTACATTTCAAGTTGAAATGTTAGTTATTATGCATGTTAAAATTATGAATAATATTCATAGGTAGACTTACTTCTTAAAAGGGTTATTCTTAGTTTCCTTCCTTACAGTCATGGTTTGATAAAATGGTAATGAGTCATTTGACAGACAAAGTGAATGTTTGCCTTAATGTAATATCCAAAGCAATTACTAAAAATTAGTACTGAACCATTTTCTCTTCAAAGGTCCAAGAACACTTTCCTATCTGTTTAGTTCATGTCAATCTTTGTTTGCCATAAAAGTTATTTTATTTTCCAATATCAGTGTCACTACTTCCATAGCCTGTATTTCCAGCTCTGTATTGCTGGTTATATCAGTGTTCTATTTTCAGCTTTTTAGGGAAGAAAGTATTCATCTTCTTTAAAGTGTGCCTTTTACCTTCACTTGCATTCAACAAGAAATGTTATGTAATTATATGATGTTATGTAATAATATGTAATTAATTATATGATGTAATAGCACTTATAAGGCATACTGTGGGGAAATAGAATTTAACAATGGTAGCCTTAATTTACAGGTGGACACCCTACTGTTTTTCAATTAATCTGAATGTAAATAAGGTATAAGGAGATTCTGAGCAGATAGAAAACCCTCACACTAACAAACCCAAATGTATTTATAAGTTCTATAGGGAAAATAATGTCCCTTTGAGGAAATTTCCTGAATCTCACTTCCAACTTGAAGCTTTTTCACAAACAGGCTCTGGTTTCATTACATCTCAGTGGCAGCTTGTTACATACTGCTAACTTGAGTCATCTCTAAGGAGGGAACACATCAATGTTTCTGAGTGTGCATGTATGAGCCCAGAAGACAGTGAGGTCACAAATATTCTGATATTCTCAGCAGTGTGGGGTCCAAGTGACCCAGAAACTTCATGAGAAAGGATAACTAGGAACCTTGATATCATTGAGGCAGGGGAGTAGAGTGTGTGTAGCAAAGTCTGCATATAGAGAGGATGGGAAGATCTCTCCAAGTATCTGAGTGGAGGCCATCTGCATTGAATTTCTTGTATTGGTTATATTCCACTCAAGTCAGACTTTGAATGACAGTACTGGAACCTGAGAGATTTAGTTAGGCAACTAATAAGGAGTCCAATAATAAAATTCCTTATCTTAGCATTAAAACAGTCGAGCAGTCTTGACTACTAGATAGGACATAGCAAATGTAACTAGAGAGATTTGGAAGTAAATCAGGCACAGGAATTATTTGCAAGAAGTAACCCAGCACATTGTCAGTATGTGGTCCAATAAGCACTTTCCAATTTACTTAGTGTGATCCAGATTTTGTTCTGTTCCTTGCACGCAGTGGCCACCACTTATCTTTAAAATGCAGGAAGGCCTTTCAAAACTCGAGGCAGACAATCTCTAATAAGAGTTTCCATGAATCCCACAGATAAATTAAAGAAAAAGAATAGAAAAGGAATCATAGTCATGTGTAGAAAAACTACATGAGAAACACACTCGAATTTCAACCAGTCAAATGAAGTGCAGGCAAATGAGGTTGCATATGACAAACCTACACTTACAATGTAACAGCAAGATTTACTTATGTTATATTTGTAAGGAAAGTTTTTTTCAATTTAGAGACCAAAAACATTTAGACCAACAACATTTAGACTAACAAACCATTTAGACAACTTGACCAATATATGTATAGAACATGGATATTTAGAAAATAAAAGACTGAGTTAAAGATGTAGGCAGTCAACCCACTGATGTGTATGAGACGGACTGCATGGCAAGTTTCACATGTTTCTCTTTTGACTTCATCAAAAGCAAATCTTGAAAGAGCTGTATTCCACAATTTATGAAAATTCACTAATGCATCACCTTTGTTTTCATAAATTCCCATCGAAGATAAGCAAGAAGGTAATGATGTTGGATAACTTGAAAAAATGTCATCCCTGTTCACATAGTACTTCTGTCCTAGTCTCAAAGATTATTTGGTTTATATTTATTCCCTAATGCCTGTAATATTTTCTCCATCAACAAGAAGAAGTAATCACACCAACTATCATCCATAATATTGATTATATTAGGAATACAAAAAAGACACAAAGGATAAAGGGTCAGAGGACACCCCAGATGAAAGAGTAGACTGCAGAGGGAAAGTTCATACATATCTACTGACTCTTATGCAGAACTGGTTGTATACAAAACAGAGCAGCAGAACATGGGACAGGGAAGTGTATTCATATTCTTTTGAATGACCTTGGCGGACTTCATATATATAGTCCTCAGGGTTTGGCTTTATGGATTTGACATGCAATTATACTATATTTAACTTGTTTCAGATGCTGATTTTTGAATTATCATTTCCATATTGATCTCTCTGTCATAGAGTTCTAAAAAATCTTCATTTGCAAAGCAAGGAAACATTCACCTTGAGGATGTCTTCTTTGCTTTTTTAATGAAGTCCTATCTGAATTTGAATTTCAAATATTTTCCTTCTTTATCAGACTGATTTTCAAATATGCTACTCTTCATTATCTTTCCCAGTGACTAAAAATGTAATGACCCAATATTATGTGAAACCCACTACATTAAGAAGTTAGTGATGATTTTCAGAATGAGTTTGATTTAGAATCTCTTAGGAAAGCCAGGTTTTAAATGATTCATATTTCCCATTTTCCTTCCCCAATTTCTTTAAGGAAAATAGGTTTAAGTGGCTGCTTTTGTTGTGTTGTTCCCAATGCCCAAACCAAAGGCTTATTATGTTTTTAACAACTCTTATAATAAACTGATGGCTTCTAAACACTTGGGGTCCTCCCTAGTCAAAGTGTAACTGTAAACTGCCACTCTTTCTGTCATGGCCATGATTAATTAGTAAAAAAGCTGGAAATAACAGTGATCTTTATTATCAAAGAGATTATTTTAAATTCTAGATCTACTAATTTTTTTGTTCTTAGACCAATTTCTTAATTTGATAGTCACTTTATTTAGTAGAATTTTTTTACCTGGTTGTCATGATGATTAAATGAGATTATGTACAAAGGCATCTGATAGAAGGAAATGTTAATTACCAATGAACTTATTATGAATTATGTAAACTTATTAGTGGTCATGGAAAGACACTTTAAATGCAAGTTTAAAGTGATATCATAGGATAGAGAAAACGAGTGAACTATAGTTAAGCAAATAAAAGAAGAAAATTAGCCTGTGACTCATAAGAGAGAATCACAGGTAATTTAGGGAAATTTTAAAGTAAAGACTTGTTAATTATACAAGGGATTGGAGTACTAGGATGTTATGTAATGAGAAGTAAAAAAACTCTAATAAAAAGCTGTCACTACCAGTGGGATTGGATAAAGCATTCATACCAGAATCACCTCTCAGGAATAGATCTGGAACTCGCTGTCAGGTATGATGAGCTGTGGCCTCCAAACAGAGAAGTCACTGTGCTGTCAGGTGTAGAAAGTCCCAATAATCTGCCTCTTGGAACTTGATAAAATCTGCTCATGAAGTTGAAAGTTTAAAATGATCTTGGGGCTGGGGATGTGGCTCAAGCGGTAGCGTGCTCGCCTGGCATGCGTGCGGCCCGGGTTCGATCCTTAGCACCACATACAAACAAAGATGTTGTGTCCACGGAAAACTAAAAAATAAATATTAAAAAAAATTCTCTCTCTCTCTCTCTTTAAAAAAAATTAAAAAAAAAATTAAAATGATCTCATAGAAGAGACAGTATACTGATAGGCCACCCAGGGAGAAGTGCAAGGGGAAATTTACAGGGAACTTTTTTTTGTTGATTTCCATAAGCTGTGAGTTAGTTACAGAGAATCATACTGTAGCAGACACAGAAAAATCTGTATGTGTCTCTAGATCCTGCAGGAGATGAACACTGGATCCAGGAATCAAAACCCCTCCTTCTTTCACTGTCTAGTAGCTTCTACTAACAAAGTTTAACATTGCATTAGCTGATAGAGGGAAAAAAAAAAAACCTGTAAGGCCCAATTCCTTTTTTACAGAACAGGCAAAAAGAGTGAATAGGAAGCTAAAAGAAAGTAAATAAACTGGGGGCCCATTAACATCACATTGAGTAAAATAATAATAATAATATTACAGATGAATATCAATGGTCAACTTTATTTATATAAATAATTTCTATATTTTGATTATTTATAAATATATAACTGTAAATGAGTGTGTATATGTGTGTGTATAAACTATATATAGTTAGTGTGCATAAATTTGTAAATGGTTATATATAAAATTGTGCAGTTTTGTACAATATATGTATAGTTTATAAAGTGGAAGTCATCATATAAGAATATGAAAAAGAGACAAAGATGAAATTAATTATTTTGTCTCCTAAAAATTTAGGGATTCAGAAAATACATTGGTATCACTTAAAAAGAGGTTGCAATCATAATATGCAGTATAAAAATAGGTGAAAATAATTTAAGTTTATATGAGAATTTTCATTCTCCTCTTATCCTCCCACAATGAAGGAATATCCAAAGATAAATTGCTATTTCCATAGCAGAACACCAAATAGTTATTTTCTAGAAAAAAAAAAACATAAACCTAAGTGTTTATCAGTAGATGAATAGATAAAGAAATTGTGGTATATATCCACAATGAAATATCCTTCAGCCCTAAAATTTAAACTCTTTAATTTACAACATCCTTATTAATCCTGAGCTTGGAATGCATTATGTTTAGCAAATTAAGTAAGGTAGAGAAAGACAAACATCACATGATCTCACTTCCATGTGGAATCTACATAGGTAAAACAGAATCAGAAAATGGAATGCTGGTTACCAGGGTTTGGGGAAAGGGAAGAAGTTTGTGAAGATGTGTTCAAAGAAAACAAAATTCTCTTTAGACAAGAGACATCTTAAAGATCATTGTGTGACATTGTTAGTTGAGAACAATGTAAGCCATACTTGAAAATTGCTGAGAGTAGATAAATGCTGTCACCAAAAAAAAAAAAAAAAAAAAAAGACAACTCTTTACGGTGATGCATATGCTATGGTAATTGGTTCAATTGACTATTCTTTGATGTATAGATATTTTTTTTTTAAAAAGTGAACCACTTTGTCCCCTATATGTATATATACATATATATCTACACATCCATATATTTGTGTGTTTGTGTATATATACACACACACATATATGTATATATATATGTATATAATTAATTGAAAAAAATGTTTTTAAAATAAATAAATAAAATATGCAGAAGCAGAAACTGTTGGAGTTAAGATGATTTTCTAAAAATATAAAAGCTCACCACTATTGTGGTACTGCATTCTGTTGGAAGCAGGGTATGGACTATGGATTTTGTTTGAGCCTTTAAGGCAGGGAAGCTGCTTTTCTGGGAACTCCTGGGTGAAATTTCCCCTTTCGAAGCCCAGATAACTCTGGCGAGGTGTCTTAGCTCACAGCCCAAGAATCCAACACAGCTGCATGGAGATGGACCTGACCTGCCTAGCAACAAACAGCCTGATCTCCCTACTCTTATCCTGTTGTCCTGAAGAATGTCCTTACTGATTCTCTTTGATGTGTACCGCTATAAATGAAGCATTCCAGGGTCTTCTCTTGGTTAGGATCAGACCCATCAGGTCTATCCAACCCGCCAATGCTCCCACTTTTGAACATATAAATTTTTTTGTCTTTATTTTGTAAAAATTAGTTTTCTAGATTTTATTTCCTGCTGTCTGTCCCACATCTCTGACAGTTACCCACTCTGTCCCCATTCAAGATATGGTCAGATGTATTCTTATTTGGGGGTTATGGGGGATTGAACTCAGGGGCAATCAACCACTGAGCCACATCCCCATCCCTAATTTGTATTTTATTGAAAAACAGAATCTCACTGAGTTTGCATAGCACCTTGCCATTGCTGAGGCTGGCTTTGAACTCTCAATCCTGCTTCAGCTTCCCTAGCCGCTGAGATTACAGGCATGTGCCACTGCGTCTGGCCAGAAGCATTCTCAAGTCAAGAATATTTATACCACTCACAAAGAAAAACAAATAGAAGGTATTTTTAAAAAGTGGGAAAAAATCCAACTAAATTCCTGACTTCAAGGAAAATCAAAATAGCAAGATAAAATATTTGAATTGAGAATGTGCTATATTGTCAACAAAACATCTAAGAAAATATAAATGACGAAGAACTAAGGAAGAAATTGATTTAAAAAATTTTTAAGAATTGATCTTAAAATTTTACTATTCAAATAAAAAGTCTTCTGGAATGAGGGCTTAGATAAAATAGAAGTGAGATAATTATTAACAGATGGTATTTTTCAAATATCATAAGCATGCTCTTCTGCAATACAAACTTGACACTATGCTGACCCAGAAGTGAGGTCTACAATCCCTCTCCCTGTATCTGGGAGAGGTTATGATTTGTTTAGATCTCATAGCAAGTGTCAGAAGTGAGGCCATGAACTTTCCCTAGTAGGACAGGAGAAGTAAGGCAGTTTTCTCCTTCTTCACTGAAACACCCAGTCCTGGACATCTGCACCTCAGGGTCAGAAATCTGGACACTTTGAAAGCAATACAAAGATAAAGCCAAGTCACATGGAAGTTGCCCAGGTAAGTGCTCCATTTGGCAATTCTATTATTTAAGTCTTCCCAACAGTTTTTGTTGGAGTTAGTGGCTTATACTGCTTCTCCTGTGCTTCAGGTTGATGAAATTGACAAACATGATGTTTGACAATGGAAGTTCAGAGGTAAGCCCCAGTTTCTTTCTTATTTACTTATCCAAAAATCATTCTTTCATCTCCTTGACAGTCATATTATTTGTAGTGACTCTAATATTATTCAAACAATTATAATATCACTTTCCAGATTAAGAAAATTCATAGGTTTCAAGGATATTTCTGGTTTCTAAAATCATTACTGCTAATTTGTGAGAGAATTTCACAAATTTGTCTCCTGCATTTACTTAATTAATCATGTGTAATACTTTTATTTACTCCACTAATATAGCTAATTATATTGATTTGAACTCGAAAGTTAAACCTGTTTTGTATTACTAGAAGAAATTTTACTTCACCATGATATATTTCTATTTTATGTAGTTAGATTTGTTAATAAGTTTTGTTAACATTTTTGCACCTATATTCAGAAAAGTAATTAGTATTTTTCCCCATACTATTGAATCATACTTTGATATCTATGTTATGTTGATCTTAAAAGCAGAATGATAATTATTCTTTTTTTTAATTCTCTGAGGAAAATGATCTAAATTGTTGTTAATTTGATCTTCAATGCTTAAAAAAAGCAGTAAGAACATCTGTATCTAAATTTATTAAACTATATGTTTTAATAAAAAAGGAATAATTTAGAATGATTCAAAACTCTATTTCTTGGGCTGGGATTGTAGCTCAGCGGTAGCTCGGTTAGCACGGGCAGGACCCGGGTTCGATTCTCAGCACCACATAAAAAAAATAATAATAAAGGCATTGTGTTGTGTCTATCTACAAAAAATAAATAAATAAATAAATAAGATTTTCTCTCTCTCTAAATTTTTTTTTTTCTTCTGGAGTCAGATTTTTATTTTATTTTTGTAAGAATTTTTTTCTATTTTATTTAAATTTTACAATTTATTAACAAAAACTTTTCATGATGATTTCTTCATATCAATTAGTGTAATTTATAAGACCTTGAATAAGTTTTCTGCTTTTGATTTTTGTATCAAATATTTATAACTCACCCCTATTCCTTCGCAGTGAGTAAGCCCCATGATAATTTGTTGATTTCATAAGACTTTTCAAAGAATCAGTTCCTGATGTCATTGATTTTTCCCAACTAATTTGTCTTAATTAATTTCTGCTTTTCTTCTGTATTATTTCTTTCTCTTTTCTTTGATTTTAGTTTTTCTTTCTTTTCTAACTGCTTTAAAGATGTAGTTAGAAAGTGTATTTCTCACGGCTATTACATGTCCCTATTTAAGAGCCTGTATATGTAAATTTGTGTTTTCTAGAAGGCCCTGGAATGTTGATTTGCTGCAGTAATAGTTTGGTTATTGTCACTAAACATCACCAAACTTACCTGGTACACACCCATATTTATGCGGTCCACGTATTGTTCTAATCATAAAGGAAGGATGTGGAAATCTCAGTTTGCTTCTGTCTAGACCACTGGGTATTATTCTGTTTTGACTTTAGTGAGATTTTATAGTTGAACTTTGAGTAGTCTTCCTTTGATCAATTTTTAAATAGTTGCTCAGAAAATAATATTATCCTAAGCTTTCTGAGAGCTAAAATCGCTGTTTTTCAGGAATACTTAGAAAGTGACTAAGGCATTTTTATTGACAGTACTGACATAGAAAAGAATGGGCAGTAGAGAGAATGCAAGGGACAGTAAAGGTCAACAAGAAAGCAAACCCTAGGACAGCCATCTACATGCCCCAACATGTTATAAGACAGTTCCTGTTCCTCAGCAAGGGTGTTGATTCTCTATTTTGCTGAAAGCAACTGCATAATCCGTTCTCTGACCTGAGCCTACTGTCAGAGAATTAAAATATCAAAAACCAAATCAAGAGAAGCTTATCAACTTCTGTTTAAAAGGAGGAATGCTGAAAGACTTAAAGGCACCCTTGCCCCTCCCAGGCACAGTGCCCTGGGAGTTCTGAATGTTACTTTCCTTTTTAATAAAATTCCCACTCACTTGCTTACCTTGGTTGTGTCTGTGGTGTTCACTCTTCAACTCCATGGAACACGAACCACTCCAACTCTTACAGATAACAGTGTGAATTATGGATATCTGACATGAAGGAAGAAGGATAGGAAGGAAGACCAGTAACCCACCAACAGACCTTTGAAAATTGCTATAACTAGATGTCTAAACTAGATGTCTCACCTAGATGTCTCCACAGTTAATTTTCTCTGTGATGTCAGATGTGCTAAAATCTGACAGAGCTACTAGATCAGGGACTACACTGACCCCCTGCTCTAACATTCCTCAACCCTTTTAGGCCAGAAAGAGGCTTCATGATTAGAAAGGCAAAGAAGCTTGTTTGGGAGCAGCTGAAGCAGGCTCTACAAAGATTCATACAGCAAAGTCAGGGTAACTTGCCTTCCAACATGCACTTAAATTCCTGGCATTTATCTGGTGGTCAACACTGTCTATCAATTATAAATCAGAAGAAATGAAGATGAGGAGGAGAGGGGAGGGAGAGATCCTCTAGTGTTCAACTTGATTTAGTTATTCAATTTTTTGTGGCACTGGGATTGAACCCAAGGCCTCATATATGCTAGACAAGTGCTCTACCACTGTTCCATGTTCGTTTGAATATAGTTTCCATATAATCACAAGATCACATCATTCAGGGCACATTTAGTCATCAATGTATGAAAACATGGCAGAAAGCTTGCTCCTTATCCCCGATGCCAATCCAATAATGAAGACATAGTTGTGAGAAAAAGGAAAACGAAGGTTTATGGCTTTGCTAGGAAAGGAGAAACACAGGAGACTCCTGGCCCAAAGGTTGTGATCCTCCCCATCATGGGGAACAGGGGTTTTGTAAAAAGATCAGGAAGGAGAAGATCAGGGAGGAGATGGTTGGGAAAAAGAAAAAAAAAAAAACACGTAAGTTTGTAAGCCATAAGGAATATAATCAAAGCATCAAGTGAACCCCTGTTACAAAAACAAGTCCATCTTTTCCAAAGAGATATCTATCTGTATACACCCAATAAATATCTATATAAGTTGAAACAGAAATGAATGGGGGAAAAAAAGGCAAAATGAAACCAAAATCAAACATCGGTTAAAAAGTGATGAACTTCAATTTGGAGGGATCCAATTGGACCTGTGAAGGTTTTTGTTAGAAAAGCCTAGGACATAATTAATTCTGCATAGCTTAGATAATATTTTTTCTTTAGTTAATTCAGCACTCTCAAAAACACAAGGTGGAATTTTTAGTGCTGACTATACATCATCCTGACTTCTGAATTTCTATTTATCCTGTTTTTTTATATTATTTTAGAGTTCCTACCACTGCATTTGTTGAGTGGCTTGGTGTTCAACTGACAGAAGCTTCACCTCTCTCAATAATTTACTCCCTACCACTCATTCTCCTTCAGAAACCACAATAAATGTGTTTTTTTTCCTGCTCTTCTTCTATTCCACATAGAAAGGTCTTTTTCAGCCACTCTTTCCAAGAAGATTTGTGCAGAATCCTAGTGGAACTTAACAGGTTTGGTTTATTTGACAGTGTGTGGATTTATCATCAGAGAACTAAAACTGTCTAATTCTATACTGTCCATCATTTTCATCCTTTAACTATCTTCTTGAGGATTCTATCTTTAATGAATAATAACCAGGTAAGAGTCAGATTTCCCAAAAATCCTTAATGCAGAACTTGGCTAAAAGTTTACTTAGAACTTAAAACTTAATTATTTGTCTTAATGTGTCCTCATTCTTTGCTCTGTCTCTCATGACTTACAGATTGGATTTATTGATGGGTGCCCTCATTCTTCCACAAATGAACTATGGACTTTTCCCTGGAGAAAAGGATGGAAAGAGAGTGAGCTGGAGTGAAGAATGGATCTGGAAACTCCCCTTTGCCAACTTTGGGAAGGACCTTTTTGCAATGGCATAGTAGGTAGAACAGATACCTTTCTTAGCCCCAGAATATGTTTGGAACTCATTTGTTCAATTTTTACTGTCTCTAACTGAACATTGAATTCCATGTGGGCAAAGGCTTTATCTTTTGTCCACAGCAATTAGCATGGCTAGATTACATTTATATATATTAACTAAAAAAAATTAATAAAGATGAGTCATGTTAAACACAAAATTTCATCATCATTATTTTCCAAATATTTGTTCACACATAAGATTGTGAATTTCTTGGGAACTATTAATGCATATACCAACATATGTACCACTCTATGATTTATAAAATTTTGAATGAATGAGTAGATCTACCAATCTTATTTTCAATTTTTTTCCTTATTCATTTTTCTTCTCTGTAGAAGTGATTTCTTTCTCCCTACCCACTCTCCAATACTGAGGATTGAACCCAGAGGTGCTAAACCACTAAGAAACATTCTCAAGCCTTTTTTAGAGATAGGGTCTCCTTAGGTTACTGAGGCTGGCTTTGAACTTGCAATCCTCCAACCTCAGCCCCCTGAGCTGCTGGGATTACAGGTGTGCTCATTGTGACTAGCAAAATCATTTATTTCTTACATTTAAAATTTAAGAGCACTTCATGTAAATAAATATATCAAATGAGAGCAAAATATAAATGTAGATTTTTCACCATTTATAATCTATATGTTTCTTAAAGATATATTTGCTTTTTCATGTGGTAATCATTTGTCAAAGTGTAAATTAACAATCATAAAAACTTCTCAAGTATATTTGTTGGTAGTACTTGAGATGATAATTAGTTTATACAACAAATACTTATTCATGATTGACTATCTGCCAGACCCTGTTGTAGAAACTATATAAAAAGACCAATCCTGGAAAGTGTCCATCTGGTCCTCACAAATCTTCCATTCTAGAGGAAGAAAGACAATAACCAAGTAAGCAAAAAATAACATAAATAAATACCTATATAAATCTGTAAGTACATGAAGTAAAAAGAGTATGATAAAGAAAGAAGCAGTAGTGAGAAAGTGGCTACCTTAGTATTCAGGAAAGATCTCTCTGAGAATGTAGACATTTGAGTAGAAAGTTTATTTATGTGAAAGCTAACACCATGAAGAGATCTGAGTGCACTTATACTGAGTTACATCTCCAAACATTCTGTGTGTGTGTGTGTGTGTGTACATGTGTATGAGATTTAAGGTATTTTTGGCTGTAGGCACAATATACAACCAACAACCGTTTGGAAAGTCATACAAATAGTCATACATTGTGTCTCATACAAATAGTTCAGGATAGATAGAATGGTCCCAGAATTGAGTTATCCCCCAGAAATACCCTCATGGGCTGAAGACCTTTGTAACTTTAAGTTCTGTCATTCTTGGTCGGTTAGTTGTCTCTTTTTCAGATGCCAGATTGGCAGCAGCATCTCTAATCAAACAGACAATAAGTCCAATCTATAAGTTATGAGACACCAAGCAAAGAATGAAGGCATTCTCTCCCATGTTTTCCATTTTATCAGCAAAAGAAAGTTTCCAGACTTCCAAGGACAGACTTCCTCTGAGATCCCACCAGCCAAAACTGGAACTTGTTACTTTTCCTTAAACGAGGAGGATGTGTCTATGATTATTAGTGCCTTTTTATTAGCAAATGGACTGTATAAGTGCTATTTGTGAGAGTATGCATGTGTGTTGGGTAGCCAGCAATAACGTCTATCATAAGTAAATATATGCATTCAATTCTACAGATCTAGAACATCTTAGAAACCATCTTGAGTCCACCTTAGAAATCCAACAGTCCTCAGTTTACAGTCGAGAAAGTAAGACTTATGTTGTTCAGAATTGTTAGACTCCTAGTGTCTAGCAAGATTGTATTTTTACTGAAACCTGTTGCTTCTCAGAGTTTTTTTTTTTAAAAAGCAAGTCTACCCTTAGTACCAAATTCCCCAAAGGGCAAGACAATACTAATTTACATTATTCCATTATTATAACTCTCATAACTCTTTGAATTGATAGCAATAATTTGTAAAGTTGATACTACTTAATAAATTATATCTTTAAATATATGTATTCTTTCCACTTTCAGTAGTATTTTTACAATGGAAACTTTTTGATATATAATTGTTGAATAACTAATACTAAAAATGATGTCTTGTGTAGGGTCAGAGTAGAATTTTGGTACTTCTGAATCAAGGGAAAGTAACATATTTTACATATCAACTCCAAAGTTTTATTTTGTTTATAAGTTAACTGATATAAAATGAAAATTTAGACATTTACAACAATATTCAAGCTTCAAATACGTGGACTTTAGGATCATTAATCTAGCAATCCTCACATAGTAAAAGTGCTAATGGAATAGCATATAGATAAGGAATCATTAAGCAATAATTTTAGTATAGAATGAATGATACAAAAATAGTATTTTATGACATCTGATAATTTGTCCTTTCAAAACTCCTTGCTGGTGGAGTAATTCTGGTATGAAGAAAAATATATTACTTTCTGGTAATCAGCTGTTAACAGTAAGCTCTTAATGAATCATACACAGAGCGAAGATAAAGCCTGAACATTTCAGGACTGAGTTTTAGGTAAGTGTTTAATCTATTTTTTATGTGGATCACAAATGTAATGCATTGTCTGCCTTTTAAAATAGTTTTTTCTCTCAACAAAAAAGTCTTTTTTCCCCTGTAATTACTACCAGCTAAGCTGAAAGATAAAAGAAAAACTACTTTAGACTAATCTTGTTTAGGTCCCTAGCTTAACTGAATAAGCAGAAAAGAATAGGCAAAATTATCCCCATTTCTTCATTTCATCATTTTGATGTGTATTATTCCTTTAGCCAGTATTTTGTCATCTATATCCATACAAGTATACTAGGATATTTTGTTCTGGGATGCAGAGCTTAAGGAGAAAGAAAACACAATCAAACAATAAAACAGTGCATGCATTCAACTAGCTAATGATCACATAAATAGATTTTTATGCCTCAAAAGGAGTGTGATGAAAGAAGAGAGCCCTGCATTCAGTGTGGTAGCAAAAGACAGGAAACTATCTCAGGTGGAAGTTTAAGGAAGCCTCCCAGGGAAGATGTAACCTGAACATGAGTGAAGTTTAGGTAAGAGCAAGGACAGGGGAAAGTCCTGTAAAATAGTTCTCTTGCATAGGAGAACTTGGTGCCTGGGGCAATGAGCAACCATGTTAGTCAACAATGCTAATTCTCCTTCTTCCAGATAGCTTGGGCAGCATAGTGGCAAGTTTTTATATAGAATATAGTGAAATCAGGAAAGTTCTTATTCAGAAAATTCTGCCACTACCAATGAGTTTTGTAAGTTTCAGAAAGAGCAGAAACTTGGGGTGTCAAAGTAGGGTGGTCGAGAGTTGGATGCAAAATAAAAGGATAAAGATGTGATGACACCATGAAAACCCAGAACAAATGAAAAAATGTACAGCTTTGTTTTTAAATAAAATATTTTGTCACAAATGTAGCATCAAAGTAAATAGTGCATGTACATAGTAACATACACATATATGTATTTGCACTTGTATTGTGCATAAATTCTGTCTTGATTTATGAATCAATGAAGTAATGTACATGACAGGATTCCTCGTAAGGGCTACACAAGTGTTTCCTCTGACTAGTACTGGGGCCACACTCTGGGTTTTACACAAAATTCACTCATTTGACCCTCACAATTACCATATAAAGTAGATTCTGTGATTGCTCCGTATTTGGAAATGATGAAACTGATGTGTAGAGAAATTAAGTAATTTCCCTAATGCCACGATGAGCTCTGATGGAGACAGAATGTCAATCCGGGCAGTCAGTTTTCACACACAATTCCTAACCTCTGCAACACTAAGGGAGATTGCTGCAAACAATGCAAATGTTAAGATGCAGTCCTTCCTTATTGTTTTATTTTTCCAGCATTCTCATCTCTTTTGTGGGTCACATCCGGGCAGTTTTCTCTGACAGCTGTGACTCTGCTTTGTATGCAGACTTGGTTAGACTGTCAAATAAATGTCATTCAGGCTCTTCTCCATCAGGAGTCCAAAAGGATGCTAAGCAAGAGTCCAGGGGGCATAAATTAATGGATTCACTTTTCCCACCAGGGAATGTGGGAGATTCAGTTAATGCACATGACATAGGAAAGAAGCTCCCAAATCACGTTTTCATTAGTGTCAGGAGATTGGGCTTTTATTCACCTACTTTACAATGAACCCCTCAAAAGTTTTACATATTTGATCTCCAATGAAACCCAAAGGTCCTCTGTAAGGCACATATTATCATTCTATTTTCGAAAAGAGGCCACTGGGGAGTCGTATGCTTTAGTTTGCATATAATTCCAGCAAGAAATGGGATTTAAACTGTGCCTGTGGTCTTACTTTCTGCTATCCTGCTTTTTCCCACAGTGAGAGTCGACTTGCAGTGACCATTATGGTGGACATATGACCACACACTATGGGATTCCTGTTCTTACTAAGGTACAGAGATGAGAAAAAACAGAACCATGAAAATGCATACAACTGTACAAAAGTTACTGAGCAGAAAAGAATTATAAACATCACATGAGGGAAAAATACAGATTTGGAAGAATTGGAGAGCTATAAAGGGTTTATCCTCTAGCTGCAAAATATGCTGCTTGAACTAATAGCTAAATAATCCCATCAGTAAAAACCATCTTAGAAAATTAGAAATTGTACTCAACACCAGTAATTAATCCAGCACAAGGGATCTCTAAGAGTCATACCAAAACCAGAAGCTAGCTTGGCACTGAGAACCCTTTATAAATGGAATGCCCAGGCTCCACCCCAGACCAGTTGAATCAGAACCCCTGGAGTGAGGCTCAGTGATCTGTGTTTAATAAGTCCTCTGGGTTCATCTGATGCATGCTCGAACTTGAGTACCCATTGAGTTGAGGACAGAGGTCTGCAAACTTTGTGAAGGGCTAGATACTGAATAATTTATTTGGGAGAACCATATGGTCTCTGTGGCAGTGACTCAGTTCTGCTGTGGTTCTGTGAAGACAGCCAAGCTGGCTTATAAGTGAATGATCATGACTCTTTTCATACAGTTTTCTTCAGAAATGATTATTTTTAATAATAACAACTTTTATTATTATAACTATTATTATTTCAAATAATTTTATGTTGCCAAATACCATTTTTTTTCCAATTGTGAGAAAAAGGGAAACATTTTTAGCTTTTGGTTTGTACCAAAACATGCAGCAAGTTGGAATTGGTTTGTGGTTTGCTAGTTTCTTTTATAACGTCTAGAAACAGTGTGGACACTTATTCCAGAGGAGTCATTCCTGAGTGTCTCAGCTGTCACTTATTAGCATTGAGTCTCCAGAGCATGGCTTATGCCAAGCCTCAGTTACATCACGGAGTTTATAGTATTTTTTGGAGTTTATAATATTTCTCATCAGGCTTTTTCAGACCACATATGTAAAATAACTGGCATATGATTGGTGCTCAATACACATGACTTCTTGCCAGGCTTTTCATAATATTTCCTTTCTCAAGTAAAATTCTCAGCTTTATTTCTACAAAAATGACGTGTGAAGCTGGGCACAGTCACTTACATACCTGTAATCCTAATTACTCTGGTGGCTGAGGCAGGAGGATCATTTGAGCCCAGAAGTTTAAGGACACTCTGGGCAACCTAGGTAAAACCTGTTTCTACAAAAAAATAAATAAACTCAGGAAAATTAGAATAGAAACAGAGTAGATAAAGGGAATTAGGGAAGGCAAGAGAGGAGGAAAATGGGAGGTACAGAGGAATGAAATAGATCAGCTTATTATACTATATGGATGTACAAATATATCACAATAAATTCCACTATTGCATATAGTTATAAAGCACCAATAATTTTTTAAAAAAAAAATGAAATAAATAAGCCAAAAATTAAGTATGTGCATATTAGATTCCATTCTGTCAGAACACGAGTTACTCTTGGGACATTTTCTCCTTAACAAAGGTCCTTGCAGATACAGTGGCCTACCTTTCCTCAGAAGGCTGCTGTCTGATCCAAAGCTTCCAGGCCTGTGTATCCACATGAGACCCAGGTCCCGGATTATAGCATTTTTAGTGGAGACAAAGACAATAACAGATGGTTCAATTAAGAAACAGCCAGAAAAAGGCCGTTTTCTCTTTCCCTTCAGTCCCCAACAGCAACTAAGCCAATTGGGCCACAAGCAAAGAGATTTGCGTTTGGAAGAAAGCAACTGTGGATAATTTTTCACAACTGTGAATAAAGTTGAGGGTGTGCTGGTCACCCCTGCTGAAGGTAAGGACTGGCACTCTGCAGGACCTACAGAAAGGCCCCACTTTCTGTATTATCTGGCCACTTATCTTGCAAGGAAAATCTCCCAATGAGCTGCCAATCATGACAGGTCTACCCCTTGACAAAATTGTGACTATAGGGGTATATCTCCCATATTCTCTTCCACATGTTTTTGTCCACTCATTTCTTGCACCTTTTTCCAGCACTAGGTCTGTTTCCACCAGCTCTAGTAAAAATAAGTGCTTCAAAAATGATATGCTATTTCATTTTACAGCTTGATATACACTTAAATTAACAAAATTTTTTACCTGGGAAATTTTGTAATGGAAGTCCTGTTCTAAGAGCAGAGGTTACTACCATATGCCCACATGCCACAAATTTGCTATGTGACCTTAAATAGGTAACTGAATGATCTGGCATTTTACTCATTTTAAAAAGTAATAAGACTCAGGATAAGAGGATTGAAGCTAAATGGTACTAGAAAGTGTCACCGAGAATGTGTTCAAGGAGAAGTACACCCATCTGTGTTGGAGCCAGTTCCCAGGGCTCCCCAAGTACACTGAGCACAACTGCTAATTCCGCATTCTCTGAGGGCGGGTTGGAAGCTGGAGCTCAGCCCCACAGGAGTGTTTTATACCAATGCTGAAAATCAGGGCTTATTTTAATTTGATTTGATTGTACTTTACTTTCTAAATTTATCTATCTGTAGAATTGGTTCTCAAATATTTACTTTAAGTTTAAATTTTCACCAGAGGTTGCTCCCTATATTTTCACTCCTCAGATTTAGAAAGAAAGGTTTTCTTTCTGATATTTAGGCTTGAGCAAAAATTATTCGAGCCAAAAAAATATCCCCCCAAACGGCAGATATTTTCAAGAAAAGGGGAATTTTTGTTATTATTAATTTGTGACACTTTTAGATTCTATTTTATAATGAAACTCAATATCTTCAAGAAGGTTATATGAATGATAAAATTAAGTCTGAGACAAAACCAACAGAGACTACTGATTTATCAGCTTGAGGCTTATAATTCATAAACCTTTGAGCAGGAATTGATGTTTCTGGGAAAGGAGGACTATATAATGGAAGAAGGATGCTGCTTGGTAACTCTTGGTAGGGTTTGGGAGTTGGTGAGCTCTAATTGTTTTCGGATGCAGTTGTTGATCCTGGTTGGCTAGAAATGTGCAAGTGGAGGGCTGGAGTTGTAGCTCAGGGGTAGAATACTTGCCTAGCATGTGTGAGGTACTGGGTTTGATTCTCAGCACCGTAAACAAATAAACTAAAGGGCCATCAACATTTAAAAAATATTAAAAAAACTAAAAAGAAAAAAAAATGTTCAAATGATACCAAGCAAGGTTTTTCTAACTGAGAAGCATGGTGACAATACTACAGCACTGGGTTTCTGCAATAAAGACAAAGCTTTATTACACAGCTGACCAATGAGCAATGAGATCAGGAGACATAAGCTCCGATATGCCCCTCCGATCCTTTGATAGTGGTAAAATTCCTTAGGAGAGGAGAGACGAAGCCGCTTATTGATTGAATGGTGAGAGGGGAAGTCAGAGGTTCTTTTGAATGGGCATGGATGATCATAGTGTCTATTCACAAGTCGCATGTTTTTTTTGAGGTGTAGTTATGTTCTATATGTGAGACTTTGAGATTGTGATGTCAAAAATTCACTGACCTGCCACCCCAACAGATTTTTCTGGTTGTGTCCTTTTTTTTTTTTTTTGGTATGTTTTTTCTTTGGGGTAGGTAGCAGGGACTGAACTCAAGGGCACTTGACCATTGAGCCACATTCCCAGCTCTATTATATATTTTATTTAGAGACAGAGTCTTACTGAGTGTCTGGCTTTGAACTCAGGATCCTCTTGCCTCAGCCTCCCCAGCCATTGGGATTACAGACGTGCCCCACTGCGCCTGTGCAAAGTTATGTCCATTCTTGAAAAGCAGGTTTTGAACCATTCTTGAGTTGATCCTGGGGGATTTTCCTGAAAGATAACTTGAGAAATATTTTATTTGAGGAATTTATGACTGAGTGTGCTCAGGCCTTAAACCAATTTCACAAGTAAGGAAATTGAAGACATTTTTTAAAAATAAAGTATTATGATTGGCTTTAAGGAGAGGTGTTTCTACAGTAGCCAATGGAGGAATTTTGTGTGGTCAAGAAGTAATAATGTGGCTTAGGAAGTAGCTGCCTCGGCAGAAATTTCTCAGAAAACATACCATTTTGTAATAAGTGATGAATAGTATACTAAACTAAATGGATTATATACTTACGTAAAAATGTCTGACAAAATCTTTTGATCATAACAAAATCTTATAAATTTTAGGTTACCAGATGGAGCAAGAACATACTTTAATAAAACTGAGAATGTTAAAAGTATGGAAAATTTATTTCATTAATGTAAAATCAAAAATTGTTATATAGTAAAATGACTTTTATTAATTTATAAATTTCACTCATCCCTGGACAGAAGCTAGGAAAATACTTTCATTTTATAAATAAATTCTTAAGGCTCACATGATATTACTTTGTTGAAGTTTTAGAGTAATACAAATCACTTGAATACATTTTGTTAAAAGATGGTCCTAGGCTCTGCTTGAATACTTCCAGCGATGGGAAGGTCAATATTTTTAAAAGCACAATATATTTTTTTGTTCCAGCTCTATTGAGGTATAATTGACACACATCATATGCAAAGTATATAACATGACATTTGATGTATGTGTATGTATACTGTGTAATGATTCCCCCAAACTAATCAGCATATTTATTGTCACCCATTTTGAGGGTTGTGAGTGCAGAAGATACTTAAGATCTACTCTCTAAGAAAATTTCAAGTAAATAGTAACTGCAGATATATGAAATCTATATCTACATATTTCATATCGAAGGATTCAACCAAAAATGGATTGAGATATTTGGAAAATATTTTTTTTCTGTGTCCTGTGGAGTTTAAGCCTATGATATTTGCATGTTTACATCAGAACTGAAAATATGCAGACTTTCATCTTATTCCTAGATACCACAGTATAACTACTACTTACCTAGAATTTATACTGTATTAGGCATTCCAAGTAATGTAAAGAATACTTAAACTGTTTAAATAGATATATGTACATTATATATAAAAAATATGCCATTTTATCTAATGACCATGAGAATCTGTAGATTTGGGCATCTGCCTGGGGTTATGGAATCAAGCCACCTGGATAGTTAGGGATGACTAAGTATCATCAACTCTAGTGACAATACTATGCAGCAGATCACCAGAATTTATTTATCCTATAACTGAAAGTTTTACCTTTGACAAACATCTCCTCATTTACCCCATTACCCAGTGCCTTGAAACCATCATTCTACTCACAGTGTAGAATATTTGGGGATTACAGAATTTTTCTTTGGTTGAACCAAGGTTTTCTTCATTTTGCATTATGTTGACCTGCAGAACAACAAAGCAACCTCCGTATATTCTGCCTTCAGTATGGGTAGGCAGACAGCTGTTTAGTGTGATAAATATTCATGACTCTCCCAACTCTCAAATTAAAACATGGATTATGAGACCTCTGAGAATTCTGTCATCCAGAGCAGAACAACTAGTGTGTTCACATTTCTTTGAATTAGCAGAGCATAGCATTACAGAGTGTCTGGAGCAGCCCTAAAAACAGTTCAGAGGATGAGCTCTGTGATTAATATTGTTAATACTAATTGTCAAGACAATAGAGATGACATAAGTTAATGTTTATCTATCAGCTCCTCTACTGTTAGCAACCATGAATCCCAAAGTCAAATACTTGCCTCTGTCAAAATTTGTTTCTTCTCACTTCATTCTCTAATGACTTTATTTAAAATTATATAACCAGCAAGTCTAAAACTGCATCTGAGGATGAAAGTATTGTTATCTTTGCCCTGAATCTTAGAAAATCTGATTTCCTAAAATTGTGGATATGATTCTCCATAGGTAGGAACAACTTTGTTTTTCTTCAATTTTCAATTTTCAAAAGACATGACTTCTGGTTAAAGCCTTCTTGATCTTTTCCTGAATCAAGAATGCATCAGAGTAAGGCAGTTCAAAAATTTAAAAATATAATTGCTTTATGATCAAATCATCTTATGCCTGGGTATGAGTCCAAATCAATTGAAAGAAAAATCTCAAAGAGATATTTATTCACTCGTGTTCTTAGAAGTATTCTTAATAATAATCAAGAGATAGAAAAGAGCCCCTGTTTGAATGAATGGATTAACAAGTATGCAATATTATTCAGCCTTAAAAAGAAAGGAAAGAATGACATGTATTGTGTATGGTAGAATTTTAAAGACAGTATAGTAAGGGAAATAAACCAGTCACTAAAGGGAAACATGATATGATTCCATTCACAGGTAGTGTCATCACAGTTATAGAGACAGAATGTAGAATTGATGGCCAGAGACTGGGGAAAAGGATCACTATGCTTTGAATGTCTCACAAAACTCATGCTGAAATGCAATACCTATTGTGAGGTATTTAAAAGATGGAAACAGAATATGGGGTTTGGAGTTGAGACGATTGGGAGGTAATTAAGGTTAAATGTAGCTCATAAGAGTGGAATCCTAATGCAAAGGGACTATGACTTTGTAAGAAGAGAAAAATAGCCTAGGACTAGAGGAGGAAGAGTTAGCACATTCATCTCCCTTACCATGTGTTGCCCTGCATCACCTTGGAACCTGCAGGAAGTCTCCATCAGCAAGAGGGAACATGCTAGATAAGCCCATCTAACATTGAACTTCGAAGCCTGGAACTATGAACTGAATAAACCTCTTTTCTTTTTTAAATTACCCAATTTCTGATGTTCTGGGATAGCAACAGAAAAATGGACTGCGACAAGGGGAAAATGCAGCAGAGAGTTTCAGTTTTTCAAGATGAAAAGAGTTCTAGAGATGGATGGTGGTGACAACTGAGGACAATGTGAACGTCCTTAGTAGTACTTAACTCTACCTTTAAAAAAGTTTTAAGATGGTAAATTTCGTGTTATGTAGCCATTTCAAAAATGAAAAAAAGACATTTATTTCAACATAAGGAGATTTCTTGCAAACTATTTGTATGTTTAGGTTCCCCACTACAACATCACACTAATGCCTTATTCTACAGTAGCAATGCAACCTGTGCCCTCTGCCTGTCCGGGGCATTGCTTTGTCTCCTCCTTCCTCATCTCCAATCTAATGACTTCCATATTTCATGCTGTCTTCATAGTGACTTTGGGCAAATGGTCAAAATGCTTACAGACCAGGCATAGAAATCAAACAAGGAATGCTACTTCCTTATTTTGTAGCCATGTGATGATTTGGGGGGAAAATAAGTTGCACTTATTTGATTAATTCATTATTCACTATGATATTCATGTTTTTTTTTTCCTTCAAAATCTCAATATGGAAATATAGTTAAAGAACACCATGTAGATATTTAAAAACCAGAAACAGAAACTTTCAGAATCGAAGTTGGGAGCAAAGCAAATGCTAGCATCTTATAGAGAGGAATATTAATTGACTATTTATGTCCTTGCGTATTTGCATTTTTAAAAAAGTGTCTTTAATATGCTGGTATATTTTTATGTATTTAAATGTTAGATAGTAACACATAGATATCTCTGTAAAAAATAGTAAATACAAACCAAGCTCTATTTTGCCCAAAGATTTAATATTATATTAGTTTTAATTTGTAATATGTATTAAATCTAATACCCCCCAATAAAACAGTAAATGTAAATTGCTTCCCAATTTGCTAATTCTACATAAAGGTTGAAGTCAGTAAATGAAAACAATTCTTCCTCTCTAAATAGCAAATGATGCAATTAAATAAAATTAACAAACCAGTATGCAAATTGTAAAATTAAATATGTATCTTGATAAGATTTTAAATAATGTTCAGTGTAATATATTCACTCTGTAATGTACTTACTTTGTTTATTGTTTCCTGTCTGTTTCTTATAAATATTTCATCGCTTTGTTAGTTAATTGCAGTGTGCTTAGTGATTTTTAAACACATGCATTAATTAATTCTCTTCGAGCAGAAACATTGTGCCTATTATTAAAAATTGCTGAGGCATTCTCTACTGTGTGGTAGTAGCTACACAGTGGGGGAAAAAATCTCTCTATGAAAAGTAAAAATAGTTTACTCTAAATTTATTATAACTCATATGTGACCTAGTTTCAGAAGGGCAAGCCCACCAAAATCTCTGCACTACTGATGATGTTCTCAAAAGGCAGATATTTGTACTTCAAGGTGTGGGCAAACATATTTTTTGAAAGGGGTGATACTTTTAGATGTGTCGGCCAAAATCTGTGTCACAACTACTTAAATTCTGATACTGTGTCATGAATGCATCCAAGGTCCGTACAAAAACATATGGCTGGGCCTTGTTTCAGTGAAACTTTATTTTTAAAAAAGGAAATTAGGATTTGGTGCAATTTTCATGAATCAGAAAATATTATTATTCTTTTAATTTTCTTCAAACATTAAAAACAAGCCTTCAAGCAAAAATGAACTCAACCCGATGATGGTGATTAAAGTGATGTTAACAATGGCAAGAGGGTTTTGGTAGAGTGAAATGTTGGCCTCATTAAGAATGTAGGGTCCTCGTTTGTGTACAGGTGGTGTTCTTATAGGAATTCACAACACAAAAGACCCAAGTATCCCAAGATTCTCTGTCTTCCACAGGGTCATGCCCATCCATTCTTCTCTGTAATCAAGACAAAAAGTAGGGATGACATTGCTTCTTCAATATTCCTATTTAATAATTAATTATATTTATGTTGAATATATACATGAGAAAATATATATTTTTGTATATATTTTCTCATGTATATATTGAAATACCTCTGTCACATAGGAAATAGGGATATTTCCTATGTGACAGAGATATACTACCTGCCTCACGGGTGTTATATTGAAAGAATCTAAATGTCAGATAGATAAAAATTGAGACAAGAAGAGCACAAGCAAGCCTGGCACATGAACACCTAATAAAAATTAT
Source organism: Marmota monax (assembly GCF_021218885.2). Lineage (NCBI taxonomy): Eukaryota > Metazoa > Chordata > Mammalia > Rodentia > Sciuridae > Marmota > Marmota monax. The sequence goes on along the minus strand of NW_026693934.1, from coordinate 15,130,093 downwards.
TTAATAACAATGGTAGTGTGATTGAGTGTGATTAGTATTTTATTCATAGTAACTTTCTCCTCTTCTTCATCTCCTTCCATGACTAATAACAGAAGAATCTGGTCTTCTCATTACGTATATGGTAGGTAGGAAGTTCTGAGATGGCATTCCCAGCTTGAAACCCATCCTTCAGAGTCATGACACTGCACTATACAGGTGATCCTGACAGTTTTATCTATGTGAGAGCTACAAATTAATAATAATAATAATAATAATAATAATAATAGTAAATAAATAAATAAATAAGCAACAACAAAAACTTTCCTTTAACTTAAGGAAAAGTTTAGAAACATGTATATCATACCAAAATGTGATTTCAGAATAGGGTGTGTCAAAGCAGGTACTGAAGGTGCAGAAACAAGACTCGCAGCATTGTGACACAATGTGGATCTATGATATGACCGTCTGCTGGATCATCTCCTGTACATGTTTGCGAATTCCAAACTTATGAAATGAGATAGTTGTTTTTCTTACATATCAAATTAAAGAGAACAAGTTGTAACTTTGTCATTGCCTGGATGGCACAATATAGTGAAAATGACAATTTTATTTTCCTTTTCTTAAATAACTAAAAAAAACTACTAGAACTAATAAATGAATTCAGCAAAGTGGCAGGATATAAAATCAACACGCATAAATCAAAGGCATTTCTGTATATCAGCGACAAAACTTCTGAAACGGAAATGAGGAAAAACACTCCATTCACAATATCCTCAAAAAAAATAAAATACTTGGGAATCAACCTAACAAGAGAGGTGAAAGATTTATATAATGAAAACTACAAAACCCTAAAAAGAGAAGTAGAAGAAGATCTTAGAAGATGGAAAAATATACCCTGTTCATGGATAGGCAGAACTAACATCATCAAAATGGCGATATTACCAAAAGTTCTCTATAGGTTTAATGCAATGCCAATCAAAATCCCAACGGCATTTCTTGTAGAAATGGATAAAGCAATCATGAAATTCATATGGAAAAATAAAAGACCCAGAATAGCAAAAGCAATTCTAAGCAGGAAGTGTGAATCAGGCGGTATAGCGATACCAGACTTAAAACTATATTACAGAGCAATAGTAACAAAAACAGCATGGTACTGGTACCAAAACAGGAGGGTGGACCAATGGTACAGAATAGAGGACACAGAGACTAATCCACAAAGCTACAACTATCTTATATTTGATAAAGGAGCTAAAAGCATGCAATGGAGGGAGGATAGCATCTTCAACAAATGGTGCTGGGAAAACTGGAAATCCATATGCAACAAAATGAAACAGAATCCCCTCCTCTCGCCATGCACAAAAGTTAACTCAAAGTGGATCAAGGAGCTAGATATCAAATCAGAGACTCTGCGTCTGATAGAAGAAAAAGTTGGCTCCGATCTACATATTGTAGGGTCGGGCTCCAAATTCCTTAATAGGACACCCATAGCACAAAAGTTGATAACAAAAATCAACAAATGGGACTTACTTAAACTGAAAAGTTTTCTCTCAGCAAGAGAAACAATAAAAGAGGTAAATAGGGAGCCTACATCATGGGAACAAATTTTTACTCCTCACACTTCAGATAGAGCCCTAATATCCAGAGTATACAAAGAACTCAAAAAATTAAACAATAAGAAAACAAATAACCCAATCAACAAATGGGCCAAAGACCTGAACAGACACTTCTCAGAGGAGGACATACAATCAATCAACAAGTACATGAAAAAATGCTCACCATCTCTAGCAGTCAGAGAAATGCAAATCAAAACCACCCTAAGATACCATCTCACTCCAGTAAGATTGGCAGCCATTATGAAGTCAAACAACAACAAGTGCTGGAGAGGATGTGGGGAAAAGGGTACTCTTGTACATTGCTGGTGGGACTGCAAACTGGTGCGGCCAATCTGGAAAACAGTATGGAGACTCCTGGGAAAGCTGGGAATGGAACCACCATTTGACCCAGCTATTGCCCTTCTTGGACTTTTCCCTGAAGACCTTAAAAGAGCGTACTACAGGGATACTGCTACATCGATGTTCATAGCAGCACAATTCACAATTGCTAGACTGTGGAACCAACCCAGATGCCCTTCAATAGATGAATGGATAAAAAAAATGTGGCATTTATACACCATGGAGTATTACGCAGCACTAAAAAATGACAAAATCATAGAATTTGCAGGGAAATGGATGGCACTAGAGCAGATTATGCTTAGTGAAGCTAGCCAATCCCTAAAAAACAAATACCAAATGTCTTCTTTGATATAAGGAGAGCAACTAAGAACAGAGCAGGGAGGAAGAGCAGGAAGAAAAGATTAACATTAAACAGATACATGAGGTGGGATGGAAAGGGAGAGAAAAGGGAAATTGCATGGTAATGGAGGGAGACCCTCATTGTTATACAAAATTACATATAAGAGGTTGTGAGGGGAATGGGAAAATAAACAAGGAGAGATATGAATTACAGTGGATGGGATAGAGAGAAAAGTTGGGAGGGGAGGGGAGGGGGGACAGTAGAGGATAGGAGAGGTAGCAGAATACAATAGTTACTAATATGGCATTATGTAAAAATGTGGATGTGTAACCGATGTGATTCTGCAATCTGTATTTGGGGTAAAATTGGGAGTTCATAACCAACTTGAATCTAATGTATGAAATATGATATGTGAAGAGCTTTATAATGTTTTGAACAACCAATAAAAAAAAAATTAAAAAAAAAAAAAAAAAAAAAAGAAAAGATTCTAAATAGAAATGTGATTTACACAATTCTCACTATGTATTTTGATTACAGAATTGATCTTGATTTAGCAGCCTGGCTAATTCTAAAACACAACCATCTTCAAGGAATAATTTTGACACAAATTTGAATCTCTCTGTAGAAATGATCTGTTATAGCCTCATTATCCAACATCAATGTAAATCTATCATTATCCTTTTTTGAAGGAGTCAAAAGTGCACATATGCGCCCCTCACCAAGACACCATTCACAGAAGTTTTTCTTTGCTCCTGCCTACCCTATCCCTTACAGATTATCTGTATATTAAAGTTAGTTAGAAATTATCAAAACCCTCCCTTTTCTAATGCTTCCTAGTCACAAATTATGGGAGAAGGTTACACTTAGAAGGGTGTTTTCCATTGCTATGCTTTGGATATGAAGTGTCTCCCGAATGCTCATGTCTTAGGCAATGCAGGAATTTTCACAGGTGAAATGATTAGATTATGAGACCTGTAACCTCATCTTGGATTAATCCATTTGATGGATTAACAATTTGAATGGACTACTGGGTAGTAACTGTAGACAAATGGAGCACGTATGGAGGAAGTAGGTCATTGGGGCTGTGGCCTTAGATTGTACCTGGTCCCTAACTACTCTCTTTCTGCTTCTCATCTGCCATGAGCTGGGCATCTTTTCTCTGCCACACTCTTCCGCTATGAGGCTCTGCCTTAACTCAGGCCCAGAACAATGAAGTTGACCAACCATAAATTGAGACCTTTGAAACCTAGGGACTCAAATAAACTTTTTCTCCTTGAAGTTATTCTTGTGTATTCGGGGCACAACCATTAAGAGCTGACGAACACAGACAGAAGTGTTGATCCCAACAACCACCAAACACAAGCCACACTAATCAACATGGAAATTGTGATTATCCATGTCTTCTCTAGATGACTGGATTGCAATCCTCACCAACATAGGTGAAGAAGATAGGATGCAACAGCCACACTTCAGAGGAGGCTCTTCTGCATACACTGGGCAACCGAGACCTGTCTGGGACTCACATACCTTCCCCTGAAAAATCATATTAAAGATACTCCTTTAGGGAAAGGAGTAAGATACTCATTGAAGGCAAACTCAACAATCTTCCAATACCCTAGCTAGTAATGTTACTAATAAAGCTTTCTTTTTCTCTGCCATTACTACTCCTCTTCTCCTTCTCCTTCCTCTTCTCCTTCATCGTCTTCCTCTTCCTCCCCCTCCCCCTTCCTTTTTACCTCCCCCTTCCTCCTCCTCTTCCTCCTCCTCCTTTCTTCTTTCTTCATTCTTCTCCCTTCACCTTTCTCTTTCTCCTGCCTCATCCAGTTGCCATCCCTCAAGCTGTGATGGAAATCTCACTGAATCATAGTGACCTGGATACCTCCCACTCACTCCCTTTTTACCTTCCTTGAATCCTTCTTTATTTTCTATGTGATTCCTGTGCCCAAGAAGTGGCAGCCAGTTTAAGAGCAGTACCCATAAATTACCCCTGAAAGGTAGTTGAAGAAAAGCATCAAGTGCCCAAGGAGGGGAACATATTTGTAGAGGAGGTGTGAGAACTGAAACCTGAGAGGGGGTAAGTAGCTACTTGGGTATTCCTCCACCCAAGGCAATATGTGAGATCCTTTAACTGCTATAAATATAAAGAGGAGGTAATTAGAATTATTTGCTGTGCACTTCTTTGCCAAACTATGGTTCAGGTACAGGCTTTATTGGCTACTGAAAGCCACAGCAAATGTAAGCTTATAAAAATCAATAGATGATTTAAAAGCATTGAATGACTTAAGGAAGCAGTGGCACTACAGCTTGTATAATTTGGTAAGTGTGTATCATTTATATTATTTGGGTTGCTTATAGGAAAATGTGGGGAATTTTTTAAATGGATTTTAAAACTGTATGCAGATTTATATGCTAATTATTTTACCCTACTGATTGTTTAATGGTCTGGATGTCACCCCTGGGTTTTCTCTGATGTTAAATGTTGGCATAATTGTTAGGATTGGAATGTTAAATAAGAAGAATAGTTGCTCATCACCATCAACCATTATTGTATAAGTATGAATTAAGCTCTTTGCATTATCCAGGCTTTTAACAAGGACCTAAGGGAATCAGACCAAGAATAAACAAGCTTTAAGTCTGCTAGAGAAAAGAGATGTGGGGAGGAAGGAGGTTCCTGGACAAATAACCCTGTGTGGGCAGAAGGTTATGTAGACAGTTTCAAAGCAGATACAGAAACAAAGGAAGGCATGGGCAGTTTGAAGGGGTGCCAAGGAGGGTATGATTGGGGATGACGGCCTCCTTAGACTTGCTCCATAGTGTTCATGAATATTCTTTCTGTTCATTTGTATGCTCTAAGGATCAAGTTCTTTTCCAAGACTCTTCTATATGGAGAAGGAAGGATAGTGCAATAATGGGTAAGTTAAGTTTAATTGGGCTTAGTGCCTGGATTGTGTTGAGCAAGAATGTTAATACAATAGTCCCCACCTCCTTGTCTGTGATTTTGCTTCTGTGGTTTCAGTTAGCTACCATCTACTGTAGTGTGAACACATTAAGTGGAAAATTCCAGACATATTTTATATGCTTAGATAGCTTCCACTATAGAATATTGTTATGTTTTATTATTGCTATTAATTCCCTAATTCATAAATTAAACTTTAAAATATATATCAAGATAGATAGATAGATAGATAGATAGATATAAGAATTATATATCTATCTATATATTTTTCCATCTGCAGTTTGAAGTATCTTTTGGGGTCTTAGAACATATACCCTGTGGATAAGTGGGCATTACTGTGACCCTTTGTAGAGACTGGAGTGTAGTGAAAACAATGTTAGACAATATCATAAATGAATGTATATATGTATCTATGTAGAGGAAAATAGCTAGATTGATAAAGTAGATAGATATGTACATATTTTAACTGTCACAAAGCCTGTGGAGATAAAACACAGTATAATGTCAGTTTATAAGGAGGCTTAATCTGATATTGAGTGACAGATATGCCAATGGATGTTCTCCTAAATTTTTGTTATTTGTAAATATTTCATCACTCTACCTTCGACCCCCAACCCCTGCCGTTCTCTTTATTTAAAGAGTACACCTTATTATGGTATTTACCTACACTTTTAGGTCTACTTTTAATATTTTGTGTGTCATTTTTAAATTAAGGAGTTGGAGCTATAGACCTGAGGAGTAAACTTCTGTTCCTGTCATTCTTCTTCCTCAATTGTTAGCATACTTTCATTGTACTCAAAGAGAATGCAGAAATGACTAGTAATAAATGAAGGTGATGGTGACATGGAATGAGGGTATTGTCCTCCACTGCTGTGGATCACATGAAATAAGCATGCACAAACCCACTCCTGTAATACTGAGCATGCCTTCTATTGTGCATGGTAAAAATAAATAAAAAGATAAAAATACAATTTCAGAAGTCCCATGGTTTAGTGCTCTAAAAAGACATGTTCTTTCTAGGTTCACAGTGATTAATAAGTGGGGGAATAAAAACATGAACATCTTTCACAAGAACTACACGAAGGGAAAGTTACTTAATTTTTCTGTGTCTCTGAAATTTTATCTGTAACATAGAAAAAGCAATACCTCACTGAAGTAAGTGTATGTATGTGTGTGTGTGTTTCTATGTGTGTGTGTTTTAGTAAGCATTTTTCCTATGGATTAAAAGTACAAATTTAGCTGTAAAGTGACTTTTCAGAGCTTGTTTGAGCTCTGAATTTTCATTACCATAATGAAATACCTGAGACAAGTAACTTATAAATAAATAAAAAGCCTTTAGTTTTACTCATGATTCTGGAGGTTTCTGTCCAACATGAGACTATCCATCTCTTTAGATCACTGGGAAGGGTTGCATATTACAAAAGGAATGTTTGGCAGAACAAACCACTTACATCAGAGGCCAGGAGGCCAGGGAAAGTGACATAATAAAAAAAACAAGACAAGAGTCCCACATCTCCTATGAGGTCATATCCCCCATGACCTAAAGAGCTTCCTACAAGGTCTCACCTCAAAAAAGCTTCATTATCTACCCCCAATAGTGCCAGCCTGGGGCATGTCTTTAACACATGGACATTCAAGAGGCACTCATCCAAACCAGAGCATTCTATCCTTGATCCCCAGAAGTTCATATCCATTTGACAAAGTAAAATGCATATTCCTATGCCCAAGAGTTCTCAAAGTCAGAAATATTCTAGAGTTGTCTAAGAGTCCAAGTCTAAAATCTCCTAAAAGAATCAAGGCAAAATCAACTGTAAGCCCATGTAAAACCAACAAATCAACTTCTATACCTCTCACATATCATTGGTGGTCAGACAGGCACAGGATATATATCCTCATTTCAAAACAGAAGAAGAGGAAAATAATAAAGAATGATAGGCCCAAAGCAAGACTGAAATTCACCAGGGCAAAAACCATTAAATCTTAAAACATCATATTCAGAATATGGGGAAAACCCTGGTAGGATGTAGGTCCCCAATGGCTTGGACAGCCCTGCCACTATGACTTTGCTGGATATAGACCACATAGCCACTCTCTCAGGCTGGCTTCACAAGCTGCCTAGTGCTTTCCTTGGTAGGCAATGCATGTGGCAGGTACTTCTAACTTTCTGGGTTTCTCTTGCAGCTTTACCTCATATCTGCACATTGTTAAGCTGGGAACAGTTTGCAGTGACTCCAACCCTGCAACAAACTGCCTGGTTTCCAGGCTTTTCACTGAAATCTGAGTGGAAGCCACCTTGATCCAATAACTCTATAATTCTGTATGTCTGCAAAATCAGTATCATATGGAAAACATCAAGGTCTGCCTGTGGCAGGAGTTAAACCTGTGAATGCCTGAACCATGGCTCTAGTGGCCTAGGAATCCTTTGACATATGAACATGGGGAAGCAAATCTCAATGTGGTTCTGAATGCACATGACACTTAGGGATTCTTAGAGGTGATTCTTCCCTGGAAACTATTTGAAATGCATTTGCCATTTTAGGCAGCATTTCTGATTTCTGTGATTTCCTCAAGTTATCTTTTCTGTGGCCTTGGTGCAAAGCACTTGGCTCCTTTTGATTGATGCTAATCTCTAGCATGACTGTGCTCTTAGTGTCCATACCTTTACAGGTGCACCTTTTCCAGCCAACCTGCAAATTTGCCAAGTCTTTCTGCTCTGCCCATTTTTTGTTACTGAGTCTCTCTGCAAATTTGACTAAAAGCATCCAGTAATAACTGTATTGCAGCTGAAGTGTTTAGCTGCCTGCCTTGCAATCTCTACCAAATAAGCCAGTCTATTACCTCTAAGCTCAGTCTCCCACAAAGTCTCAGGGCATGGACAAAACGTGCCCAAATTCTTTAACACTAGGTGATAGAGTGGCTTCTAGTGAATTCCAGTAGAATCCTTATTTCCATCTGAATCCTCATCACTGTGACCTTTACTATCCACATGTCTATCAGTATTCTGATCTTCTGAAACTCACCTGAATCTCTCATTAGGCTTTGCTTGCAATATGCTTGTAATATTGGCCTCCAATCATTTTGAAATTCTTTCCATAAACCCATCCAAAGGCTCCTTCACATTTCAGATATATAGTAACCATTCCACCCATCGGTACCAATTTCTTGTATTACCTTTATGTAACAATAAGAAAACATCTGAGACAATTAACTTACAAAGAGTTTTACTTTGGCACAAGGTTCCAGTACATGATTGGATTACACAAATCTCTTAGAGTCTCTGGGAAGGACACCACCTTATGGTGGGGGGTGTAGGACAAACCACTTATATCATGAGTCACAAGGCACAGGAGAGAGACAAGAAGAACTGCAGACGCACAATTCCGTTCAAAGACATGCCCCCAAAGGATGAATGACTTCCACAAGGCTCCACCTTCCAAATTTTCCACCACTTTCCAGTAGCACCATCTTGGTGTTTAAACATGTAATGCATTGGCCTTGGGGATACTCAACCAATGATAGCAGAGCTTGTGGGTTCATTCTCAACAAATGAGCATCAATTCTATGCCAGGCAGTGTGGGAAACTGTAGATTGGAGATGAGAGAAATGCAGTTTTGGTCTTGGGTCACACCTAATGTCCTTATTTTCTAGGATTGATTTATTAACTTATAAGACATATTGAGATCCATTTCTATTATGTCTGGAGTTGAGCAAACAGTTCATTTTGGACAAAATGAGGGTGAAATTTGTAACAGTTGTTGTCTCTTTCTTCTTTTTCTTGTCTGTTTCCCACCTAAGTCCAGGAGGTTTTGATGGATGAGCTCTATTATAAATGTTCTCCAGTAGGTAGTGATCAATGATGGTGGTGATGCTGGTATTGTTGTTAGTAATGGTTGTGGTGTGATATTTTTACTGATGTGGTTATAGTGGCCACTTCTATCAGCACTTTACCTGCATTGACCCATTGATCCTTAATAACCATCAGAGAGCTAAATACTACCATTAACCCCATGTTACATATAAACTACCTAGGCCCAGGGCCAGTCAGCTAGTTAATGCAAGAGTTGGTTTCAGATACTATTAGCATGACCTCAGAGCCCATACTAAACTGAGGTTGACCACAGTATGACCTTTGATTCTTAGTATGGAATAACCTGGGAGCCTGACGGAAAGTTAAGCTGATGGCCCCAACCCTTCTTACTGAACGAGCAACATTGCTGGGAATGGTGCCCAGGAAGCAGACATTCAATCAGCTTACCAGATGATTCCCAGAATGGGCCCCTGCCTATCCCACTGGTGGCTGACTTAGCTTTGACTCCCGGTGCCTTTAACTTTGGCCTTGCTAATCCAAGTATGGCCTCCAAGCAGCATGGTACTTCAGTAAGAACCAGATGGCTAGGCCTGCGACTCAGAACTGGCAAGGTAAGGGGCATTTGAAGCTAACAGTGTTCCCAAACTCAAAATCTTTTGTAGTGATTGAGATAATACATTAAACTCTGTTAGCTTTACTATATATGTCATATATAGTTAAAAAAAAAAGAATTCCACATTTAAACAATTCTATTATATTCTCAAAATTCTCGAAATATAATTCTCAAAATATAATGGTTATATTTGTAATTTAGCTTAAGGGGATGGAGGAGACATAACTTGAAACCATGCTTCCCTTGACTATTTTGAAACTCTGTTCTAGGGGCTTCTCTCCAAATTGTGTCCCCTTTTGATAATCATTGTTCTGATAGACTCTCTGACAGTGTACCCATGTGACATTTAAATATGGACTGCCTCCAGTTCGTTTTTATGTATCCTGCTGCTTTTTCTATTTTGCAACTCCCTTGAGGTTTTCTTTTTTAAATTAAAGTAGTAGTCTGCAATTGTTTGCTGGAGATAATATAAATAATAAATAAGGAAATAAAGTGATTAAAATACGCCTTACATCAGGCATGAAAATAATGTTCTTTTTTTAAAAAAAATTCCCTTCTCTTTTTCCATGGTGATGGGTAGAAATGAATGAATTAGGCCCAAGCAAACTGACTGTAGGCCATTGAGTGATAGTAAAGTATAAAGGTATGTATACAACTGAACTCATTTGTTCTCATAAACGAACAGAGCCTATTAAATATGACAAAGTGATTTTCCAATCCATTTATAAAACTCCTAAGAGGGTGAAGTTGCAGCATATCTGTTTTCCTTTCTAATATGAGGCATGTTTTTTCAACAATGGCCTAATAACTCAAGATGTGATGTTGGCAATTTTTATCAGCAGTGTGTTACAAAATATTATCGTCAAGCCCCAAAGAGTCATGAAGTTCTTAGCTGAGTGGGAAAAGCTCAGAGAATGCCTCCAATTATAGTTTATGTGTCTGGTTATTATTTAACTGAGAATTATTAGAATGTGCAGAGTTGGTTACTTCATATTATCTTAGGACTTAACTACTCTAACATTAGCTAGGGTACCCAATAAGACTCATGAGATTGGATAAAGGCACTATACTATATAAATATTTGATGTTAAAGTTACAAAATATCTGGTTATTTGAAATTACAATTCTAGATGTCAAAGGTAGAATAATTCATAGGAATGCAGTTTAATCCTATCTTATTTCAGATGAGACAAAACAAGTTAAAGGTTCAAGTAACTAGCTTTATCAGACACCTACTGTGTCATAAAGGTAAGATACAAAGAGGAATTAGATATACTATGGCAAATGGGAATCAGAATAGACCTCTGATTTAGAGATATAAATTTATGAATCACAGGCATATTGTTAAAATAATCATACTGTTACATTGTTGATGCTGCTGATGTCTACTGTTGAAAATTCTACTTGTGAACTTGATCCACATACAAAATTAAAATCATAAATACAGTTTTCACAAAAACAAAGACTCTGTTAATGAAACCTATTTTGATCATAAGTACATAGAGTATCTAAGACACTAGACCTAGTCTTTAGGAAACTGTAGCCACAGGGATAAAGAGGTTGCCTAGCAACATGTGAAGACAAAGCTCAATTCTTAAGACATGGGTGAGTGAATGAGCCGTGTGATGGGTGGAGGTGATTGATGGTGTGGTTCACTGGTTAATGCTTCCACTGACAAAGCTGGATAAGCTGTCCCCTTCTCATGCTGGCTGAGAGTTTGTATGTTTGGCCCTCCTGCTGTTCCGTCAGAGCCAGGAATAAATGCACTGGCATTATCTGACTTGATTTCACTCACACAAGAGTGTGAGTGTAAAATGAAAATAGAATCAAGGACAATTCCTCAGTGTATGTCAAGAGTTAAGAGGTGAAAGGGAAAGAAAGAGCCTCGCATAAATAAAAATTTTCTGATTATCATTCCTTGTCTGTTATGACTATGTCATGTTAGTTGGGGTAGGTGAGGAATATTAACCTGTATTCATATACTAGTGTTTTGTTTTTTTTTTTTAATTGTGTACATCTGCTTTTCTTTTTTTATGTAAGTTGACCAGAGTCACATCTGCAATGTGGCATTTACTGCAATGCACCGTCCTTTAGGGCTTCAGTAAATGCTTAATGATTGATCAGTTTTAACTTTTTAATATGCATGGTTTAAAAGTTTTAATGAAAATATCAAGTTTTCTACAATAGTAGAAATTTGTTTTCTTAGAGGAATTGTTACCTATTGAAGTAGTTTAATGACTTCCAGAAATGTTCTTTTAAGCCTCTGTAACCAACTTATAGTCATTCCCTTCCCCACAGTTTTCCTTTCCACGGTAAAACATAGTCAGAAACACAATGGAAAATAAGGTCTTATGAGACAGAGACTGAAAATAGAGAGCACATTCAAATAACATTCATTGCAGTATAATTTAAACATTTTAAAAATTTCATTGCTATTGTTGTTAATCTTAATTTATAAGTTAAACTATAGCATATATTTTACATATAGAAAAAGAAAACTTGTATATGCAATGTATTGCGTTGTCCGTGCTTTGAGATATCCATTTAGGGTTTGGAAATGTATCCCCATGACAATGGAAGTCTATTGCACTGACAATAAAATACATGTAATCTTTACATTTTACCCAACTTTAAGTCTTTAAACATGGCCAGAGACAACGCTCAAGCATTTCAATTACCTATTGAAGTTCATGTCTAATACTTTTTAATTCTTTGAGGAAAATAACTATATGTCACTGTGATGGTCAGTTTTCTATTATTGTTACCAAAATATCTGGAAGGAACAACTTAGAGGAGAAAATTTTATTTTGGGCTCATGGCTCAGAGGGTCAGTACATGGTCTGCCAACTCCATAATTCTGGGCCCAAGGTAAGGCAGAGAATCATGGTGGAAAGGGTGTTATGGAGAATTGTTACCCAACTCATGGCCTCCAGGAGGCAAAGAGGGAGAAAGGGACAAAACATAATCTCAAGGGCGCACCCTGAGGACCTACTTTCTGCAACCAAGTCACATCCTCCTATAATTACCACACTATATATTAGTGCTCTATAGTTATTAACCCATCAAATGGATTAATCCACCTCATAAACTATGGCTGTCATAATCTAATCATTTCACCCAGAACATTCCTGCATGCCTCACATGTACTTTGGAGGGACTACTCTTATCCACACCACAACACTGGTCAAAACATGCAACTAAACATATAACTATTTCAGATTTCACTCAAGGATGGATTCAGTCTTTCATGGCTGAGAAGACAGTACTGTGAAAAGTCACCTAATTCACAAATATGACTAGCATCTAACAGGATGTATAAAAATCAACTTGTAACTCTAACCTCTGGTGACTCAAGATGAGCCAAATAAGCAGAAAACATAGGGATTTCCCTATCTTTAAGTCAATTTTCATTCATTCTGCAACTTGAATAATTTATTTCCAGAAAATAAAGATACAAAATCTCATATTATTAAATTTGATTTTGGGTTAATCTTGGCTCTATTGCAGGTTGTGACCTAACATAAAATCCTATACGTATTATTTAAAATCACTGTAAGTTGATTTACTCACCTGTCGATTTAAATAATAATATCTAAAATGAAGAGTGTCTGTGAATATTAGGAATTGTGAATACTAAGCATTTATTATAGAAATTGGTACATAGTAAGAATATGCTAAAAGTGATAATGTTATGGTAGTTGTTTTATTTCCTTTATGTTTCTTTTCTTTATTACATTGATTTATCAATTAAACATAGCAATGGGCAGAAATAGTTGAGGGAGTAAAGGATCAGAGGAGATTATTTTTGGACCTGTTATTATTGGAACTACAAAAATAAACTATTCAGTTTGAAGAGTGATATATGCTAAACTTGCCAGCATGCTTTGTCTTATTTCAGACATTGCAAAAACAAAGTGGTCAAATTATTTTGTACCACAAAGCTTAGGAGCATGCATAGCTTTTATTCCTGACAGACATAGGTTTGGCCCAGTCCTACCATCTACCTGTGTGATACAGTGTATTCGCCAAAAACATCAATGTAATGTAAAACTGGACATATCTGAATAGGTAAGTGTACTGCATGGATGTCACTGTCTCAGTTGTGAAATTGTGATATTGTTTTAAAGATAATAGTCTGAGAAGAGATTGGGAAAAATGTGCATGGCATCTTTCTGTATTGTTTATTAAAACCACAAGAAAATCTATAATTTTAATAAAAAATACAATGTAAAATGTCCATAGCAATCTTTCTCATCCTACATATTCTTCTAGTACTTCCCACTAAGAGGCAGAGTTGATTACCTCTTCCCTGAAACCAGCCTAGTAGTTGACTTTTGGAAGTCTTAAAGGTGTTACTCTGTTTATATAAGAGTAGTAGTGATAAAATGTTCAACCTTTACTGAATACACATGCTAGGACCTGCTTTAAGCACAGTTATGAAAATGCAGAGCCATGCTTCAATTAGCTTAGTTAAGGAAGGAAAAAGTCAAGGCTTATGCAAGCCTATGTTAGTTATTTTTTTTTTCATCATTGTGACCAACATACCTGATAGGAAAGTCTTGCTTATGTGAAATAAGGCAAGAAAATTTATAGATGAAATGATTGGGTTGTAAGAGTCTTAAACTAACCAATGCATTAACTTGCTTGAATGGATTAACTGGGTGGTAATTGTAGGCAGGTAGTGAGTGGCTGTGGGAGGTAAGTCAGTTTGTATGCCTTTGGGGTTCATATTTTGTTCCCATTAAGTGGAGTCTCCTTGTTATCATGTGCTGAGCTGCCTTCCTCCTCCACACCTTTCCACCGTGATATTCTACCTCATCTCGGGTCCAGAGCAAGAATTGACCATCTGTGAACTGATGGAAACATGAACCCCCCCAAAATTGCTCCTCATCTAAAATTGTTCTTGTCAGGTCTTTTGGTCACAGAGGTTAAAAAGCTAACTAAAACATCTTTATTATTCCAAGGAAAAATATTCCCCATAACTGTCTCAAGAATCTAGCTCCCATGCAGAAATCATTCCCTCCTGCTCACTAATCCAGGCCAGATCCTTATAACATACTCCCAGCCTCTTTGATTTTGACTTTCCGCATCCCTGTTTGGGTCCTGTGTATCAGTTTGATAGCTGCTGATACCTACCCAGCACCTTCAGTATTGGCTGGCTTAAATCCTAGTTGTTATATGTCAGAAACATCAACTTTCACTGATCTTTTTGCTTGTTTGCTTTTGTTTTTGATAATCCCTATAAAGCTCCCATATGAATCTAGTTATTTCTCAGTAGTGTTATATAGATTTGGTTGTTAGGAAACAAGACTATCTTTAGAGTTTCTACTCACAAATTCACCATAATTGAATGCTGGTGGAAGTCTTCTACTGATGAGTAATCTCGTATGATAATTTTATCCTCCTTACACTACTCTTTTCTGATCTTGGTACCAAGATTATATTAGCTAATATAATGAGCTGAGCAGATTTAAAAAAAAAAAATAGAACAAGAATCATCTCTTTCTTGAATATTTATCAAAGATTTTAACTGCTGATGACTATATACTGCTGATTATATATCTTTAATGTTTATATAATCATTTAGACTTTTTATTTTTTTCAGATTTATGTTTTCTCCTAATAATTTGTTCTTTTCACCTAAGATTTTAGCATTCATGTGAACACCCACATCTGAATGACTATTTAGTGAGCATGCTCTTTGAGTTGGAAGTTCTTGGGCCATATGGGTGAATACAGCCCTTTAGAATTGCTTAATTCATGACACATACACTATAAAAGCAACTAGTCCATTAGCAATTCCCTCAGTTTACCTCAAATAAACCTTAAAACATGTGTCAGTATGTAATCTTTGGTCTACTGTGTTATTTTCATAATTTTCTATATTTTTATTAACAACAAGGTCTTGCAAACGTTTAAGTATTGTGGATCTCCTAACTACTGACTCTTTCCCTGACTATTTGACTGTCATTCATCATTTTTACTCAATTTCTGTATGATTACTGAATATTGACATTCCCTGAAACTTTAGTAACTTATTGATGAAAGAAAGAACTTTCCCTAACCACAGGTATTAATTTTACTCTTTATTGGCCCATTTTGATAATATCTGCCAGAATACCAGGTTTTTTCCAGTATATCAGTTAGTTCAATTCATTTATATTTGTTATAATTACTTATCATGGTAACTATGCATTTTTAAAAGTGGAATTTAATGACTGTGAAGGTTTATTTTGCATTGATTATTGCTCGCTATTCATTGAATAGTTTAATCAACATTGTATCAGGAAAAAAACAAGATTCAGACCATCAGGCAGAACTAAGTTCAATTTTTCTTCTATTCAAAAGAAGACCTAAGCCTCATAAAACATATTAATTTTGAAATTACTCTAAGTACAATCCTGGTCTTTCAAAATGCTCTACTATTTATGTAATGAATGCAAAAGGAGAACCTTGATAAATGTTTGCTCTTATTTCCATCGACCTCTCTTCCTTCTCCTGCTCCCTGCTTCCTTGATTTAACATCCTCACTGGTTCTTTGAGAACCTTATATTCTTTAATGGACACTAGAGAAAAGAGAAATTAGTGACAATATTGAAAAGAACTGAGGTCCAAGAGATGCCTAGAAATAGAGGAGAGCTCAATCATTCAAAGACTGAATAAATGTGTTCAGTACTGTTTGAAAAACACAATCATAACCTATTTAATAGATTAAAAATTTGCGCTTCTGGCTTTTACAGCAAACTCATCCTATCAAATTTGGTGATTTGCCATTTCTTAAAAATGTTTATTGAAAGAATAGGATCCTAATTAGGATAAGTTATACTTCATATATGTATAATTTATTAAAATATACTGTACTGTCCTGTATACATTAATACAACAAATTTTAAAAAGTGAAAAAAAAGTTTGTTACAAAGAAAACTGAATTTTATTTAATGTTTTAATATTAGATTACTTCATAGAAGTGAAACTATATATTTTTAAATAAATATCTTTGAAATTGCCTTTTTAGCATTACATGCTTTGGAGAAAAACAAATCTATTTGGTTTCATCAAAATTAAATAATCATATGAGTCTGGACTCTTCAGATTGGTTCTAAACTTATGATAAATAAGGACAAAAAGAAGACTCAGGAAATGTTCTGATAATATCTCTAGAAAACTTAGTATTTTAAATGCATTATCTACAGATTGATAAATAAGGAGTCGTGTTCTTCTTGTATTAGTTGTCTGCCCTTCCTCTGCACATCTTCAGAGGTACAGATTTCTTTCAGCTTTAGCTCAGCAGAAGAGCTTCTCTGATTACTTAGATAATGGCATAAATTAATCCAGAAACATGATCCATAATTGTCCAAAAACATTTTTAAAACAAGAGACAGACAAGCTCATATTTAAAAGTCAGGAAAAACATGTAATATTGGGCTGGATCTTTCATTTACCCATAAGACTCTATTAACTCAGTGTTGTTCAAGAAGTATGCCGTTCATTTTTCTGTCAATACCAAATATAAATCCCACTGATGCAGCCCACCCTGATGATATACTCAGGTCAGTTTCATTGTGAATTTTAGATGGATTTTCAGGAAATCTAGCAGGTGAGCATAATATAAAACAGTCATGGTAACATTATTTAGAACCTATTATATGGTAACAATTATAATTAGCATTTTTAATCACTTTGGTTTTTTTCCTAAGCCTTACAATGTATTGAAACTATTATATAATTGAAGAAACTCACATTTATAGAAGTTAATTAATTTATGAAATAGCAAACTGCCAGTAATTGGTAGAACTAATTTACTTCCAGGTCTAGAAGTCTAATTTTTCCCTGGTCCATGTTGTTTGTTTCTACCCTGAATCCACACTTTTGTTTCTACCATATTTTTTTAATGCCTAATAACCACACAGTAGGAGTTCTAAAAGAAATTGTGTGTGGATGTGTGTGGATGTAACATTTTCATTTCAAAATCTCCTTCTGGCTCCAGGATGAATGATCAATTGATGTTCAAGAGAACATTTGGGTAGAGAGTGACCATTAGTGTGTGTGTTTGTGTATTGGAGGCAATGGTGAAAATGTAAGAAAATGGTAGATAAACACACACACACAAAAAAAAAGCACAGAAGAAAGGAACTTGAAATTGTGTAGGATTCAGATTTAAGTTGTCCTCCCACATCTATCTGACTCACCTTGTCCAAGAATCTCACAAAAATGGCTTTTTCCTGCCTTGCCTCAGTTTTCTTTGTCTTTCAGAAGAGTTAACAATTTGCATTCTGTATTTTTCAGTTTGGAATCAAATAAATAAGATCAGAGTTCATGATTCAGACTCAGCAAATATACAATGACTAACAAGGTGAAATAGTGAGCTCAGAACATCAATTGTGTTCTCCCTGGTTATGGTTGGTCCTGTGGCCATTGGTGCTGATATAACCATCCAGTTCCTTCAACTCACAGTTTGGTTTTGAGTTCCAGGCAGATATCCTGCTCTCATGGAGGTTACAATAGAGTAATTTCCAAGGCATTCCTTCAAGAACCATACATCTAAATGGAAAAATAGGAGTAGAAATAAGTGCTGTAAAAAAAGAAGTTGGGATACCTTGAATGTATATAATGGAAAGAGGTCTTCTAATCTGGGAGGGATGAATAAAACCTTTTACAGAAAGTGACAATTGAGCTCAGATGTTCAGAATTGTTAGACTGGGTACAGGGAGGTTGGGCATTCTCTATGGAAGAAGTCATCTTATGTAAATGTCCTGTGATAAGAAGGAAACAGTGATTCTAAGAAAATTTCAAGAAGACCAGCAGAGCTCAAGTGTATATGAGAATGTGTGTGTGTGTGTGTGTGTGCGTGTGTGTGTGTGAGAGAGAGAGAGAGAGAGAGAGAGAGAGAGAGAGAGAGAAGTAAATCATGCAGGGCTTCTCTGCTTTTATAAGTATTTGGAAGGTTTCCTAAAAGTGTTATATGAGGGAGGATTTAACATTTCCATTTCAAAATCTCCCTCTGGCTCCAGGATGAAAGATCAAATGATGTTCAAGAGAACAACTGTGTAGAGATTGACCATTAGTGAGGTGGGTCATCTTCTGAACTAGAAGCTGACCATCTTCAGCTAAAATTCATTTTTTACAGTAATCTGCAATTTTTATTGGTTCTTTTTAGATATACATGAAAATAGAATTTATTTTGACATAATTATAAGAGCATGGAATATATCTTGCTGTAATTCCATCCCAGCAACCTCCCCTTCTCCTTCCTTCCCCCATTGTCTGCTTCTTTCTCTATGTTCTAATGGTTTTTCTGCCTTTTACCTATGATTACTATTTTTTAAATTAATTTCTTGTGGCTACATGATGGTGAGATTCACGGTGGTATATTAATATAGGTATAGGAAAGTTATGTCAAATTCATTCCACTATCTTTTCTTATCTCATCCCTTTTTCTTTCCTTTCATTCCCCCTTGTCTAATCAACAGAACTTCTATTCTTTTTCTTTTATTATTTTTAACCCCCTCCCCCACCACCTTTTTGTGGATTCGCTTCCACATACCATGAGAAACATTTGACCTTTGGCTTTTGAGACTGGCTTTTTTCACTTAGCATGATAATCTCCAGATTCATCCACTTATGGGCAAAAGTCATAGTCATTCTTCCTTATGGCTGAATAGTAGTGCTGCAATTATAACACAAGGGTTTGCTGTGTGCATAGCAATCTTTTCTTTGCAGATTCAATATCCAAAGGATGAGCTTGTTTAGCTTCATTTTGCTCATTGTACTTTTAAATGCCTCTTCAGAAAAATGGAGTAATTTTTGTCCATCACTATTTTAATATAGAAAAGGCCTAAAAGAATTTTAACGTTTCTGTTTCAGAAAAATTCATCACTCATGTCTTTCACTTGCACACTTATGAAAACCAGCAGTGTAGCAGTCCTCCTCATATCCTTAAGGAACATGTTCTAAGAGAATCAGTAGATTCTGGAAACCACAGATAGCACTAAACTATCTACCTAGTATGTTTTTTCTTCTACATATAACCTACGCTAATGTTCAGTTTACAAGTTAGGCATGGTAACATATTAACAGCAATACTTTTAGCAGTACTAAAATAAAATAAATAAATATAACAAACTACTAGGATAAAAGTTATTTACAGTTTAGAATTATTTCAGGAACATTCCACTTAATATTTTTGGATTGCAGTTCATCATGGAAACTGGAAAATGAAATCACAGATAAATGATACCTTCTGTGGCTAAAAAGTTTCATTGACCCCTCATGATTAACTCTAACTTCCCCAGGAAAGTACTAGATAGAAATCATGCAATTTACCCAAGTCTAAGTTTTACCTGATTAGCTCTTCTGTCTTCTACATCAACATGACGAAAGTTGCCTAATAAAAAAATGACTGAAAACATTCTTTGCCTTTGTGAATATGTTTGGGAGCTTAAGAGAGATTTCAGGAAATATGTTTACTCTAAATTATAAGTAATGTTAAAAGCATTCCAGATGTTTACTTTAATGAACCTAAAGCAAAATTGATGATGGTCAAGGGGAAGAAAATAGCTTGAAGGAATGATACTGAGAACATGTGTGTTGGGTATAAGGCTAAAGGTGTCTTTGGAGACTAGATACCAAATGTTAATTGTGTATAGGGTAGGAGACATCCATTTATAGGCTCAAATTTATAAGTACCCTGTAGATTATGTATAACCTGTTTTATTCCATTAAGTCCACATTGAGGTTCCATCAATGAAGTTCAACTATGTGCATATGCTGGACCAAAACCTCCACCATTTGTAATCATTACCAATGTTAAACTTTTCATTAAGTGAAGACACAGAAAATATACATTCACCTGCCAGGATACTGAATAAAATCTGAGATTGATGGAGATATGGATTGTGCTGTCCACTTGCTCACATATCCCTCTGTGATAGTAACATTTTTAAAACTGAGCACTGTATGTCACATTATAGTTTAGATTTAGTTTTCTTTGCTACCTAGCATAGTATCATGGACATATTATAATCATACCACATCCTAATTGAATGAGTGAATGGATAAATGATTATATAATTCTGTTGATAAAGATATAATCTAAAATAATCAAAAATAATGGACTGATATATGAAAAAAAATATTTTTATGTTGGGAAGAATGTGGGGAAACAAGTACACTCATACATTGCTGGTGGGACTGCAAATTGGTGCGACTATTCTGGAAAACAGTATGGAGATTCCTCAGAAAACTCAAAATGGAACCACCATTTGACCCAGGCATTGCATCCCACTGCTGGGTTTATACCAAAAGGACTTGAAATCAGCATACTACAGAAATGCAGCAACATCAGTGTTTGGAGCAGCTCAATTCACAATAGCCAAACTATGGAAGCAACCTAGATGCCCTTCAACAGATGAATGGAAATAGAAAATGTGGTGTATTTACCCAGTGTAATATTAATCATTCATAAAGAAGAATGAAATTATGGCATTTGCAGGTAAATGTATGGTGCTAGATAATATCATGCTAAGTGAAATAAGCCAATCCCAAAACAATCAAAATCCAAATGTTCTCTCTGTATTCAGATACTAATTCACAATAAGGAGGTAAAAGGGGTTGGGGGCTAGGGAAGAATAGAGTTACTTTGGAATAAGGAGGTAAAAGGGGTTGGGGGCTAGGGAAGAATAGAGTTATTTTGGATGGGAAGAGGGGAGTGAAGGGAGGGAAGGGAGTATAGGGGTATGAAAGATAGTAGAATGAATCGGACATTATTACCCTACATGCATATATGATTACACCTCCGGTGTGATTCTACATCATGTACAACCAGATGAATGAGAAGTTATATCCATTTTTACATATGTCAATTGATTTCTAGTCTCATATATAACTAATTAGAACAAATAAGAAAATAAAGTACTTTGTTATAAACATACTTTGCAATTAAAAAAAGAAAAATGATTTTTAAGTTTGGTATATGAGAACTCAATGCTCAAAATATATTCACTAATCACATGAATGATAGTTATCAGTCATGGTTAAGAAAAAATGAAGTAACCTTTCACCTCCTTTTAAAACTCAGTTTTTGTGGGTTTTTTTTTTTCAGTGTTGTTCATTGGTACTAAATGCATAGAACATGTTAAAAACTAGAAAAAAAAATAAATCAAGCCATCATTTTACAAAGCACCAAAAATGTCATTTTGTTGTTGACTGTTTCACAAAATTGACTAATTCAAAATTTTCGAACTTTTTCTTCAAGGGTCAGATAGTGATATTTTAGGCTTTGAAGGTCATACTGTCTCTGTCACAATTACACAACTCTCCTGATACCATGTAAAAATCGCTGTAGATGATATATAAATGAATGAGTGTGGCTGTGTTCCGATAAAACTTTATTTACCAAAACAGTTCATTTTCTTATAGGCCATAGATTGATGACCTCTGGTCTAGATTGATTATAACAAAGTACTTCCATATAATGTTTAATTTGTGCATTTTGTGTTATCTAGGGGGGTGGGGGAAGAAGCCAGGACACTTTTTAGGTCTAAAAGCAGATTTAAAAATGTTATCCAAACCAGAGGAACTGTCAGCCCAAGAAAGTCAATATTGTAGTTTGAATCCTGGCAGGATGTTGATAAGGGATACTGCTTAACAATGGTAGACATTGGGAAAGCCAGAATATTCGCAACTATTCATAGTCAAGTTAAAAAAAAAAAAAAAAAAAAAACTTTAAAACAAGAAAACCACTAATAAAATTTGAAAGTACAAGTTACAAAAATATTTTGAGATGGGGTTATAGACAAAGAGAAACAAAAATGTACAGGTCACAATAAAATGATATAGGTTTTGAGATATCATCATGCCCAGCTCTCAAATGTCCATCTTGTTCCTTTATCTGTGGCTACAAATATGTGCAAGCTTTGGGACGATAGATGCAAGAAAATAAGTAAATCTACTTTAGAGGGAGGAATTATATTTATGTTCTTTTTTCATCAGTCTTTGCTAGTTCACTTAGAAAAGTATCCACAGAAATGTCTCAGGATACAATCTTTGCCATCAAGATATTTGAAGTCCAGTTGGTAAGATTGGTCTGTATTACTAAGCAATAGGCAAAATATATAACATGTTAATTCAGATGATTCAGAATTATGTTCTATAGCAATGCTTTTCACACTTTAAGGCACATACAAAGCACCTGGGAAACTTGCCATAATGCAGATTGTGATTTGATAGGTCTTGGGGTGCCTCATCTACTGCATCTTTATCCAGCTTCTGTGTTGATGAATCTTCATGTGTGGATGACACATGAGTAGCAAAATGTTCTTTGCAATTTTAGGAAAAGTAACTAGGGACTGTGTGGTGAAGCTTTTCTAGATGGAGAGAGAATGGAGCCCTACCAAGAAACAAGTACTCAAATTCCAGGGCTTTACAATAGGCCTGGAGTCTTAAAATGTGCATCAGAAAAGAAGTAATATTGCAAGAAGTAGTTTGAGACTGAACTAAACTTGGAATGCAATTACTGAGTCACTGGACATCCAGGGCATCAGAAAAAGAAATCAAACCAAAAGTAATAACAAGACTTTTTTTCACCTACTCAACGGTGTAAGCAAGAGCCTAAAAGAGAAGTGCAGGTCCCTGAGTGTTCCATTTTTTTTCTACAGAATAGTATAAGGCAAGGGTCAGGTAGATTATCACAGATGGAGAAATCATCTCACTGTCCCAGAGTCCTAAGCTAGAGTATCCTGACTCTTTTTGGAAACATGGGCAATGGACATGGAGAAGAGAAAGAGCTAAGAGTGGACCAGTACTAAGTCGAAGAGAAGTAAAGGGCCCTAGCTGAGTATCCATGAGAAGGAGGCTTCTGCATGGAGATGCTTGGGATAAGAAGACAGATATGCATGTAAGCATGGTCAGCATGGGGGCTGCAGGAGCCTCAGTTCTTGTTTTCTACTTCCTGCAGGAAGCTGCAATGCACTATCAGTGCACCAAGCCTGGTGTGGGGTGTGGGGCAGGCAGATTCTCCCTGGAGACCTTCTTGACAATACTTCTGATTCTCACTAGTTCAGTCTAAAATATCATGCAGAGGATTTTGGCGGGAAGCAGTCCTCCTCGCCCAAGCCACACCTCCAAGTAGCAGCCACTATCCTTTACATCCCTTGTTCCAGGTAGGAATCCAAATGTCTAGAACTTCCATCTGGTCAAGAGAAGACAGGAATTTAGATGCAAAATTCTCTGATTTTGAAATATCTGTTTCTGTATTTTTTTTAATGATTATTCTTATTGTTTTAACACTTTGAACCCAAAACATGGCTGTTATTCTAATCTAGCAAGAAAAGTGCTGATTTGCAACTTCTACTTGAAAGGATGATACAGTATGGATGGAACATGGATCAAAGCAGAAAACATTGTCAGTCTTTGGACTGAGTTCCATGTAGCAGGAGATCAGGCCAATTGCCTTTTATTTATCTCATAATTGACTCCATATTATAAGGACCCTGGACCTTCTCAAAGTTACTGTTTTTAAGACCTAGGTAGGAGATTTGTTCTCAGGCAAACAATCGCTGGGCTGTTTCTTGTTAAAATGTCACAGTTTTCAGAGTTATAGTTCATCACACTGGAGCACCCTAGGAAACGATTGTCCACAACATGAACTCTGAGACCCAAAGTAAAAATGTTTTCCTCTGACATAATAAACATCTCCTTGTGGAGCTGAAGATTAAAGGGAGACATTTATTTTACTGGGCTATTGACTCTACTGTGGGGTACCTGAAATTCCCAGGGTGGCTCACAAAGGAAGTGACAGTGATATGTTTGTGTGTCTTTAAATATGTAGGATTGTGAGTGCCAGGCTGCAAAGATAAATCTTTCTGAGGAATAATAGGGGACTTTCTGCTCTGGAAATGAATAGACCTCTGGCTGGCTATTTCCCAGGCTCCAGATATAAGGGCAGATTTTGTCCACCCATTCCTTCCCTACAAATACAGACGTGCCGGGCCCTCTGCTATAATGCTGTTCATCTCTCTGTTAGAAAAGTCATTTCACCACCAAGCTCAGGCATGCGGCCCTGCACTCAGCAGTCACTTCATTAGCCTCCAAATTGGTTTCTGTCTCCAGTGTCTCCCAATTCAAAGGGTTTCTGTTACCTAAAGCCATTTTTTTTCCCAAAAATTTTATGTCTAATTTCCCCTTCAATGTAATCAAAGAACTCAATTAATATGATTAAATTAGGTTTAAACTTATTTTTATAAAAAGAAAAGCAATAGGCTACCCCAATTCTATCACTTGATCTGTTTTTATTACAGGTTCCTATATTCTGAATAGAAAGTTGATACCCCCTGGTAGGTTATGGCCTATATTGCCTTCTTTCTTTCTCTTAACTGACTGTTACTCAGTCTTGTTATCAAATCCATAATTTAACTCTACCTAGAAGTTTTTCTTTGTTTCTTCAGGCAAATTAAGAATTCTATTTTATATATATATATACATATATATATATATATATATATATATATTACATATTATATATATACATAATTATATATATTTATATATATATTAATATATATATTAAATATGTGTGTGACTAAGCATTCATGTAATAGTGATCCATTTTTTTTCTGTTTTGTTTTGATTCTTTGGCACCAAGGATTAAACCCAGGGGCACTCAACCACTGAGCCACATCCCCAGCCCTTTTTGTATTTTATTTAGAGACAGGGTCTCACTGAGTTGCTTAGAGCCTTGTTAAATTGCTGAGACTGGCTTTGAGCTCACAATCCTCCTGCCTCAGACTCCTGAGATGCAGGGATTACAGGTGTGTGCCACCGCACCTGGCAACAGTGGTCTACTTTTTGCTTTAAATGTGAGGCTTGCTCCTCTGCCATTGAGATTTACTGTTAAAACAGACATGTTTCTTTCTCTTCCTCTCTCCTTTTTCCTCCCTAATCACTCCCCCTCCCTAATCTCAGGGGAAACAGGATTACCTTTCTTCCCCATCCTAGGCAGAGTTATCTGTCCTTAAACACAGGAAGGAAGGAACTCAGACATGGGAATGGCACCAGAAGATCTCAGAAATGAGTATCTCCCAAATTAACAAGTGAGTTACAACTGTGGGCAGAGAACACATGGAATATAGCCTTACAATCACCTCTTTAAAAGCCCTATTTTGCAGATGGACAGAATGACAGTCTCAGCTGGAATATCCTGTATGTCTCCTTTGCTAGCAAAGCAATAAAATTTCTTTTTCCTTTTTCTCAAAACCATGTTGTCACCATTGGATTGGCATCAAGGACAAGGACCCAGCTTTTGGTAATAGTCACACTACATACATTTGGTTTAATTTCTTTAGAAATCTATTAAAACAGCTACTATGCAATTATAAGTTAAGCAATTAACAATGCAATATCCATACACATATTAAATAATCAAAACCCAGCACTATATAGCACATCAACATTAATTAATTAAACACAATAAATTTCCTTGAATTTAAAAAGACTATTATAGATATTTAATCAAAATTTTCTAGGCAAATTAATTAAAATTAAGAGCTTTACTGCCTTTTAACAGATAAAATAAAGAAGAATATCGAAATAATTAAAAAATCATTAATGTGCTTACATTTAAACTAATTATAAAATTTGCCAACATCTAAGAATTACATTTGTCCTTTATTATCTCTAATTTATTTCTAAGGCTGCAGTAATCTTATCAGATATTCATTGCTATACCCTTTTAGAAGTTCAGCAACTTTCTTAGTACTTACATAAGAGTACAACCTTAGATTAGACTAGGTTTGGTTTAGGTTGTATGGATGGATTGATTTTTGTCTTGTTAGAGGCCTTGGTAATCAGTCCAGTGAAGTTCAGAGTTGGGCCACTGATCACTTTTAATCATGTGTCGCTTATTTTACCCAGTAAATATTGTCACATATTCCATATAGATTTTAGTTTTTAAAGGCTGACATTTTTATTATAATCTAATTACCTGCTTTTGCCATGATGTTTGGGATATTGTGATGTATTGACTCTTTATGAAATTGAAATCACAAAATTCTTACCAATAAAGAGTAGGTTCCCAGGATGTGTTAGTCACTAGCAGATGATGATTCATATCTTCTTGGTCAAAATCTTTGGGGAAATTCATTTTGGAACACATGTTTAGAATTTACTGGTACATCAGCATTGATAACAATTATCTGTCATATACTTTTTCAACTTATTTGAGTTTCTCATTGCTTTATGTTCAGTCCATTGGGTAGCTGCTACTCTTTATTATAAAGAGTTTGCTCAATCTTAATGTTTTATATTCTTTCTCCTAACTCATAAAGATGCATACAAACACAAATACCTAAAAGGAAAAAACAATATATATGTCTAAATATATGTATAGATATATATACACAATTTATATATATATATATATATATATATATATATAATTTTTCATAATATGTGTCATCACCCCTTTTAATTGTTATAATTGTATATTTATGCATGTATTATATTTAATCACTTTTATATGATTATCTTTTTCTATATTCCATGTTAGATTTACCATTTTGCATATAACTTTAAATTCTTATATTATTAAAAACTATAAAATTAATATTATTTTTATTTTAAAACTAATAATGCTCTGATTATTATATCCCACCTATAAGATTGTGCTTTTTTTCTTTTTCTTACTTTCCTAATATTCTTGAAACTGTTTTTTTAATTATATATATTTTTATTTGTTCTAATTAGTTATACATGACAGTAAAATGCATTTTGACTCATCATACATACATGGAGTATCTTCTCATTGGTCATGTAATTATATATGTAAATAGGGTGATAATATCTGATTCATTCTTCTAACATTGCTACCTCTGTCCCCTTCCCTCACTTCATTCCCTTCTCTCTAGTCCAAATTACCTCTATTTTCCATCCTTCCATTGTGAATTAGCATCCACATATATGAGAAAACATTCAGCCTTTGGTTCTTTGGGATTGGCTCATTTATCTTAGCATAATATTCTCCAGTTCCATCCATATACCAGCAACTGCCATAATTTTATTCTTCTTTATGGATGATTAATATTCCATTGGGTATATATACCACATTTTCTTTATCCATTCATCTGCTGAAGGGCACCTAGGTTGGCTCAATAGTTTACTATTGAGAAGTGAGCTGCTATAAACATTGATGTGGCTGTGTCACAGTAGTATTCTGATTCAAGTCCCTTGGGTATAAACTAAGGAGTTGGATAACTGGTCAAATGGTGGTTCCATTCCAAGTTTTCTGATGAATCTCCATACTACTTTCCACAATGGTTGCACCAATTTGCAGTCCTACCAGCAATGTATGAAGGTATATTTTCCTCCACATTCTCACCAACATTTATTGTTGCTTTCATTCTTGATGATTTCCATTCTGACTGGAATGAGATGGCATCTCAGTACACTTACTGATTTGCATTTCCTTAACTTCAAGGGTTGTTGAACATTTTTTCATATATTTTTTGATCAATTGTATTTTTCTTTGTGAAGTATCTGTTCATAGGCTGGGGCTATAGCTCAGTGGCAGAGCGCTTGCCTTGCACATATGAGGCACTGGGTTCAATCCTCAGCACCACATAAAAGTGAACAAATAAAATAGAGGCACACTGTCCATCTACAACTACAATAAAATGTTTTTTTTTTTTTTTTTTTTTTAAGGGCTGGGGTTGTGGCTCAGCGGTAGAGCAATTGCCTTGCACTTGCGAGACCTGGGTTCGATCCTTAGCACCACATAAAAATAAATAAGTGAAATAAAGGTAAACTAAAAAATAAATACCTTTAAAAAGTATCTGTTCAGTTTATTTGTTCATCTATTGATTGGGTTATTTGGTTTGGGGGTGTTAAGTGTTTTGAGATTTTATATATCCTGAAGATTAATACTCAATCTGAGGTGTAGGTGGTAAAGCTTTTTTATCATTCTGTAGGTTCTTTGTTCACATTATTGATTGTTTCCTTTGCTGTGAAGAAACTCTTTAGTTTGATTCCATCCCATTTATTGATTCTTGATTTTACTCCTTGTGCTTTAGGAGTCTTGGTTAATGAAGCTGGTTCCTAAGCTGAGATGGTGGAGATTTGGGCCTACTTTTTCTTCTATTAGGCACAGGGTCTCTGTTCTAGGGCCTAAGTCTTTGATCCACATTGAGTGGAGTTTTGTTCAGAGTGAGAGATAGGAATTTAATTTCATTTTGCTCCATGTGGATTTTCAGTTTTTCCAGCACCACTTGTTGAAGAGGCTATCTTTTCCAATATATTTTTTTTGGTGCCATTGTCTAATATGAGATAACTGTATTTATGTGTTTTTTTTTTCTGTGTCTTCTACTCTGTACTATTGGGCTACCTATCTGTTTTGTTGCCAATACCATGCCGTTTTTGTTACTTTGGCTCTGTAGTATAATTTATGGTCTGGTATTGTGATGCCTCCTGCTTCACTTTTTCTTTCTAAGAAGTGCTTTGGCTATTCTCTTTTATTTTTCCAAATGAATTTCACAATTGCTTTTAATAGTTCTATGAAGAATGTCATTGGGATTTTAATAGAAATTGTGTTAAATATGTATAACACTTCTGGCAGTATACCCATTTTGAAAACATGTTCATTCTGCCTATCCAAGAGCATGGTAGATCTTTTCATCTTCTAAGGTCTTCTTCAATTTCTTTCTTTAGAGTTCTGTAGTTTTCATTGTCGAGGTCTTTCACTTATTTTGTTAAATTAATTCCCAAATATTTTATTTATTTTCTTTGAAGCTATTGTGAATGGGGTAGTTTTCCTAATTTCTTTTTCAGTGAATTCATCACTGATGTATAGGAATGCATTTGATTCATAGGTGTTAATTTTATATCTTACTAGTTTGCTGAGTTCATTTATTAGTTCTAGAACATTTCTGGAGGAATTTTTTGGTTCTTCTAAATATAGAATCATGACATCATCAAATAGTGATGGTTTGAGTTTTTCTTTTCCTGTTTGTATCACTTTAATTTCCTTCTTCTGTCTAATTGCTCTAGCTACAGTTTCCAGGACTATGTTAAATAGAAGTGGAGAAAGAGGGCATCCCTGTCTTGTTCCAGTTTTTAGAGGGAATGATTTCATTTTTTCTCCAGTTAGAATGATGTTGGCCTTTGGGTTATCATAGATAGCATTTACATTGTTGAGGTATGTTACTACTATCCCTAGTTTTTCTAATGTTTTGAATATGAAGTAGTGCTTTATTTTGTCAAATACTGTGTCTGCATCTATTGAGATGCTCATGTGATTCTTGTCTTTATGTATATTGATGTGATGAATTAAATTTATTGATTTCTGAATGTGGAACCAATGTTGCATCCCTGGGATGAACTCCACTTTATCATGATGCACTACCTTTATAATATGTTTTTGTATGCAATTTGCAAGAATTGTACTGAGAAATTTTACATCTACATTATCAGGAATATTGGTCTGAAGTTTTCTTTCATTGATGTGTCTTTGTGTGGTTTTGGTGTCAAGTGATAGTAGCTGCATAAAATAAATTTGAAGGGTTCTCTCTTTTTCTATTTTATGGTATAATTTGAGAAGTATTGGTATTAGTTCTTCTCTGAAGGTCTTGTAAAATTCAGCTAAGAATCTTTCTGGTCCTAGGCTTTTATTTGTTTATTTATTTTTCAGATAGTTGAAGAAGGTATTTATAGTTGGATACAATAAATACCTTTATTTTACTTATTCATTTTTATGTAGTGCTGAGGGTTTAACCCAGGGCCTTGCACATGCTAGGTAAGCAGTCTACCACTGAGCTATAACCCCAGCCCTAATTGGTAGGCTTTTGATGGCATCTTCTATTTCATTGCTTGAGATTGATCGATTCAATTGTATATGTCTTCCTGGTTCAGTTTGGGTTGGCTGTATGTCTCTACAAATTTGTCCATATCTTCGAAATTTTCTATTTTATTAGAGTACAAATTTTCAAAATAATTTCTAATTGTCTTCTGTATTTCAGTGCTATCTGATATTTCCTTTCTTATCATGAATTTTAGTAATTTGAATTTTCTCTTTCTCTTTGTTCGTGTGGCTAAGTGTTTATTAATTTTATTAAATTTTTTCAAAGAACCAATTTTTCATTTTGGAGATTTTTTTTGATTGTTTCTTTTGTTTCAATTTCATTGATTTCACCTCTGATTTTAATTATTTCCTGTCTTCCACTGCTTTTGGTGTTGATTTGCTCCTCTTTTTCCTAGGGTTTTGAGATGAACGATTACGTCATTTATTTGTTGACTTTCTATTTTTTTAATGAATGAGCTCAATGCAATGAACTTTCCTCTTAGCACTGCCTTCATGTTGTCCCACATTTTTTTGGGGGGGGTACTAGTGAACCCAGAGGCACTCCACCACGGAGCCACATCCCCAGCCCTATTTTGTATTTTATTTAGAGTCAAGGTTTCACTGAGTTGCTCAGTGCCTCGCATTGCTGAAGCTGACTTTGAACTCAAGATCCTCCTGTCTCAGCCTCCCAAGTCACTGGGATTACAGGCATGACCACTGTGCCTTGCCCACACATTTTGATGTTTTATTACTATTCTCATTTACCTCTAAGTACTTTTTAAATTTCATCCCTGATTTCTTCTGTTATATATTCATCACTCAATAGAGTATTATTTAATCTTCAGGTGTTAGAATAGCTTCTATTTTTTATTCAATCATTGGCTTCTAATTTCATTACATTATGATCTGATATAATGCAGAGTATTCTCTGTTTTTTTTTTCTGTATTTGCTAAAAGTTGCTTTATGGCCTCTGATATAGTGTATTTTAGAGAAGGATCATGTGCAGCTGAAATGAAAGTGTATTTGCTCATCATACATGATACATGATAGATGAAATAATCTATATGTCTGTTAAGTTTAATTTATTGATTATACTATTTAAATCTAGAGTTTTTTGTTTAGTTTTTGTTTGGAAGATCTGTCCAGTAGTGAGAGGGGTGTATTAAAGTCACCCAGGATTATTGTGTTGTAAACTATTTAATTCCTGAAGTTGAGAAAGATTTGTTTGATGTACCCAGGTACTCCATTGTTTGGGGCATAAATATTTATGATTATTATGTCTTGTTAATATATAATTCCCTTAAGCAATGATATGTCCTTCTTTGTCCCTTCTGATTAACTTTGACTTGAAGTCCACTTTACCTGATATGATGATGAAAACCCCTGCTTGTTTATGCAATCTATGTAAGTAATATATTTTTTTTCTGATGTTTTCACCTTCAGTCTGTGAATGTCTTTGCCTATGAGTTGAGTCTCTTAGAGATAGCATATTGATGGGTCTTGTTTTTCAATCCAATCTGCCAGTCTGTGTCTTTTCATTGATGAGTTTAGGTCATTAATGTTCAAGGTTCTTATTGAGATATGATTTGATTTCCAGTCATTTTGGTTTGTTTCTAGATTTTCAGTTGAGATACTTTTATTCTAATTGTTCTTGAATTTCGACAAACACAAGGTAGTCTGTACCTATTCAAAGAATTCAAGCTGCTCCCTGGATTCCTGATTTTGTGAACATTATAACTTAAATGAGAACTTTGTAAATATTTTTAAAATATGTTTCTTCTTGGTGAACAGTGCTTCTTGCTACATCTCAGAGCTTAGTGAATGGAGCAACTTCTGATCTTTTTGCAGTGTACAAACTGTAGAACTGTGCACAAAAACCCTGTCAATTCCTTTTCAGTAAAGACTAATGTAAGAGACTAATATTTCATTCACACTCTTTCACTTACACAGGAAAATTGAACAATAATGTTACTGTACTACTCACATAGTGTTTATAATCATGTGTTTGCTTAAATCCTGTCTCTGATACCAGTTTCATGACTTTGGGAAGCTAAATAAACACGGCCACACTTTTATTTTCTTATGTGTAAAATGAAGGTAATAATTGTGCCAACCTAAAAAATATTATTGGAAAATTTGATGTGAACATACTTATTGAAGCTCTTAAAGCAGTGCCTGGAAAACAGAAAGTATTTTCTTTCTTGACTATTAGTACATTCAGACAGAACTGGCAAGGGAACTCCCTCTATTACTCACAATTCCTCTGCTGTTTTCAATGTATCCTATCATGACGATATTCTGTTTTTACAACCAAAAGATTTTATTCATTATCAAAACTTCCTCCTAAGACAATCATTGTAACATGAGAACAAATAAATAAATAAGCAAACAATGCTTCTATACATAAAGGGGAATAAGATTGGCTACTGACAGTCAAACTAGACAATTAACATACCATGGATAAAATCAGAGATCAAGAAGATCAGAATGGGCCTGAAATGTGTAATATTTGCTTAACTCCTACCTACCAATAATGTTATTTACTCATATTATTGGACAGGTATGCATTTTATTATATTTAATCAAATATGTGCAAAAATAGCTGATCGATACAGAGAAAGTTAGAATTTTTCAAATAAATATTTTTAACTACTTTAGCTCTGTATCAGGATGCATCCTTTTCTGGACACTTATTACTCTTCTCTCTGGAAAATTTGTTCTCATTTCTATGCCTCTTGAAGTTTCCTCTAGCTTCTCTTTGGAGTACTTCTTAGGTGCCAGCAACTTTGCATAAGGATACACATTTAATTCAGACAAGAATCATTTGAACTCCATGTTTATTTCACTTTTCAAGATGAGGAAGCTTGTGAGTGACAACAACTAATCAAATTGGGTCACTCCAAGCACAGGGTAATGATAAGAGTATAATCGACTTGACTTTACCTGTTTAAATGACTAGGAGGTTGCTGCACATAAGTCACCTCTCCTATGACGTCAATATTGCTATGTGACTAAAGTTGCAATTGATTTCACCAAACTTTTAGTTTGGGAGGTATAAACTATGTTATTAATGTTATCACTTTTAAAATATATGAATGTAGCCAGGCATGGTGGCACAAGTCTGTAATCCCAGCACCTCCAGAGGCTGAGACAGAAGAATCATGAGTTCAAAGCCAGCCTCAGCAACTAAGCAAGGCACTTAGCAACTCAGCGAGAACCTGTCTCTAAATAAAATATTAAAAAGGGCTGGGAATGTAGCTCAGTGGTTAAGCACCCCTGGGTTCAATCCTCAGTACCAAAACAAAACAAAACAAATAAAAAAAAAAAAAAAAACGGGTCTAGAAAAAAATCTTCTTGACAATGGCCTCAGTAATGAATTATTTGATATAACATCAAGAGCAAAACAAAACAAATAAGCAATAGAAGTGCATCAAACTGAAAAACTTCTGCACAACAAAAGGGAAAAGTCAACAAATTAAAAAGAAAATCAAAGGAAAGGGACCAAATAATTTCAAAGAATATATCTGATAAAAGGCTAATAACCAAAATATATAAGGAGCTCAAATAACTCAAATGCAACTAGAAATTCCCTAATAAAGATAAAACAGAAATAAAAGATTAAACCCAATTAAAATATGATCAAAGGACATGAAATGACACTTCTTCAAAGAAAATACACAAATGACCAATAAGCATGAAAAGGGGAACTCAGCATTTCTAACCATCAAGGAAATGATGATTGAAATCCAATGAGTTATCACCTCATATGTTGGGAAGACTTCTATAAAAGAGATAATAGGTGTTAATGAAGACATGGAGAAAAGACAACCCTTGCACATTTTTGTTGTTGTTGTTGAGAATATAGACTGGTACAACCCTTACATAGAACAATACAGAGTTTTCTTGAAAAATTCAAAGTGGGATTGCCATAAGATCCAGCAATCCTACTTCTGGATATATTTTCAAAGGAATTAAAATCAAGATTTCAAGGAGATACCTGAATTCCTGTGCACATAGCAGCATTATTCATAATAGCCAAGACAAGACAAGAGCCTGAATGTCCATTGACAGAGAGAGAAAATATAGTATATTAATCTAATTGAATATTATTAATCCTTGATAAAGAAGAACACCTTCATTTTCAGTAACATTGATGAACCAGTAGGTCACTTTACTAAGGGAAATAAGCCAGACATGAAAGGACAAATACTATATAATCTCACTTTTATGAGGAATTTAAAACAGTTAAACATACAAGCAGAGAGTAGAGTGGTAGTTTCCAGGGCTGAAGGAAGGGATCTGGGGTGTATTGGTCAAAGTATACCAAAGGTGGAATTGATCAGTTGTGCAAGATGGGTGAGTCCTAGAGATGTACTGTAAATCATGAAGCCTAGAGTTAACAATACTCTATTGTATATTTTAAAATATGCTAAAAATAATAGGTATAAATGTTTTTATAACAAATATAGAAAATAAAAATTAAAATAGTAATAAAGAGAGACAGGAAACTTTTTTCAGTTGATGGATATGTTTGTGGCATTGATGGTCGTGATGATTCCATAGGTGTGTGTGTGTCTGTGCATGTGTGTGTTAATATTTATATATGTGTATATATATTTGTGTATATATATACTAGTAAATTCATCAGCTTGTATACATTAAAAATATACAGCTTTCTACATGTCAATAACTCCTTAATATAGTGTTTTAAAACAACATTTGCAGAACTAAATTGAATTTAAGTGATATTTTTGATACTTTTCTCTGCAATTCAATCTCTGTAGTTTGAATAAGCTATGGCAGATACTAGGAATAACTTTTCTAATAAGTATTGGATGCATTCTTGATTGAACTCATAGTATTAAAAGCTTTTCAAAGAATCAACTGTCTCCTACTTTCCTCCACTTATTTGATATCAGAAAACCCATCAGATATTACATCTATTCTAACATCAGTAGACATCCCATACTAAGAATATTCCTATCAAAGTGTGTCTGACTAGAAAAACTGGGGATAACAGGAACTTACCTCAACATTGTAAAAGGTATATATGCTAAGCCTCAGGCTAGCATCATTCTAAATGGAGAAAAACTGAAGGCATTCCCGCTAAAATCTGGAACAAGACAGGGATGCCCTCTCTCACTACTTCTATTTAATTTAGTCCTTGAAATACTAGCCAGAGCAATTAGACAGACAAAAGAAATTAAAGGCATAAAAATAGGAAAAGAAGAACTTAAATTATCACTATTTGCGGACGATATGATCCTATACTTAGAAGACCCAAAAGGGTCTACAAAGAAACTACTAGAACTAATAAATGAATTCAGCAAAGTGGCAGGATATAAAATCAACACGCATAAATCAAAGGCATTCCTGTATATCAGCAACAAAACTTCTGAAATGGAAATGAGGAAAACCACCCCATTCACAATATCCTCAAAAAAATAAAATACTTGGGAATCAACCTAACAAAAGAGGTGAAAGATTTATACAATGAAAACTACAGAACCCTAAAGAGAGAGATAGAAGAAGATCTTAGAAGATGGAAAAATGTACCCTGTTCATGGATAGGCAGAACCAACATCATCAAAATGGCGATATTACCCAAAGTTCTCTACAGGTTCAACGCAATGCCAATCAAAATCCCAATGGCATTTCTGGTAGAAATAGATAAAGCTATCATGAAATTCATATGGAAAAACAAAAGATCCAGAATAGCAAAAGCAATTCTAAGCAGGAAGTGTGAATTGGGAGGTATAGCGATACCAGATTTCAAACTGTACTACAGAGCAATAGTAACAAAAACAGCATGGTACAGGTACCAAAACAGGCAGGTGGACCAATGGTACAGAATAGAGGACACAGAGACCAATCCACAAAATTACAACTTTCTTATATTTGATAAAGGCGCTAAAAGCATGCAATGGAGAAAGGAAAGCATCTTCAACAAATGGTGCTGGGAAAACTGGAAATCCATATGCAACAAAATGAAGCTGAACCCCTTTCTCGCGCCATGCACAAAAGTTAATTCAAAATGGATCAAGGAGCTAGATATCAAATCAGAGACTCTGCACCTGATAGAAGAAAAAGTTGGCTCCGATCTACACATTGTGGGGTCGGGCTCCAAATTCCTTAATAGGACGCCCATAGCCCAAGAGTTAAATACAAGAATAAACAAATGGGACTTACTTAAACTAAAAAGTTTTTTCTCAGCAAGAGAAACAATAAGAGAGGTAAATAGGGAACCTACATCCTGGGAACAAATTTTTACTCCTCACACTTCAGATAGAGCCCTAATATCCAGAATATACAAAGAACTCAAAAAATTAAACAACAAGATAACAAACAACCCTATCAACAAATTGACCAAGGACCTGAACAGACACTTCTCAGAGGAGGACATACAATCTATCAATAAGTACATGAAAAAATGCTCACCATCTCTAGCAGTCAGAGAAATGCAAATCAAAACCACCATAGGATACCATCTCACTCCAGTAAGATTGGCAGCCATTATAAAGTCAAGCAACAATAAGTGCTGGCGAGGATGTGGGGAAAAGGGTACACTTGTACATTGCTGGTGGAACTGCAAACTGGTGCGGCCAATATGGAAAGCAGTATGGAGATTCCTAGGAAAGCTGGGAATGGAACCACCATTTGACCCAGCTATCGCCCTTCTCGGTCTATTCCCTGAGGACCTTAAAAGAGCATACTATAGGGATACTGCCACATCAATGATCATGGCAGCACAATTCACAATAGCTAGACTTTGGAATCAACCTAGATGCCCTTCAATAGATGAATGGATTAAAAAACTGTGGCATTTATACACAATGGAGTATTACGCAGCACTAAAAAATGACAAAATCATGGATTTTGCAGGGAAATGGATGGCATTAGAGCAGATTATGCTAAGTGAAGCTAGCCAATCCTTAAAAAACAAATGCCAAATGTCTTCTTTGATATAAAGAGAGCAACTAAGATCAGAACAGGGAAGAAGAGCATGAGGAAAAGATTAACATTAAACAGAGACGAGTGGGGGGAGAGAAAGGGAGAGAGAAGGGAAACTATGGAAATGGAAGGAGACCCTCATTGTTACACAAAATTACATATAAGAGTTTGTGAGGGGAAAGGGGAAAAAAAAACAAGGGAGAGAATTAAACAACAGCAGATGGGGTAGAGAGGGAAGATGAGAGGGAAGGAGAGGGGGGATAGTAGGAGATAGGAAAGGTAGCAGAATACAACAGTCATTAATATGGTATTATGTAAAAATGTGGATGTGTAACCGATGTGATTCTGCAACTTGTATTTGGGGTAAAAAATGGGAGTTCATAACCCACTTGAATCAAATGTATGGAAGATGATATGTCATGAGCTTTGTAATGTTTTGAACAACCAATAAAAAAAAAGTGTGTCTGAGATATAAGAAAAACATTTTTTATAAATGAATAATGTAAAGTGGTACTTTGATTTGTGTTATTGTAGGGGATCCACAGACACAAATATGAAATCATATATCTAGCTTCTAGAATTGCATCTGTCACATTGGAAGTACTCAATAAATATTTGTTGAATATTTGAATAAAAAGTATTACAGAACTCACCATGGTGAGTTAAGGTCCATAATTTCTTGATTGTTCAGTGTCTTTATTTCCACTATGACAAAATGAAGAGGATAGGATTGCTTCATAGAGTGTTAAAGAGATTAAAAAATTAAGACATGCCAAGTTCCTTTTAAATGAAAGGGAACCCGTTTAATTAGGATTAGTGGCTGTTATTGCTATGACAATTATTGTAATTATAAGCTACTCCTCATTTAGATGAATGTGAGCCATTCAGGAGTGGACGATTCCTTAAAACTTTTTACATAAGATGAACGCAAAGCCCCTTCTGACAATTTTGGTCTGAGACTCTACACCTGCATGTGTTGCTTTGGATTCAGTCTTCTATCAACCTGTTTCCCAGCTTCTAGGGAAATAAAATTCATCCCTGTGATTTTGGACTATTATTTACAATGAGAATTACCCTGCACTTCTTTCTCTACAATTTTTGACACCATTCTTCTGGAAACCAATTTTCCTGTCTCTAGAAAATATATTAACCACATTTCCTTCACTGTAGGTATCAGCTGGGCCAGCTCACCTTCAATTGAAAAGAAGTTCTCCTGCAGGTTGTGAATTCATTAGGACCTGGAGACTTCTTCTCAAAATAAGTTCCTTCATCTGTTGAGTAAATTTCTGAATCTCCAAGTAAACACGCCTTCATTTGTCAATTGCATATGATTTTTTTAAATGAAAGACTACGTGAAGGAGAATAAACACACATATGTAATTCCCTAATTTATTTTCTTTCTTATACAAACATATATTCTGCTTACCCCTTTGTGCCAAGGCTTTGGGAAAGAATTATTGTAATTATCATCTGTAATTTGTATGAGTGCAAAACCCAAGTCTTTATTATGACAGAACAAAAAATTATTGACAAATGTCACAGTAATACTTACTGTCAGATAGCTTTGCTAAGTGAGGCAAAGAAGGAAGTGATCATCTCTGTTAATGTCAATAACATGAAAAGGGTTATCAGAGCGCCTGATGCACACATCAAGGATTGACATACGAGAACTGCACCAACTAGTCAAGACAGGATATTTCATACATATTAAATGGCAAATGCAGAGAATAGAGGAATGAAAAGACAGAGCATGCTTTAAATCCACAATTAATAGGAATAGTTAATGTAAATAGGATGTGCTTGCTTGTGGAGGGTTGGGAATTGAGGGTGACATAAAACAAATTCATAGACATCCCAGTAGGATATGCAAATAAAATGAATTTGTGTTTTAAAATTATGAGGACATAATGTAGATTCTTAGTATTGAGACAGTAAAACCATGTCTTAAAATATATTGGAGATAGATTAAATAATTTGCTCAGTTTATTTTTCTTAGAGCAAGGAGTAGTATGATGGAGATGGTCACCAAGAGAGTGTAAAGTCCAGTAGAAATAAATGTCATTGGAATCAACTATACCGACCTGCATCTGGAGTTGGCCTTGGGAGGAGGCCCCGTTACGTCAAATTTAGTTTGATTTCATAGACTACAACAGAAGCTTCCAGGAGATAATTTCAATTCTACCTTGTTTCAGAAGGGAGGTGGAGGATTTCTAGAATGATAGCGTTTTTTTTTTTTAACTCAAAAATTCAGTAGTTTTGTTTATACCATATATGTGTCATTTCTGATAACAATGGTTTCTCTCCTTTAACAATAACTGAGAAAGAGGTTCACAGCTTTGATGGCTGTATTAGTTGATTTTGTAGAATTTCAATTTGAAAAAGTAGATCATTTTTAAGAATGTAAAGAAAAAGTCCTCTGAGACTTTAGAAGATAAAAATATATTTTCTAATCATATGCTTTACTTGAACATCTCCATGAAAAAATATTATCTGATAAATAACAATTTAGTCAGCAAACAGATTTTTAAAATACAATCTTTTAATCATAAAAAGTGTTAAAATCTCTTTAGATGTTTTGAACAATGCTTAGTAAGTGAATAAATTGCTTTCACACTCTAAAAGTGTATAATTAGGAACTGAAGACCATAGCATGAAGATTGAAATTATTCAAGAAAGATTCTTGGAACTGTTTACAAATGCATTGCCTGTTCAGATACAGATACATAATGCCAATATTATTAGTGCTCTTATTAACAAAGCCTGTACCTAACAACAACAAACTTCATACCTTTTAAACATGGGGCCTATAGTTCATGACTTAGCATCATATTCAAAGAAAGCTAGATTCAGTTTTGTGTTTTGGCAATGGCCAGAGTAAGGGGGAGACGTAAAAATCCCTGCTGTGGAGTCGATAATGTAACTAAGTTTTTGTGCCTTCTGTGTTATACCTCCCTGTGGATTCTTTTACCACTATTTCCCAATCACTGATATTTCCTAAGGAGGAATGGTAACCCCGTTCTGAGCTTTAAATGGAGACATACAATTTGAACAAAATATTTTCAGTAGATCTTAATTATATAGGGCATACCGATCTCAGAAAAATAAATAATTATAATACACACATCCCTCACTTGTGAAGGTTAATAATCTTTTTGACATTATGATAGTGCAAAAGCAATACACATTGGGCAGAAATGATAGTTTGAATTTGGAGTTTCAATCTTCTTCCAGGCTGGAATCATTTTGTCAGAACTTCTCCGGTGGTGCCAGACAGGGTCAGTGGCAGTGAGCTGTAGCTCCCGGTCAGTCACGTGATCAAAAGGGAAAGCAACCAATATGACACAGTGCACTTCGCTGGTAGATAAAAAGATTCAGTAGGTTAGCTGTTTCATATGAGTTTTCAACTTAATGATATTTTCATTTTTGGGTGGGCTTATTGGAACTCCATCATAAATCAAGGAGCATCTGTATATGGAAAACAGCTTATGGAGTGCAGGTGTTGAATGTTATTTTAAAGAAATGTTAGTATATTATCTGATAGTTCATGCAAATGTAGCTTTAAAACTTGAATCTGATGCCAAACTCAGGTTCTCACTACTCCAATTTTAAAAAAGCATCTTTACTAGAAAAAAAAATGCCACCTCATTCATCATCACTCTAGTTCTATGCTTCACCATCAGAAATGTACATGCTCCATCTCTATTGTCATCCCTCATTCCATTCATAAGTTTGACAAGCCATCACCCCACAGGACATGTACGTGTGTTGCAGCTCTGCAGGAAAAGGCATCATCACACATATCACGAGGCTCAAAGTGTGTGACTGATGTGACTATCTTTCATATTTCTAATCAAATTCACTTTCTCAGGAATGCCTTGGATACCCTTCTCTCTCCACAATCTGGTGAACAAACAAAGAAAAAAAGCAGAGGATCCTAAATCAGTCAAACTGAGGTGATTAGGTTTTACTCTTGGATATTTGCATGCCTGGGAGGAAGTTCAACAGATTATCCTATGACTGGATATCAAAAGCCCGTGAATTGAGGTGAAATGGACCCAAGTTCCAATCCAGGTTTTGCAATCTACTGCTAATGTCTCACAGACAACTTACAAAACCTCTTTAAAGCCTAATCAGAATCACTTTTGAGTCCCTTATTCTTATTCTTATATTTTATGAATAGAGGAGGTTTTAGATAAAGTCTTTGGGCTAGGGATAAGATCAGGGAAAGACAAATTGCTTAAGATCTTCAGGATTGACTAAAATAATTTTTTGTATTCACTGTAGGTATATGAGCCTCTAGCATGTTTTTGTTGCTGATATTGTTGCTGAGGGAAGAATGGCACAAATTTTTACAGCTAATATCTTTTCTTATTCTAGTCCTTTATTTGCACTTTGAACATTGGAAGGGTGAGAGATAATAAATTAGATTCTCTACTGTCTGATTTGACAAAGCAATTGATCTAAAATTCAACGTATACATATTAGAATCACCAGGGTTTCTGGGTTAGAAAATTTGGGTTTCTAAGAATATCCATGTTACCCAACAAACATCCAGATTTGGGGCTGGGGATGTGGCTCAAGCGGTAGCACGCTCATCTGGCATGCATGCGGCCCAGGTTCGATCCTCAGCACCACATACAAACAAAGATGTTGTGTCTGTCAAAAGCTAAAAATTAAATAATTTTTTTAAAAAAAGATTACAGATCAGCGCTGAGAATATAGCTTAGTCAGTAGAGTGCTTATTTAAAAAAATTTAAAAATCCAGATTTTACACAGACTGTACACTGAGGGATGATGGGTGTGTGTGGAAGGAACAACTTGTCCATAAATAGGGAATAGTGTGGGAGGGGAGGGGGATAGTAGAGGATAGGAAAGGTAGCAGAATACAACAGTTACTAATATGGCATTATGTAAAAATGTGGATGTGTAACCGATGTGATTCTGCAATCTATATTTGGGGTAAAACTGGGAGTTCATAACCCACTTGAATCTAATGTATGAAATATGATATGTCAAGAGCTTTGTAATGTTTTGAACAACCAATAAAAAAAATTTTAAAAAATAGGGAATAGTGTAGACTTGTTGCTTACTGCAGAATGGATGCAATAGAAGGGTTGTCAAGGACCAGTGTTGCATCCAGGTGTGGTGGCATACACCTGAAATTCAAGGACTCAGGAGGCCGAGGCAAGAAGATCACAAGTTTTAGGCCAAACTCTGCAATGTAGCAAGACCCTATTTCAAAATAAAATAAAAAAAAAAGATGAAAAGAACTGGATATGTATGTTAGTGATAAAGCATCCCTGGGTTCAATACTCAGTACCACAAAAGGAAACAAGCAAACAAACAAACAAAAAAATAGTGGTTTACTTCACAGCTAAGAAAAGAAATTCAGGAATTCACTTAAGGTTACATGTCATTAGGATCAGAACAAGTCCCAGACCCCAGGTCATCTGTCTCTCATCTGATTCTCATTCTATTTTGCCATGTTTCCTAATTGTCCTTATCTTTCATCTGCTTTTAACTATCCCCTAGTCTATAAAACAACACATATCTCCTCTGGCATCATGGAGGGTACATTTGGAAAAGCACTTTAGAGACATCTTAAGTTAGAAATATTGACAAGATGGAGTCTGCATCTTGTGGCTAAAGAAACACATTTAAGATCAAGTAGTTTGCCTTCCTATTCCAGGAGGAGAAAATGCAATGTTTAATACAGAACCAAAGGCTGTTTTATTTCAAAAGAAAGGAAAAAGATTTGTGTGCTTTTCCACTGTCTGATTCTGAGCTACAAACACAGAATCTCTCGAAACTCTCAGAAACTCTTGCTTAAGTCATTTTCAACCTCTTATGCAGCCATCTGGGGCCTTTTGACAATTGGCACTAAGCAATGCAGAGAAGATTGCTTATAAAGGAATCCCAATGGTATTGTTGCAAGGCTGCATTTGGGGTCTTCACAGTAGGGTTTGGGTGAGTATCTGATTATGT
This sequence comes from Marmota monax, assembly GCF_021218885.2. Lineage (NCBI taxonomy): Eukaryota > Metazoa > Chordata > Mammalia > Rodentia > Sciuridae > Marmota > Marmota monax. The sequence goes on along the minus strand of NW_026693934.1, from coordinate 15,086,684 downwards.
ACTGCACAAGCCATGGTCATTCCAGGTCTCCAATGTGTGCTTTCTAAATACTTCTCCCACCTCATACCATAAACTATTTACCATCACTCACAGATAAACTGGTCATATGCCTGACCTTCATCAGGTCTAAGGCTGCCTGGCTCATTCACACAACATTCTCCTGTACGTACTAGAAGATTGTGAAAAGATGATACCAATCTCTTATCACATGATCACACAACCTAATACTGCCACTGAAACAAGATGGCAGTTCTAAACTTACCACCATGTATAAGGCTCTGGGCAGTGTATTTTAGTAGCACTACTTCACCTAATTTTCACAAAAATCTTTTGGAGTAGGTATCTTTCCCCACTGTTTTATGGGGGAACAATAAGGCATAAAGAGGCCTTATAAGAATGCAAGGTTTATAGCCAGTATCTGGAGTTAATAAGATTTTCATCCTTGGTTGATATTAACATGAATTAAACCATTCAAGACAGATGATTATCTTAAAACTAATCCCTGTCAAAGTAGGAGAGCAGGCAGAACACTAGGTTAGAGAAATTATTTAAGTATGAGAGTGTACTGTTCATTGCTCTGGATGAATTATCTAGCTCTGACTCGATTTATTTAGGAGTAGTTATGGCTTATCTCAGGGCCATCCATGGATTTAAAATAAGATGGTCTGATCTCCTTGAGACATCAAGTAGAAAATGGAAAACTTGATAAATATTCATTTTTAAAACTTGATAAAATATTCATTTTAAATTATCAAATGTCACTACCATGAAGCTTTGTTCCTCTTGGGTATTTTTATACCCAACAAATGAACAAGAAAGTTCACCTTATGACTTTGTGCACTTCCTGAGAACAGGAAATTTCTTCACTTTGTCTGAACTTTCTTTCTGTATAATGGAACACTTTCTTTTGTTTTCTTCTTATCCCTCACTGATATTTTCATTATCATACTTTCCTTTAGAAAGAGCATTGTTACTACAAAGCAATATATGGAAGATTTTATAGAAAATTATAATATCAGTGATCACAAACCTTGTAGTGGATATACTAATATTGATAACTACCAATGACTTGTTCAAGAAATATAACAAAGACAGCTATTTCACAAATGATTATCCACTGGTGTTTGAGTTCTATACTAGCTATTAGGTTTATGCAAAGAAATTGTATTCATGCTCTAGGCTAGTATTTTACCTGAATTATTTTGTAGTAGTGGTGATTTAGCTATTGCATAAACAAAGTGTTTCAATTTTAATATTAAAACTTAATTATACATTCCAAAGTCACTGACAATATAAAAGTTTTCTTCCTTGTCAAAGCACCAGATATGAGTATTTTAAAGGGTTTATTTTCATTATGTATATAATCCTGTTTATGTTTTGAAGTTTCAAATTATAGGTGTAGTAGAAGGCATTTTTATTACTCTGTGCTTTGAGAATTCTGAATATTGTAATACACCCTATTAGAATCGATGTACTGTATCATTACATATTATAGATAAACTCATATACCGCTAATGTGAGAGGGGTTATAAAATTGAAACAGAATAACAATTTTTTCTGGTTTCTCTGGTGCTTTATGCACTTCATTTACTAAAAAACATAAAATGGTCAGTAAAATATTTACTAGGACTTTGAAAGTCTCTAAAGGCATAAATTGAATTGTGCAGTATCTCTAGTTTTCTATAAAGCACCTTGCTTTTTTTTTTTGTAATTTGAGAATGTGTGCCTTTTGAGGCTAATCTACTTAAATCCAGCAGTAGAGAACATTTTTCATTGAAATTCTTAGAATTTTATGTATGACTTACTGATAAACTATTATAAGATATGTAGTGGGTTTGCAATTATTTTATATGTTTATAATGTTTTTATGTATTTGCCTAGAACAAAACACTTGAGCCTAAGTGTTTCTTAGAAAGCTAACCTTTATAAAACTGAGAAATTCCCTATATTTTTCCATCAGTACTTTCTGCTTTGTTCCATTATCGGGTCTTTCTCTTTCTGATTTTTTTTGGCTGTCTCGTGCCCCCAGTTATCAAGGGGGAACTTCTGCTGTCTATTCCTTGGACTATTGTGTTTGAGAACACATGAGACATCATTTAGCAGAGTGAGGATATAAGGCTTACAATATGTCAGAACTCCCAGAATTCATCATTGAAAGGAGGAATAACAATGCAATCATGGAAAATAAGGCATTTTTTTTAGTCATATGGTTTTCTGGTATTGTCTGGAAAATAACAGAAGTCTTACAAAGTCCTTTCTCCTCATTCTACAGGTCTGGCTGTCTGCCCCACCTTAAAGGAAAGGCTAGCCCTGGCACCTAAGGCTTTCTGGTTTATGTTGTTCATTTCATTTTCAGTATGTACTTTAGAAACTAAAGTAATGCATACTGATTTTAACTACCGAAAAATGTTTACATTTTCCAGGTAAATTTTTTTGCTGTCTCTCAACTCATCCCCCTGAGAAAATCGCTACAACCATCTACACAGCCATGTGAGAAGTCAAATTATGTTTTCTTTATTTTTAGGCAACTTTTAAAGATATTGTTCTTTATTTCCATCCTTGACATAGACCAGTCAATAACACAAAGTTATTAGCATTTGTGTATTCATTTGGACCCTTTCCCAATGTATCCAATTTCAGCTCATCGGAGGATCCATGATTTTCAGAAGTGACTTATTGTGATATGGCTTTTTCCAAGAAAGCTGGCCCTTTAGTCCTTGGCCTGGATCAGCTCCACTTACGTTCTCCTTAATCTCTTCCTTGAATCCAGGTGATGATACAGGTTTTAGTAATTGGAGTTGCTAGGAGATGTAGTGCTTAAAATGAGTTTATAACCCAAAACTCAGTGAAAATTTCCACTGACATCATCATTTAGTGGCATAATTCCACACTAATAGATAAGGAGAAAACAAAATGATCTCATTAAATAATGATTATTTGGAACCATAATCTTTAGGAACAAAAGAATGTTCCATGCATTCAACACATTTCCTGGAGCCTGTCTAATTTCCTGGAAAACCTACAAAAACCAAAGGAGACAGTTTATATGAAACTTCAGCACAGTGCAAAAGCACTCTCACCTCACTTCTCTCATGTGATTGCCTTTGTCCACTGTGGGCTAGTTGTTAGACTATCCCATGCTTCTCTAATTGTTGAAGTTTTTGCATTTGTTACTTTGTTAAAAAATAACATATATGGGCTATATTCTAGTACTAGTCCACATCTTACTAACTCTGTGAAATTCTGTTGCAAATAAGGGTACAGGGAAGGGTGTAGAATCAGAGCCACTTGGTGTAATCAATTCACCGTGGCCTGCTTTCTGACCATGATTATCATCACTCTCCTGTGCTCGAAGTACCCATTCTTGCCCCAGCTTCCCAAAGGTCTCATCTAATCATATCACATCATCCAACGTCCCAGATATCTTGATTTTTCATTTTCTGATATTATTTTTGTACACATTGCTAGAAAAAAAATATTTAGAAGTTGTACAAGGAAAATATAGGTTATATGTATAGAAAAGCACAGTATAATTGTTGTAGTAAGTTTGTTACTTGAATAAATATTCATTTGACTCTTTTTAAAGCTAGAATCTGTTGAAAGAACATTATTGAAGAGTCAGACCCAGGAAAACTACAAGTATCAACATACATTTAACTTAGGCTATTTTAATAACCAATTTAATTCAACACAAAACTTTCTAGTATATACTTTTGGCTTGATTCATTAGGTCTTTGTTATCAGCACAGTATGATACATAACAAACCATCCCAGATATCCTAGTTTAAAATAGAAGTAATGGTTTATTTGGCACATTCATGTGAAGGTTGAGTGGGCTCGATAGGGCTCTTTACTCTTTTCTGGAGTCAACTGAATTGAGACATCTCTGCTACGTTTGCCTGGGCTTTTTTTTTTTTTTTTTTTTCTCAAAGGTTATTTTTCTGTTAAGTGTTCCAGGATGCCTATGCTGGGAAAAAATAGGAAAACACGGCTATATCCTGCATGTATTATCCTATAGGAATCTTGTTTAGATCTTGATCACAATTATTGGCATCTCTCTCTTACACACAGTTTACGTATTCTGGGGACATACCAGCTCCTAGAATTATGAGAAATAAATGTCTGCTGTTAAACCCCCAGTCTCTGGTATTTGCTTATGGAAGTCTAGAACAGTTAATATATAGCCCTTTACTTTCTTTGACTATATCTGAGAGGGAGATTGGGGAATGCTTACATAGCAATCTCAGCTCACTTCTTGCCAGAATATTTTTAAGGCCCCAGGGACTTTTTCACATTTTGAAAAATTTCAGTCTATCTTAATCCTGGCTAAGACTATTCTTCCTGACTCAGAAACTGCTTCTGAGTCTATTTTATGCTGATGGACCGTATCCACACTTGTTATCCAACTGGCTCTTTCTCATTGGACGTTATGGTTTGGATATGAAGTATCCCCTGAAAAGCTCACGTTGGAAATGTGGCTTCCAATGCAGCAAGTGTCGGGACTTTAAGGGAAAGATTGAATGATGAGACTGTGACTTCATTAGTAAATTATCCATTTGATAGCTTAATAATGTGAATGAATTCTTGGGTGGGAACTGTAGGCAGGTGGAGTGTGACTTGAGGAAGTAGAACACTGTAGATGTGGACTACATGGACTATATTTGTTCTTTACACCTTCTTGTCTCCTGGTCTGTGCTTCTTAGCTGCCATGAACTGAGTAGCTTTCATTTCTCCACGCCTTCCACCATGATGTCTGCCTCATCTCAGGGCCAGAGAAATAGAGTTGGCTAACCATAGACTGAATCTCTGAAATCCTGAGACGAAATAAACTGATTCTTCTCTGAGTTGTTTTTAATTAGGTGTTTTCTTCACACTGACTAAAAGCTGACTAACACACTGGCTTTATTCATTGCTATTGTGGGCATCTCCAGCTTCACTGTAACAATGCCCAAAGTTTTCTAAAGCCCTCCTACCTGAGATCCACTGGGCACCATCTTCAACCTATAACATGTCTTCACTAGGATCTAAGTGTCACACTTGGTTTTGTCTGAGCTCCCTAAGGCATCTTACCTTGATATTCTTACATCTGGAAAAATGGGAAATGATAAAGTTCATTTTTCATCAAAGGACATTCTAATCCCTTTGTATTTTTTTGAGCATCTATTTGCAAGTTTCCTTATTTTCTGAGCCCATCTCTTTCCAGTAGTTCTTTGTCTCTATATAGCTAATAAAGTTTTATGCACTTTTAGAAGGACTGCCTTGTAGTATCCTTTGTCACATTCAAAATTTCTTTGGTTTTATCTTTCTTTTCTGCAATTATTGGCAAAACTACTGACCAATATGTCTCTACCACATGACATGGGTCCACATTTCTAAGCTCCTATGTTAGTTTCCTTACCACTCAACTCTAGTATGAGAATTTTCTTGCCATATGGTTGCTAAAGTAATGCCATATTTTAAGTTTCTATCTTGGAAATATCTTACTTTTAGTGCTTATATTATTATCTATTGTCATAGTGTCATTGCACACCAATTATCTCAAAACTCAGTATCATAAAACATAATTTAAATTTTTGGCAATAATTCTGCAGTTTTCTTTTTCCTGAGTGTGTGTGCATGTGTGTGTGTGTGTGTGTGTGTGTGTGTGTGTGTGATGGTTGTTTGGTCTTAGCTGGAGTTCAGCAGGAGTTGAACTCCTAGCAGGAGTTCAGCTAGGTAGGTCTGTTGAACTTGGCTGAGTTTTCTCATATCTTTGTAGGGGAAGATCTTTGTTGGTGATTTAGGATGACTGCTGCTTAAACAAATGAAGTGATTTGGCTCTGCTCTTTATATCTTATCCTCCAGCAGGCCCGTTAGAGAATCCTCTCATAGTAAAGATCAACAAGAGCAATCCATGTGTCTATGATTTTAAGCTTCAGCAGTGACTTGAATGACTGAATTCAGAACCAAGAGGTAGTTGCACAGATTCTACCCCTTTGTATGAGGTGCTTCATAGTCAGATTGCAAAGGGAGAAAATTCAAGGTAAGGTAAAAATAAGTTGCATAGTAGCTTTACCCTAGAAACTAATGAGTTAACCAGACTTTTAGGGAGAATGATCTCTTTCTTACGTTAAACTCACCCACTTCTTGCTTAAGTCACCCAAAGTGGAATAGAAGAGGGACTAACCTCAAAGTGACTTAAACAAGAGTAAAGTACATGCATTATTCAATAATGGCACATTCAGGGGTAAGATAAGCTTTACAATTATCTTTGGTGTCTCCTCAATGTTCTCAAGGATTAACTTTCTTAATATTTTTCTTCTGTATGTCTCTGCTGTGTCAGCTTCAGCCTAAAACCAGTTGTCATATTGGTTATAATATTAACTCTCTGACAACTAGGATGACAGTTTTCCTTATTCCCATCCAGAAGGAGAGAGAGTACTTCTGAGTAACATCAAAAGCAAGGGGAGGGATTTGCTTAGAGAGCTCTGGTTGTCCTGTGTCCACTCTTAATTGTAGCCTGGAATGGATCTCAACTACAACCTTTCTTGAGAACAGAGACATTTTTTCCCCCAAAGTGTAGGAGTTCTATATTAAGAAGAGTGAATAACCAAAAAAATTCTGAATTGAACTAAAGAGAAGAAAGGGAAGGATAAATATTGAGTGATCAACTAAACACATGTCCACTGTAATTTTTACAGAAATATGTCAACTGAATTTTCTTATTCTTCATAGAATGCCTTCAACATTCTCCATCAGTACTGGGATATTTATGTGTCAATTTACTTATTTATTCATTTATTTTGAGGTATAGGAGAACAAACCCAGGGCCTCACACACACTTAATGAGTGCTCTACCAGTGAGCTACATCCCTAGTCCCATCAATTTATTTTCTAACAAGCTTGATAGTTTATTAGTTACCAAGAGACAAACCTCAAGAATCATTATTTGCATAAATTCCAATAACTTTATTCAATTTTACCTTTGTTGTTCTTTTTCGTTGTTGTTGTTGTTTTGTTTTTTGTGCTATGTTTATGCATGCATTTTTATAACTTTATACCACAATAGGGACCATGGGGATTTCCTAGGAGTACTTAATTAAATGCAGATTCCTGGGCCAAATCAGTCCCATTGAGTTGGAAACTCTGAAGATAAGAGCCAGGAAATATTTTTAATGATCACTCTCAAGAGATTCTTTTTATATAAAAACTTTAGAGTCACTGATTTTGTGATTTAATTAAAAAAAGCTTGACTAATTTGCTCAGAAATTAGGGGACATGTCTAAGAAGATTGAAAAGACCCTTTTTTTTCTCTATATAGATAAAATACAACTATTTGAACTCATTAAAAGTTTTTTTTCCTTCCTTGCTTCTTAAAAATATTCTAAGAAAACATTTTCTTTAGCATAGCCTTCTCATTTTTTTTTTTCTACTCCATAATGCTTTTTATAGCCATGGAGAACAATTATAGTAAAATCCTCCTTCCATTGCAAATCATTTATGAAACCTGCTTAAGTACTGTCATGTGTGGATTTATGAATTGTTAAGTCATTTGCTGTGGTTTCTGTAAAACTCAGCATACATTTGACCATATCTGACTGCTGCAGTGTTTCAAACAGCAAGTTGCTTTATAAATTTTGAAAAAAAAAAAAAAATATATATATATATATATATATATATATATATATCTTAATGATTTGTCAAAAAAACTCAGACTTTCTTATTTTTATAATTCAGCATTTAGTTATTATGCCAGTCGTTATTGTTCTGAAGAAATCTGTTCATAACAATATATGGAAGATATTTTATATTTGCCATGAATTTGGGGGCACACAATTTAATTTTTTAAATACTTTAATTACATGCAAATGTGCAAAGACTCAGAGATGTACACTGACTACTTGAAGAAGTTCTTACACAGACAAATTTTGTTTTTGGTACTAGAGACTGAACCCAGGTGTGTAATTTTTTTTTTAGTAAACTATGTATGAGCAATAGCTGTAAATGTCAAGTGTCCTACAAAGACATGCATTTTTAAATTTTTTAAAAATTTTTTTTAGTACCAATAGCATCCACATTCACTGTAATTTGAAAATAATTTTCACAGATATGCACTTTCTTTGCAATCCCATGAATTTTATAAAATTATCTCCATTTTGTTGATTAAGAAAACTAAGCACATGAGCAACTTTTCTAGGATTACAGAGCCAATAATTGATAGTTGTGGGTTTAAAATGATTATACTACTTTAGAAAATTTTAGATTTACAGAAAAATCACAATGCCAGAGCTCCTTCATGCCTCATAGGCAGATTCCCCTTTGTTAGTTCATTGTGTTGCACTTAATGAATTAATAATGATGATTCATTTTAACCAACTAGTGCTCATATGTTGTGTTTCCTTAGTTTTTGCTTCATGTTCTTTTTCTGTTCCAGAATCTATTCCTTCCACTCTAGTCCTTAGGTTCTATTATTGATGACCTTCACAGGTTTGAGGAGGTCTGGTCAAATATTTTGGAAAATATTTTTCAGTTGGGATTTTCTGATGTTTTTGTCATAATTGCTGGGGTTACACAGTACTTACTGGGATGAAGACCAAAAAATGCCATTCTAATATCACATGGAGGAATATATATATATGTGTATATATATATATATATATATATATATATATATATATATATATATATATATATACACACACACATATTCAGCTAAGCATGAGTTTATACTGTTGTCTCCAACTTCTCTCTAGAACATATAGCTCATTCTAGCCTCCTCCACTTGATTCTCTCTAACCTGCCATTCCAATGGGAGAAACAAGGCTTCTATTATTTGCCATACATTTACTTTTTTGTTCAATCCTAATATATGTGTATACTGCTTTCTGAATTGTTAACCTGTACCACCATGGGAAGCTGTGTGAACAATTCTAATCTTTACGTACAGGACCTCTTGTCTTTAATTTTACACTTTATAATATAATTATTTCCAAAGTTACTTAGGTTAACTCCCCAGCTTCTTTTGTATGTCTTACATTTGCAATAAAATCAGATTCCTTGTTGAAGTTTGCATTCCATTCCAGCGTCTTTCCAATTTCCTAACTCATTTTAAGAATAATTTCATACATTACGATCCCTCCTTTATTCAATAAGGTTTTTAGTTTGTGCACAGCCCTAAAACTTCTCCTATCTTTAACCTATTCAAACATCTCCAAACTCATGAAAACTATTGACATGTTTTTCAACTCTAAATTTTTTTCTTTTACCATTTCATCAAATAATGGATTTGTATAGCATGTAATCTTTTCATTTGGCTTCTTCCCTAATCCTTCCCACCCTCTTCCATCCATGCTTTCTACCTTCCTTCCATCCTTCCTCCCTTCTTTCCTTTCTTCCTTCCTTTCATATCATTTGTCAATAAAAATGTTTTAATCTATATGCCATTAAATTATTATATTTTTCTTGTTGCACTAGCTAAACTTCTGCAAAATATTGAATGTGAATGGTGATGTTATGGTTTAGATGATGTGTCCTCCTGAAGCTCACGTGTGAGACAATGTAAGAAGGTTGGAGGAGAAATGATTGTGTTATAGCCTTAAGCTAATCAGATAGTTAATCCCAGATTGAGATTAACTAGGTGGTAACTGGAGGTAGGTGGGTTGTGGCTGGAGGAAGTGGTTCATTGGGGGCGTGGCTATGGGGTATATATTTTGTATCTGATGAGTGGAGTGTCTCTCTCTGCTTTCTGATCATCTTGTGAGCTGCTTCTCTCTGCCACATTCTCCTGCCATGATTCTGCCTCACCTTGAGCCCTGAGGAATGGAGCCAGCCTTCTATGGACCTCTGAAACCGTGAGCCCTCAAATAAACTTTTTCTTCTCTACAATAGTTCTGGTCAGAGCTTTAAGTCATAGTAGTAGAATAGTTGACTAAAACAGGTGATAATGAACATCTTTGCCTTATTCCCTGTTTTGGAGGAAAGTATTCACTCCTGTGGCACTGAATATGATATAAGCTGACGTTTACTCATATGTAGCTATATTATATTAAAGCAGTCTCATTTTATTCCTAGTTTTCTTAGAGATTCTATCACAAATGGGAGATCAATTTTGTTAAGTTTTATATATTTTTTATATAATCATATAGATATTCTTTAAATTTTGCATGCAGACATAATTCACATATGATAAAATTTATCTTATAATTCATTGGTTTTTTTTTTTTTATTTTTAGTGCATTTACAGAGATATGCAAGATTCCACTAACTCCACTAACCCTTAGAGAAGTCTCTTGCCCATTATTACTCATTCCAATCCTTCCTTCTCCAAGTGTTTCCTAACTATTAACACAGAGTCTGTCTCTGGATTGGTATACCAAGAGATTTCATTTAATTGGAATCATCAAGCATGTGGCCCTTTTTTTCTTTTACTAAAGTTAATGACTGCAAGTTCTGTCTGTGAAAATATTCTTTAAGTTACACATATTTTCAGAAAGTTAGTTTATACTCATCAGTTTAGCAAGTCTATGTTTATCTTGGCTACCAGAAACTCATTAATTATAAAAATGCTATATATCATTATTTTTTCCCTAAACCCACCAGATGTTGTTGATCAATCATGGTATCTTCCAGGGAAATTAAATGACATAATTTATGTCAGAGGAGTAGGTCTTGTGCACAAAGTTAGATGCCTTTTTTTTTTTCAAAGCAGAATCAAGATTAAAGAACCAGTAAGTTTGATGTTTGGTTTAAATGACAGACCAGGTATGTCAAGAAACACTGGCAATTTTTTCCTGATTACCTGATGCTTTATTACTGGTGTCCTATTTAGGCAAACACAGTTAAGTTCAGAAGAATGGGATCAAAATAAAAAGTCATTTGGTTTAAAAGAAAGTCAGCATGTAATCAAAGACACAGGTGTAGTGATCAAGTTAGGAATATCATTAGTGCATTCCATGGAGATATAAATGTATTACAAGTTGGCTTAGGGGCAAACTCTATCTTGCAAGGAGAACAAAGTTTTGTGTCTGTGAAAATGTATATTATGTCATCTTTGTACTGCTGCCATTGTAAACATCCTATTAAGAATCCTCCTATGAAATTTTTCAAATGATTTACTTTATACTTTTTGCATTGGTAGAAATCTAAAAAATTAACTACTCAGAGTTGTTATGTAATTCAGTTTTAAGCATCTAATTGACAATTCTAAAAGAAAAAAGTTTAATTCTCACAATTCTCAAATTCAAAACACAAATGTATCTACATTGAAGGAATTTTCACAAATTTCAATTTCAGTTATATTCACTAATAGAACATGTTGACATTCCAAATACATTTCTTAATAACAGGTGCAATGTTGTGTTCTTCATCACACATTTAAAATAATGTCCTTGGGGCTGGGGATGTGGCTCAAGCGGTAGCGTGCTCGCCTGGCATGCGTGCGGCCTGGGTTCCATCCTCAGCACCACATACAAACAAAGATGTTGTGTCCGCCGAAAACTAAAAAATAAATATTAAAAATTAAAAATAAATAAATAAATAAATAAAATAATGTCCATGAATAAGAGATTTTATTAGATTCTCCTACCCTTAAAAGTTCTGGATACAACTTTGCTGCTTAAAGCAAAAATTTGCATTTTTGTTGACACCTTCAGCCCATGGCAAAAATACTGAAGTCTCTCAACTGATATTAGTCATTAAGTGCCTATGCAAGGTTTTCTCCTATTGGCCTCACCTGTGATTCACAGTGAACAGGAATGTGCTGGCTGATGCTGTTAGAGATTCCTAGATTTTTAGGGTCTAAAATCTCTTAACAGATTCTCCATGTTTTTATCATTTAAACTGATCTAGAAAAAATAAATTCAAACTTGTCAAACCCACAGGTTCTTGATAGTCTGTGCATTTAAGAAATTCTCAGAAATATTTAGAGCACAGCCAACTATTTTTTGCTTCTTAAAACACATTTTTATTCTGTTTTTTTTTTTTTGTCTTTAAATTTAACAAAAAATAATTTTAAAAAGACTCTTCCTAATTATATACTACAGTGGATACTCCTTCTCTGGTTTATTCAAACACTTCATTCAATCACCTGCTCAAGAAAAGTTTTTGAGGAATTCATTATTGTTAGTGTTTACTATTTTATTATAAAGTTATAATCCAAACTCTTCACTGGTGGATACTTCAGTTTTGTCTTTGATGAATGGTGCTACTATGAACACACTTGTACACTATGATGATGTGTGTACATATATTATGTATATGTTCACAGATATACACCTTGACAAAACTGAAGAATAAATTTTCACATGTTTAGTAAATATCTTCAAATAATCTAAACTTGACTTCGGCTACATTATGTATTATTTTATATTTATTATGTACTTGCTATCACTGTTATTAAATTTTCTGATTTTAATTGTGATTTCTTCCTTACCCCATGGATTATTTGGAAGAGTATTAGTTTAAGGCTCATTGTCTCTGTCTTCCATTGTTTCTGCTGATAAACTAACCTCCAGTATTTCTAAAACGTCTTGGAGAACAATTTTTTTTTTAATTTTTCCAGTCATTCTTTGAACACTTCTATGTTTTTGATGTTTTTCATGATGCTGCTATACAGTTTCTGTTTTCTTCATCTCAAAATCTTGAAAAATTCTGACTTGTCTGAGTTCAAATGAAAGTTCTAGAAGAAACCATGACAGACTATTTCTTTAAACTTGGTGTAGGAAAATTTGTTTGGACTGGATAAATGCCTGAGTTACAGATGTGCTATATTCATTTAGTATGTTTCAATTTTATTCTCTTTCATTTCCATCATTTTTTTCTATCCTGTTTCATTCTAAATGCTTCTAGCTCACTACTGCTCTCTTTCACATGTTCAATATAATGTCAAACCAGCAATGCAGATGTTATTTCCAGTTATTACATTTTTTTTGTGATTCTTAAATATGCATTTGATTTCATACCAAAATGCAGCCCTCAATTGCATTTTATAATTAATTTTTAAGGCAGACTGGCACCCTAAATTTCGAAGAGAGAGGCAAATCCAGAGTCACAGCTGAGATCAAGTTACCTAGGGCAAAATCTCCTGGAGCCATAAACTGATAGGAACACTTAAAATGGTAATTTTGACAAATTCCTGGAGGCTGAGTGTGGTGTCACCCTGCTATGAGCTGCCAGGGTCTCCGGGATGCCTCACACTTTTGCGGTGGGTTTTATTTCCAGAAACTTACCTGGTTTTCACGGAGAGGATCCAAGAAAGACTTCCTTGTGGACATGGAAGAAGAAAAGGAAGAGCGATCCTTGTGAAATGGGAGCAGAGCCATTTCCAAAACAAAGACCAACAATTTAGGGGATAGAACCTACCAGAGTCTCTGTCCCTGACAGTTGAAGAAGGGCAGCCCTATTAGTGCAGCCATGACATAACACCTTAGCAATAAGAAAACATAACATATTGCAATAGGAGAACATAACACATTAGCAATAGGAAAAGCTATGCAAGAAGCAACAATTGAGACACGGAGAGGTCAAAGATGCTGTGGCACAGAGAGACTCAGGTAATGTTAACAACATGAAATTCATCCTCTTCTCTCCACCTCTATTTTCTTATATATCAACACAATTAGAGTAAAACAGTGGATTATACCTTCAAGAGATCCAAGGCACCGACTCCTTCTAAGCAGTACAAAGAGACACCCAGTCCAGAGGGAAAGCCAGAACAAGGAGACAGGAAACATTTCAAGCTTCTAGCAAGATGAAAATGAAACTTCATACAAAGGATCAGACCTAATGTTCTCTCACTAGATTCATTGCATTGACTGTCACCAAAACATGACAAAGAGTACTGAAAGTCAAGCTAAAACAAAACACAAAGAGATAAATCGAGGATAAGAACCAGAGTCAAGAGTCAGATATCAAAGGGACATTGAAGCCATCAGATAGTGATTTTAAATTACTAGAATTAATAAATTAAAGCTTCTAAAAGGCAGCAATAGGTAACACACAAAAACTGATGAACAATGAAGGCAGAGAGAAGTGAGATTCTTAGAAGGATTCAAAGGTAGTGCCAGGAATTAAAAACACTAACAAATGAAAATTTCGTCCATCAATTTATATTCAGTAGATTGGGCATAATTAAGAAAAATAATTAGTAAACTTGAAAATAGGTTAATAGAAACATCTCAAACTGAAATACAAGGTAAATTTAAAAAAAAAATATTTGAGAATTTTGAAAAATTTTTAAACAGCATAACATACATATAATTGTAATTCCAGAAAGAGGAAATAGAGCAAAGCTGTGAAAATATCTAACAATGTTCAAAACTTAAAAAAATAAAAATAAAAATGAGTTAAGTTTCCCACAGATGTGGGAAACTCAGAGAACTCGTTATAATTAGAATAAGAAACAAAATAAGTTAGAATAAGTACCATACCTACTTCTATCATAACTCCATTTTAGAAAATTAAAGACAAAATTAACACTTTTAAAGATGCCAAGGGGGGGGGAGTAATGGGGAAGGAAACATTTTGACTACTTTGAAGATTTTCTCTTCATGTTTTCCACCAATTTGACTATGATATTCTTGATTATGTTTCCTTTCATATTGGTTTTGTTTGAAAAGTAATGAGCTTGTTAAATTTCAAAGTCCTCATTTTTTTTTTTAATTTAAGCAAGCTTGAAACATATTTGGGTGTTTTTAAAATACTTCTCTTCCTTTCCTAACTTTTTTGTGTCTTCCTTCATTTTTTATCCTGTTTACATGGGAGTTTGAACAAAGTTCTCTTAAGGAAAAATAACTGAAATGCCTGGAACATATTGTACCCTTTAACAGCAGAGACTGCAATCCAGGACCCCCAGTGGTTACCTGAAACTGCAGTAGAATTAAAGCCTACATATGCTATGTTTTTATTTTTTTCCTATACATCACACCTATCTTAATGTTCAAATTTATCAATTATACTCAGTAAAAATTAGCAACAAATAAGAGAGAATAATTTTAACAATATGCTACAATAAAAGTTTTGTGAATGGTTTCTCTCCCTTGAAAGAATCAAGACACGTATCTGTATTTTCAAACTGCAATTGACCAGAGATAATTGAAACCACACAGAGAAACTTCTCAAAGTAAAACCATAGAAAAGAACAATTGCTAAATATTGTAAGAGCCAGCATGGATCAACTAATGTATGGCTTGCTTATTGAATCACCCAACTAATGATGAGAAGAGTTACAGGAAGAAAAAAAGGTCAATGTGAGTTAAATTTCTTGAGAAAAAAATTACAGGTGAGCCAAATTTAGGTAATCCCTAAGACAAATAATACTCTCAACACAACTATTTAAGAAAATTAGTTAGTTGAAAATATGTTCCATTGCATAGGGGGGAGTTTTATCAAAGTCATCTGGAGGTTGAAAATTGACTACTTGATCCCAAGGAAGATGTCTGTTCAAGATTAAAGACAAGAAGATCCAATCCAACACTGAGCATAGTATTATGTGGCAAAAATGTTGGATAAGTAGGTCACAAAATAGGTGGATTTTTAAAAGAACAGTGATGGCAACTTGGACTTGATCTGAAAACCTGCACACTTTGTATGATCCTCAGTGGGCCATAGAATGGTCAGAATATCACTTCTGATATTGCTATTTAAGTAATGATTGAGAATATAATATTGTTTCAAATTTGCAAATAATAAATCATAAAATTAGGGAAAAACAATGTCACATTGTTGTCATTCATATATAAACAGTGATGCTTTTAACACATTTGCATATGTCTTACAGAATTTCCTAATTTCTCCCAACAGAATTCTCATAATTTTGAGAAATTCCACTTGGCACTCTTGTGTATCTTCTGGAAGATCATGTTATTCTGACCTCTGCAGTAAATGTTCTCACTGCCATAGCACTGATGTCACTTCAGAAGTTACATAATGTACACATAATTAGGAAACATGCACACTGAACACCAGCACAATTCCAAGTAGAGGCTTTCAACTCAGTGCATTTTGAAATTTCCACAAACTGAAATGCTGTACTCAGGTGTTCTCATGGAAATGTACCTTTCTTTGGCTTCTGATTTTGAGTTCCAGTCACATTGCTCTTAAACAGTATCTTTGTGTGGAAAGCACACATTAGGAGAATCAAACTCAAGAGTTCTAGGAGAAACAGTACTACAACATCAGCTATCTTGTTCATTGCCGTCTTCATCTAGAAAAGGAAGCAATAGCTGAGGGATTCCTTGGCCAGGGCATGGGGATACAGTGAATGAGAAGGGGCTTGGCGGAAACAGGTGACAGCCTAGCGATTAGATAAACATGGAAACCTACAAACCTAAAGTTCTTTTCCAGCACCAGGAATTAAACCCAGGGAATGGACCTCCCAGGCAGCATTGCCCAGCTTCACTTCATCTCTCAAGGTTTTCTCACAAAATGCAACAAGTCATTTTAAAGATATTCTCCCATTTAAAAATATTCACTTTTTCCCCTCCAGAACTGATTTAATGAAGACTGATAAAATTAAGAAATGGAATTTAGTACATGGTTTGTCAAATATTTAGGGCCAAATCATACACTTCAAATGATAATTGAATGAGTATGATTTTGGACCTGGAGAGCCTGTTTGGAGATTCTAGCAGGGGAACACAGATACAGCTACACGATTGACCCAAGAAAGGTCCTCCTCTTCAGGTAAAGTTTGTCCTCAACAATGGAGCATGCAGCTTTCGGAAGGAAGCACATGGAACAGTGATGGAGGAAGTCTATATTATCAAAGATAGCAGATACAATAGGATAAGCAGAAACTGCAGTACAGTTAAAGAAGAGTGGAGTGTTATTATTACCAACAAAAGCCTTTGAAGAGATTGTTTTATAGTAGATCCTTTTGTTATAGGCTGATTTGAAAATCAGCCCAGACTTACCCCATTTTGCTCAGAACTCACCCTGTATGAAATTGGTCCCCTTCCACATGATGCCCCATTGCCCCTTCTTTGCCTCTTGACCACAAGCTCCTGGTTTGGCAGCACCAATGTATAAGATGCTTCTTTCCTCCTTCCTCTTTTCTAAGAAATGTGATTTCTAACAATGTAATTTTTCTTTTTTTGAAATTTTGGAAACTTTGCAACTATTTTTGTAACCTGGTAAATTTTCAATTATTATCAAATGTGTCTTGTGATGATGATTGTTTGATTCCTTTATCTACTTCCTCATTTTTGGTGGTTTTTAGCTTTATAAGTCTGATCTATCCCCACAGACAGGATGAGGATTGCAGAACAGCTTGGTCTCTGAACTATCTGCAACTGGCCGGTGATCAAGTCTTCTGTCTTCACTTCCAAAAGACCTGGGGAATTATTTGGGAATTTAGGAAAAGTACCTTAACACTTTTAATTATACATAATATGAAGGTTCATTTTAACATAAGTGTACAAACATGCAATAGGATTTACTCTAATTCAGTTCCTAGTATTTATCCCTTTCCTTCCTCCTATTTCTTCCGTTTACCTGATTGATTTTTTTTTTTTTTTGCTATTTATTTATAGTTTTTTAAAAAATTAGTGTCTTGTGAATATGCATGGGGTGAGACTCACTGTAGTAATTCATATATATATATATATATATATATATATATATATATATATATATATATAACAGATAAGATTCATTCCACTGTTCTTTTCAGGTTCCTTCTCCTTTCTCCTCAACTCCCTTCTTCTACTCCACTGATCTCTCTTCTATTTTCATAGAATACTCTCCTTTTCTTCTTTTATTCCCTTTATTTTGGTCCAGCTTCTGCATAGCAGAGAAAACATTCAACCTTTGACTTTCTGGGTCTGGTTTTTTTTTTGTTGTTGTTGTTTGTTTGTTTTTTTGCAGTGCTGGGGATTGAACCCAGGGCCTTGTGCATGTGTGCATGCAAGGCTAGCAAGATTGCTATATCTGAGCTGTATCCCCAGCCCTGGCTTATTTTACTTAGCATGATTGTGTGCCATTTTAATTTCATTTTCTTTATGGCTGAATAATACTCCATTGTGTATATATACCATATTTTTTATCCATTCATCTGTTGACAAACACCAAGACCATTTGCACAGCTTGGCTATTTCAAGTTGTGCTGCTAGAAACACTGACATGGGAATATTCCTATATTGTGCTAACTTTAGATCATATATATATATAAAGAAGTGGAATAGCTGGGTCATATGGTGGTTCCATTCCTATATTTTTAAGGAATCTCCATTCTGCTTTCCAGAATGGTTGGACTGATTTGCAATCCCACCAACAATATATGAGTGTACTTTTCCCCCATATCCTTGCCAACATTTGTTATGATTTGTGTCCTAGATAATTGCCATTCTGACTGCAGTGAAGGCAAATCCTTATGTAGTTTTGACTTTCATTTCCCTCATTGCTAGAGATTTGGGGCATTTTTCCACATATTTATTGGTCATTTGTATTTCTTCTTTAGAAGAGGCTATTTGGTTCTGTTGCCCATTTATTATTATTTAAAATTTCCTTCTCTTGCCTGGCTAGAGGTACAAGGACTATGTTGAATAGGAGTCATGAAAGTGGATATCCTTATCTTCTTCCTGTTTCTAGAGGAAATGCTTTCAATATTGCTCCATTCTATATGATGTTGGCCATGATTTGATATATATAGGCTTTACAATATTGAGGTAAGTTCCTTATATTCCGAGTTTCTCTATTGTTTTAAACATAAATAGGTGCTGACTTTTCAAATGCTTTTTCTGCATCTTTTGAGATAATTAAGTGATCCTTTCCCTTACCTCTTTTATGTGTTGAGTTACATTGTTTGAATTTGTGAATGCTGAATCAATCTATCTACTTTCCTGGATGAAACCCACTTGATTTTGGTGCACTATTTTCTTAATGCATTATTGAATGTGGTTTGAAAATGGTTTATTAAGAATTTTTACTTCTGTGTTCATCCAAGGATATTGGTCTGAAGTTTTCTTTCCTTGATACATCTTTGTATGGCTTTGGTATTGGAATAATACTGGCTTCAGAGAATGAGTTCGGCAGTTTTCTTATTTCATGGAATCATTTTAGAAAGCTTAGTATTAGTTCTTCTTTAATGGTCTGATAGAACATGACTGGGAATCCATCTGGTCCTGAACTTTTTGTTGTTGTTGTTGGAAAACTTTTAGTAGCTGCTTTAATTTCATTATTTGATATTGGTCTGTTTAACTTTTCTGTATCTTCATGGTTCAATTTGCATTGCTCATATGTCTCTAGGAATTTGTCAATATATTTGGCATTTTCTAGCTTATTGGAATATAAATTTTCAAAATAGTTTCTAGTGGTCCTCTGGATTTCAGTAGTTTCGTGGTGATATTTCCTTTTTGATCTCTAATTTTGTTAATTTGGTCTTCTCTTTTTCTCTCTTTTAGTGTGGCTAAGGTTTTATCAATTTTGTTAGTCTTTTCAAATAACCAACTCTTTGTTCTATTGACAATCTGTATTTTTTCAATTCTGAATTTTATTTATTTTAATTATTTCTTGTCTTCTACTGATTTTGGTCTTAGTTTATTCTTTATCTTAACCTCCTTTTATTTGTGTGTGTGTGTTTGCTCTGGTGTATTAACTAAAGACAATGACATAAGAGCTTCCTTAAATTAGTATAATCTTTCCTTGGATTAATTGATAATTTAAAATGTATTGGATCTCCTTTTCAAACATTGCTAAAAGAAGGATTTTTTCTGATAAAAAAAATACAGTGTTGCT
This sequence comes from Marmota monax, assembly GCF_021218885.2. Taxonomy (NCBI): domain Eukaryota; kingdom Metazoa; phylum Chordata; class Mammalia; order Rodentia; family Sciuridae; genus Marmota; species Marmota monax. The sequence continues at coordinate 15,066,974 of NW_026693934.1, read as the reverse complement.
TTTTAATGAAAAAAAAAGATGACAAAATTAAAATTCATTTTGTTACCTGTGATCAGAAACAGATCAACAGACAAAATCCCACAAACATGCAACAAAGTAACTAAACAGCAAACCTATTTGAGGAGACAATAGACCTTTGTAATTCTCAGATAAACAGTGATGGAATTTCACCAAGTGAGGAAGTGTAGAGCCAGGGAATGTCCCGTTCAGTTAAAAATAAAATGTAAAAGTGGGCCAACTAAAAAGCAATTCATTCCAATACAAAAGTGTTATTATTATTTTTTTTTTTTGATGAGGGGTGGGTAGTAGGATTCATTTGCTCAAAAGAATATCTTCAAGAGCCACTCAGCCTTTCCTAAAACCAATTTTCTACATTTTATAATACTTAAAATCAAAACTGAAAACAAATCAAACAACACATTAAGGAACAACAGTGAAAAAAAAATATGGAACAGATCCTCATGACTAAAAGTAAAGTTGTGTTTCTATGTGGAGCAATTTCCTTTTAGTTCCATTCTCAGAGGTTTACTGAGTTTAATTCCTCTTGCCCTCCCCTACTAGAACCACTGAAGTTTTGGCATTGTTGGAAGTGGATGTACTTAACAGCTTTTATGATATCCTGTTGCTTGCTTCCCTTCTGCCTGAGTGTCTAACACTGACCCTTCACATGGGCATGAAAAGCCCTAAAGATGCACACAATATCGACCCAGGCTTTGATAACAGGGTTGAGCTCAATATCTTGCTTTGCGGAAGCTTTTGTATAACCTAACAAGAAAATAAGATGGATTTCCTTGAAAGAATCCATTTGGAACATTAATGTTAGAAAAAGTACTGCTTCCTGGAAAAATGAAGGGTGTATTTTTAAAAGACATTCAAATTGAGCAGAAATGACTTACAAATAAAATCTTATTGCATGGTTGATGTAATAATTGATTTGAAAATTCCAGATGTCACTAATAATTATAACTAGAACCCTAGTCACTAACTTCTGGTCTATGGTGCACTTATGGTTTTGCAAACAATAGTACTCATGGGCCAAATACCAAGTACCACCAAGATTGTTTCCATATATAAAATTTCCCTGTAACAGGCTCCTGCCCACTGATTTACATATTATGTAAGGTGCCTTTTGAATTGTAATGGTGGAGTGGAGTTGGTGCAATGAAAGTAATATGGCCCATTTAACTTAAAATTAATACCTTAAAATTAGCATATTTCATAGAAAAATGTCATCAGTCTCTAACATTGTATTGTCAATCAAAGATAAGAGGTAAAAAGCATCTATAGATGCATTTTGTTTGGCTGAATGATTTCTTTTTATTAGCATGTAAAATTTTAAATCACTATTATTTTTATTTATGTGTGTTTTACAAGCCATTCATTCTTCAGTTCTCCAAAGCCCCCTTTTCTCCCATCTCATAAATTCCTACCATATTCCTTTACCAATTTTTTCATTTATTTTAGCCATCCATCTAATGAGGAAATTTGAATTTGAAAAACTTGATGTACAAAAAGTGGTAACAAATGTAACAATGTGGAAGAAATTTGAATATGTTATGTGTTCAAATATATGATTAAATAAACAACCATATGCAGTTAAAGAAATAAAATACAAATGAAATGAGGTATTGATTTAATTTATAATTATAGTTTAGTCACTAAGCAACTAAGAGAAAGATCACTTTTGTTTAGTAGATTAAAAAGTACAACTTTTATGACTCTGTTTCTAGGTTCAGTGTATATTACCTTCATATCAACTCTTCTTTTCTTCCTGTTCCTATTTAGACCAGCCAGGACTATAGTACCAGCATCTAGATCTATTGAGCCAGCTCCAGGCCTATTGCCAAGATATAACTTTACTGTTGATAGTACCACTTGTTGGCTAGTGAAGAATGCATCAAATCATATTCCTACTCTAAACCAAAAATATGAACAATATCCAATATAAAGGTAACTTTATAATTTTTAAGAAATTACATCCCCAAAGTTATGGAATACACTCTGCAAGTTTCTTACTGCTACAAGACTATAATTGGGATCAGAAACTAAAATTTTATGCCCCTTTATAAATGATGGCAATCCAACTAGAATAACATTCTTTCTTGCATTTTAAAATAATCTACTTTTCTCTATCTTTCTATATATCTAGCTATATATCATCCAACTGATAAAACAATATGATGTTATGTAATATGACATGATATATGAAATGCTATGTAATAATATGCTACGTAATATATTATATATTGTATGTAATACATATAATATAATAATATACATATATAATATATATGCTATGATATACATATATAATATATATGCTATGAAATAAGTAATTTGTCAAGTTGCTATAACTTATTTTACTTCCATGAGGTTAATGCAGACACTTGAAAATCAAGAAAAAATATAGTTTGTAATACAGAAATATTACATATAAAACTACACTAAATGAAAAATTTTAAACGGAAAGTTCTAATAACTGGAAAAAAGTATATAGATATGTTGAGTATCAAAATGAAGATGACAGAGGATGAATCAGTGTAAACATGGATCAACACAAATTACCTAATGTGAAAAGCACACATAAAATATTGAAGAGGACAACAATGTTAAGTGGAAAATGTAAAAAAAAAAAAAAAAAATCTAATGTTGTGTCACCAGAATCAAAAAAGAAGTAGAGAAATCCAAGATGGCGGGCTAGAGGGAGGCAGCATTCTGTGTTGCTTATGACCTGGGACTCAAGAAGTGAGAATACTGCTTCTCTGTAAGTGATATTCCTGCTTCCCCACAGGAATAATGGCCACTGTGCCCGGGCAGGGCTCCAGTCCTCAGCATCAGATTAGGTCTCCCAACTACTTGCCCACATAGGACTATCAGGTGCCCAAGAGGAATCATCAGCATCAGCACCCAAGCAGGAATGCTCCAGGCAGCTCCTACACATGACTCCTGACAGCTGCTGTCAGGATCTCCAGCCACCAATCCTGTGTGGACCCCTATCAACCAATGTGGGGCTCCACCAGTTGCCTCCATCTTGGGACTCTGCAGCAACAGAGATAGTCACCTACTCACCATAGGCCACCTGCACTGGGGAACTTCATCCAGGATCTGAAGACAGCCACAGGCACATGCTGCACTGCAAAAGATCTAGTCTCTGAACTTATCATCTAATGCCATAGCCTGGCTTCCCCCACTCGACCTCACACTCCATTGCTGAAAGCCAACACCTCCACCTTGGGTCACCTTCATCACCATCTTTAGTGTGGGCAACTCCCATTTTGGAACTCCAGCTGACCAGGTTCCCAGTTTCTAACTCATCCCTCTCCCCAGCAGTCAGTAAGCTAGCATAGTGACTGCCCCCAAAAAACAGCTGTTAGTGGAGCAGGTGCACAGTGTGCTCAAAACTCCACACACAAGAACCCTGGAGATAAATATTCCTTATTAGGAAGCAGTAAGGGAGAGGGAAAGTATAACACAGTTTAGAGGATAACAGAGATGAGGAACTGGGTGGTCTTCAGGTGAAATAAGGAGATAAGACCAGACGATCACATCTCAGGAGGAAGCTCAAAAAGTGATTCCTGAGGTGCAGTCTCCCTTTGGGGACTGTTGGGTATCACACCCCACTTTGAGGTACCCTCCACCCACAAATAACCCTCCTTCCCTATTTACGTTCACCATCCTGAGGGCAGAGATACCAGCTAACAGCAGATGACCCCACGTACTAGATGAGAAGGGAAGAAGGAAAGATAATAATGTATAACCAATACAATCCTGGTTTCTTCTTTTGAGATTTTTTTTTCTTTTTTTCTTTGTTCTCCCTCTCTATTCCCCCACCCTCATATCCCCAACATATGTGAAACCAAGTATCTTGCATGAATTAGGATATTGAGGTCTGAGACAACTGAACAGTATACTACAGTTGTGTTGTATATCCTTTTTTTTCTTTTTTCCTCCAATTTTAACATTTTTTTATTTTTCTTAATATATATGTGTATTTGTTTTATGTACTCTACTGTCTTCCCACTTACGTGTCTACCCAAAATTACTTTCTCTCTATTCTGCTACTAACCTTCTTCTTTAGATTTCTCTTTCACACTTCCTAAGACATAACAACTCTATATCTTCACCTCCTACCTCCCCAGCATATCATCCTACTCCTCAGCCCCGGTTCTTTGTCCACCATCAGAAACTGTAAACCATTTTACAAACTTACTGATTATATTATAGATAATAATTGAATTCACCATTAGTGACCAAACTGTAAATATCTATTTGCAACTATTTTTTAGGTGGTATATTGTTTATATTGGGATCTGTTTACATTGTACTACCCCTCAAAAGAGAGGTAGTGGAACCCTACAGGGGCAGTATGGACCTATAGAGTAAAAATAATAATGCCTTCTATCCAAAGAGCTAGAAGAAAAGACACATGAGCAACATGAAAAGACAGTAAAGAAAGTGCCCCAAACAAATCAAGATACCACATTATTAGAATCCATGGACAGCACAGCAGAAAAAAATTACAGAGAAAGAGTTCAGAAAGTACAAAATTTAAATGTTCTGTGAATTAAAGAATGGTATAAGAGAGCAAATAAAGGCAGCAAGAGATCATTTTGACAAAGAACTACATAAACAAATACAGGAAGCAAAAGATTACTTCAGTATGGAGATAGAGTTTCTAAAGAAAAACCAAATGGAAATCCTTGAAATGAAAGAAACAATAAACAAAATTAAAAGTTCAATCGGAAGCACCACCAACAGAGTAGACCACTTGGGAGACAGGACCTCAGACAATGAAGAAAAAATATATAATCTTGAAAATAATGTTGACAACACAGTGAAAATGGTAAGAAACCATGAGCAGAACATTCAAGAAATATGGTATAGCAAAAAAAAAAAAAAGACAAAATTTAAGAGTTATTGGGATAAAGGAAGGCATAGAGTTCCAAACCAAAGAAATGAACAATGTATCCAATGAAATAATATCAGAAAATTTTCCAAACATGAGAAATGAGTTGGAAAACCAAATTCAAGGAGCTTACAGGATGCCAAATGTACAAAATCATAATAGATCCACACCAAGTCACATTATAATGAAAATGCCTATAATACAGAATAAGGAGAGAATATTAAAAGCTATGAGAAAAATAAATCAGATTATATAGGGGGAAAACCAATTAGGTTATGTGCTGATTTTTCAACCCAGACCCTGAAAGCTACAAGATCCTAGAACAACATATATCAAGCTTTGAAAGAAAATAAATGCTAACCAAGAATCTTGTATCTAGCAAAATTAACCTTTAGATTTGATGATTAAATAAAAACCTTTCATGATAAACAAAAGTTAAAAAAAACTTACAGCTAGAAAACCTGCACTACAGAACATCCTTGGCAAAATATCTACAAAGAGGAAATGAAAAACAATAATGAAAATCAGCAAAGGGAGGTATTACACTAAAGGAAAAAGTAATCAAAGGAGAAACCAATCACGTTAAATAAAAAAAAAAAAATGGCTGGGAATACAAATCATGTCTCAATAATAACCCTGAATGTTAATGGCCTAAACTCACCAATCAAAAGACATAGGCTACTTGATTGGATCAAAAAGAAAAAGAAAAAGAAAAACCACTAGCAATATGTTGCCTCCAAGAGACTCTGTTTCATAGGAAAAGACATCCACGGACTGAAGGTCAAAGGTTGGGAAAAATCATACCAGTCCCATGGACTGCGGAAACAAGAAGAGTTTTCCATTCTCATATCAAATAAAGTAGACTTTAAGCTAATGTTGTCAAAAGGGATAAAAAAGAACACTTTATATGTGCAAGGGAAACATACACAAAAAAGACATAACAATTATAAATATTCATGTTCCAAATAATGGAACAAATATGTTTATAAAACAAATTCTTCTCAAGTTCAAGAGTCAAATTGACCACAATATAATAATTCTGGGTGAGTTTAACACACCCCTTTTACCAATGAATAGATCTTCCAAATAAAATCTGAACAAAGAAACTATAGAACTAATGCAATCAATAATTTAGACTTAACTGACATATATAGAATATTTCATTTTTAATGAGCAAATACACTTTCTTCTCAACAGCACATAGATCCTTCTCTAAAATAGACCCATATATTATGCCACAAAGCAACTTTTAACAAATACAAAAAAGTATAGCTACTACCCTGTACTCTATCAGATCACAATGGAATGAAATTAGAAATCAAAAATAAAATAAAAAATAAAAACTACTCCAACTCATGGAGACTAAATAATATGCTACAGAATAAACAATGGGTTTCAAAAGACATCAAGGAAGAGATTAAAAAATTCTTTGAGGTAAATGAGAACACTGATACAGCATATCGTAATCTCTTAGACACTGTGAAGGCAGTACAAAGAAGTAAGTTCATTGTAGAGAGTTCATTTCTTAAAAAAAGAAAAAGTCAACAGATAAATAACTTAATATTACATCTCAAAGCCCTAGAAAAAGAAGAACCAATCAACACCCAAATCAGTAGAAGACAGTAAATAATTAAAATCAGAGAGCTGAAATTGATGAAATTGAAACAAAAGAAACAATTGAAAAAAATGACAAAACAAAAAGCTGGTTCTTTGAAAATTAAAAAAAAAAATCATAAACCCTACCAATGTTAACAAAGAGAAGGAGAGAAAACTCAAATTTCTAACATACATGATGAAAAAGAAAATATAACAACAGACACAACAGAAATACAAAAGATAATTAGAAATTATGTTGAAAACTTGTAGTCCAATAAAATAGAAAATAACAAAGGCATTGACAAATTTCTAAAGTCATATGATTTGCCCAAATTGAATCAGGATTATATACTCAATTTAAATAGATCAATTTCAAGCAATAAAATAGAAGACACCATCAGAAGTCTACCAACCAAGAAAAGCCCAGTACTGTAAGGATACACAGCCAAGTTCTATAAGACCTTTAAAGAAGAACTAATACCAATACTCTTCAATTTATTTCAGGAAATAGAAAAAGAGGGAGCATTTCCAAACTCATTCTATGAGGACAACATCACCATGATTCCAAAACCAGGCAAAAACATACCAAAGAAAGAAAACTTCAGACCAATATCTGTAATGAACAAAGATGCAAAAATCCTCAATAAAATTCTGGGAAATTGAATACAAAATACATTAAAAAGATAGTACATCACGATCCAGTGGGGTTTATCCCAGGGATGCAAGGTGGGTTCAACATGTGAAAATCAATAAATGTAATTTATCACATCAATAGACTTAAAGATAAGAATCATCTGATAATCTCAATCAATGCAAAAAAAGAAATCCAGAAAATACATCACCCTTCATGTTTAAAACACTAGAAAACTTTGCTCCCAATATGTCAGCTCTCTATCCACCTCACACATTGTTTCTTTTGCTGAGAAGAAACTTTTTAGTTTTAGTCCATCCCACTTATTCATTCTTGATTTTAATTCTTACACCAAAAAATTCTTATTAAGTAAGCTGGGGCCTAATCCCACATGATGGAAATTAGGGCTTACTTTTTCTTCTATTAGACGAAGGATCTCTGGTTTTATTCCTAGGTCCTTGATCTATTTTGAGTTGACTTTTGTGCATGGTGAGATATCTGGTTTAATATCATTTTTGTTGCATATGGATTTCCAGTTTTCCCAGCATTATTTGTTGAAGAGGCTGTATTTTCTCCAATATATGTTTTTGGCAACTTTGTCTAATATAAGATAATTATAATTTTGTGGGTGAGTCTCTATGTCCTCTATTCTGTACCTTTGGTCTGCCAGTCTGTTCTGGTGCCAATACCATGCTGATTTTTGTTGTTTTTTTTTTGTTTGTTTGTTTGTTTGTTTTGTTTTTTTCTTTCTATTGCTCTGTAGTATAGTTTAAGATCTGGTATAGTGATACCACCTGCTTCACTCTTCCTGCTAAGGATTGCTTCACCTATGCTGGGTCTCTTACTTTTCCAGATGAATTAATTTCATGACTGCTTTTTTTTTATTTTTATGAGGAATGTCATTGGGATTTTGATTAGAATTGCATCAAATCTGTATAGTGCTTTTGGTAGTATGGTCATTTTGATAATATTAATTCTGCCTATCCAAGAGAAAGGTAGATGTTTCTATCTTCTAAGGTCTTCTTTGATTTCTTTTTTTAGGGTTCTGTAATTTGCATTATATAGATCTTTCACCTCTTTTGTTAAGTTGATTCCCAAGTATTTTATTTTTTTAGAGGCTATTGTAAATGCAGTAGTTTTCCTCATTTCCCTTTCAGAGGATTTGTCAGTGATGTACAGAAATGCATTTGAATTATGGGTGTTGATTTTATACCATGCTACTTTGCTGAATTCATTTACTAGTTCTAGAAGTTTTCTGGTGGAACTTTTAGGATCTTCTAGATATAGAAGTATATCATCAACAAATAGTGCTAATTTGAGTTCTTCTTTTCCTATGTGTATTCCTTTAATTTATTTTGTCTGTCTAATTGTTCTGGCCAGTGTTTCAAGAACCACATTAAATAGAAGTGGTGAAAGAGGGCATCCCTGTCTTGCTTCAGTTTTTAGAGGGAATTTCGTCAATTTTTCTCCATTTAGAATGATGTTGGCCTGGGGCTTAGCATAGATAGCCTTTATAATGTTGAGCTATTTCCTGTTATTCCTAATTTTTCTAGGGTTTTAAACATGAAGGGGTGCTACAGTTTATCAAATGCTTTTTCTGCATCTATTGAGATGATCATATGATTCTTATCTTTAAGTCTATTGATGTGATGAATTACATTTATTGATTTTCATAGGTTGAATTAACCTTCCAGCCCTGCAATGAATCCAACCTGATTGTGTTGCATGATTTTTTTGGTTATTTTTTGTATTCGATTTGCCAGAATTTTATTGAGAATGTTTGCATCTATGTTCATTAGAGATATTGGCCTGAAATGTTTTTTTTTTTTCTTTGCCTTGTTTTAGAATGAGGGTGGTATTGGCCTCAAGCACTAATCTCTGGGGTATATTAAGAACTCAAAAAGCTAAGCCCACCCCCCACCCCCCAAAAAATAACCCAATCAATAAATGGGCCAAGGACACTTCTCAGAAGATGATATACAATCAATCAACAAATATATGAAAAATGTTCAACATCTCTAGCAATTAGAGCAATACAAATCAAAATCATCTCACTTCAGTCACAATGACATCTATTATGAAGACAAACAACCATAAGTATTGGCGAGGGTGTGGGGGAAAAGTTACACCCATAAACTGCTGGTGGGACTGCAAATTGGTGCAACCAATACGAAAAGCAGCATAAATATTTCTTGAAAAATTGGGAATGGAACCACCATTTGACCCAGCTATCCCTCTCCTTTTAAGTCCTATATCCAAAGGACTTAAAAACAGCATACTACATAGCCACATTAATGTTTATAGCAACACAATTCACAATAGCTAAACTGTAGAATCAACCTAGATGCCCTTCAATGGATGAATGGATTAAAAAATGTGGCATATATACACAATGAAATGTTAGACAGCAATAAAAGAGAATAAAATCATGACACTTGCAGGAAAATGGGTGGAACTGGAGAATATAATGCTAAGTGAAGTTAGGCAATACCCCCCAAAATAAATGCCAAATGTTTTCTCTGATATAGGAGGCTGATTCACAATGGGGTTGGGAAGGGGAGCATGGAAGGATTACACAAACTCTAGCTAAGAAAAGGCATATGAAGTGAAGAGTGGGTATGGAAGTAGAAAGATGGTGGAATGAGATGAATATCATTGCCCTAAGTACATATATGAAGACACAAATTTTGTGAATATACTTTATATACAACCAGAGATGTGAAAAATTGTGCTCTATATGTGTAATATGAATTGTAATACATTCTTCTGTCATATATAATAAATTAGAATAAACATTAAAAAGTAGGAGGAAGTGAGAGAGGAAGAAAAGAAAGAAATGGAGAAGTGCAGAAAATTACTATAATAAATAATAACAGAAGAGTTCAGAGTTCTCAAATGTGATAAGGAACACATTTTTTGATGCAAAGGGTGCAGTAAAAAATAAAAAAGGATAAATTCAAAACAAACATACCCAGATACCTCGTAATCATGTTCCCAAAAATCTTAGATAAAGAAACATTTTCTTGAAACATTCAGAGGAAAATGGTGTAGAGCATATAGGGAATGGGTAATAAGTATTTATCATTCTTTGTAAGATAATGGGTCATATATTGGAAACCCATTGATGAGTAAAATAGCTTCTTTATGACAAGCCTGGGATGTTCATCTTTTGGGGGAATTTGTCATTTCAGGGTCTACAATTAGCAGATACCAAGGTTACATTAGCTGTTTAAGAGATTTACTGGTGGAAAGTCTGTGAAGCATAAAATGGCAGGAGAAGGTGTGGGGACATTCAAATCAAATAAAGGCCATGTATCTGAAAGGAAAGAGACATGAGAAGGATTGAGCAGGAGAGCTTCAGGTGTAACACAGCTCTCAAGGTCATGGCCATACTGATGGTGAGTCTTCCTGTAAAGATTTCCCAATAGACTCTCATATGTCAGGCAGACATGATCCGGTTCTGATACTCCTGTCAATCTCAGTCACTGTGAACAGGGAACATGTGGCCATAGAGTGTATGACCTCAATGTCAGATCAAAAGGGCACCCTTGGGATGCTGTCAACTCTGCTTTCCACATAAGGTTCTCTTATAGGGACATCTAAGCTGCACAAGTCTATGGTCACCAAATGGATTTCTTTAAACCTATGAACTTTTGTAGAGGACTGTTGACATTATATTATATATCACACATCAATCATCAAAATGTTCTATTATCTATATCTAGGCTTTCAGGCTTCTCCACTTTAATATTCTAAGGAAGACAGAAAAATCAAAGGATTAGAGATGAGCTATTGGTAAAACAAGATGGAGCATTTAAGAATCTATCACTTTTTGATGCAAGTCTGTAACTAAGAAACACCATAGACAGGTAGACAGACAAGTAGACACAACAAACAGAAGAGCCTTCTGTCCTTCAGTATCATCTCTCAATTTTGTGTGGATGCCTCTGCTATCTTGGGACTCACCTTTACTTTTTGAGTTCTATCTCCTACACTGATTGTGGTCAATTCTTCTACAACAGACTGGAGAGAAAGCTCAACCTGCCTTGCTATAGTAATTATATGCAGTGGAAAGTCTTGGCCAGGGTATGTACCACCAGATATTAAATATACAATTTTCTCATAAGAGAAATGCCAAAGAAAATATAACCGCAAAAACCACTTTAGGCTCATTGATATGATATCTCAATAAACAGCAACAATAGTTTACATAGCTTTCTCCTTCACACTAATATATGGAATCTCCTGCTTATCATTTATATTTTAATATGCCATAGATGTCTCAGATTTAACATGTCTAAAGTTAAACTTTTTCTTCTTTTTACCCATTAGCACCCATGTCCCTCTTCCAACCTTTCTCATCTTATTAAATGGCAACTTTATCTATCCAATTGCTCAAGCCAGAGTCCTATGATTTATTGGTGATTCTAGAACCCCTCCTCAATATTTAATCCAACTTAAATTCCAAATATCCTGACTTCTCTTATCTTCCCATCTTCACAACTGCCACATTAGTCTATATAAATTATCTTCTCTTGCCTGAACTATTGCAATAGGCCCACACTAATAACTTCTGAGTCCATTCTTCAAATGACAAAGGAAGTGATTTATTAAAAACAAAAATCAGAACATGTCCCTCCTAAGCCAAAAATCCTTCAAAAGTTTCCATGTGAACTTTCAGCAAAATAATAAAAGCCCTCACATGATCTCCAAAACTACATGTGGTTCCTGCCTCCACCTCTGACTTCATTATATACTCTTCCCCCTCCTTCACTACCCCTTTTCTAAAGACTGTTTATTCTGTCAATACAAAGATGTTTATTATCATCACAAGGCTTTGGGACACACTGTTTCTTCTGGATTGCTTCTTACTAGCTTTTGGTTTGGCCAGCCCTTTTATTATTTTTTTAATTTTATTTATTCAAACTTGTTGTATATGACAGCAGAATGCAATTCAATTTATATTACATAAATAGAGCACCATTTTTCGTGTCTCTGGTTGTACACAAAGTAGAGACACACCATTTTTGTTTTCATACATGTACTTAGGGTAATGATGTCTGTCTCGTTCCATCATCTTTCCTACCCCATGCCCCTCCTTCCCCTCCCTTCCCTTTACCCTATCTAAATTTTGTCTACTTCTACCATGCTACCCCCCATCCCCATTATGAACCAGCATCCTTATATCAGAGAAAACATTTGGCATTTGGTTGTTTGAGATTGGCTGACTTCACTTAGCATTGCATTCTCCAACTCCATCCATTCACCTGCAAATTCCATGATTTTATCCTCTTTTCTTGCTGAGTAATATTAATATATATACACACACACATATATGTGTGCGTGTGTTTGTGTGTGTGTATCTCACATTTCCTTTATCCATTCATCTACTGAAGGGCATCTAGGTTGGTTCCACAGTTTAAATATTGTGAATTGTGTTGCTATAAACATTGATGTGGCTGTGTCCCTAGAGTATGCTGTTTTTAAGTTCTTTGAGTATAGACCAAGGAGACGGATAACAGTCCTTCAAACTGCCTATTTGCAAACTATTCCTCCAAATTCAAGTTGGGAATAGGTTTCCATCTTACTTAGCCCACATCTTATTCTTGTGACACTCTAAAGTTGTATCTTCCCCAAACCACTTTTTGTCAAGGAGATCTATTCAGCATTTTGTTGCTAGGATGCTTCAAGAAGAGTCATTAGAAATCTATGATTCTGAAGTTTGAGAAATTTTGTCTGTTCACCTTCAGACCTTTAAGAGATTGAATAGAGTCTAAACTCAAGCTAAACACTGACCAGGTTGGTTTACATTGGTTGCCATTTCTCTGATGCTAATACCAACTATTAGGCAATCTTCAGGAAGATGAGCAAGGATTGTTTTCTCCTCTCACATCAGCTTTTCAGTTCTATCTTACCAAGGCTAGTTCCTAGTTAACATAGAAACTAGGAATGCTAACTACAAATGCTAACTGAAAGAGAATCTGTTGCTTAGTCATATTATTCAATTAAAGGCAAGAAAACCAGTGGTGGGCTCTAGAACTCTCTGCTATAACTAAATAGATCATATCCCTTGCCTTCCCCAAGACATCTAGTTTGTCTGATGTACTAGAGTTCTTTACGAATGGAAGCCAGTTCAAATAATGATTATGTGAAAGCCCTAAGAATAATTTGCACATGGTAAATTTGAATTTGGAGGATAAACTTGAAAAATTGTTAATACAACCAACTCATTAAGAGGGCCCTACTAGTGTTGGGGATATAGCTTAGTTGGTAGAGTTCTAGCCTTGCATGCACAAGGCCCTGGGTTCAATCCCGGCACCACACACACACACACACACACACACACACACAAAGAGGGCCCTACTTAGCATTATAAGTATGCAAAGTTGAATGTTGATATGAGGCCTCAAAATGAATTATTTAAGGCTTATTAAATTATAAATATGTTTCATAATTTAACAAATTATTTCAATTCTAGCCTTCTAATCCAAAGAACATAATCAAAAATCTCTATGTTACCACAATGTCAGCATCACCATCAATAAGTGTATTAGAAAAGTGATGGAAATATCAATACTTTGTATTTGTCCAGTGGATATTATTTGGAAGTCTCTTTGTATGTATTATAAAATTTAATCATTATAATGATTGTTAGCTAAGTAAAGTAACCCCTTACTTGTTTTTGAAATCAAATGTATGGTGTTGTAAAAGTTTTATGGTTTATTTTAAACAAAGAAGTGATGTTGTAGAAGCACTTATAACCATGTTTTTAAAATGTTTGCCAAATGGAATAGACTATGTTGGGGGAACTATGAAAGCCTCTTCTGCCCATTGGATCTGATTCATTGGTTAGTGGTTCAGTGAGAGCAGAATGCAGTTCTAGATTCCAACAAGTCTATAAACATACATATACAGGGGGAAAAAACCTCCAATGGGACAAATACTTAAACTCGGCATTATTAGACACCTAATATGATTAGATGAGATAATTGTTCCTGAAGGCTTAATAATAAGTCTTTGCTACCAGGGCTATTTTCTCAAATTCAAAGCTTTCATTAGCATAACATGGCAATGTACTTTTGAAATTTCAAAATTACCTATGTGCATATATAAATGTATACATTTACATATAAACTTTTATATAGACAGACAGATACATTAAGTTAGTTGCATGTGTGTGTGCAGAGACTTGGCTACATTATTGCAATGAAATTTAGTAGCATAAAATTTAGAAATTCAGAAATCAGTATCCAGTGTCTGCCAGTAAGTATAAAGAAAGAAAGAAAATCTAGGATTCTAAACACTTTGAAAACATTGCTATAACTAATCCCAAGCCAGTCAGTTGAAGTACTCAGTGACCCATAAGTAAGCCAAGAGAATAGAGAAAATAAGCTCTTGATTTTATCTAAAATTTCACCTTTGTAAAAAAATTTTAACACATTATTTTATTCCATCCATTAAATTCCCTTGTGGTAATTGTAGAACTCTTAGCTTTCCCGTTTTATAGAGAATCCAAAGAAAGTACTTTTTAAAAAAAAAAAATTTGCTCTATAATTAATGCATTTATAAAAATTGTTTATTTATATTGTAGTAATCTTGTGAACAAATAATGTGTCTTACAATGAGTATTTTAAGTTGAAGGTGTTTAGAGAGAATGATTCTTTTTTTTTTTCCCAAGAATCAGTTAAATGTGGCAATAGAGCACTTTGAGACTTGAGTTTATGGTCTTTCCCCATTACTCATGCATTGTTTAAGAAGTGAAAAGATTATAGTTTCAGATGACTAAAATATTTTGACCCCCTCCAAAAAAATAAATCTCCATTCTGCAGGTACCTATGTCACTAATGTGGAAACAAGGTAGTCTCGGTGAATTTACTACTGGCTTGTCTCCAATCA
This sequence comes from Marmota monax, assembly GCF_021218885.2. Classification (NCBI taxonomy): domain Eukaryota; kingdom Metazoa; phylum Chordata; class Mammalia; order Rodentia; family Sciuridae; genus Marmota; species Marmota monax. The sequence continues at coordinate 15,051,945 of NW_026693934.1, read as the reverse complement.
AGATCTATGGCAAGTGTCTTAGTACCACTTCAGTTAGATGATGACAAAGTTTTTCTTTTCTTTTACCATTTGTGATTCCAGGAATTTAAGCCTAGTTTTTCTGTTATAAGAGAGCTAAAGGTATCTTCATCTGGTAAGTAGAAGGCTGGTTCATTGGGGATGAGTGTCAAATAACTGGGTAGGTTTGTCCCCTCATGCAAAATTTACACTAGATGCAATGGCTACTGTTGCTCAGTGTCCTCAAGAGACAGCATCCAGAAGTCAAACTGGTGCTGAATAGTTTATGTACAGCTCAATGGCACTGCCAGGGGACCCAACATCACCAGTTCCCTTGCAGTTTCAATGTATGTGGCCCTCTTTTTTCTTTCTCCTTCTGTTTCTGCTACCTGGTATTAAATGAGGGGATGAAACAACAACAATAATAATATCCTCTCTCTCCAATTTTACATCTAAATTTTGGTTACGACTTACACCATGTTTATACAGGTTTTCTTAAAGTATGCCTTATTTATTTCCTGGTTCTGTTGTAAAGCTGGGATCCCAAATCAATGACTCATTCCTATCCAGCTTTCTGGGATGACAAAAAGGAGAACCATCATATACATGAGAAGGCCTTTATGCATGGTCTACCATCAATCCATGTATCTACTCTATGAAGGCTAGTATTATAGTATAATAAATGAAATTAGGAATGAAGGATTTTTCTATTAAGAAGGAAATACTTGTATAAAATACATTTATGATGTTCATGTATATATATATATATATATGAATAAAGAGAGTAGAAGAAGTGAATTAATGAGTATTAAATTTACGGAGCCCTTATACAATGCATCAAAGAGTTGAAAAAAATTTTCATGTTTTAATCTTAATGAAATATCTGTGAATTTGAAAACTGAGCAGGCTCCAAGATTCCAAATAATGCCAGATGGCAGAGTTGTGGGGAGAGATATTTTGGAGCAACCTGTCAGCTTAGTGTTCTTCTTATATCACTTTGTTTATCTATTTTTAAAAGCTTTCTCTGATTATAGATGATATAGTTGACTGTAACAGTGAAAGCAGTGGCATTACACTCACAGGATCTTGAAATTTTGATGCCACAAAAAGAAGTAGGAAGTCATTTTACTGATTCTAGCATATAACAGCTGTTATAGAAAGAAAGTCTGAATTCTTAATAGTTTACTATTCAATTCACAAAAGTTTTTGTGTCATGGAACATGAATTATCATTGTCATTATTGTCATTTCATTGTCATGTGAACACAATGCTATCTTGTTCTTAAGATCCTAGTATACCTTTTTTTTTTTTTTTCCTCTGTTCTGTTAAATGATGTGGCCTCCTCTCAATGCAATCTTTATTCTGGATGGTTTTTTATCCAGATCCAAGTCTCTGAACCACTCCAAGGACTCTACTTGCAGAATCACAAAAGGAATCTTTGTATGGAAACTTCAGTGGACTGTCTTACTGTTCTTTAGTGTAATAAAAAATCACCACAATTTCTAATGCATAGCTCAGTATCCCTACCATACTTCCCTTTGGAATTCTAATACTTTCAATTAGTTGGAGGTTATAGAAATGATAGTAGACACACATAGAACCTTGAACCCTTAATATGTAGAATCCTAAATAGAAGTGTATAGATCCAGTCCAGAAACTATTCTGAGTAATTGTTGTATAATTGATTTTCAGTCCAATTGATTTTCATTCACCTTATTTATTTGACATATTATTAACATCTCTGTTGTCATCGTGAAATTAGTTGAGATATTTGGTAAAATGTCACGTCCCCTTTCACAAATGAAAATATGGGAAGGACTTTAGATCATTGAAAATCAGTTTTCATTTTATATCAAAAGATGTAATGATATGGAAGATACAGTTAGAATTGACTCATGGTCACAGGCCTAGGAAGTTCATAATAGGAGTTTCTTATAATTTTTCCTTCCTTCCCTGATAACAAGTATCAGAAGACATTATTAATATCTTTAATTGATTCTAATCTAGACAATGAACAAAACAATAAATTCAGTTCCAACTTGTAGCATTTCTAAATTCTACTGTGTCATACTTCCACCATGGCTGGATTTTCGCTCCCAAGTAGATGTCACAGAATGTAGAATTTGGAAAGCATATGTAGTAATATGGCGTTATCTAGAATGGATCCTATACAAAATTATAGATTGTTTTGGAGGACACAAAAAAGCGTCACCCAGATTCGCTATGGTGTAGGGCATAGTTAACTGACTGCCCATTACTGGCCTTGGGATCTACCACCAGATTCATGGAGTCCACCCTTTCCACAGTCCTACAAAAGGGATGAAGCCGTTACATTCTAGGAAGACACAGGACTGGCCTAGCAGGAAACAGTGGATCAAAGACTTTCATTTTCTTGACTTTACCTTAGTAGAAATGCTTTGCAGTTCCCTATTCTCCCTAGCCATTCTTTCTTCCTCTCCTGTTTACAGAGATTACTACCTGCATCTGGGTGTGAAGAATCTCCCTTCTTTCTTCTACCTCTCTCCTGCCCCCAATAACTCTCTTCATCTATTCTTGGTATCTGTTTCTTGGTAGGTATGAAAATATCGTCATTGATGTTTCACACATTATTTTGTTCAATGACCCCAAATGTCTGAAATATTGGCATAGTCAATAACTTGACAGTTGAAAATTAAAAACAAAATTACCTAAGTTCACACTGCTATTAATCATTAGAGCTGAAATTTAAATCCAGATGTGATAGGCTTTAGCTTCCACAATTATCCTGTTACGAATTCTAGGAATATAAAGCCATCTGAGAATACTTTTTATAAAATTATTTTTTTAAAAAGCTAAAACACATGTGCCTTACTCACTTCAGCCTGTTATAACAAATTGCCTTACCTTGGGCAGACTATAAAGAATAGAGATTTATTTCTCACAGTTCTGGAAGCTAAAATTCTGAGATCAAAGTGCCATTGTGGTCTGTTTCTTGTGATTTCCCTATTCCAGGTTTCAGACTGTCGACTTCTTCTTGTAAATTATTTTAAAGAATAATTTCTCATGAAATTTTGGTAGAAATAGGTGAGAGAGTTCTGGGTCCACTTTATGAGAGCATTGACCACATCACTGGGGGGCTCTGCTTTTCTGTCTTCATGTAACCTAATTTCTTTCTAATTTATTTTCCACCTCCTAATACTATCACTTTGGAGGTTAGAATTTCAACCTATTAATATGTATGGAATAAACATTCCATCCATTGAAATTTGCAATGTTAAAGTAAAAGTATAACATACATGTAAATTCATCCCCAAAGCCCAAGTGTTGTGCTTTTTTTGACTCCTGACTTTCTTTGCCATTAGAAATATAATTACTAGACTTAAGGAAAATATGGAAAAGAAAATTTTAATTTTGGAAAAAAAAAACAAATGGTATTTGTTTGGGGGCTATTCAATGATATCATGAAAAAAAACCTTTGGTGTTTCCTAAAGTCAGATAAATCTTATTTTTTTAAAAAAATTGTTCTAATTAGTTATACATCTGATGTAGGTATCCATATCCATTATTATTAGTGAGGACATCGGTGGTAGCAACATCTCCATGAGCAAAGCACTTGTATTACAAAAGATTATACTATTTTCTAGAACAGATAATGACTGATTAACTTCTTTCTTCAATATTAGGAAACCTGTTAACCCCATATAACAGCTACATTGATGAAATTAGCATAAATAGTTTACCTAATAAATGGCTAAAATGGGTGATGTAGCTATATTGCTATGACTTACAATGATTTAACTGTTTTTTTTTAAGTATAGAAAGAAATGCCATTTCTTTTTTTAAAATTTATTTTATTTGAATTTTTTTTTCTAAATATACATAACTGGATTGTTTGTTTGTTTAAGCCAAGCTAATAAATAAAGTTCTGAGTCTATTAACAATGTGTTATTTTAGAATCTCCTCTGATCTGAGCCTTACAATTTTCTTTTAACTTTCAAATTGATTGTATTTCCTACATCCTTTAGGAAGCTTTCTCAAACAATCTCACATAAGCCTATGCCTCTATTAGTCAGAGTTCTCCAAAGAAACAGTAGTAATTGGACTTATATTTTTATAGGAGATCATTTTAAGGAGATTTCTCATGCAATTTTAGAAGATACAGTACAAAATTGTGTTGTGAATTGTTCAGCCCAAAGACTTGATGTCACTCCTGAATCTGAAGGCCATCAAACTATCAAAAGAAGAAGGAACTGGTGATGTAGTACACATCTCTTATGGCAGAATGCCCTTTTGTTCAGTGGAGGTTGGTTCTATTTAAGACTCCAACTGGTTACGATGAGCTATGTGCTTTGCTGAAATTCTACCAATTTATTTCTGTCATCTAAAAACACCTTCACAGAAACATCCAGAATTGTGTTAGACCACATATGTAAACACCATGGGCCAGCAGAGTTGACACACGAAATTTCCATTATAAGTCCACCCTTTGTCAAATTGGCATCTCGATGTACTTCTTAAATCACACTTAATCTTTACATATAAAAAATGAAAAAAGTCATTTAACTACCTCCCTCCCTTATCATTCTGTCCAAATTTTCTTCCATCTTAATAAGCACCTCCGGTAGTCTTGGTTCTTCACTAGGTAGAATGGCCCAAAGTTCCATTACCGAAGGATACAACACAGTAATAGTACTGTCTGAACTGAACTTTTGTTTTCAGTTGACTTTAGTCACAAAGCATGGTAATGCTTCCAGACCTTCCCAAGGGAACTCTTGCAATCCAGTCTTCCTTGCCTCCACCATGGAGGAGAAGATCAATTTATCCAGTCTACCCAGGAAGTACAGCAACTTCCCCGTTTCCTTCTTGGTTTAGAGGTATAAAAAGCCCAGAGTGGCTGGGTGGTCATAGCTTTTAATTCAATGGAGTCAGTGCTGTGTTTTCTGTTGGAAACATTTCTTGCTTTGGAATTAAGGCCTCTAGGCCAACAGAGGATGAGGTGGTGAATATAGAAAGCATAAATTTTGTGTAAGTACTTTTGAGTCACTAGCAATAATAGTAAGTATTATTTCCATTTCCCTTTCTACCAATTGGTACCTGAACCCAGGAATTGTGGCTTTAAGACATGTTGCCTTTAGCAATGGCTTCTCCTCTATTAGTTAGAACAGGCTTAAGGAGATTAAGTGGTCAGCAGAGTTTTAGTACATCTCACAAATTCTAAGGATGGTTTTCTGTGCATCTCTCTTGCTTTTCCTTTTGTTGATTTTTAACCGTAATGACTAACCGGTTAGAACTCTGAGAATTATAATGTGAAAGATCATAGGTGAGTGGAGACATTCTCCTATATTCTTAACATGCCATGCCAGTCTTCAGATGTTGATTTGGAGAAAAAAAAATAGTGTTTGTCCTTTAATTTATATAAGGAAATTCCCTCATTGTCATGTGTCTTTCTGAATGAGTAAGAAGTTTCTTCTTTCAATAACACTTTTATTTTTATGGACTTTGGCCTTTGTAGTTTCTTTGTATCCTAATATTTGTGATTTTAAAATCTGTCTTGTAACTTATCTATCTAGGTCTAGTTGTTAGGATGAGAAGTTTGGTCCTTGCTGATTTGTACATCCAAATAAAATGTGGGACGATTACACTATATGAAATTATATGTTCACAAATCACTTGCCTCCCCAGTGAAATTTGGAATACCTGAACCCAGGATCTGTGTGTTTTCCTCTTGATGTCAACAGCAACCAGCAAAGGCAAGAAATTGAGAGGACAATTAATGAATACTTGACAAATTTGTAAAGGAATCTTCAGATGAGCTCCACACTTGCATGAGCTACAGAAGCCAAGTACTAAAGGAAAAAAAAAAAACAACTTTGCTTGAAGTCCATTAAGAGAGCTTTATAGCATTTTTATTTCTTTGAAGAACAAATGTAATTATGGAATGTAAATTTAAATGAATAGCTCTGAACCAGTCTCCAAGTTATACCTCAGATATCTTCATCTATGTCATGCAAAGTAATATTTTTAAAATAAATGATTCCCTAAAAACCACTTGCCTTAAGAAAGCTCTTCTATTCTAATGTCTATTATGTCTATTAACCTTTTCCTGCAAGCAATCTCTCCCTGCATAAGGAAATTCCTTCCAGTAACATTCTCAGAGGAGAAGAATATTTAACACATCAGCATCTCCCTATCTTATATAGAATGGATGTGAAAATTTTAAACTTAAGTTAATGTGCTAAGTTACTAAAGTTAAGATGACCTTGATAATCATGGACCTTCTCTGGATCTGGATTACAGAATCATTGCTGCCAAATGACTTGAATAATTCTCATCAGGTGAATAATGTTTAGAATGATACTTGGATATTTTTGTTTTCTATTTTCTGTATTTTAAAAATGTTGCAGTGAATCAGAATCATACTAAATAATACTATAAAACAAATATCTTCTTTATTACATGACAAATATGTTAAAAACATTTTTAACCTGAAACTAATATCTACATACAACTACAACAAACAACAATGTGATCCATTTTTTAATGAACTTTTCCATCTCCTTGGATCCCTAATTCCCTCAAATATAAACAAATTCTAAACTTACTTTTTTAAGGTTTTGTGTTTTTTAAAAGAATTACTTATTTATTTGTATTTATATACAACAGTGTAATGCATTACAATTCTTATTACGCATATAGGGCATTTTTCATATCTCTGGTTGTATACACAGTATATTTACACCAATTCGTGTCTTCATACATGTACTTTAGATAATAATGTCCATCACATTTCACCATCATTAATAACCACATGCCCCCTCCCTTCCCCTTCAACCCCTCTGCCCTATCTAGAGTTCATCTATTCCTCCCATGCTCCTGCTCCCTATCCCACTGTGAATCAGTCTCCTTATATCAAAGAACATTTGGCATTTGTTGTTTTGGGGGGATTGGCTAACTTCACTTAGCATATCTTCTCTAACTCCATCCATTTACCTGCAAATGCCATGATTTTATTTTCTTTCATTGGTGAGTAATATTCCATTGTGTATATATGCCACATTTTTATTATCCATTCATCTATTGAAGGGCATCTAGGTTGGTTCCACAGTTTAGTTATTGTGAATTGTGCTGCTATAAACATTAAAGTGGCTGTGTCCCTATAGTATAGACCGAGGAGGGGGATAGCTGGGTCAAATGGTGGTTCCATTCCCAATTTTCCAAGGAATCTCCATACTGCTTTCCATATTGGCTGCACCAATTTGCAGCCCCACCAGCAGTGTATGAGTGTGCCTTTTTCCCCACATCCTCACCAAAACTTATTGTTGTTTGTCTTCATAAAAGCTGCCAGTCTGACTGAAGTGAGAGATTTTGGTAAACTTACTTTCTCTATGTAACATGATGTCCAGGTGTGGTCACTATAAAATAGTCTAGTGAGGAAGTAGAATTGAGAAATTGTTTTAGACATCAATTTGTTCCACTTATTTTGATCCTGGCAATAAAAATAAAATAAAAAATAATCAAAATTAAAAAAATTAAAAACACCTGTTTTTCGGGAGAATAATATTAATAAGATTAATTATCCTTAAGCCTATTCTTTTATACTATTTAGCAGCAAGAGTCACCTGTCTCCCTCAAGTCACATATTACTTGAACATCAACAAACTTTACTCTACGGGATGTGACATGAGTTGGTAAGGACCAAATGAGCCAGCTGTCTCTCCAGAATGGTTTGGACTGAGAAAGAAAGGAACAGAGTCCAAGACAACTCCTTTAGCGACTTCAGTTATAACTGAGGATACCAGGATCAGAGATGATGCATGAAGGAGCAGAACCATAAGAAAATGTAAAAGACTAAAAATAAATGATTCTCTTAGTAAAAGACTAACAAATGAAGCCAGGATAACACATGATCCCCCTTTCTTTTAAAATCAAATTCAAACTTCCCAGTATGACCAACAAGCCCTTCTTTAGGTGCTATCTTTATTAGCATCATCTCCTATCACAAACTAGAAATTATTTCTAAACACTCTCAGAACTGGTGGTTGCAGGCTGCCCTTCCATTTGACCTTCCTCAGATATTGGGCTTTTGAATTTATGTTCATCTTTAAGAATTCAGCTCAAGTATTACCTATTCTAGAACATCTTTCCTGATTCCCCCATCTGATTATCACCCTATAATACCCCATATCACCCTATAATTTTGTGGTCACTGTTGAAGTACTTATCAAATGCCATGGTAATAATCCACTTATTCATGTTAATTAAAACATGTGGGATCTCAATTTTCACATAGCATCAGAATTATTCCTTCTTTCTGATATTGTTGCCAGTGCCTCACTGTGTTCCCTAACCCTGAGTCTGTGTCAAATAAGTCATTTTCTTCTTCATTACAAAAGATTTTTCCTTTTGAAAAAATAATATACGTCACGTGTTTATTTTTCACTTGGGTCAGTCAATTTCTGAAATTCAGTAAAGCAAATAAAACAACGCATTACATTGTTTTCTATCTTACAAAAGTCATCTGTCATTCTACAAATTCCAATTCAGTTATCTCTGCTCTTCAATATTCTCCTGACTTTTATCTTTAGCTTATAAGATTTAATTGCTTTGATATTTGCACTTCTAGAATATTTATTTATTATTGATATTAGTTTACTTGTAATTTTATCAGCATTATTGGCTTATGTGTAAATCTCCCCTGCCTAAGTTTACTAGAAATTGAGCAAAATCTGTTAATTTTGTTAACAGTCACACTGAGTAGAGGGCCTGGTGTATATCTGATACTATATAAAAATGGAAGGTAGGTAGGAGAAGGCAGAAAGAAAGGCAGGACAGGAGAAAGGAATGAGAAACACAGGAGAGCCAAAGTTAGGGAAGGAGTAAGAGTAAAATCAAGAGGGCTTAGATGTTGATGTATTACCATGTTGTCAGTCAAAAGCATTTGATTCATTGATAAATATTTCCACTCTCTTCTCTAGGCATAAAGGATGAGAAATTCCTGACACAGAGCAAAAAATGATTAAAACTATCTCAAGTTTTCATGCTATTATTCTGTGACATATACAACTCTTGCAAATATAATTACTCAAAGATTGTGATAAAATTTCCCTAATGAAGAAACAATGGTTATGTACTTAATGTGTAAGAAAAGTGAATTGCTAAGGTAGAGTTTTCTATGAATCATTTTACAGGGATTTATTTGTATATTCTTATTTAATCCTTGCTAAACTATACTGTCCTTGTTTTATACATGATATACTTGAGGATCATAAAGCATAAATAACTTGCTTTAAATATCATGACTGATAAATGTAGGAGCTAAGATTCCAATCTAGACCATCTAGCATTAGAATTCTTAACCATTAGATTGCATAATAGGAACTCAGAATGTTAACCATTATTTCTATTTTTTTTTTAGAATTGCTTTATCATTTTAAAAAATCCAAAGGAAAGCACTATTATCATTTTTTTTCATATTTAAGGGTATTAAAAAGTAAAGATAATTCCAAAATATCACAACAAAAAAATATGCTTACATTAGCATTCAAATCAATTCCAGGCACTTTATTACTTCATGGTTTCCGAAATAGGGATGGGTCCTAAGGAGCGTGATGAGTTTGTAATTGCTGGCTACATTCTGAACATTGACATTCTTTTAAGCATATTCTCTTTTACATAGACAAGCGCTAAAAGAAAGCTGACTATTAAAATTTAATAAATATGACTATATAGGAATTCTGGGGATTAAGGCATTACACTTGACACTGATTCAGCATGTACAGGCCTTCTTGAGAAACTTGCACCAACCCTGCCATGTATTGTGCCTAATTGGTGTCTTAACTGTTTTTAAAAGACCATTCTACTGGGTCTTTTAAAGGCCAGTGGCTAAGATGATGTAGAACATGGTAAAACCAGTGGATTCCATTAGCATGGTCCCTCTGCCATACTTTATTTCCTATAAAGTAAGTTCCTTGATCAGAAGCAATGGTATACGAAATACGAGAGCAAATAGTCATTCAATCTGTCCTTAGATGATAGCTTTGGCAGAAGCATTGAGTTTCAGAGTGGGCAACTCGGTATCCAGAGTAACTTCCCATATTAGTAAGAAAAAAGAATGATTCCTCACCATATGGAAATGGTGCAAAGTAACCGATCTGCCACTAGACAGCCAGATGATAGCCCCCAGATTTTACCATGTTGGTGACTCAGTGTTGCTATCTCTATTGGCAGACTGACCACAAAGTATTGGCTTCACCTGGTAAGTATTGATGAGTAGAAGTCCACAATGCTGAGCCTAGAGTGACCTACATTCTTGTCTCCATGGTTACTGCATTCTTGATCCCATTGGACAATAGAGGGATCCTTGGGAGAAAAGATCACTGTTATATGGAACGTAAGTTTTTTCAACTACTAGACTACTACAATTCTCTGCTTAGGTCATTTAGGGCAAGTATTACTATATACAAATACCTGTTTTATGTACAATAGTTTTCACCTAATGAGAGAGATCTAGCCACATACTTCTTTCCCAAGTTTCTTTGTCAACAATTCCCTAAACATTTTGCTTTCAAGTCCCTGACCACCCAGGAAAATCACTGGTCACAGCCCACACATTATAATATTCACCACCATATGCAGTGCTGAAAGTTCTACCCATTGGAAACATTTCTCCTCATCACTCTCCTTTAGGGTTGCTCAATAAAGGAGCTATAATGCTGTAGCTATTCATTTTAGGTAGTGTAGGAATATCCTACAGAACCATTTGTAGTGCAGCTCTCTATTCTTGTTTTTATGGGAAATCTCCCTCATGAGGCTATATTGCAAGCTGAGAGAGAGAGAGAGACAGACAGACAGACAGTGGGGTAGTGTAAGTGGGGACCATTGGCATTTGAGACACTTGTTTATAAAACATGTTTGTGCTTTCAGGGTCTTCTCAGACTTAATCTCATATATGGTTTTCACATTTGATGAAGGAGAGCTGATGTGCAACCTTGGTGTGTACACCAAGTGCAACTTCAGTCTTGATGGGAAACTCAGGTTTCATGATAACTTGATGGTTCATGGTTAAGTTTTCAGTCTCTGTTAAGGATCATTAGCAAAACAAAAACATTTTATTCAAAAGAAAGTTGTTATTCTGAGGTGATGGCAGGGCTTTTCTTCCAGATTGTAAGAGATGACACTGTAATTCATCTATAAGGGCACACCAAAATTTCCAAACAGCATTTCCTACCTGCTGCTGACCCTTCAAGCACCATTGACTCTGCTGGATCATATGGTCCAAATGGTAGAGCAACTTGCACCACAGTCTGGGCCTGTAGTAGTACGTTTTTGTTCTGGAACTCCTTAAAACAAGCAGCTTTTTGCACCAATTGGTAAAAGGGTAGGAATAGCACACTTAAATGAGGAGTATGTTGCTTCCCTATCTTAAGTGGTCTATTCAGCTTTGCATCTTTTTTTTTAATTGTTGAGAGCCAGATGCAATAATGTGAAAGACATCTTGATATGTTCCATACTACTGAACTCCCTAAAATTTCAGTGAGGTAGAAAACTTCTGAATTTTCATCACATTCATTTTCTACACTTTGAGACACAAATGTGTTTCTTGCAAGTCTAGAGTAGTTGGTACTTCTTGCTCACTGAGTCTAATCAGTGTAATGTCATTAAAGTAATGTCATCAATGTGATATCTTGTGGAAGTAAAAGGCAATAAAGATCCCTGAGAACTTGGAGAGTTCATATACTTCTGATGTATAATAGTAAAGGGGTATTGCCAGCCTTGCCAGCTAAAAGCAAATTGCTTCGAAGGGTGTCTCTTAACAGAGATGAAGAGGGAAAAAAATAAAAAGCATTTGCCAGATCAATAGCTACATAGTACACGGGATATATGAATTTTCTCAAGACAAGAAACAACTTCTGTAATAGCAGTTTCAATTGGAGTCACTTATTGATCAATCTGGCAATCATTCACTATCATTCTCCAAAACCCATAGATCTTCTGCATAGGCCAGACAGGAGAGTTGAATGGGGAATCTCTCACATCTTTAAGACCATGATAGTAATAATAGCAGCTGCAATCCATCCAGGAACGTAGTTTATATTTTTCCTATGTGAAGGTAATTCTAGGAGCTTATACCTGGTTCTTCTCATCATAATTATCCCCTACTTCACAGGTCAGGAAATTAATGTATTTTGCCAGTTTCTGAATATGTTCATTTCTATGCATTCAGGAATTGGGTTATAACCAGAAGATATTTTGGGAGACCCACTGGGCACAATGTGAGATTCACTAAAACTCTGCTGACAACTTAGTCTCCTTAACCCTGTGTTCTAACCAGTAGAGGGAGAGCCATTGCCAAAGGCTACATTTCCTAAAGCCACAATTCATGAATCCAGATATCAATTGGTAGAAATGGAAATGATACTACTTACTATTATCGCAAGTGACTCAAAAGTACTCACACAAAATATATGCTTTCTGTACTCACCACCACATTCTCTGTTGGCCTAGAGGTCTTAATCCCAAAACTAGAAATGCTTCCAACAGGAGACACAGTACTGATTCCATTGAATTAAAAACTATGGCCACCCAGCCAGTCTGGGCTTTTCATACCTCTAATCCAAGAGGGAAACAAGGAAGTTGCCGTCCATTCTGGGTAGACTGAACCTGAAAAATCACAGTAGAGGCAACGTAGACTGGACTACAAGAGTTCCCTTAGGGAGGTGTACAAGCATTATCGTGCTTTTTGACTAAAGTCAACTGAAAACAACTATTCAGTCCAGATAGGACTGTGTCATTTTCTTTATCATTGAAGGTTTGGACCAAAGTTTGAGAAAGGGCAAAGTTGTGGGGGTAGGGAGAAACCTCTCCAAGAAAGGGTATTGCCAACAGAGTGAGATGTCAGATGACCAGAACCAGAGAAAAGAGAGTTTTTCCAATGCTCAGAATCTGTGTTCAGAGCTTGAGGACAAAATGAATTGCCAAGCCATTCAAAAGCAAATACATGAGTAATAAAGCTTAGGGAGATACCTTTTTTAATGGCATAGAACATTAGTAGATCAAATAAATGTTGATACAGGAAGAACTCAGAAATATGGACAAGTGTCCAGTCACCCATCATTGTTGAAGAGAAATCCTGACCTTACCTGCTAAACATGTGAAGCCATTGTGAGGTAAATTAAATTAAAATGCAGACCTAGCCAGACTACAGACAAGATTTATCTGTTCCAGTTTCAGAAACTTATGTAAAACAGGAAATGCACCTTTCTTAAGATAAATGCTTCATTACCTTCTCTTGATATATAGAAAATGTCTAATTTTAATGAAAAAATCAAAAGATGTGTAGAAAAGGTTACAAATATTGGAGGATCTGTTGACACATTTTGTGTGTGTGTGTGTGTGTGCATGTGCAGGCATGTGTGTGAAAAGATAAAGAATAGAATGGATACAACAGAGGAAAGTCAGTGAAGTACAGGGCAAATTAAAAATATTCAAACAAAAACATAAAAAAAAAACTGTGAAGAAATAGGACAGAGTACCCTGTATGATGTCTGTTGTAAAATATTAACTAATATACTAGATGCATAAGGAGAGTTACGGAAGAACAAGAGGAAGAAAATGGACAAAAGAAACATGTCAGTACCTAATGATTGATGCATTTTCAAAACTTCTGAATTGTATCAATTTACAGATCTAATAATGCGAGCAAATGTCATATAGGCTAAATATAAAGAAGGCCAATAATGAAATTGCTTGTAACCTAGAAGAAACAGCAAATGTTTTTTTTAAAAAAAAACTAAAAAAATTAAAGGAATTTTGCACGAGAAAAGTATATAAATAAAAGTATCTCAGATCTCATGAAATTCACAGAGGCTGGAAAAATGAATTGAGTTTTTAAAAGTACTGAATTAAAAAAAAATAGAGTTAATCTCTAATTCAATACCCATTCAATATCTAATTCAATAACAGATTTTTTTTTTTTTAGTTAAGGTGGAAAAAAGAAACCCTAAGATAGATATGGATTGAAATAATCCATTATTAGTATAGATATACACTGTTAAAAACATTAAAAGAGGTACTTCATATTGAAAGGAAATATTATCACATGAAAACCTTACACCTTCAGGAAAAATAAAGCAAGAGCACAAAAAGTGAACTGTGTTCGCATAAATATAGAAAGTACTTTTAAATAACTTAATCGTACATAGGTTTATAGACACATAACACAGGCACAGGCATACACTAAAACTTGGTAATAGCCTAATTTAAAGCAATAGTGATTATATCATATTGTAGAGTGGCAAAAGCTAGTGACGTATGCAAACATCAAACATCAAGAACATAAACAATAAGGTGGACAAATGAATTTATACTCTTCTAGTACTTTCATTTTGTTCAGAAAATTATTCATTAATACTTGAAGGAAGACTGGAATAAAGGTGAATAAATATATAATATCAAAAGCACTTAAGTTCAATATAAATTTCTGCTATGATGGACATGTTCTGTAAGAATAGAGTCCTGTTTTTCCTATTATAGTAGAAAAGTTTATATAAGCAGAATTCTGTAGGAATTTTGCCCAATGTGACTAAGAAAATAGAAATTTAATTTTCTCTTGAATAATTGCATGTGGCTAGTGACTACAGTATTAAAGACAGCATTAAGGAAGTAAAACATAAGATGCATCACCAATTCACCTAATGTGTAAAAGAAAAGGAGAAGTAAGGCACAAAAATTCAATAGGATCAATATAAAAAGAATACCAGCTTGAAGTAATTGACTCAAACACATTATATAAATTTATAGCTACACAATAGCTATAGTAACCAATGTAGGATACTATACACAATAGCTATGTAACTATACACAATATGTTACTATACACAATAGCTATGTAACAGATGTAGGTGCCCTTTAACAGAGGAATGGATTAAAAAAAAAAAAGGTAAAGGAAAGACTGTAGAATGAATCTGACATAACTTTCCTATGTATATATATGAACACAACACAGTGAATCTCACCATTTTATGCATATCTCCAATACATTAATTTAAAAATAAATAAATAAAAATAACTGGATAAGCAGCAGAAAGATCAATAGAGGAAAGAGGAAGGAGAGGTACCAGGATCCTAAGTAGAAAAAGATATATTCCATGCTTGTGTAATTACATCAAATGGATTCGACTATCATGTATAACTGAAAGGAACCAGTAAAATATTTTTTAAAAAGATATACTGTCAAACTACTAAAATGAGAAAGTAGGAGAGAGCAAAGGGCATATAGTATTATGAGAAATAGGAAATAGGACCAATTATTTTTATAAGTCAATTATATATATACATATATAGGTATATATATTTTAAAATACATATATGTATATATGTATATATATATAATTGACTTATAAAAATAATATTCAAAAGTAGCAAAAATATATATAATTTTTATATATAGCTTGAATATCAAAATAAAATGGAAATAAAAGGAAAAATATAGAGAAATCCACCATTAAATTATTTGCAGGTTTAAGAAACTCACCTATCAATAATATAAGGGGGACAAACGAATGTCAGTAGAGGGGGCAGAGAGAGAAGAGGGGAGGGGAGGGGAGGGGGGATAGTAGAGGATAGGAAAGGCAGCAGAATACAACAGACACTAGTATGACAATATGTAAATCAATGGATGTGTAACTGATGTGATTCTGCAATCTGTATATGGGGTAAAAATGGGAGCTCATAACCCACTTGAATCAAATTGTGAAATATGATATATCAAGAACTATGTAAGGTTTTGAACAGCCAACAATAAAAAATTAAAACAAAAAAAAGAGAAAAAAAAAGATCATTGTAATGTTTTGAGCAACTAATAAAAAAATTAAAAAAAATAAATTCTAAAAACAAAAGGAAAAATATTTAATAGGGAGGAGGAGAGGGATGAATATCTTTGAGTGAGCCTGGCATTGTCACAGATCTTTATATTATTTCACTTAATCTTTCCACCAACTCTACCTAGGAAACTTTATTTTCCATATGAAGATGAAATTGGCAAGAAAATTAATTGCAAATAAGCAGCTGTATGACTTATTATATGCTCTTGTTATATGATACAATCAAAGAAAGATGAAGTTGGAAGGAACTCTAGAAACCATCTGGTTTTCACCCTCATTTTTCAGCTGATGGGTGACAGAAGAGGGACAAATCCAGCCCAACACCTTTTGTTACAAATAAAGTTTTATTGGAACACAAAAAAAAAAAAGAAAAGAAACTCACCTATCAATAATTGAGATGGCACTTAAAGAAAAATTCAGAAGAATATAATGGGCCTGAAAATTATCAATCTATTTCCCTTTTTTGGTACTTGCAGAACACTGCTATGGACTGAATCCCCCCCCCCCCAAACAACCAGTTTATATGTTGAAGTCATACTCTTCCATGTGACTAGATTTTACTGTATTTGGAATATTCAGCAAGCTATATTCTAAGCCAAAGAATAAAATTTCCGCGTTAAAAAGAACTGTAATCCCGAAATATTTGAAAATAAAAAATATATAACTCTAAACAATGCAAGGGTTGAAATCTTCTGATTTCAAAGAAAACTAGAATATATCTCATCAAAATTTATAAAATACAGCTTAAATAGCTCAAGTTTGGAAATTCATAACACTGAAAGTTTATATTTGGGAATAACAGCTCAGTATTATTTGAGATTTAGTCTCATAAAATTAGAAAAGGAAGAGGAAATGGAGCTCAAAAGTAACAAAAAGGAGTACAAAATAATAAATAATATGGGGCTGGGGATGTGGCTCAAGAGGTAGCGCGCTCGCCTGGCATGCGTGCGGCCCGGGTTCGATGCTCAGCACCACGTACAAACAAAGATGTTGTGTCAGCCGAGAACTAAAAAATACATATTAAAAAATTCTCTCTCTCTCCCCCACTCTCTCTTTAAAAAAAAAAATAAAATAAAATAAATAATAAAAGCATCAATTAACCAGATTTAAGAAAATATTGTATAACACCAATTACATCAAAAAAACTAATAAAATTGACAAATTTATTGTCACAATTTATTGTGAAAATAAAAAAGGAAATACAGAGAATATGAAAATCAAAAATGAAATCATCTCACAGCCATTGTCTCAGAAATGATGCACTTATTAGAAAATGAGTAGGAATATGACCAACTCAATGAATAGCAGGATATACTAAGGTACATAAAACACTAAATAGGCACAATCACAACAAAATGTGTTTTGTATTCCTGAACCCTTTGAATATTCATCAAGATATACCATGATTTTGACTATGACACAAACCAATTTAAACTAATTGAATTTAAACATTTATTTTCTTTCAACTTAGTAGAGTCAAACTAGAAATTATTAGAAGAAAACCAATAGGAAAATTTCTAAACATGTGAGATTAAATAATACACTTAAAAATAATCTGTAGGTCCAAGAGAATGTTCCAAAAGAACATTTTTAAAAATACAGAAATATGAATCAAATTGAAATGACCAAATATGAAAATTTGTAGGGTTCAGCTAAAACAGAAGTCAGAGGCAATTTCACAGCATTAAATGTTTACATTTGAATGAAGGAAGGTCTTAAATCAGTAATATAATTGCTTAACTAAAGAAACTAAAAAGAAAAAGAAAAAAAACAAATAATGAAGAAAGCAAATAATAAATATCAGAACTTCAAAAATGAAGTGGAGGAAATACAGAAGATGGCGGCGAGGGGAGTGCATTGCCCCCGTGTGCTGCTTCACTGTGTGGGAGTATGACAAGTCAGGACGGCTAAAGGCTATCTTGTTAGGAATTTCCAGCAATAGTGGGGTGCGCCGGAACCTGGAGGAAGGATTTCCATCGCATGAGGATCGGCTACGGGGACTCAAACGCGAGAGGTTTGTCGCACGGAGGGTAACACTGCTTATTAAGCAAATCGCCCCGCGGCTAGAGTCTGCAAGGCGCGCTGGGATAGAGACGCAGGGTTACAGCGCTGCAGTTTCTGCCAGACGCGCAAGCACCGCACTCAGGGCTGAATTCTGGGTTCGAGACGGGGGAAGGAAGCGGTCCATCTCGGTTCTCCACACCGGTCAGACCACAGAGGAGGCCAGCAGCCACCATGTTGGTAAACTGACGTCACCACACCTGTTTTTGACTGACCGCAGCTCATTCAGCCATAGAACAGGTAATTTCAGGCTGCAATTCGCCTGCGGCTTGCAGACAGATTGCTAGGGTTCAGCGCCTGGGGGCTTCTTAAAATCTGATCTTATCGGAGTGAACACGGAGCGCGGGGCGGCCGAGTCCCGGCTCCCGGAGCCGTCCCGGAACCGCCCTGGCTCCGGGCTGCGGAGCCTGCGGAGGCTGCTTCTTGGACCCTGCTAATATCAGAGCAAACACGAAGCACCAAGAAGCCGAATTCCAGCTCCCGGAACTGAGCCCGCGGGGACTGCTTCTTGGAGCTTACACTTATAGGAGCTTACACCGAGCACAGAGCGGCCGAGTTCCGGCTCCCGGAACCGTCCCGGAACCGCCCTGGCTCAGGGCTGCGGAGCCCGCGGAGGCTGCTTCTTGGACCCTGCTACTATCAGAGCATACACCAAGCACTAAGCGGCCGAATTCCGGCTCCCGGAACTGAGCCCGCGGGGGCTGCTTCTTGGAGCTTACACTTATAGGAGCTTACACCGAGCACGGAGCGGCCGAGTTCCGGCTCCCGGAACTTCCCTGGACCGGGGCTAGGAGCCCGCGGAAACTGTGTCTCAGTCCAGGTCCTGCTGAGGGCAGGTCAGGACTCACCCATTGCTTGGGTTGCCCGGCAAGGGGAACGAAATGCTGCCATTCGCATAGGATACCAACATGGCAGAGATCTGATGTCAGCAGAAAGCGGTAGAGGAGAGATCTTCATCAATACCAGCGGTGACATAAGCAGTTGGTCTCCTGGTAAGGGGGGTGAGGCTCAGTCACCCGAGTCTCCTCAATTTGTCCTCGAGCCAGAGGGAAGGAGCCGGGCCGCCGCCAGCCCCCGGAGCAGGCCCAGCGGCTCGCCAGCGTGGTGACCGCGTGACCCCAATTGGAGAGGGGGCGGAGCGGAGCCGCCACCCACACCCGCCAGGTGGGCAGACCCACGACCCAGTAGTACATGGGCGTGGTAGGAGGGGCAGGGCAGAGCCGCCCTTCGCGCTTGCAAGGTAAACAGACCTGTGACAGCCTGGCGGGTCAGGCCCAGTGGCCTGCCAGTGTGGTACACACGTCACCCCAACTCGAGTAGGGGCAGAGCAGATCCTTATCCCACGCCCGGATCAGGCCCTGCCGGTGTGGTGGTCACGTGACCCCAATTGGAGTGGGGGTGGAGCGGAACCGCCACCCGTGCCCGCAGGGTGAGCAGACCAGTGATCAACCTGCAGATCAGGCCCAGGGGTCCGCAGGCATGGTAGGAGGGGCAGGGCAGATCCACCGCCCGCGCCTTCAAGGTAGGAAGACCTACAACAGACCGGCAGATCAGGCCCAGGAGCCTGCCGGCGGGGTACAAACACCACCCTAATTGGAGTAGGGACAGAGCAGAGTCGCCTCCCTTGCCAGGAACAGACCCAGCATCCTGCAGGTGGGGTAGTCACGACACCCCAATTGGAGTAGGGGCAAAGCAGAGCCTCCACCCGTGCCCGAAAGGTAGGCAGATCTGCGACCGACCAGCGGGACAGGCCCAGTGGCCTGCTGGTACGACAGACACGTCACCCCAATTGGAGTAGGGGCAGAACAGAGCCGCCACCAGCTCCCAGAACAGGCCCAGTGACCTGCCGGCGTGGTAGCCACGACACCCCAATTGGAATAAGGAGAGAGCAGAGCCGCCGCCCGCACCTGCAGGAAAGATACGCAAGCAGTATGAAAAGACAAGGAAAGAAAGGACCACAAGCAATGCAGGTCAACGCAACTTTAGAAGAGGTAACAGCTGCAGCAGATGGAATGTCAGATAAAGAATTCAGGATATACATGCTTCAGATGATCTGGAGTATCAAGGAAGACATTAAACAGCAAAATCAGACAATGAAAGATCACTTCGACAACGAATTACGCAAACAAATCCAGGAAGCAAAGGATCAACTATACAGGGAGATAGAGGTTATAAAAAACAAGCAATCAGAAATCCTAGAAATGCAGGAAGCAATAAACCAACTTAAAAACTCAATGGAGAATACTACCAACAGAGTAGAACACTTAGAAGATAGAACATCAGACAATGAAGACAAAGTATTTCAACTGGAAAAGAACATAGACAGCTCAGCAAGACTGTTAAGAAACCATGAGCAGAACATCCAAGAAATATGGGATAACATTAAGAGACCAAACTTAAGAGGCATTGGGATACAGGAAGGTACAGAGCTCCAAACCAAAGGAATGAGCAGTCTATTCAATGAAATAATACAAGAAAACTTCCCAGACTTGAAGAATGAGACAGAATCCCAAATCCTAGAAGCCTACAGGACGCCGAATGTGCAAAATCATAAGAGATCCACACCTAGACACATTATAATGAAGATGCCCAACATACAGAATAAGGAGAGAATTTTAAAAGCTACAAGAGAAAGGAAGCAGATCACATTTAGGGGTAAGCCAATCAGGATAACAGCTGATCTTTCAACACAGACTCTGAAAGCTAGAAGATCCTGGAATAACATATTTCAAACACTGAAAGATAATGGGTTCCAACCAAGAATTGTGTATCCAGCAAAATTAAGCTTCAGGATGGAGAATGAAATTAAAACCTTCCACGATAAACAAAAGTTTAAAGAATTCGCAGCTAGAAAACCATCTCTTCAAAACATCCTAGCCAAAGTATTACAGGAAGAGGAAATGGAAAATAACAATGAAAACCAACAGTGGGAGGTAGGACAGTAAAGGGGGGGGGGGAAACAATCAAAGAGGAAAACAAACAATGTTTAGTAACAGAAATAAACAAATATGGCTGGAAGAACAACCCATATCTCAATAATAACCCTAAATGTTAATGGCTTAAACTCACCAATTAAGAGACACAGGCTAGTAGAATGGATCACAAAACAAGACCCAACAATATGCTGCCTACAGGAGACGCATTTGATAGGAAAAGACATACATAGGCTGAAGGTGAAAGGTTGGGAAAAATCATATCACTCATATGGACTTCGGAAACAAGCAGGCGTGTCCATACTCATATCAAATAAAATAGATTTCAAGCCAAAGTTAATCAAAAGAGATAAAGAGGGACACTACATACTGCTTAAGGGAACCATACACCAACAAGACATAACAATCATAAATATTTATGCCCCAAACAATGGTGCAGCTATGTTCGTCAAACAAACTCTTCTCAAGTTCAAGAGTCTAATAGACCACCACACCATAATCATGGGAGACTTCAACACACCTCTCTCGCCACTGGACAGATCTTCCAAACAAAAGTTGAATAAGGAAACTATAGAACTCAATAACACTATTAATAACCTAGACCTAATTGACATATATAGAGTATACCACCCAACATCAAGCAGTTACACTTTTTTCTCAGCAGCACATGGATCCTTCTCAAAAATAGATCATATATTATGTCACAGGGCAACTCTTAGACAATATAAAGGAGTAGAGATATTACCATGCATCTTATCTGATCATAATGGAATGAAACTGAAAATCAACGATAAAAGAAGGAAGGAAAAAGCATACATCAATTGGAGAATGAACAATAGGTTACTGAATGATCAATGGGTTATAGAAGACATCAAGGAGGAAATTAAAAAATTCTTAGAGATAAATGAAAACACAGACACAACATATCGGAATCTATGGGACACATTGAAAGCAGTTCTAAGAGGAAAATTCATTGCTTGGAGTTCATTCCTTAAAAAAAGAAAAAAACAACAAATAAATGATCTCATACTTCATCTCAAAATCCTTGAAAAAGAAGAGCAAAACAACAGCAAAAGAAGTAGAAGGCAAGAAATAATTAAAATCAGAGCTGAAATTAATGAAATCGAAACAAAAGAAACAATTGAAAAAATTGACAAAACTAAAAGTTGGTTCTTTGAAAAAATAAACAAAATCGACAGACCCTTAGCGATGCTAGTGAAGAGAAGAAGAGAGAGAACTCAAATTACTAGCATACGGGATGAAAAAGGCAATATCACAACAGACACTTCAGAAATACAGAAGATAATCAAAAACTATTTTGAATCCTTATACTCCAATAAATTAGAAGATAGTGAAGGCATAGATAAATTTCTTAAGTCATATGATCTGCCCAGATTGAGTCAGGAGGATATAGAAAACCTAAACAGACCAATATCAATTGAGGAGATAGAAGAAACCATCAAAAGACTACCAACTAAGAAAAGCCCAGGTCCCGATGGGTATACAGCAGAATTTTACAAAACCTTTAAAGAAGAACTAATACCAATACTTTTCAAGCTACTTCAGGAAATAGAAAAGGAGGGAGAACTTCCAAATTCATTCTATGAGGCCAACATCACCCTGATACCTAAACCAGACAAAGACACTTCAAAGAAAGAAAACTACAGACCAATATCTCTAATGAACCTAGATGCAAAAATCCTCAATAAAATTCTGGCGAATCGGATACAAAAACATATCAAAAAAATTGTACACCATGATCAAGTAGGATTCATCCCTGGGATGCAAGGCTGGTTCAATATACGGAAATCAATAAATGTTATTCACCACATCAATAGACTTAAAAATAAGAACCATATGATCATCTCGATAGATACAGAAAAAGCATTTGACAAAGTACAGCATCCCTTTATGTTCAAAACTCTAGAAAAACTAGGGATAACAGGAACATACCTCAATATTGTAAAAGCAATCTATGCTAAGCCTCAGGCTAGCATTATTCTGAATGGAGAAAAACTGAAGGCATTCCCTCTAAAATCTGGAACAAGACAGGGATGCCCTCTCTCTCCACTTCTCTTCAACATAGTTCTCGAAACACTGGCCAGAGCAATTAGACAGACGAAAGAAATTAAAGGCATAAAAATAGGAAAAGAAGAAATTAAATTATCACTATTTGCAGATGATATGATTCTATATCTAGCAGACCCAAAAGGCTCTACAAAGAAACTATTAGAGCTAATAAATGAATTCAGCAAAGTGGCAGGATTTAAAATCAACACGCATAAATCAAAGGCATTCCTGTATATCAGCGACAAATCCTCTGAAATGGAAATGAGGACAACCACTCCATTCAAAATATCTTCAAAAAAAATAAAATACTTGGGAATCAACCTAACAAAAGAGGTGAAAGACTTATACAATGAAAACTACAGAACCCTAAAGAGAGAAATAGAAGAAGATCTTAGAAGATGGAAAAATATACCCTGTTCATGGATAGGCAGAACTAACATCATCAAAATGGCGATATTACCAAAAGTTCTCTATAGGTTTAATGCAATGCCAATCAAAATCCCAATGGCATTTCTTGTAGAAATAGAGAAAGCAATCATGAAATTCATATGGAAAAATAAAAGACCCAGAATAGCAAAAACAATGCTAAGCAAGAAGTGTGAATCAGGCGGTATAGCGATACCAGACTTCAAACTATACTACAGAGCAATAGTAACAAAAACAGCATGGTACTGGTACCAAAACAGGCGGGTGGACCAATGGTACAGAATAGAGGACACAGAAACCAATCCACAAAACTACAACTATCTTATATTTGATAAAGGGGCTAAAAGCATGCAATGGAGGAAGGATAGCATCTTCAACAAATGGTGCTGGGAAAACTGGAAATCCATATGCAACAAAATGAAACTGAATCCCTTTCTCTCGCCATGCACAAAAGTGAATTCAAAATGGATCAAGGAGCTTGATATCAAATCAGAGACACGCCGTCTGATAGAAGAAAAAGTTGGCTACGATCTACATTCGGTGGGGTCGGGCTCCAAATTCCTCAATAGGACACCCATAGCACAAAAGTTAATAACTAGAATCAACAAATGGGACTTACTTAAACTAAAAAGTTTTTTCTCAGCAAAAGAAACAATAAGAGAGGTAAATAGGGAGCCTACATCCTGGGAACAAATCTTTACTCCTCACACTTCAGATAGAGCCCTAATATCCAGAGTATACAAAGAACTCAAAAAATTAGACAATAAGAGAACAAACAACCCAATCAACAAATGGGCCAAGGACCTGAACAGACACTTCTCAGAGGAGGACATACAATCAATCAACAAGTACATGAAAAAATGCTCACCATCTCTAGCAGTCAGAGAAATGCAAATCAAAACCACCCTAAGATACCATCTCACTCCAGTAAGATTGGCAGCCATTAGGAAGTCAAACAACAACAAGTGCTGGCGACGATGTGGGGAAAAGGGTACACTTGTACATTGCTGGTGGGACTGCAGATTGGTGCAGCCAATTTGGAAAGCAGTATGGAGATTTCTTGGAAAGCTGGGAATGGAGCCACCATTTGACCCAGCTATTCCCCTTCTTGGTCTATTCCCTAAAGACCTAAAAAGAGCATGCTACAGGGACACTGCTACATCGATGTTCATAGCAGCACAGTTCACAATAGCAAGACTGTGGAACCAACCTAGATGCCCTTCAATAGACGAATGGATAAAAAAAAAATGTGGCATTTATACACAATGGAGTATTACTCTGCATTAAAAAATGACAAAATCATAGAATTTACAGGGAAATGGATGGCATTAGAGCAGATTATGCTAAGTGAAGCTAGCCAATCCCTAAAAAACAAATGCCAAATGTCTTCTTTGATATAAGGAAAGTAACTAAGAACAGAGTAGGGACGAAGAACAGGAGAAGAAGATTAACATTTAACAGGGATGAGAGGTGGGAGGGAAAGGGAGAGAGAAGGTAAATTGCACGGTAATGGAAGGAGACCCTCAGGGTTATACAGTGGAGGGGGTAGAGAGAGAGGAGGGGAGGGGAGGGGAGAGGTGGGGAGGGGGGAGGGTGGATGATGGGAAAGGCAGCGGAGCACAACAGACACTAGTATGGCAATTTGTAAATCAATGGATGTGTAACTGATGTGAATCTGCAATCTGTGTATGGGGTGAAGGTGGGAGTTCATAACCCACTAGAATCAAAGTGTGGAATATGATATGTCAAGAAATTTGTAATGTTTTGAACAACCCACAATAAAAAATTAAAAAAAAAAAAAAAAAAAATGAAGTGGAAAGAGGCAACAATACTAAGAAAATTTATGATGTTGATACATATCTGCGTTTTGTAATGATCAAATCAGTGTTCCTAGTGTGCACATTACCTTCAACACTTACTATTTCTTTATGATGAGAAAATTGAAAAACCTCTCCTCTAGCTGGGTGGAGATGTTAAAAATGTTCTTTACTAACTTTAGTCATTCTACTATGTAAAATAATAGCAGAATTCATGTCCCCTTAACTCATTGTACCTGTGTAGCTGTAGATCATTCTTTCCCCATCTCTATCATTCCTGTTACCCTCTCCAGCCTCAGAAAGCCACCAATAGACACTCTACTTCCATGAGATCAAGTTTTCTACATCAACATGTTCTATCTACTATTTTTGGTAGTGACTGTACAGTTGTAAATGATTGTCAAAGCTCATTTAATATAAAACATTTGATATCTGTGTGATTCACTGTATATTAATTACATTTCAATTAAGAAATAAAAATGTGTTGAGAACTAAGAAGGGGGGGAGCAAGGAGTTGGAGTAAACACAGAAGAGGCACTTGGCCTAGGCACCCGAAACCATGGACATAATTAAAGCTACTCCAGCTTACAGAGAAGTGTTAGAAAAACAAACATGATCGATGAGGATGGATCAGGAGTAAGCTGGGTGTTACTCTAGGCACACTGAACAAATCTATTGATCTAGATGTGGTCCTCTGTTTTCTTTGTTTTCCCTTGACCTTTTAAATTGTTCTAGTTCATTCTTAGTTATGTCAAGGGAAATAGGGACGTGCTTATTTCCTTGCTTCAGCCAGACTAGGGCATCAATCTGCAGCCTTTATGAGTGGTGGAAGGTATAATATGTCAGGAGGATCCTCAAGGCTATAGTTCTCAAAATGTTTTCCCCACAACTGAAGCATCTGCATCACCTGATTGCTCGTTAGAATTACAAATGCTTGAGCCCTTACCTAGAGTTTCTGAATCAGAAATGGTGCCTCGGAAATTGTGCTTTAAACATAAGCTTTTCAGGTGATTCTGGTATACGCTGAGAATCGATGCTCTATGTAAAGAAAGAACATTATCAGGGAAAGCATTGTCAAGTTTGCAAGGCTCTGCACCTCCTTTTCTGGCTCTTCTTCCTTGTTTTATCCTAGAAGATTAAGATCTGATTATACTCTGTAGGTCTGAGGTGGTGCTCAAGCATTTGCAATCTAATAAATCCCTGTGGGAGGCTTGGTGCAGCTGGACTTAACACCACAAAGAACAGAGGATTAAACAATTAGAGAGGACACGCATGTGCATGAGGCTAGGGAGCTTCCCAAAGAAGTGGATGCCTTTGTGAGCCTTCAAGCAGGTAACTTTTAAGCCACCAACTAAAGGAGTACTCTTTCATTTTGAGAAATAGTACATAATGAGAGGATTGAAAGTCTGTTAAAAACTACATGCTAAGCATTGAAAGATGTGAATTAAGTTCATGGGAAATTCAATAAAAGTGATTAGGGAGATAAAGGGTGCAAAGGAAAATGGGGAGACCAGATCATCCACTGATTTATCAGAGCACATGCTGGGGGCCTGTCTTCCAATCACTTCCTTTACAAAATGACTCTAAACTCCTTTGGAATTGGTTTCTTGCTGTGTTGCTGTGTAAATTGATCTTAATCTACTTCTGGGTAATCTCTCCAACTTCTCTAGTCCCTTGATGCCTCCTGTGATTATATCATTCTGTCCTCCTCTCTTAATTTCCTCTTAGCAGTGAAGGAAATTGCCCAGTGTCACACACATTTCAAATCCATCTCATATATCCTGAAAAATTTCTATCCTTACAACTGCCACTGAAGTTGCACTCTACTTTCACTCTACTTTCTAGATAAGGAAATTAGGGCTTTAAGGGTCAGGTGGCCCAGTCAAGGTCATATGGGTTGTACAATCAGAACTGACCCTGAGGAAATGCTCTTTCTTATCTTCCAGCATTACTTTCTTTATGTGTCCTGGCTCCTGGACTGTTTCTGGGAAGGCGACATCATTCTTAGACTCTTCTCAAAACATAACTCTCCCAGTTTGTCATTGCTTTTTAATTTCCCCTCGCTGCCTACTATTACTCTCCTTAGTAACTGCATTATTTAACTTTATTAAATATTTAGGAGTGTAGTATGAACGATGTCATACAAAATAAAGTTTTATTATCCACAGGATACAGGTATACACATAAATTATGTGCAAAGCCAACTGCACAAGCCAAAGAAATATTATGTCCCTTGGGGGTCTTTTGTCATCTGCCTGAGCTCATGTTCTTTATCTTGTTTCCTCTCCACCATGGGTTTTGCCACCGTTACTTATCTCTTTCTGACCAACAAGCGAAATGACTTCAGTTCTGTATTCTGCTGGCAGATAATGTAAGAGTTGGTCAGAGAACTGTGTTCAATGTCACAGGATCAATCTTTCTTTATGGGGGGCACTGGGGGTACTGGGTATTGAACTCAGGGGCACTCAATTACTGAGCCACATCTCTAGCCCTATTTTACATTTTATTTAGAGACAGGGTCTCACTGAGTTGCTTAGCACCTTGCCATTGCTAAGGCTCGCTTTGAACTCAGGATCCTGGAATTGAAAACTCCTGAGCAGCTGAGATTACAGGCTTGCTCCATTGCATTCAGCTATGACCAATCTTTTAAAGGAAGTGAAGGTCATTTCCATTTCTATGGCACACATGGTGGCGTCTGTTTCTAGAGTACTTCACTCTAAACCATATGCAGGGTGGCCAAGTTGAAACAAGAACTCTTTATTTCCTAGTGTTAAAGATGCCTTGAGTTTACTTAATGGCTACAGTACCAAATTTTGCTCTGCTGTATTGAACACAAGCATTTGGGGCCATGGCAATGAGATGGTCCTGGACAGAAAGAACAGACCTTGCTGAAATTCTGTATATGACATTTTTGCAGTAACATCTGAGTTTCAGTCCTGCTTCTCTTTTGGTTGATCTTTCCACCTGTCTCTCTTTGTGCATGGAACCCGGCATATTGTTGGCACACGATAAATATCTGCTTATTTTATTCATTTTTTTAAACAAGTATTTACTGGGAAACTTTTTGTGTTAAATTATTTTAGCCACTGAGGATGGAACACTTAATGTGAAGAAAATAAGGTTTTTACTCTCTAGATCCTAGTTGGGGAGTTAGATATTAATTAAATGAATGCATAAATAAGGCTTGCATGATGCGGTGAAGCATAGAAAGGTAATTTTTGCAATACATCATTAACTGAATGTTGAATAAGTGAATATGTGTTTGAGTGAAGTAAAAAGACTCCTGAGAAGTAATTAAAAAACTAATGAAAGTTGTGAAATCGCCATGGAATCAAAGAAAAGCTTGTTTTGATAATGTCACTATGGCAGATGGAATAATGCTCCCCAAGATGTCTAGGTCCTAATCTCTGGCATTTGTGAACACCTGACTTTATGTGGTAAAAGAGACTGGGCAGATGTGTCAAGGTTAAGCTGATCTGGGTTGTTTCAGTGGGTTCTATGTTATCAATTGAATCTTTAGAAGTGGAGAATCTTTCCTGGCTGTGGTCAGTGAGAGATGTGACGACAGAAGCTGGGGTGTCTAGATAGGTGCCTAAGAAGCACTGGACCTACAGGGCTTGAAGATGGAGGAAAAAGAATAAGCCATAGCCAAGAAATGTGGGCATCCCCAGGAAGCTGGTATAGGTGAGGAAACAGATTCTCTCCAGGCCTGAGAAAATGCACACTCCCCTGAGACTTTGCTGTTAGCCCCTGTGAAGATGGCATTGCACTTTAGACACGTAAAACTGTAAGGCAGTAAATGTCTGCTGACTCCAGCCAATAAACCAGTGGTCATTTGTCACAATAACAAGAGAATACAAATGCAGTTACCACGGAGTGACAGGAAGTCAATGGAATTAGAACAGCAATATCTTCACAGATTCCCATTTGTCCTGATTTTCTTTCCTGATAAAATTTTATTCTTCCTCTTCCAGGAGGCTATTATTTTGCAGACCCCACAATTCCTTTGAAAATATTTGCGGTAAACACATCACAAAGATATGTTAAAACTTTATGTTCCCCTTCTCCCTGGAAACAGAATTTTTTTTTGTGACTACAGTATCACTATGAGGAGACCTTGGTCAGGCCCTGGCAATACTCTCATTTGGGGATTAAAGTGTTTGAAATGCACTCCTTTTTCTATCCATCTGATGCTGGAAATTAATTGTCTCTGCTAAAAAATAAAAGCAAAAACCTCTCTCTCTTAGTAGTAGTGTATTTTGAAAAAGGAAAAAAGAAACTATTTTGCTTTTATTTGATCTATTTGGGTAATTAAGTTTCCTAAATATTTTTCCTTCTATCTGTTGTATCACAAAATGCTTATTTCTTTTCTTCTTCTATTTATTTTTTGTGGTTTGTTTGTTAATGTTCACTCCTCTCTCGTGTTTTAAGGGTGTGGGGGGGTATTCTCTAAACACTAAAAATTAAGGGTTTAATAAATCAACCCCTTAGTTAATGAATGAATGAATGAATGCACAGATGATTTAAGGTATTAAGATATTGAACTAGAAAAATAATATCTTAATGTAGAAAAAACACATTCGAAGTAGTAAAACAGCATGCTCTGTTTTCACTTAAATTGGTTCTCTCTACATTGTACACAGCAAATCGGGACTTGGTCTTGTTAAATATAATAAAAGAACAATTTGTGAAAACTTCCTCTGTACAAGGCATTTTATAAGTTCTTTACATTGCTATTTATTGCTAGAACCAAACTGCTCTGCGGTGCTTCTCAGCTGAACATCTTCTTTCTAGAAAGCACACACAGTTTATCATCACCAATAATAGCTATATTGGGCATTCACCTGATTTTTCTGAACTTAAATTGAGGTATGATCTAATGTAAGAATGCCTTTTGAACCTAAGACTACCTCCAGACACTCCTGAATATAAATCTGGGTCCTGTAAAACCATATTCCAGTTTTTGATGGACAAGATAAAGAAAATACTCATACTTCATAACCTTGAGGAAAATGATAAAATGATCATACCTCTCCCTCCTGCTCTTATTCTTGCTCTCTCTCCCATCTCTCTACACATCTCCCCTTCTATTGCTTGGGGATGCCTGGAGGCCTTTGTGTGTCCTTATCTTTTTTGTTGAGAATTGTTGTGGTAATTCCTTCCCCAGGCCTACGTGCTTATGAATAAAAGCTACTTTCTAACGATATTCCCTCCATTGTGCTAGAATATGCCATAAAGTAGTTAGGGACTAAAGGCTTTTGATTTATTGCCTGCCAATGTAATTTATTTGTATCGATGGCATAGAGGTCAGCATGGCTTGAGAATACCTGACATTACAATGAGCTTAGGCCATCTGCTCAAGCCTGGGTGGCAAATTTCAATAAAACCCAGGTGGCTCTCTCTAAATACATGCATCCAAGACTGATAGTGTGGTCAAAATTGATATGCAATAAGACTGTGTTATTTTGTCCTGCTGGGACCCTCTGTGGAAATGCTGGCCCACCTTTGGCTCTAAGAAGAAAATCTCAGCCTTTTGAAAGGACCTCTTACTCTACTTCAGTCTTTCCAAAATCTGCCTGGGACAGTGAGAATTCAAAGCCAGTGCTGTCCCTTGATGCCTGTCTTTTTCTTTATCCTCCAGGGGGAATCAGAAGATAGCCTTCGTATATATTTGTTGAATTTTTGCTAAGCTATGTGTCTACATAAAAATATTCACTCACTATGAGAGAAAAGTAACTGGTCTAGTTCCAATGCTATGAAAAAAATATAGAAAGATAGATAATCAATATATATTTAAATATAAATATATCATATATATCTATATCAATTTATCTATATCTAGAAATATATTGATATCACTATCCATGTATCTGTCCATCAACTATCTATCTTGAAAATATCAATAGAACAATTTGAACCATCTTGAAAAGAGAGACTATTTTTTTCTGGATTACCTTTTCAATTGTCATGCATTCTGCACCTAGTTTTCCCCTGCCAGATAAAAGAACAATTTCTTGTGTACTTGACCGATACATAGACCTTCACACAGATCCATCATGAATGTCACTCTGTTGACTTAACCATCACGGGTAAGATAATATTTCTCCTGCTGTGCTAAGACAGGACAACATACTATGACTTCATAAATCAAATCAAACTGTGTTACTATTGGCTATCGTTCGTGCCATCAGAGCTCAGGAGGGAAAGAGATGTTTCTTTCTTGGTATACCTTGTACAGAATTTTTGTTATATAGCAGGTGCTAAAGAAAAGTATGTTAAATAAAAGTGTGTATAACTACATCTCACTTTTTTGCTAGCATTCTTTCATTATGGGTATAATTATTGAGTTCATTTTTATTGGTATATCTCAATTATACAGAATGGTAGGTTTCATTGTGGTATATATATATGTGTGTGTGTGTGTGTGTGTGTGTGTGTGTGTGTGTGTGAACTCACATAACTTGATGAATTGCAATCCTCAATCCCATCCTTCTCCTTTCCTCCCTACGCCCCCCCCCCCCCAGTACTCTATATCTACTCTATAGTCACTGTTATAATTTCATGGAGTCCCTTTATCCCCTCTATTTTTCTGGTTTCCACATAAGAGAGAAGACATGGTTCTCCTCTCTCTGGGTCTGGCTTATTTCGCTCAAAATTATAGTTCCATTTCCATCCATTTTCCTCAAATAACATTATTTCATTCTTCTTTATAGTTGAATAAAAATCCAGTGTGTGTGTGTGTGTGTGTGTGTGTGTGTGTGTGTGTGTCTGTGTGTATGTGTCCATTCATCTGTTGACAGATGGGCTGATTCCATAACTTTGCTAGTAATTTTGCTGCCTTAAACATGGGGATATATGTATCTCTAAAGTATGCTGGTTTTAATTCTTTTGGATACCAAGCAGTGTTATGTCGGGATCATAGAATTCTTTTATTTCTAGAATTCTGAGAAACGTTCGTACTGATTCCCCTAGTGGCTAACCTAATTTAATATTCCCAACAACAGTGTGTAAAAGTTTCTTTACCCCCTCCATCCTCACCAGCATTTTATTTGTGTTCTTGATGATTGTCATTCTAACTGGAGTGAGATGGAATCTCAATGTAGCTTTGATTTGCATTTCCCTGATGGTTAATGCATCTCACTTTTAAACTTTTAATGTGTCTCTTCTTCAATATGCCAAGTTTGAATCATTTGTCTTGGTCTTAGGATGTTCAGCACTGTTACTTTATGAATGTCAAAAACTGTTCTTTAATCCAGGGAACATGTGTCCTGTTGGGGAAGTCTCCTTGAAGAAACAGCTAAAGCTCAGTACACAATCTACTTTTGCTAAATTGCCTCAAGATTGCAGCTCATTTCTCTTTGCTGAATGTACTCATTCTGGAACATAATTGCAATACAGTTACAGTTAGTAAAGTTAGAATTTAATTTTAGAAAAGTTAGAAATAAGTTAAAATCAACTACAGTCCTAACTCACTAAAATTATTGCTGTAAACAATTTGTTTGTATTCCCATCATATTTATACAAAAACATGTATATGTATATATGCATTTGCTTTAAAAATAGTTGGCCATTCTTTCTATTGTACAATATATTCTCATTGCGAATTATTTATAAAGTGAAGGAAAGTTTATAAAACAAAGCACAAATCACATTTACAGACCTGACAGATAATCATTGTTAAGTTTTGCTGTATTTATCCCTAGATTTTGATTCATGACCAAAGTTTGCACACATAAATGTATATTCACTGGAATATTCTTTAATAATTGAATTGCATTTGTAAAGTAAAACCAGGTAGTATTGTTGCAGCATCTTATTGCTAAAGATTTTTATGAGAAAGGAAAATAATTTCATATTAGACATTTAAAACTTATTGACAGATGCTAAATGCTCTCTAAATTTTCTGCAGGTCTGTAGCTGGAAGCCTGGATGAATAAACTGACTGAAGAACATTGGGATTGTGGAGAAGCATTTGTGATTATTGGGCCAAGGATTAACAAATAAAATGTTGAAACTGAAATGGAATTTAGTGACTTGTGCAAATCCATGGTTCACTGTGGCTTACCTCCATCTAAGAACTGAGAAACTAAAAATATCATATGCAGATCACCTTCAATTAAGTTAATCTGTTAAGTGATCCATCAAAGGATTAAATGAAGTTCACTTGATTTTTCTGCTTGATCTTCATTTGTCCCCCTGTATGCTATTAAGGATTTGCATCTTTGGAATGCTCATACTTTGACATTTGTTTGTTATAACACTTCTCTTTTCAATTTTTATACTTTTTTAAAGGTTTTTTTTTGTTTTGTTTTTGTTGTTGTTGTTGTTTTTCCACATTGTTTTTTTTCTTGAAATCAAATTAGCAAGTCTGTATTTGCAAATTAATTTTTAAATCATCATAATCACCATAACTAACATCATCATTATCATATTTACAGATCTGCACTCTCTTAGCACTTCTCTTTTAAAACTAGACTTTTTTGTAGTAGTTTTAAGTTTACAGAAAAGTGGAACGACGAGAGAGAAGATGGGAGGGGAGGGGAGGGGGGATAATAGAAGATAGGAAAGGTAGCAGAACACAACAGCCACTAATATGGCATCATGTAAAAATGTGGATGTGTAACTGATGTGATTCTGCAATCTGTATTTGGGGTAAAAATGGGAGTTCATAACCCACTTGAATCTAATGTATAAAATATGATATGTCAAGAGCTTTGTAATGTTTTGAACAACCAATAAAAAAAAAAGAACGAAAAGTGAAACGAAAGCATAGTATTTGCATATACTCTGTACCTCTTCCCCCTTTCTCTATAATTAATATTTTGCATTAGTGTAGTATATTTATTATAATTTATAATCCAATGTTGATACATTTTATTAACTAAAGTTCATAGTTTATATTAGGATTAACTCTTTATGTTGTACAATCTGTGGATTTGAGATATTATAGTGGTATCTTTCAGCCATTTCAATAACATGGATATTATTTCCATAGTTCTAAATATTCTCAGTGTTCCACCTGAAAGGTTAAAGAAATTGAAATGTAAAGGATAAGATTTGTTTCAAGTTCTGTAAAAACAACTCCCGGAAAAGCCACTGAAATGTATGTTGAAATCTCCCCTGACCATCTGGTTGCTCTGTAAAAACAACCCCCCTACCCAGAAATGGTGCAGTCCGGCACGTACACACCTCAGGGCTTAAGCCAATCAGTTCAAATGTATACCCTTCTTTGTGCTGACCAATCACCCCTACCCGACTTGTTCCCGCCAGTGGATGTACTAATCATGGTTAAGAGTTGTTGTTTGATTTTCCTGCGGCGTGTGATGCTTTGTTATGCTGTATGTGAAGTCCCTGCCCTTTCCAAAGAATGTATATAAGCTCTGCTCAAGCTGTTCTGGGGGCTCTTGGCTCTTTACCCCTGCAAGGTGAGCTTGGAGCCCCAGCATGCTGGACCCCCAATAAACCCTTTGCTGTTGCATGAGACAGTCTCTTGGTGGTCTTTTCCTCCGACGTTCGCCCGACCTTTACACACCTACTTATCCCTTCTGTCCCCTCTACCCTAAGCCCTTAGCAAGCCTTGGTTTCCGTCATTTTTCCTTTTCTTAAAATGTTTTATATTTGAACCAGAAAGTATGGGACCCTTTCAGATTGGGTTATTTCATTTAGCAAAATGACTTTAATATTCCCCCATATTTGTTTGTTTGTTTGTTTGTTTTATCTTTTCATTTTCTCAATTTCTGAAATAGAATGAATTGTGATGAGATGATCTCACTAGGAAGTTTTCTCCAATTTCTAATATTTATGCATTCACTTTCCGACATCGATTTTCACTATAATCCTGAAATA
The DNA here is from genome assembly GCF_021218885.2 of Marmota monax. Taxonomy (NCBI): domain Eukaryota; kingdom Metazoa; phylum Chordata; class Mammalia; order Rodentia; family Sciuridae; genus Marmota; species Marmota monax. The sequence goes on along the minus strand of NW_026693934.1, from coordinate 15,016,935 downwards.
TGTTTTTCTTCCTTTGTATTCATCCTCCATTTTTGTCCAATGTGCAGATTTTTCTCTGTAGAAAGTAGACTGCACACACCCTAAGTGGTTAAGGCCTTTTGTTTCTATTTGATGCCATAGAAATTTCATTAGCCTCCTTCCCTCTTAGAAAAATGGTTTCAAGATTATCATTATCAGATGTTGGAGAGTCTCTCTGAGCTTCACTAATAGGCTTTAATTCATTTCTCCCATAAGGAACACAACACAGCGCTGGGAGTAAACAAGGCCTCAAGTTCAAATCTGTTGGCAAAACTATTCCTCTCTTCCCTCCTGCCCTTGGACTTCAGCAGTCAGCTGAGTGGCAGTTGTTTAACTAACCAGCATGATAAACAGAAATGCCTGACTGCAGGGATGCCAGAGAAGAGAGCACATGCACAGAGCTCCTTTAATTAATTAGGTAACAGGATGCCATTTTTCCCATTGGCATCAGAAATGATCAAAAACAGATATTACCTTTTACGCATCAGATTGTAGAAAGAGAAAGCTGTGTGGGAAGATTTGTCGAGAGACAACATTCAAAGCCCAACTTAGATACAGCTATTGCCACACTCCTGGTTATTCTTCGCTAAAAAAAAAAAAAAAAAAAAAAAAGCTTTTGCCTCCCTGAACACACAGCTTTTTAAAATAGTTTAAACTCTCAGCACAAGTTTGACTTAACCAGAAACTTTCCTAATCTGGCTCCTCACTGTTAAAAACAAATGCAAAGTCGACATTTCTGGCTGCTAGCTTTCTTCAGTCATTTCCTCCTAAAGATAAAAGGATCTTAAAGCGCATGTTAAGATGGTCTTTCAAGTCGCACATCCACCATCTCCTTGGTCTTGCAGATTTACCAAATAAATCTTTTTCCTTGCCCCAATAATTTCGTCTCAATTCACTGGGTCCTTTTCTAGTAGTGAAGAAGCAGACTTGGGTTTGTTAATGCTATTCCTTAGCATTAAAACCAAGCATATGACCAACTACATGAATAAAACCATTCAGACAGACAAGCAAGCAAGCAAACCTGTCATTAAATAACCACATTCCTTTCATTAAGTCTAAACTAGAGGAGATAAAACTGAGTGAACATAAAGTTTGAAATTGCCTCCCCAAGTGCAGTGGCACATGCGTGCAATCTTAGCCACTGAGAGGCAAAGACAAAGGGATCACACTTTTGAGGCCAGTCTGAGCAAACCTTCAAAGTTAAAATAAAAAATAATAATAATAACACATTGTAAATAAAATGGAATAAGCCAGGTTTGGTGGCTCATGCCTATAATCCCAGCCACTTGGGAGGCTAGGATAGGAAGATGGCAAATCCAAGGCCAGCTTCAGCAATTTAGGCAGGCCATGTGGAAGTTAAATACTGGCTCAAGATAAAATAAATAAATAAATAAATGGGTTGGGGATGTTACCTCAGTAGTTAAGATCTCCTGGGTTCAATTTCCAGTGAAAGAGAGAGAGAGAGAGAGAGAGAGAGAGAGAGAGAGAGAGAGAGAGAGAGAGAGAGAGGGAGGGAGGGAGGGAGGAAGGAAGGAAGGAAGGAAGGAAGGAAGGAAGGAAGGAAGGAAGGAAGGAAGGAAGGAAGAGTATAGCTCTGTGATTGAATGCTCTGGGTTTAATCCCCAGTATCACAAGGGGGAAAACAGCAAGATGCATCCCTGTCTTTAACATGTGCTATCTCATTTAATCTTTTTGTTTGTTTGTTTGTTTTGGTATTATGTATCAAACCCAAGAGCCCTTCACAACTCAGCCTCAGCCACATCCGCAGCTCTTTTTTTTTTTTTTCTTTTTTTCAGATGGCATCTCACTAGGTTGCTTTCAGCCCTGCTAAGGCTGGCTTTAAACCTACCATCCTCCTGCCTCTGCCTCCCATGCAGGTGGAATTACAGGCATGCGCCACCACACCCAGCTCATTTAATCTTTAATCATATTAAATCATAAAAGGCGACTTTGTTGACATTCCTTTACTCACGAAGAAGTTGAAATGGAGTGTATCTTTTCTCCTTGGTGCAAGACTAATAAATGGCTGTGATTTCATACTTTTTGCTTTATCCTTTACACCCTTTCATTTTAAAGTTTCTACTTTGGTCAGACATGCTTACACACTCTTTCAATCGTCATGTGTTTCTGTACTGAAAACACACACTCAGCCTTTTACTAAAAGTTGGGGGGGGTATGCCAAGAATTAAATTTTTGTTGTTGTTGACTCCATTTATTAGATTCCTAGTGTTATAGAGTTTATTTTAAAGAATCCAATATTTAATACACAAACATACATGTGATTACTTTGCATTTTGTGTATCACATATTTGAGATTCAAAAATTAAACGATCTGCCCACTGCCACAGATAAAGCAAGTGGTCCAAAGCAAGATTAAAATCCAGATTTATTTTCTTTCTTAGGCTACCCAACCCACACCAGTGAAATCATCTTGCTCAATCTCTCATGTTAAGAGACCATTAAAATAATTCCCATTTATGTAAGTATATAATTTCAGATGGAAGGACGTTTTGAAATCAGATTCTATATTGAGTGTCTAGACAATATGTATAGAATACCTTAGACTCGGCACACTTTGTTCTAGGCATGAAGAGCAAACACTTGTCAGATAATGGCTGGTCCAAAAGAGCTCACCATCCCTCAGGAAGTACAGGAACATAAATGAATGACTGTGATGAGATGGGTTGATTTCAAGGATAAATGTGTTTTAAATTCATCTTTTAGGACTAAAGAAAATGATCCTGCCTGTAGGTAAGGGTGGAGGGCAGGAAGATGGTGACACATTTTCAGAATGATAGCATTCAACTTGCCCTGTGTTCCCATCACTGGTCATGCTGGGTGACTTGGAATAGCTTACCTCAGAGCCTTCTGCCTTTGAAGAGATGCAACTTCAAACTAAAATATCTTCCTATTGTGGAACCAGTTGACTTGGGGAAAGATTTTACAGACTACTTCACTTTTTCTATGACATCTTAAGGCCAACTCCAGTGCAAATTCTCTATGCTTGCATTAAATTCTGTAAATAACTCAATCATAAAACAAATGATACTTCTGAAAGACTTTTTCACATCCCCTGGACTCCCACTAGATACCATGATTCTTAAGAATAATGATCCAGCTGTTTGGATACTTCCTAACCTATAGTAGAAGCTCAATAAATTGGTGATTGAAGAAACAACTAATTAGTAAACGAAAAACCTGTTTGCCAGTCCCTTTTAGCTATTCTTTTTAAAAATCAGGATTTTCATTATTTTTTTCTTTTTATTGTGCTTTTCTCTCTTGAAATATTATTTTTAACTCTATCTAGAAGGCAACAAGCAGCTCTTTGTTAGAATTTATTGCATTACATTTATTTGGCCAACACTTTGTTCATCAATTCATTTAATATTTTTAATTACATACATGTACTTGAATGCCATTCTTTATATTTTATTTTTGGTATATGAATGCACTAAATTTAATTTATATCTTTTCCTCTTCTTGAACACCCAGGTATATATAAATGAATGTAATCTCATTTTTTTTTCAGAAGTATTATGAACCTTAAACTGCATTTTTTTTGCATTTTTTTAAATATTTTTTTTTTAGTTGTCAATGGACCTTTATTTTATTTATATATGTGGTGCTGGAGAATTGAACCCAGGGCCTCACACATGCTAGGCAAGCGCTCTACCACTGAGCCACAACCCCAGCCCAAGCTACATTTTCTTTAACATTGCAGCTTTATTTCTGGCCCACCTACATTCTCTGATGAGACAAGGTATATTCCTCTGCCTTATAACCTCTCAACCTGGAAACTATGTCTACCAATTCACTGTCGTAGAACAAGAAAGACATAGAGGAATCACATTGATGATTTTCATTTCTTCTGCTCATATCAGATAGTCAGAATTAGTTACATGGACCAAAGCTAAGCGCAGATATTTCTGGAAGTGCAGATGTACATGGAATATCTGGGCTCTAAGTAAGTCAGTTTTTAATTGCTGAGACCAAAATATCTACTTTGGCTCACAGTTTCAGAAGTTTCAGTCTATGGTTAGTTGGCTTCATTTGGCTTGGTGGAAGGCTGTGGGGGAGGAAAGGTGTTTTGCTCATGGTACCCGAGAAGTAGAAAGAGAAGAAAAGGAGAGGAAGAAGAAATGAAGAAGAAAGGAGAAAAGGCAGGAGAGAAGTTAAACCCTCTTAGGACATGCCTTCAGGGACCTGCTTCCTTTAATTAGGTCCTACCTTCCAGTAGTCTATTTAGTCATCAATGGGTTATTCCACTGATTAGGTCAGAGCCCTCATGAACCAGTCACTCCCCAAAGCCCCACTTCTGAACACATGAGACTCTGGGGGACATTCATACCTGAACCATAACAGGCTCCTTTAAAGGGTGTGTCTAGATCATCATTTTGTGGTGCCATGGACAATCTTGGTGCTGTATGATTGGGCTGTCCTTTATAGGTTTCTCTGGAGGGATAGTAGGATTACTACTAGGGTTTGCATGTTTTCTATTTTTCTAGAGCTAACATACTGTCCTCATATATATCTTTGCCAAATTATACTCTTTAATAGCTCCAAAGTCTCTAAACTGTCATTTGGCATCTCTGTATGTTCATTATTATACTTTTCAGTTGGACCCAAATCAGCAACAAGATAATTTTGTATTGTTTTCAATTTGGCCACTTAAACACCTGTGGTCACCATAGGCTGATGAATTCTTTTAAGATGGAGATCTTTATTCTCCTGGCCTATGTCTTTGACTTGCTAAGTTTGTTTAAATTACTAAACCTATATCATAAATCTTGGTATTAGTATGGTTGGATCCTATTTATGTTCTTTGTATTAACAATTGTCTTGTTCTCAAACACTGAAATGTTATTTGAATTTTAACAGGCGGTATATTGTGGATTTCATACATTTATTTGAAGAAAATTGGCACTTATCAATTAATAATTGATATAACAAGGTCTACTGTTTATTTTAGTCAAAAGCTGAAATTTTCTATCTAAGGTACTTGTTGAGGTGATTCCTTAAATCATTTAATGTCAGTTTTTCATAAGAAAACATGTACATCTAAAGCTATATATTTACTACAAAAGGCTGTTTACCTATGTTAGACTGTCTTTGTTTACTTAATAGCCAATCTGGTTTAAATCAGAATTAATTTTATTAAATTAATTTTATTATAAATTCATCAGTAATCCATAAGATGTTTACAGTGTATTTTCTAAACATCTTGGCAATTTTAATCTCTCTTATCATTTATTTATATTTTCATTGCAATGCAGTTAGTGCGTCCTATTTAACTCACACTCAATTGAATTTTTTTTTTTTTCGTTTTATCTTTATAAATTTGTCCTTATATTTGAAATAAAGCCAGCCTCAGCAAAAGTGAGGTGCTGGCTGGGGTTGTGGCTCAGTGGCAGAGCGCTTGACTAGCATGCATGAGGCACTGGGGTGGATCCCCTGGCACCACATGAAGATAAACAAATGAAATAAAGGTACTGTGTACATCTACAACCAAAACAAAAAAAAAACAAAAAAAAAAAAACGTGCTGAGCAACTCGGTGAGACCCTCTCTAAACAAAATGCAAGATAGGGCTGGGATGTGGCTCAGGGTGGAGTGCCCCGAGTTCTAACCTCAGTACCCCACCCCGACCAAAAATATATCATGGGTTTTTTTTCCCCCTAATTTAAAGGCAGTTGAGCTGCTGTGTTACTGGTTTGCCATACCCTCCGATGGGCCCCCTAGGCCCTCAGTGTGGCCTTTGTTAGAAATTATTAGCATTTTGTCTATAATGTACACTTTGGTGTGGGTTCTCTCTCTCTCTCTCTCTCTCTCTCTCTCTTTCTCTCTCTGGTTTGCTGAATTTTTTTCTTTGATTTATAATTTTAGCTTTCATCAAATTTAGAAAAATTCCCATTTGCCATTCTGTTATATATCTATTAATCCCCCACATTGCTCTCTCTTTCTTGGGGTCTCCAATTATACCTAAGCTTGCTGTGTTACCTTACCTGATAAAGTCCCATGGGTCAGTATGCTCTTTTCTTTCCTCAGTCTGATTCTGTCTAGCCTTCAGTTAATTACCTTGTGTTGTTCTATTCTCAAATTTCATTATTCTCTTACTCTGCCATGCTTAATAGGCTATCAATCACTTCCAGTGTTTCTTTGTTTTTGTTTTTGTTGTTGCGGTTAATTTCCGGGACTATGTTTTAACACTTAGAAGTCTCATTCATTTCCTGTTTTATACCATTTGTTTTCTTCTCTTTGTGACTTACTTTTCTTTACATCATGAAATATATGAATCACTTTCATAATAACTACTGTCCTTTCTTGCTCCTTCTATCATGTCTGTCATTTCTAAGTCTTTTTTTATTGATTTATTTTTCTCTTGGGTGTGAGTGATCCTTTTTGATTATTAGTTAATCTAGTATTTTTGAATTGGATGTCAGATATTTTGAATCATGTATTTTTAATCATATGTAAATGATTCAAGCCAGTGCTCTGAAATTTCTCAAGTGCCCATCTTATTCATTTGGCACTCTCTTTCTCCAGGAATAATGCATAAAACATTTCTTTAAAGAGTGAAATAATGATGTTTTATTCCCCTAGAAGGCAGCTAAGCTCCTTTTGATTACTTTGATTTTGAAACTTGTTTTGAGTATGACTATAGTGTCTTTTCTAGAGTCAGTTTGGTCCAAATTTTGAAGCATGGTCTGAAGGCCCAGTGTATTTAGGGAAGTTATTTACACTCCGGATGCATGAAACTCAAAGAACTGCTGGCCTTATGTGACTTTTGAGAATTGTTCTTATAGCATCACATCATTCTCAGGTTGGAAAGTGTTCTTGTTTACTTTTACTAGATTTCACATTATGCATATAAATACTGACATTCAAGGAGAGGCACTGAGGCCCTTATGTAGATATTTGCAATTCTTTATTAATATACTATAGCTTTAGTTCTCTTGTTTTTCTTAGTTCTCTGAATAGCAATTTCTAGCCAACTTGGGCTGTGCAAATTTTAAACTCTGTTGTCTGAACTCATTGAGATTTTCCAACTGACTTTGCATACTCCAGCCTGTGTTGTAGTATGCTAATTACCTCTAGAGGGCTGGGGGTGTAGCTCAGAGGTATAGTGTGTGCTATGCATGTGTGATGTCCAGAGTTCAATCAGTTGCTAAAGGAAAGGAAAGGAGAACAAAAAAGAAGGAAAAAAAAAGAAGGATGAAAGGAAGGAAGTTAGGAAAGGAAGGACCTCAAGGAAGAAAAAAGGATGTAAGGCTTTGGCTCATCTAGTTTGTTTCCCTTTCTTTGTGAATTACAGTTGTGTGCTGTCCTAGAAGAATGTTTAAAAATAACAAGGTGCTTATATATTCTCCAGCTGTCTAGCTGTAATAGTGGGAAGGTAATTTCAGAACATCTTATTCCTCATGCAGAACAAGTAGACCTTCTGCCAAGTGTTTCCCTCTCCTGTGTTAATTATGAAGATGTATTCCATTAAGTATTTAAAAAAATATTTCCCCCTTTGTTCTGTGTTGAGAAGAGATGTGGAGTAGTACATGATACCTACTCTCCAATTTCCATCAAAATTCCCAGAATAATCTCTTTACTTTTTTCTTTTGTAAAATGTTGTAAAATACATACATGAGTCCCACAATTGGAATTCCTGTGTTTTGATGAAATGGGACATTCTAACTATAAATAACAAACAATCAAACCCCAATTCAATCACATAAAGGGGGAAAAAGAAATTAATTTATATGAATAGTTTGAGTTTCTGTTTTTAAGTATGCTGGATCCAGTATCCCCAAAATATTTCTCTCTTTTTCTCTCCGTTTTATTGTTATCCTTTGACTCTGCTTTTCTGTTTCTCTGTTAGCTCTTTCCTCTCTTGCTATAGTTACCAATGTTATTCCACAAAGAACCTATAGCAGCTGTAGTGGGTAAAGAATTTCCACAATCTGTACCACAGTTTCAGGGAAGCCTTGTAATTGGAATTTTTCATTTTCTGTCCACTCCAGAAAGACTACTGTGGTAAAAGGTAGCATATGCCCAGCCTGGCTTGAGGCACATGCCCATCATGTGCAATGGCACTGGATGTGGTTACACCAGGTGACACATCCTGTCCAGCCAAGTGCAAATGCTCACCGTGGCATGTGTTTCTTTGTATTTTGTGTCACATATTTTAATCACCATTGATCTCTGAAATAAAGCATAACAAAATTAAGGATGCAGATAACCTAAGTTAATGAATAATCCTATGAAGGTCTAAACAATAGGAACATTCTAGTCTTAGTTTTGGCTTCCTGCCTTATTTTTTACTAGTTTTTCCCAGTTAAACAGCTATATTGCAATCAAATTGTTTTATTCACGGGCTGCTGAAACATGACTTGTGCTGCCTCATTTTTAAAACCATTCTTCTTACCTGGAATGATTCTGGACCCTACATCCTCTTCCAAAGAGAAGTCCACACATTCTTCAAGACTCAATCTATAAAGCATTTACTTTCCTCCCAATCTTAAAATCATCTCTGTTTCTCTTCTGTTGAAATTTCTCAAGTGGCATTTGGCAATGTTACTTATCTTTCTTTGTATGTGTATATAGCTTTCTTCACTTACCAACTGGATCACAAACTTTTAAAACAGACATTCTACTTTATACCTAAAGTATAAATAGTAGAAATCAGAGAGCAAACTTTGGAGTGACAAAACTCTTGAGTTTGCTTTTAAGCACAATTCCTCGTTCTGTGTGTGGGACTTAATCTTGGGAATATGGTATCTGTGCTTGTCACTGAAGATAATGACATCTGCCTTTGGTATGTAGAGTATCTTAATTCATGACAAGGCCACTTTCTTACAATTAATATTTTTTGTGTGTGTTTCCTTGGATCTATCACTAAGTCTCATCCCCAGTCAGGCAGAACAAATACTTGCTAATTGATTGAATGGTATAAATTAAGTTAAAATTCATACTTGACCTATTATAGATCTGACTTCAATACATTGAATTTAGCACATTTACATGGGCGATTTTAATGCAGAAAAAAGTAAATTGTATTATATTTGATTTTCTCTACTTCTCAGTTTATTTCTGCAAAGGAAAGAAAACTGGTTTTATGGCTTTTCTGCAGGGCTATGATGATATTATTACTTTATTTTTCTTTCATTAAAGAATATCTGACTGCAATTGCTTTATAGTGCTTATTGATAAATAGTTGTTGGACATACTAACAAAATCATTTTCTAAGCAGAACAGTCTCAGGTTATTTCTTCTCCAAAACAGTGAGGAGTTAGATAATTCAGTTGTTGAATTTAAGGCTCAAAGAATTTAAGTAATTCAAGTAGGAGCCCTTACTGCAGTTTTAAATCCTAATTGTTTTCAATTCTGATGCATTATTCATGCAAATATCTTACTATATCTTTACCAGGCTCAAGAAAATAGCTTGACCAAAAAGGTTTATAAACAACCTACCATGAGATGATTTTGAAGACACTATAAAATTGTTTCTTCCATTTTTTTTAATAGAATTCTCATGCAAGGTTTTGCTTTAGCATTCATAATTCGGCTTTTTAACTTTTTAACTTATTTGAAGTTTTTATCTTGTATTTGCAACATCAAAATCCTGTCTTTATTGACTGCAATATTGTCACAAATAAATTTCAACTCAAGGAATGAATGAAGAAGTATAAAAAAAATAGACTCCAATGAAACAAAGAGCTATTATTTCTATAGTAATTTGTTATGCAATATGCAACAAATAGGAAGGCAAAGTACATGATCCAACTAGGTAATGTTCTCATTGTATCAACTAACACTATGATGTCTGTCATTTTTTCTCATATAGAATTTGCTTTATATTAATTTTATTTGGGGATTAAAATCTTTCATATACTTTGGATTAAGGAAAATATATTATTAAAACTAAATGCATCCTTTTTTAAATCACTTTTTAATGAGGTCATTACAATTTGTAAAATTACATATTTAGTGTAGCAGCATTCCATTTCTATTCTTTGTACAGTATCTTTATTTGTTGGTAAGACAATTTAGAGAACAAAATGAACTCCATGCTCAAATCTTGGCTTTCTGATAGCCCAGGATCCTCTGGAGCAATAAAGTCTCTCTTACTAAAATAAAAACCAAGAGCAGATATCAGTATGAAGATTAAAATAAAAAAGGAAAAAAAAGAATTTTATTATTTATTTATACATATGGCCAAAATGTTTTTGGAGACTGATAATTTAAACTATGCATTCAGTTACCATATTACATAAAAATTAACTATAGCTGTATGTGGTAACACACACCTATAAGTTCCAGCTGCTTGGGAGGCTGAGGCAGAAGGATTATGAGTTCAAAACCAGCATCAGCAATTTATGTGGCCCTGAGCAACTCAGAGAGATCCTATCTCTAAGTAAAATATAAAAAAGGGTGGATGATGTGCCTCAGTGGTTAAGTGTCCCTCCCCTTGGTCTCTTTAGTACCAAAAAAATATTTAAAAAAAAACTATTAGCCTGTCTTTCTTTCTCCAAAGATTCACAAAATTTTAAATGTGCAAGTATTCATTTATGCAAATTAAAATTACATATTAAATTGAAATTAAATATTAGTTTCTTAGAGATCACTCACCATATATTAAAATGAACTTGATTTTGGATATTTAGTATCTTATCTGTTCTTATTAAATACAACTGTACTGAAATGTTCTAAAACAATTCATTTAAGATGGTAAGTATATGCAGTTTTCTTTTTAGTAAAACTGATTATATATTTGTAAATAGTATAAATGGAACATCAAATAGACAGAGTTCTTATAGGTCCAGTCTTACAGAAAACTTGAACTAAGTTCTTTTTATTTTATTTTATTTAGACACATTTTCTTATAGTGAGTGCATAAATTAGATCTTTCTAACTGCTGAATTTCTGTTGTATTAAACTCATAATCAAAATTTTGTGGAGTCAGTAAATATTTATGTAGTGAGATTTTCCTATTGAAATTCTGTTCATCAAGGTCCTAAAATTAAATCAAATAAACATAAAGCAAAGATTAAAAAAAAACCACCCAAATATTTGCATTCCTATGACACCAAGACAAATAGTGATGTGGACAAGTTAATCAACTCTTTGATTTAGTCAATTGAAGAAGTCACACCAGGCAATCAATAATATATTGACGGTTGATTGAATTTTTTAATGGAAAACTCAAATAGGAATTAACTGGTCCACATACCAGGTGCAGCTTAGGCAGTTGGGTAAACATCAAAGATTTAGCCTGCTTATAGCCCCTTTAACTAATTTCTCTCAGTCACAGCTTTCATAAATGCAAGGTGTAAATAAACACAAGTGGATATACAAAGCTGTCGAGAAGACCATTCCTTACATTCCTTCTCATTCCTCTCATTTCCCTCTTTCCAAATGCTATTTCCATATTTCTTTTTCCAGAACTTCCAATTTCGTTAATCACAGTGTTTAGGGTTTTCCGAAGCATTTGATTGAACTTACAAGTTCTCCTTGACTTTCTTGAAGTAGAAAATTTTCTAATTGCTAGGATAACCATATGACCCAGTTTTCTTAGGATGATCCTGTTTCTTAGCTGCTGTACTCTCCCAATTATGAATAGCACCCTATGTCCTCTTACACATGCATAAATGCATGCAAGAACACAGGATGAGTTCAAAAGAATAAACAGAGAAGAAAGAAAGCAATCTGGAGAGAATTTAGGATAGTTAATACTCTGAACATTGGTGATGGAATGTCAATACAACATCAAATACAACAGTTTTATTCCAAATGAGAAAACAAAACCTACTCATTAGTTTCCTGTGACAGCTAATGTTAGGGTTAATCCTACAGACTGAGCCTGCATGCGAACACTCAACATGTCCTTTAAAAATCTCAAACATGTTTATACTGACCATTATGTTTAAAAGGACAGTACATTAAAACCCTTGACTAACAAAGCTGGTTATATTCAGAATTGTTCTCTCTCACGGTAAAGGGACAAAAGGAACAAAACTTCTCCACCAATAAAAACAAAGCACTTGTTGCCTGATCCAGGCAGATCTCAGAAATAAGAAGGCCTCTGTGACTTTAAACACAAACCAAAATGTTAGAAAGTTGTCTTTAAGTAGAGATAAACACAGTTGGAACTTAAAATTCTGGTGGAATCTTCCATCAGTCAAAAGTTGGGAAGTAGTACTTGCACAGGATTCTCTAAAAACCTTCCTTCTTACACAATAAAAACTGAGTTCACAGAGAAGTGAGTTGTTCTTATTAAGCACAACTGTACTAACATGTTCTCAAACAATTCATTTAAGATTATTTGATTAGGCACTAATAGTAATTAGTTACAGTTGTCTTTTTAATAAACCTGACAATACATCTCTAAATGGAATATCAAATGGACAAGGTCCTTACAGGTCCATTCTTATAGAAAGCTAGCATGCTCAATCTCAAATCCCAAAATTTGTAGGAAGAGGGCAATGGACCTAGGATCATAGCAGTTCTCTAAAAGTTAGGAATGACCCTTAGCTATAGCAAACAACAAAATAGTACTTGGCCCCATCATCCCAAATAACTGAATTCTACCAACCATCCAAAAAAAGCAGGAAACAGATTTTTTTTTGTGTTTTTCCACAAAGGAATTCAGTTTGTTCACACCTTCCTGATAATCTTATATGGTTGTCTGGCAATTATCAAAACTTCTAAATTCCATATTATTTTATCTATATCTTTATAAAATGACTTTATAACATTGATTTGAAGCTGTGTAGGTAAATTTAAATCTAGAAATCTACAGAGGACTAGAAAATAATCCGAAAATTTGTCCAATAGTAGCAAGAGACCTTTACATGGAGAGTATCCAAAACAGTGTTATCAGGGAGTATGAAGAGGATCCAGCCAGAAAAACATAAGATCAAACAGAATCCTAAAACTGCACTGGTGAGAATTTTAAAGTTTCATAACTGGTCAAGAATCTCAAATATAAATCTTGTGTGAATGTCACATAAAGATTCAAAATCTTTCTTTCAATTAAATTAAAATTAAAGCATCTTTCACTTAGAAAACAATTAGATGATGAAATACAAGGAATGAAATTTACTTTGGAAGTGGGGATTAAAATACTAAATAATGGAAAACACATTTGCAGACAACTCAAGTGAGAAAGGGAGTGATGTAGGACAGAAGTGGCTGAACACCAGAGGAATTTCCAGAAAGCAGTTTCATTTAGCTGCAGTGGCCGGAGGGGGCTCATGCCTAAAAAATCTCTGGACCCTTAGTCTGGAAATTCTTTTAGATTACTACTTAGTTGGGTGGTTACATGCCACTGGGTGGATACATAATAGTTACTCTTTGCCCTACAGTTTTAGGCTAGACAGAGGTTTCACAAATTTGGTCTGCATGCAAAAAAGAGGAAACTACAAACCACAGTTCTCTCTGCTGAAATTTTTGCTGATACCTGTTGAAACCCTTTATAAAAATCTCTGACAAGAAGAGAAGCTTAATTATGGCAAAGGTCTCTTGGGTGGGGGTACCTGGTCTGCTTCCAGAGGAGAGAAGGAAAGCCACTGATACAATGGAGAAAAGCTTTGTTTCTGCACTAATTCAGTGTGATGCTGTCTATAAAATCTCACATCTCAGGGAACCTGGAACATTAGTCTGCATCACACAATAATCTATCTGATATATTCTCCTGGCATTACAGTGTCTCAGGAATGCATTTTTCTTCCATTGTGTGGCTTGGTGCTGTCATGTTACACTTCTCTGCCTCTTTGTGGATGTGGAGAGGGTAAGCAGAGTGATGACATCTGCATCTTAGCCATCTCAACTCACAGGAGGCTTATGCTGTTTCTCTCCTCTCCCACTGGATAGGATTCAGTGCCATCTCTCTACTGACTGTAGGAGAAGCTAGGAAATGCAGTCTGACTTCATGCCCCCAAACCAAACACACAGAAAATAAGTAGGGCAAAAATGTAGTCATTCTCTATCAAAACTACTATTTATATTTGTATTTTAGGAGATACTCGTAAAAGAATAAAAGTAAAGGAATACAAAACAAAGGGGGAAAAATCTAAAAAGGGAAAAAATTCTCAGAGCAAAGGAAGCACGTAAAAAATACTAACTGGGTATAGAAGAGAACGGGGGAAGCTCTCATATATTACCACCCGTCTGTTTTTGATTATTCTCTGTAATTTATTTTTTACTTAATTCATCAATTCTTCTCTCTGTGACTTTTTTTTTAACAACTTCCTCAGTGTTTCCTTTCCTTAGCTTATGCATTCTTCTTCTTATTATTTAACCTATCTTTTCCTGTTTTCCATTTTGGACCACTTATCCTTCAAAAAATAAGACACTTGTACATAACCTCAGGGATATTTTGAAAAAGAGAGGGAAAATAACCTGCCTTTGTTGTCTAATTCACGAAAAAACTGTGAAAGATGGAATTCCATGTCAGACAGATACAAGCTTTTCTGGGAACAGCCCCCACAAAAGGTGCAAACCCTGCATTGCTGGGCCCCTAGGGCATCAAAAGCTATGCCCCAAACACAGACTCAGATATAAATCAGGCGCATTTTCCAATCTTCTGTTTAAATAAGACAATGTTAATTCATGTCTGATACCTGTAGACTGAGAAATGGAAGCTAAATTGTACTAACAAAGAATTATTTGATTTTCTGTGTTCATTAAAAATAAGATTAAAATGTCACATGGGGGATCACACTGTTGTGTATAAGCATCATTAGCCAGAATAATCTGTCAAGGAGCAATAGACTCGTTCAGAGTGAAATAATTTCCTCCCCACTACAAATTGTATTGTATGCAAATAAAATGAATGAAAAGAAGAATTATATTTGATGTCCCTGGCTCTGATTGATGTGTCCCTTAATAATCCATTTGTAGCTATAATTCCTTTTTATTCTCAATCATTAGGTATCATCTAAAATCTGTAAACCTGAGTAAATTTAGGTTAGAACTGATGATGATGATGATGATGATGATGACGATGAGGAGGAGGAGGAGGAGGAGGAGGAGGAGGAGGAGGAGGAGGAGGAGCAGATGTTCTTGACACTTCCACATAATTTTTTACACAATTCATTCATTTGCTTTCCAGGGTATATCTACATAATCAGGGGAAATGGTTAAGTGGACTTTAGTTTTAGATTATACATGATAAACTGTAAGAACCTCTATTGACTTAAAGTGGGATAATACAGAACATTCATTTCATTTTTATAGTGATAAAATTGAGATATAGAGAAGTTTCTTGCTCAAGGCCACATGTTGTATGGCAAAGCTTTTTCTATAATTTAGAACTTGTTTCACTGTGTATTCTACGATTTTTACTCAGTGAATCAGAGACAAATATACAGTTCACAATAAATCTTTTTGTGATGTCTATGATAGGTTGATACAAAAATCCATACTCTGATTACAGATGCTCTTTATTTTTCTAAAATAGATTTTCCTATGTAGCAATTTTTCTCTTGCTCATCTCTGACACTGACCGTCTGATGCTACCTGTAATAAATGGCATGGGCAACCCAGAAAGACCATAGTTATGGCTTCCAGCTGCTTCCTCAACTTCATCTCTATCCTCCCCATCACTTTTCACCCTGATACAACCAGTCTGTCTCCCTTCATGTTTTTTTTTTTTTTTTCAAAAACATGCCTGCAAAGCCTTTCCTGCTTCCTGTTTCCTCTGCAGGGGATGTGATTCACAGCTGTTTTAATCAGCTTTTGGTTGTTGTGACCCAAAGACCAAACAAGGACCATTTAGAGGAGGAAAGTTTATTCTGGCTCCTAGTTCCAGAGGTTCAGTCCATAGTTGACTGACTACAGAGCTCTGGGCCTGGGCTGAGCCAGAACATCCTGGCATAAGGGTATGGCAGAGAAAAGACGCTCAGCTTATGATGGACAGAAAACATTAGAGAGCTCAGTTGCCAAAGACAAAATATAAAC
Organism: Marmota monax; assembly: GCF_021218885.2. NCBI lineage: Eukaryota > Metazoa > Chordata > Mammalia > Rodentia > Sciuridae > Marmota > Marmota monax. The sequence goes on along the minus strand of NW_026693934.1, from coordinate 15,000,971 downwards.
CCAAATGCATGCCTCCAGTGACCTACTTCCTCCAGCCATGCCCTACCTGTCTACAGTTAACACCCATTAATCCATTCAAATTATTAATTCATCAAATAGATTAATTTGCAAATCAGATCATAGCTCTCAAAATCTAATCATTGATCCTGTAAACACTCCTTCATTGTATATAGTTTTACTCAGTAAATGTTTCATGTAATTGAAATCTCTTAATTCCAGGTGTGTCATGGTCTCCTCTCAAAGATCTACTTATAACATTCTAAGGATTCTCCAACCTTTATCTCCATGGGGTTTCCTTCTCACATCTTTGTGCATTGCTCTCTCAGGGATTTCCTGCAGGAATTTTGACACTGCTATATTATGCCAGGACTTCCAGGGCATCCTTTGAAGTATTGATGGAAGCCTTCATGACCCCTGAGTTCCACCATCCTGCATTTCTGCAGAACCAACAGCACCACATAGACAATGCTAATTCTGCATCATCTCAAGCAGTCATTAGGGCTCTTGAGACTGCAACTGCAGTGGGCTCTGAGTGTCTGGTTTTCTGAGCATGATGAAATAACTTTCAATTGCCCTCTGTTCAAGAAGGGTTCCTCATGGTCTCTTCTCAAAGGAAATTTTACATTTAAGCCCTTGAGCCTATGATGGATATAGTTTTACCAATTCTTAAGATGTCCTCAAGTCATCTTCCCTATTATCATGGGGTAAAGTGCTTAACATCTCTCTAGTGGCTGCAATCTCTTCAACAATCACATCTTCTTTGGTCCCAATTTTACACATGGTTTTCTGGCCAAATTTTGAGTCTTTTGATTTTTTTTCTGCTCTGTTCTCTGCTCCTGATTATCACACTAAACTTATCTAAAAGCCGCCATCACTATCCATAATGTCAAAATTGCCTATGCCTCATTAATTAGCCTATCACCTCTAAATTTAGCTTCATGGAAAGTCTCAGGGCATTAGCAAAATTTCTTTGGCATAAATAGCTTCTAGTTCAACACCTGATAGAGTCTTCTTTCCCTCGGGAACCTAATTAATCCAGTGTTTATTGTCTGCAGTTCTGTTGGCATTCTGGTCTTCTGAGCTCCAATGAGAATTGCCCATTAAGGTCTGCTTACAATATTCTAAGGCTTCTCCAACCTTTATTTCCAAGCTTTTCTAATTCCCTCAAGTCAGTTCCAAATACTGCTGAACTACATGGTCCCTCTTGGTCAGCATTTTTGTTCCTGTGATCAAAAGACCTGACAAGAACAATTAGAAGAAGAAAAGTCTATTGTGGGGCTCATGGTTTCAGAGGTCTCAGTTCATAGATGGACAACTCATTCCTTGATGTCTCAGATAAGGCAAGTCATCATGGTGGAAGTGTGTAATGAAGTAAAGTAGCACAGGACATGATCAGGCAGGGGGTACAGGGAGATGTGCTCAACAAAGACAAAATATAAACCCCAAAGGCAGGACCTCAGGATCTCAACTCTTCCAGTCATACCCTACCAATCTATAGTTACCACTCATTTAATTTCTATTAGATTGCTTAAGGGTTTTATAATCCAATCATTTCACCTCTAAACATTCTTGCACTGTCTTACAAATGAGCTTTCTGAGACATCTCACATCTAAACAACAAAATTCTGCACCAGCCCCCAAAAGATCGTTTTTTATCTTACAATACAAACTACAGTTAGACTAGTTCTAAAAGTCCTTAGTTTCAAAAGTTCCCAGATTGCACAAAAGTCCAAGTCTGAAGTATCTTCTGAGACTCAGGGAAAACTCTCAGTATGAATTCCCGTAAAATTCCAAAGCAAGATCTCTATATATCAGTACAGAGTAAATATTTTTATTCCACAAGGGAGAAATAGGGGCAAAGAAAGAATAAATGGGACCAAAATAAGACTGAAATCCATCTGGGCAAACAAGAACTGTAGCTTCATGTCCAACACCTGAATGAAGCACATGGCATTGTGATGTCTTCAAAGAGCCTGTGTAGCTCTGCCCTTGTGGATTTTCTGGTTGTAGTCCACATGGCCTCTCTGTTGGCCTGTCTCTGCTCAATTCCCACATCTGTCCTTATCAGATGTTCTACTGTACTTGCATTTCTTTATCTCAGGTTTCTCCTCTGTAGTTTCAGCTTCCTCCTCACATCCTCATGCATTATCTTCTAAGAGACTGCCAGCAGAGACTTTAATCCTTGGGTACTGTGCCTGTCCTACCTTGCTTTTCTTTACAATCTTGATTCCTGCATGACCAACTAACTCTAGCATCCTGCATTTCTGAAAAACCAGCACAACATCTTGAGCAACAGTCAAGTGTCCAGAAACTGTTCTGAGTATCTAAGTGAAACAACTTTCTATGTCCCAGTAAACAAGCAGAGTGCCCCACTGGTCTCTTCTCAAAATAAATTTTACTATTACAATCTTGAGCCTGAGATGGGTGTGGTCTTATTAATTCCTGACATTTTCTCAAGCCATCTTTCTTTGTCTTGGGACAAAGTCTTTAGCATTTCTTAAGTGCCTACTTTAACAACCACACATTCTCTTTTTTTTTTCAAGCACACATTCTTAGTACTAGTTTTATTCATAGTTTTCCAGCCAAACTGCAAGTATTTTTCATATCATTCTGCCTTGCTTTCTTTTCCTGATTATTACAATAAACTGACTAAAAACCACCAGCAATACCCCAGCCACCCTCTGAAGGCTGTTACCTTAAAAATTCTCAGTTTTCCACCAGATTAAGAAATCTATCACCTTTAAAATCAGCCTCAGAAAGTCTTAGGACATGGGGGAAATGTAGACAACTTGTTAGACATAACACAAATGGCCTCTAGTCTGATTTCTAAGGAATCCTCCTCCAGGGACCCACATCCCCTGGCCACCACATACCTGCCTATGTTTAATTTCTATTAGGGAATTAACTCATTGGTCAGGAGGTTAAGACTTTCATAACCCAATTATTTCACCTCTAAATCTTCTTTCATTGTTTCACACATAAGCTTGTGCAGGACACTTCACATTTGTAGCATAACATTTCACCCCTGCTACCCCAAATCCTACAAATGTTATTTAAGTATCTTGGTGACTATCTTCCCCCCTCATTTGGAATATGTTTTCCACTATAGCAAAGGTTGATGCTGTTTATTCACCTTTATATCCCCATAGACAAGAATGGTATTGGCACCTAGTACTAAGAATCAATAGAATAAATTTAAATACAACACCTGAAGCCATATGCTCTTTAATAAGGGTACAAAATAAAGTGCATTTTATATTTATGAGTGAAGAAATTTAATTCGGTACCACATGTCAACTGTGAAAGTAAAGCGAGGAACTGGGAGACAGGTGAGCAGGCGAGTGAGAAATGAAAGATGGAGAGCAGGCAAAGATACACATGAGAGTTCCTTTGTCAGAGCTGAAAAATAAAGGCTATCTCTCCAAAGATGGAGAGAGGCAACATAGGCTTGAATTCTGGGACTTTTATGGGGCAGACTCAAGGATTAAAACTTGGTGTGTCCTAATGTGGGCAGTCAAGGGTGGGGTTGGTATAAGAGAATGGTAATATGCCCTTGGGCAGGAAAGAGTGGGGTAGGTGAAGGGTTGGGTTGGTTTGAGGGAGCGGTGATCCTATCTCACAAAGGCCCTTGAGCAGGAAAGCAAAACTTTTTCTTAAGATGATGGTTGTCACTTAAGATGGCCATCCAGCTGCTAAGCAAGGACCTTAGAGACTGTCTTCATTTATAACAGTATTTAATTTCCACTTTTCCACACTTATTTTAATAAACCTAGATTTATATATGTGTATTGATTTATGTACTAATTAATGTATATTTTACTTTTGAAGTAATTATCTCAGGTGAAATTTATATCATGTAACATTAACCTTTTTAAAATAACAAAAATTAATCATTAAAAAATTTTGTAGTAAACACTTCAGTGGCATTTAGGACATTAATAATGTTATGCAGCTAACACTTCTATCTACATGCAAAATGTTTTCATCACTCCAAAGTAAAATCTCCTAATCCATTAAGTAATTTTAGCCTATTTCTCCCTGCTCCCAGATTCTGACAACACCAAACTGTATTCTCTTTCTCTGGATTTGCTCATTATCAATATTTTATATAAATATAATTATACAGTACATAACCTTTTGCATCTCGCTACTTGATTTTGTATAATGTTTTGGATGTATATCCACATTGTTGCAAACATCAGCCTTTAATTTTTGCCAACAAATAATATTCATTTTCTTTGTATACCATAATTCATTTACCCATTCTTCCATAAATGTACATTTGTTTTTTCATCCAAACTTTTGGCTAAAGAGATAGTGCTGCTCAGAGCAAGTATAAATGTACTTTTTTATTACCTGTTTTAATTTTTGGATTTTTTTTTTTGTTGAAGTGTGCATTTGTGGGACCATGAAGAGAAATTTTATGTTTCTCTTTTCAAATGACTACCAAACTGATATTCTTGGCAGCTGAATCCTTTTGCATTTCCACCATCAATTTATGATAGTTTTAATTTCTTCACATTCTTACCAACTCTTCTTATTTTACACTTTTTTTTTGAATATTTAACCATACTACCAGATGTAAAATAGCATGTCATTGTGATTTTCATTTGATTTTTTCCTAATGAAAAATTGTATTGAACATCTTATGCATATTTTTGGCCATTTGTACAGGTCCTTTAAAAAAATCTACTCAGGTTCTTCCCATTTTTCAATTTTGTTGTTGTCTTTTCTTGTTAAGTTGTCAGATACCTGACCTGCAAATAATTCAGCTATTCTACAGGATGTCCTTTCATTTTCTTGATGATTTCAACTGATTATATATATATATATATATATATATATATATATATATATATATATATTCTGATGAAGTTTAATTTATCTGTATTTTTTCCCTTTTTTATCCACGCTTTGGGTATCAAATCTAAGAACTTATCCTCAAATTGTAGCTCATAAAAATTTTCCAGATGTTTTCTTTAAATAAATTTTTAGCTATATATTTGATATTTGTTGATAGAATTCCTTTGTGTTATGGCTTGGGTATGTATGTGTTGTTGTCTCCTGGAATAACCAAATCAGTGGATTAATATGTTTCAAGACAATAATTTGCATCAATTTTTGCTGGTAACTGTAGACAGGTAGGGCTTGGTTAGATGGAGGAAGTTACTGGGAGCTTAGCTTTGTGTTTTATTTTTTGTTCCTGATCTTTTCTTTTTCTCTCTGCTTCTTGGCTGCATTGAGTAGAGCAACACTCCTCTTCCAAACCCTTCTGCCATGACACTTGGCCTGACCTCATGCCCAGAGCAATGAAGTCAGCTGATGATAGACAGAAAACCCTGAAACTATAAAATCCTCAATACTTTTCCTCCTCTAATTTGTTCTTATCAGGTCTTTTGGTCACAATAATGAAAACACACACAAATCATGGAAAAATATTTTTCCCACTTATTTGGTTATTCTTTAATTTCTTTCAGCAATGTTGTATGCCTTTCAGTGAACAAGTCTTTTGTCTCTGTGGTTGTATTTATTTTTAGGTATTATATTCTACTAGATGCTATTTTAAAAGTAATTGGTTTCCTAATTTCCTTTTAAGATCGTTCATTGCAGGTTTATAGAAACAGTGATTTTTACATGCGAATTTGTATCCTGCCACTTTGCTGACATTGTTGTTGGAATTCATTCTGTGTGTATTTATGAATAATTTTGGATTATCTATATAAGTCATCACATCAACTGTGAATTGAAATAATTTTACTCTTTCTTTCCCATGTGGATACTTTTTATTTCTTCTTCATGCCTAATTTCTCTAGTGAATATTTCTTGTATAATGATAAATATCAGTTATGTGGACTGGGGTTGTGGCTCAGTGGTAGAACATGCGCCTAGCATGTGTGAGGCACTGGGTTCGATCCTCAGCACCACATAAAAATAAGTAATAAAATAAAGATATTGTGCCCAATTACAACTAAAAAATACATAAATATTTTTTAAAAAATATATCAGTTATGAAAGTAAGCATTCCTGTCTTATTACTTTTCTTAGAGGGGAACTTATCAGACTTTCACCTTGGAGTGTGATATTAGTCGTGAGTTTTTCATAAGTACCCTTGATAGTGCTGATGATGTTTCTATTTATTCCTAGTTTGTTGGGTGAAATTTTACCATGAAATGGTATTGAATTTTGTCAAATGCTATTTCTTCATCTGTTGAGATGATCATTCACTTAAGAGATCAATGTATTAACTGATTTCTTTTATTGAGCCAACTCTGTATACCTGTTCTATATTCCACTTGATCCCACAGTATGTATGTATGTGTATATATATATATATATATATATTTAATATGCTGTTGTATATGAGTTGCTACTAATTATGGCAATGTTTGCATCTGGAATCATCTTTTATTTTCTATCTTTAATCTGGCTTTTCTTTTTATTTTCTTCATTTTCTTTGGTTCGTATTAGTTACACATAACATTAAGATTCATTTTGACATAATTATAAAAGCATAGAATACAATTTGCTCCAATTCAATTTCTAATACTTAACCATTAGCCTCCTCCTAAATCCTCCCCCTATTATATTTCTGCTGCTCTACTATTTTTTCTGCTATTTACCAACATTTGTTTGTTTGCTTGTTTGTTTTTAATTAGTGTCATGAAATTTACTATAGTATATTCACATATGTACATAGGAAACTAGGTCAGATTTATTCTACTATTTCCCCCTTATTCCATCCCCCCTCCCTTCCCCTCAATCTCCTGTTTCTAATCCTCTGAGTTTTCTTTTACATTGATGGAATTCCCCCTCATTTCCTCTCTCTCTCCCCCTCTCACTCTTTCTTCTCTTCCTTATTTTAGACTAGCATCCACATATCACAGAAAACATTTGATCACTGCATTTCTGAGTCTGACTTATCTCATTTAACATGATGTTCTCCAGTTCCATCCATTTACCAGCAAATGCCATAAGTTTAGTTTTTTTAAATTCCTGCATAATACTCCATTGTGTACATATAACATATTGTCTTCATCTATTCATCTGTCAAGAGAGACATCAAGTTTGGTTCTACAACGTTGCTATTGGAAATTGTGCTGCTATAAATATTAATGTGGCTGCATCCTTGTCATATGCTAATTTTAAACCTTTAGGATATATACCAAAGAGTGGGATATTTCAGTCATATGGTGGTTCAATTCCTAGTTTATGTGAGAAATCTCCATGTTGTTCCAGAGTGGTTGTACTAATTTGCTGTTCCACCAACAATGTACAAGTGTACCTTTTTATCCATGTCTTTACCAGCATTTATTGAATATATTGTTTATAATTTCCACTTCAGAGTAAGATGAAATTCTTAATGTGTTTTTATTTGAATTTTGATAATTGCCAGAGATATTAAACATCTTTTCATATATTTGTTGGCTATTTGCATTTCTTCTTTGGAGAAAAGTCAGTTTAGTTCTTTGGCCCATTTATTAATTGGGTTATTTGTTTTTATTGATGTTAAGTTTTTTGAGTTCTTTATATATTCTGGATATGAATGTCCTATATCTGAGGATCAGGTAGCAAAGATCTCCTTCCACTCTGTAGTCTCCCACTTCATGCCTTTGTTCCCTTTGCTGTGTAGAATTTTTAAATTTAATCTCATTCCACTTATTGATTTTGGTTTTATCTTTTGAGCTTTAGGGGTCTTGTGAAGGAAGTTAGTTCCTGTGCTGACATTTTGAACTGTTGGGCCTATGTTTTCTTCCAGCAGTTGCAGAGTTTCTGGTCTAACTCCTAAGTCTTTGATGCACTTTGAGTTTGTTTTTATGAAGAGTCAGAGTTAGGATTTCTGTTTCATTTTTCTACATATGTATATCCAGTTTGACTAGCAACATTTGTTAAGAAAGTTATCTTTTATACAGTGAATGTTTTTGGCATTTTTATCTAGTATCAGATAACACTATTCATGTGGGTTTATCTCTATGTCTTCTACTCTATTTCATTGGTCATTGATATTTTGATGGGGATTGCATTGAAATCTGTATAATGCATTTGGTAGTATGGCCATTTTGCTATATTAACTCAGTTCAAGAAATGGGCGATCTTTGCAATATCTAAGGATTTCTTCAAATTGTCTCCTTCATGTTCTATTGTTTTCATTGTAGAGATCCTTCTCCTCCTTTATTAGACTAATTATCAGTTATTTTCTTTTAGGTTATTCTGAATAGGATAGTTTTCCCTATTTATTTTTATCAGATTAATTATTTCCAATATAGGAAAGTGATTGATTTATGTATGTTGATTTTATATCCTCTTTTTTTTTTAAACTAAACTTGTTGATCAGCTCTAAATGTCTTCTGGTGGAGATTTTTGGCTCTTCTAAATATAGGATCATGTCATCAGCATACAGAAATATGTTAACATTTAACTTCCCTTTTTGCATTCCTTAAACTTTCTTCTTTTGCCTTATTGCTCTGACTAGGCTTCCAAGAACAATATTGAATAGGAGTTTTGAGAGTGGGCATTCTTGTCTGTTTCTGTTTTTAGATAAAATGATTTCAGTTTTTCTCCCTTCAGTATGACGTGGGCCTTGGTTTTGTCATATATAGCCTTGACAATGTTGAGCTCACTTTCTTCTATCTTTAGTTTCTCAAGCATATTTAATGTGAATGGGGGCTGGATTTTTTTCAGAGGCATTTTCTAAATCTATTGAGATGATCGTATGATTTTTGTTCTTAATTCTATTTAAGTTGTGAAATACATTTATTTATTTGTACACATTGAACCAATAGTACATCCCCTGGATGAAACCCAGGTGGACTACTTTTTTAATGTTTGTGTCTGTGTGTGTGTGTGTTTTGCGGGGTTATGTAGTTTGACAATATTTTATCAAGAATTTTTGCTTCTATCTTCATCAAGGATATTGTCCTGAAGTTTTCTTTCCTTGATATGTCTTTCTCTGATTTTAGTACTAGGATGATACAGGCTTCATAAAATAAATTTGTCAGAGCTTTCTCCATTTCTATTTTATGTAATAATTTGAGAAGAATGGGTGTTAATTCTTCTTTAAATGTCTAGTATAACTCAACTGAGAATCCATCTGCTCTGTACTTTTATTTGTTGGAGGGTTTTGAAAGCTGCTTCAATTTCATGACTTAGTATTAATTTGTCTAATTTTTTTTATATATTCAGGGTTTAATTTGGACAAGTCATATGTCTCCAGGAATTTGCCAGTATATTCAAGATTGTATAGATTATTGATATATAGATTTTCAATATCGTTTCTAATAACTGTTTCGATTAATATATCCTCTTTGATGATGTTTATTTTTTCATCTCTAATTTTATTAATTAGGGATTTCTCTCTCTTCCTTTTGGTTAGTTTGGCTAAGGAATTATCAGTCTTGTTTACTCTTCCAAAAAGCAAACTCTTTGTTTTATATTCTTTGTATTCATTTTCACACTCAATTTTATTGGTTTTGGCTTTAATTTTTAATTATTTCCTGTATTCTGCTGTTTTAGGTGTTAGTTTTTTTTCCTTATTTTTCTAGGGCTTTGAGGTTTAATGTTAGTTTATTTATTTGATATCTTTCTATTTTTTAAATATATGAACTCTATGCTATAAAAGTTCCTCTTAAAACTGCCTTCATACTGTCTCAGAGATTTTGGTGTGTCATATCACTATTCTTGTTGGTTTCTAAGATTTTTTTTTTAATTTTCCTTCCCATAATTTATTCTGCTCAAAATTCATACACTTCAAAAGTGTATTAATTAATGTCCAGATTTCAGTGTGATTTTGCTTTTTATCTTAACATTGATTCCATTATGCTTTGTTAGGATGCAAGGAATTATCTCTATTTTTTGTAGTCATTAAGATTTTCTTTGTAACTTAAAATATGGTCTATTTTATAAAATGTTCCATGTGCTTCTCAGTAGAAAGTGAATTCAATTGTTGATGTTGGTGGATGAAATATTCTAGAGTAAGTTTTTCAAGATGCTAGAATGGAGATTGTGTTCCTGGCTGTTCTATGGGGTAAAACCAAGAAAGCAGATAGGCAGCTTCTCATCAAAGTGGATGGTAAAAAAGGCAGGTGGGCAGCATTTGCTGGGAATTCATCCTGGACATTCAAAGCAGATTGGGGACACTGTAGGTTAGATATAATTAAGAAATCCCCAGATTCACTCTGCTACTGCAGAGGTCCCCCCATGAGCAAAATGGAGGGATAGTAATTAACACCTTTAAGAGGTCTGGGGCTGGTCTGAGTACAGAGAGATCAGAGATCAAAGACACTGCTGGAGTAACCTAAAAGGCATGCTGCACAATATCCCTAGGCAGGAAATAAACCACAACTCTTCCAGTGACCATGGAGGACAGAGAAAAAAGGCATTTTGCAGCCAAGGCACAGGGCTGGCAGCTGTGGGGGCTGGTTCCTGGCAAACCTGAGCTGGGCCTGAAATACAGGCCTGGCAAACCAACATCATACAACAGAGAGTGCCTAAGTGAAGGGGAGAAATCAAATGTGGAGAGTGGTTTATACCAGGGCACACAGATTGTGGAAACCCACCTGGCTTCCACCCTCCCCACTTAAAAGTCCCACAGCTCAGAGGATAGATGTGCTAGAAATTTAAAAGGGCAGGGGCAAGAATGATTGAGTTTGGAGACTAAAATGAGAGGAGGGGGGAGTCCGAAGGCTCCTATTCCACATGAGTGGAACCCAGGGGAAATCCATGTGGTCTAGTCTCCAGCTGAACTGCTAATAGCTGGGCCCTGGAGGTGCACTGATTTAAAATCTGCAGACCAATTACCATTCAGCAAAGTACCTGGAGCCTACCAAAGCCTAAACTTGCCTTCAGGAACTCCACCTACAGACTCTCCTCATAGTCCTGTGACCCCATCTGAGGGGGGAGAAGACATCACACTTCAATCTAGTTCACCACTGCTAAGAAGGGAATCCAAGAATTTTTGAAACTCCAATGGAAACATTGCTTTAAACATTCACTGGTGTGTGTGTGTGTGTATGTGTGTGTGTGTGTGTATTTATATACACACATATAATATGTAGATAATATAAATACATTATGATTATATAAATAGGTGTACATAAATATGTAAATGTATAAATATATATTATATAAAATATGCATGTGTGTGGAGATATATATATATATATGTATATGTGTGTATATATATATATGTGTGTGTGTGTGTATATATATTTCATGTTATTTAAGGTTTAATAAAAGTTAATGATTCAAAATCTTCATTTTATTTCTTCCCCTTCACTCTCCTCCTCCTCCTCCTCCTCCTCCTCCTCCTCCGCCGCCGCCGCCGCCTCCTTCTCCTCTTTCTTTTTTTTTAAGTAAGCAGTTGTTGCTATAAATTTTCCTCTGAGTACTACCTTCACTAAATCCCATAAGTTTTTGTATGTGGTCTCTTTTTATCATTAATCTCTAGGTATTTTTTAATATTGCTTATGTTTTCTTCTTTCCATCTATTGCATGATTAAATGTATATTGCTTAATTTTCACACATTTCTGAAATTTCCCATTTTTTCAATCATTTACTTTTGATTCATTGCATTGAAAAAATATATAGTGGATAATATTTGAAAACTTATTTATTAAAACTTGCTTTTTGGTCCAATGATTAATCTATTATGGAGAATATTCCTTGATCCCTTGCACTGGATTAGAATTATACCTTTGTTGTTATGTAGAATGTTCTATTATAATCTTTTAGGTCTAGTTAGTTTATAATATTGTTTACATTCTCTATTTCTAAAACATTAGATCCTTAGTGTAGATACTCTAGAACAAGGAGAAGCAAAATGCCACAGATCTTTTTAAATCTTTTACAATTGCCTTTCCTTCTTTCAATATTTTATTGCTATGAAATTTCTGTGGTCTTCTGAAATTCTGGAAAATATGATTATGAGCTAGGAGGGTTAGGGGAAGAGGGGCTATTACAGGTGACTGATGTAGAGAGATCAAAGAAATATGAATGCCCAATGAGGAACACGTGAACAGCTGCTATTCAATAGGACCCAACTTGGTGACAACTCAGTTAAAGCCTGTGACAATTATCAAAATGTGGCTGTCTTTGTCAATAGAATTTGTTCAGAAATTTGACCCAGAAAAAGCATACTTTTTCTCATTGCCTTTGCTTATGTGGGACGCTGCAGTCATGGTCAGTCTAATAATTCCTTCTCTTTTTTTTCCCTTTGTTTTTCTTTCCCTCTCCTCCCTTTTCCTTGCTTCCTTTCTTTTTTGAAAGAAAGATTTCATACAGTATATTTTTCCTTAAACAAAAAATATTCCATTAATTATCCAATTTTGTGGATTATAGTATAGTTATACTATCATTTAAAATAGCATTTGAATGTATCAGAATTATTCAAAGATAGATTACTGGGAAATGTGGTTCTATTTTTCTTTTTCTTTTTTTAAGGCTGGGCATTGGAAGCTGCTACAAAATCATTTTGCTGATGTCACTCTTTATAAACCATTTTTTAAAGCATTCCCTTTTGTAAATTCCTCTTCTGGGGAAAATGGTTTGTGGTCTCAATGTGGATAGAATGACTTTTCATATGAAAGTATTCACCACTTTATGAGTACAGATACATAGGAATATGGATATATAAATATGAATTTTAAAGATACTTCATATCAAAAGCAGATGTCACCAAATTCTAATCAACCAAATTTTCCATGACAATTTTCAATGGTCAATGCATCTATTTATTTTCATAGTAGAAGTAGTTTTCTTTATGTGAGAACAGATGTATCAGTGATTATTTGCACTGAAGTACCCAAACATTAGAATGAAGCAGCAATTTACAATTGCTGCCTGAGACTTCTCTTAAGTACACAATTAGTGAACAATGAAGAACTCATTACCTCTTATATCTTTACAGTCAAGGAAACAAACAATTAAAATTGTTGGTGTGAAAACATTCACAGATAAAATCACATACACATAAACACATATCACACTATTTTTAATTTCCAGTAACCAGGAAAACATCTGCTCTTTTTAGATACTCTCCTGTACATGAAATTTTTTCCCATAACTTGATATTTTCTTGATATGCTTGAACTTTTTTATACTTTTATCATTATTAATTATCACTGTTATTATTGTTGTTTTAGATAAAATAACAACAAAATGACATTCTGTGAACAGAAAACTGCCTTCATTCATAATCACATAAATTGTTGCCAAATTAATCTTTATTTAGTTATCATCACCTTGATAAGAAGACAATTATTCATGAGTAATTTCAGGAGGTTAATCTTTCATCAGCTTAATCCATTTTAATGCAAACTGAAGGTACACTTTTAAAATACTCTTCTCCAAATTATTGGTTTTGCTTTTAATATATATACCACAATAGCCAATAGGCCTTTTGTTTGTAACCAAGGAATCCTATTATACTCCCTGTGTTCTCCAATATTATGTAATATTTTCTCTTCTCAAACTCTTCTTCCTTTCAGTTTTTTCTGGATGGAGACCTTCTTTCTTCTACCCAGATTCTGTTAGCACCATAAACAGCACAATGAATGAAAATGCATTCTGCTGTCATCTATCCCTAATTAAAATTAATTAATTAATTAATTTAAAAAACAAAAATAAACAAACAAACAAAAACCACCACCAAAACAAAAACCTGTCCTCTTGACCAATCCTCCATTTGGCTCCCTGAGCCCAAACCAGGGCCACTCCATCCTTTCTGGGATAGGTCCTTTTCCCGATTTATTTAGATGACTCACCTGAATCTCCTCTTTCTTTTTTCTCTGCTTTATTTTTCTTTCAAGAAAATGTTTATTAATTGAGAGAGATGCCGCAGTCCGGCTGCAGCAAAATAACCGGGGGGTGACAAACAACTTGTGTACTTTGATACAGCAGGAATGGGAGCCGTTTATTGTAGGACAGGAGCAGTATATATACATTCCACACAGCTTATCTTAATTAACATAAACTCGATACAGCAGTCAACCAATAAGGAATCTCCACACTTAATGGCTCGCTGGTGTTACTTCACAAACCACTCCCTCTGGCAAAATGCCAGGTGCCATCCAGGCTTGTTTACAGACTCTAACATTCGCCAGGCGCCATCCTGACTTGTTCACAGACTCTAACAGAGAGCGTATAAACTGAATACTTTATTCATACATTTTAAACCAAACTAGTATTATTTTTTGTGTCTATGTTTTGGTTGAAGTCATTTTGGATGTGGTTACAGGAATTTCTCTTTTTTTTTCTAGCCACTTTAAAGGAAAGTTGTACATATTTAATACCCACAAGCTGATGAGTTTGGAGAGAGGTACACACTCACAAATCTGTCACCACACTCTATGCCATAAACCCATTCATTATTTCCAAAATGTTCTCCTGTCTGATTAATTTATTAATACTTTTGATCATAAGAACATTAAACATAATATCTACCCTTATGATCTAATATGGGATGGTTAACTGTAAATTAGCAAAATATTTTAGAATTTAATATGGTATGGTTCACTATAAATACCAGGCTATGCAATTATTTAAATCAGTAGTTTTTCCTTTTTCTTTTTGCTTCACCCATCTGCATTGTTTGGCACAGCTGATTGCTTTTGAAAAAAAAAAGTTTTCTAACTTGACCTTTGGCTTCCCTGAGCTCCTCCTGTCATTTTGGTCACCCTTTCTCATAATCATCTACAGACTACAGCCTACGTCCTTCAACTATAACATTGAAACACACAAGATTCATCCGTAAACTTTCTCCTTCAATGTCTGTGTATCCTGCTGGGGATTTCATAGTCTTAAATATTTCATCTATATATTGGCAGCTTCCTGTTTTATATCCAGCCTCAACTTTCCCTTAAATTCTAGGCTTAAACACAACTGCCTATTTATTATGTTGATTTGAAAAGTCATTAGTATTTCAAAGATTATGTTAACATATTTTTTCTTAAAAACATAAATGATAGTACATAAAATATGATTGTACAGTTCAATGAATTTCTAAAAAGACAGTGCACTGTTAGCATCACAGTGGTCCCCTTTGGTCCTTTGCCAATAAATAAACCCCCAAGGTATTAATATTTTTAATATTATAGATTTCATCTGTTGTTAAACTTTATGGAAATAGAATCATGCAGTGAGAATTTTTCAGTGTATGTTTTGTCTTAACATCATTTATGGGATGCATTCGTGGAATTGCAAGTAGTTACATTGCTGTATAATATTCTATCACATAAATGTCGTAATTTATTACTTCTCATCAGTGAGTCTGCCTCTAGGTTTTCAATGTTATAAATAGTGATGCTATAAAATATGTTGTGCATATCCTTTGGTGAGATTTGTACACATCCTTTTGACATGTATTTCAGAGAGGAACTCCTGGATCTGTGTATATTTCGTATTAGTAAATACAGCCAGACAGTTTTCCAATGTGGCAATAATTTATATATTCTCCTCATAAATTTCAGAGAGTAATCTCAAATACAGTATATCTAAAATCAAACTTCTTTTGCCTCTCATAACACTGTCTCTTCTGAAGTCATCTTGCCATTTAAGTAGATGGCAAATTTATCTTTCTGTTTGATCAAACTCCAAAACAACCTTGACAATTTTCTTAACTCTTGTTTTATCTCTTTTACTTTGGGTTTCTAATCCATCAGCAAGACATCAGATCTCTTAAAATGAATACACACACACACACACACACATACACAAATAAATAGCATACAAATATATAAATACAAAGATCTATATCAGTAACCATAAGTATTGTTTATCTATACATACACATATGTGTGTGTCTAGTGAACATGAATTAGTCCTCCTATTCCACAGTTTCATTTTCCAATGTTTTTGTTATCTGAGGTCAACTGTAGCGTGAAAATATTAGTGTTCGTATTCAGCACTTCAAGAAATAAAGATCATGTTCACGTGAATTTTCACAGTACATTGTTATAATTGACCTATTTTATTATCATTTATTGTTAGAAGCTCTAACTGTGCCTAATATATAAACGTTTTCTTAGATATGCACAGGTCTCCTACCTTCCAGATCTTTTCACAAATTCTGCATACATACACAGAATCCACAGATTAAACCAACTATGGATCAAAAGTATTTAGAAAAAAAAAACAACAGTGATAATTTTTGTCTCAGAAACATATACAGTCTTGTTTCTCTTCATTCTTTCCTAAACAACATAACAGCTATTTTACAACACTTATGTTGTATTGGGTATTCTAAGCGATCTAGAAATGATTTCAGGTATATGACAGGATGTACATTACATATTTATTATGTAAGTGATTTGATCATCTGTGGATTTGGGCTTCTACAGGGGTGCTGTGGAACAAATTCCCTGTGGCTACCAAGAGATAACTTAGTCTAGAGGAAAATATATATGCACATCCAGCTTTCTCTCTCTCTCTCTCTCTCTCTCTCTCTCTCTCTCTCTCTCTCACACACACACACACACACACACACACACACACACACACTTCCGTACTATTCATAGTTTCAGGTATCTACTGTTGGGGAGTTGGATAATGAGGGATGCCTGTAGTATTGATGCAACCTCTTGTTCCAAGATGCTATAACTCACCTGAATTTAAATTGCCTCCATTCTCTCATCCTTCACAGTTGGCTCTCCATGGAGCACCTAGAGAAATTATTATAAAGTATGAACCATATAGTGTTTTTATTGGTTCTCATTTCACTTGAAGTGAAAGATTACTACAATGTCCTAAGGCTTCATCATGATCTAACCTCACTGCATATACTGCACTTTTAGCATCTGGTTTATACCATGCAATGGTTCTAAATAAATGGAAACCCCATCGCCTTAACTCCTTTCCTTCTACTTTCCCCCATACCCACTACACTCAGCCACACTGGTCCTTGCTACTTCAATATCCAAACAATGTTGATGTTCTTACCTCTGGTTCATTGCTGTCATTACCACCCAAATGCGCTGCCCAAAGTGGTCAATCTCTTTTCAAACATCAGCTCATTAAAAGTAAAAAATGAACCCTTGTACTCCCTCTTTTCCTTTCCTTCTGTGTAAAAAGTATTGAGGGAGTATTTGTTTATTAATAGACCTCCTTACACTAGAGAATATATTGAGCAAGAGTATGACTTTATTTTATTCTACTTTCCATTTATTTAGAACCATTGCATGGTATAAACCAGGTGCTAAAAGTGCAGTATATGCAAAGACTTGTGTAATATATAACTAGAATTTTCTAGTAACAAGGATTTTAAAAATAAAGAAGTAACACAAACATATTTTTAGGAATTGAGAATTATTTAAATTTAAAAATATGCCACAATGAATACAGGTTATATATATGATTATAATGCACTAAACAAAATACTACTAATAAAAATAGAAGGGGGCGGGTAGTAGAGTACAGCAAGAAGTTTAGAGTAGGGAGGGGGAGGGAAAGGGAAGTTTCTGGGGAATAAAATTTGATCCAATGTGTGCATAAATTTGGTATAATTTGATTCATGTATGCAGGAATTTGGTATAATGATTGATACACTTATGGAAAACTATTAAAAAGCTAAAAAATAAAAAAAAATTATTTTATCTCAATAATAAAAAAGAATATTTATTTAGTCTCAAAAATAAAAGAATATTTATTTAGTCTGAATTCTGTGGTACAGACTTAAATTCACAGTAGAGATATTCAAAGATATTAAGCAATGGAGATGTATTTATCCATGAAGAATAATTAAAAGATTTTTGTAGAGACCCAAAACTTTTGTATTTCTAAGAAGTTAATTATTTATACAAATTAATTAAAAAGTAGATAACATTAATTACCTGATTAACTCTACTTAGCATGGTGCAATATGTCCAAATATTGTTTGATTATCCAGGGTTGCCTTAGACCTGAGAATGATTACTCTAAACTATAAAAATATGAACTCTAAAATTTTACTTTCATATAAATCAGTGCCAGGTTATAAGTGGCCAGGGATATGTGAAATGCTATGAATGTGGCAGTTTATAATTGTAAAACATTCTCAATGTGATCCACATTTACACACCTGATTTCTAAAATATTCAGTTTAATTGTGCATCATTTAGCAAAATCATTATAGATTTACATGCCATTTCTAAGGGGTTATTATTAATAAATATCCATGCAAAGTACTCGTTTAATATAAGTAAGAAAAAGTGACTTAAAGAAAGCAAGAACACCTTTTCCTGCAAATTCCTCCCTCACTGATTTTCTAATCCAGGGAATTGCTTAAATTAGCAATGAATTTCTTCACCTCTTATCAGATACATATTAAGATGTGATGACATAAAATTCTATTCTGGGCTCAAGTTTCAATCAGAAAAGTAGGACAGAATCCTGATCTCTGGTTGTAAGAAAAAAAAAAAAACATCGAGAGGAAATGTAGGATGTCATGAGGATAAGAATATTTCAAAGAAGAAAGAGGCACAGAAGTCAAGTTTTTAACCTTATCTGTAGGTATTGTCGTGGCAGAAGGACTATGACATCACTCACTCTGGTCATTGGGTATGTGGAAATGACTCATGCTTAACCTTACCTCCATCATTTCCCAGTAATTTGACTTTGAGCAAGTTACATCATCTCTGCAGTCTCAAGATCTCCACCCGTTAACTTGAGATAGCGACTCACATTTTGTGCTTTCATCAAATAGGTAATGAATTAAATTTTGGTTACACGGTCACATTAAAAGGATGTTTCTGTCCTGCCTCTACAGGTGTTCTGTGGCATGCTTCATGCCTTTCAGCTTTTTTGCCTTTTGGTTGTTTTTCTAAACTCAGGATCAAGGAGAAACAGAATTAGTATGATATTCATCCTCTGTCCTAAAATTTCACAGAAAAAATGAAGGACAAGGGAGTGATACCTAATGAATTTACACATGAAAGTTACTTTGGACTCAGAGGATAAAAGATTTGGTTGAGATTCCAGGTATAGCTCACTAGTTAGGCAGAAATGGACAGATCCGAATGTGTTAACCAACTCCAGCTGAATTTCAAAACATCTAAGATCATTGAACTCCAAGTACATTTGCAAATGTGTTTTCACTTAACTTTTTTGAATCATAGGTAATTTAAAGAAAAAAATGAGCTAAGTAGTTCAAGTTCATTTACACTTATATCATCAAGATGCCATTTTCTAAGCACTTCAAACCATTTCAGCTTCTTCCAATAGGTTTAAAAGCATTGAGAGAAAACACACACACACATACACACACACACCACACATACTCTCACACACACACACACACACACACAAGAAGGTTGTATATTAACAGAGGAAGTGGCCACATATTTACAAAGAGAATTATTTCCAGATACTAAATTCTTAACATATATTTGCTATCGTTCCTTCTCAATGATAACAAAGGTGAAATTTGATTCTGCAAACTTTTTCTTCCTGGATACAAAACAGAAAATATTTCCTCCTCTTTTATTACAAGCCCCAAAAGAAGGTTTGGATCATTTTTTTATTATTATTAGTTGTTCAAAACATTACAGAGCTCCTGACATATCATATTTCATACATTAGATTCAAGTGGGTTATGAACTCCCATTTTTACCCCAAATACAGATTGCAGAATCACATCGGTTACACATCCACATTTTTACATAATGCCATATTAGTCACTGTTGTATTCTGCTGCCTTTCCTATCCTCAACTATCCCCCCTCCCCTCCCCTCTCATCTTCTCTCTCTACCCCATCCACTGTAATTCATTTCTCTCCTTGTTTATTTTTCCATTCCCCTCACAACCTCTTACATGTAATTTTGTATAACAGTGAGGGTCTTCTTCCATTTCCATGCAATTTCCCTTTTCTCTCCCTTTCCCTCCCACCTCATGTCTCTGTTTAATGTTAATCTTATCCTCCTGCTCTTCCTCCCTGCTCTGTTCTTAGTTGCTCTCATTATATCAAAGAAGACATTTGGCATTTGTTTTTTAGGGATTGGCTAGCTTCACTTAGCATAATCTGCTCTAGTGCCATGCATTTCCCTGCAAATTCCATGATTTTGTCATTTTTTAGTGCTGCATAATATTCCATGGTGTATAAATGCCACATTTTTTTATCCATTCATCTATTGAAGGGCATCTGGGTCGGTTCCACAGTCTAGCAATTGTGAATTGTGCTGCTATGAACATCGATGTAGCAGTGTCCCTGTAGTACGCTCTTTTAAGGTCTTCAGGGAATAGTCCAAGAAGGGCAATAGCTGGGTCAAATGGTGGTTCCATTCCCAGCTTTCCCAGGAATCTCTATACTGCTTTCCAAATTGGCCACACCAATTTGCAGTCCCACCAGCAATGTACAAGTGTACCCTTTTCCCCACATCCTCGCCAGCACTTGTTGTTGTTTGACTTCATAATGGCTGCCAATCTTACTGGAGTGAGATGGTATCTTAGGGTGGTTTTGATTTGCATTTCTCTGACTGCTAGAGATGGTGAGCATTTTTTCATGTACTTGTTGATTGATTGTATGTCCTCCTCTGAGAAGTGTCTGTTCAGGTCCTTGGCCCATTTGTTGACTGGGTTATTTGTTAACTTATTGTCTAATTTTTTGAGTTCTTTGTATACTCTGGATATTAGGGCTCTATCTGAAGTGTGAGGAGTAAAAATTTGTTCCCATGATGTAGGCTCCCTATTTAACTCTCTTATTGTTTCTCTTGCTGAGAAGACTGTTTTTAGTTTGAGTAAGTCCCATTTGTTGATTCTTGTTATTAACTCTTGTGCTATGGGTGTCCTATTAAGGAATTTGGAGCCTGACCCCACAATATGTAGATTGTAGCCAACTTTTTCTTCTATCAGACGGCGTGTCTCTGATTTGATATCAAGCTCCTTGATCCATTTTGAGTTAACTTTTGTGCATGGCAAGAGGAGGGGATTCAGTTTCATTTTGTTGCATATGGATTTCCAGTTTTCCCAACACCATTTGTTGAAGATGCTATCCTTCCTCCATTGCATGCTTTTAGCCCCTTTACCAAATATAAGATAGTTGTAACTTTGTGGATTAGTCTCTGTGTCCTCTATTCTGGACCATTGGTCCACCTGCCTGTTTTGGTACCAATACCATGCTGTTTTTGTTACTATTGCTCTGTAATATAGTTTGAAATCCGGTATCGCTATACCGCCTGATTCACACTTCCTGCTTAGAATTGCTTTTGCTATTCTGGGTCTTTTATTTTTCCATATGAATTTCATGATTGCTTTATCTATTTCTACAAGAAATGCCATTGGGATTTTGATTGGCATTGCATTAAACCTATAGAGAACTTTTGGTAATATCGCCATTTTGATGATGTTAGTTCTGCCTATCCATGAACAGGGTATAGTTTTCCATCTTCTAATATCTTCTTCTACTTCTCTCTTTAGGGTTCTGTAGTTTTCATTGTATAAATCTTTCACCTCTTTTGTTAGGTTGATTCCCAAGTATTTTATTTTTTTTGAAGATATTGTGAATGAAGTGTTTTTCCTCATTTCCGTTTCAGAAGTTTTGTCGCTGATATACAGAAATACCTTTGATTTATGCATGTTGATTTTATATCCTGCCACTTTGCTGAATTCATTTATTAGATCTAGTAGTTTTTTTGTAGACCCTTTAGGGTCTTCTACTTATAGAATCATGTCATCCACAAATAGTGATAATTTAAGTTCTTCTTTTCCTATTTTTATGCCTTTAATTTCTTTAGTCTGTCTAATTGCTCTGGCCAGTGTTTTGAGAACTATATTGAATAGAAGTGGTGATAGAGGGCATCCCTGTCTTGTTCCAGATTTTAGAGGGAATGCCTTCAATTTTTCTCCATTCAGAATGATGCTAGCCTGAGGCTTAGCATAGATAGCTTTTACAATGTTGATGTAAATTCCTGTTATCCCTAGTTTTTCTAAAGTTTTGAACATAAAGCAATGCTGTACTTTGTCGAGTGCTTTTTCTGCGTCTATCGAGATGATCATATGGTTCTTATCTTTAAGTCTATTGATGTGGTGAATAACATTTATTGATTTCCGTATATTGAACCAGCCTTGCATCCCAGGGATGAATCCTACTTGATCATGGTGCACAATTTTTTTGATGTATTTTTGTATCCAATTCGCCAGAATTTTATTGAGGATTTTTGCATCTAGGTTCATTAGAGATATTGGTCTAAAGTTTTCTTTCTTTGAGGTGTCTTTGTCTGGTTTCAGAATCAGGGTGATGTTGGCCTCATAGAATGAATTTGGAAGAGCTCCCTCTTTTTCTATTTCCTGAAATAACTTGAAAAGTATTGGTATTAATTCTTCTTTAAAGGTTTTGTAAAACTCTGCTGCATACCCATCCGGTCCTGGGCTTTTCTTGGTTGGTAGTCTTTTGATTGCTTCTTCTATTTCATCCATTGATATTGGTCTGTTCAAATTGTGTGTATCCTCCTGACTCATTCTGGGCAAATCATATGACTTAAGAAATTTATCCATGTCTTCACTATCTTCTATTTTATTGGAATATAGGTTTTCAAAATAATTTCTAATTGTCTTCTGTATTTCTGTAGCATCTGTTGTGATATTTCCTTTTTCATCTCATATGTTAGTAATTTGAGTTCTCTCTCTTCTTCTCTTTGTTAGCATGGCTAAGGGTCTGTCTATCTTATTTATTTTTTCGAAGAATCAACTTTTAGTTTTGTTAATTTTTTTCAATAGTTTCTTTTGTTTCAATTTTGTTGATTTCCGCTCTGATTTTAATTATTTCTTGCCTTCTGCTACATTTGCTGTTGTTTTGCTCTTCCTTTTCTAGGGCTTTGAGATGAAGTGTGAGCTCATTTATTTGTTGTTTTTTTCTTTTTTTGAGGAATGACCTCCAGGCAATGAATTTCCCTCTTAAAACTGCTTTCATTGTGTCCCATAGATTCCAATATGTTGTGTCTGTATTTTCATTTATCTCTAAGAATTTTTAGATTTCCTCCTTTATGTCTTCTGTAACCCATTGATCATTCAGTAACATATTGTTCATTTTCCATGTGATGTAGGATTTTTCCTTCCTTCTTTTATCATTGGTTTCCAGTTTCATTCCATTATGATTAGATAAAATGCATGGTATTATCTCCATCCCTTTATATTTACTGAGGGTTGCCCTATGGCATAATATATGGTCTATTTTTGAGAAGGATCCATGTGCTGCTGAGAAAAAAAAGTATATCCACTTGATGATGGTTGATATATTCTATATATGTCAGTTAAGTCTAGGTTATTGATTGTGATATTGAGTTCTATAATTTCTTTATTCATCTTTTGTTTGGAGGATCTGTCCAATGGTGAGAGAGGTGTGTTGAAGTCACCCATAATTATTGTGTTGTGGTCTATTTGATTCTTGAACTTGAGGAGAGTTTGTTTTATGAACGTCACAGCACCATTATTTGGTGCATAAATATTGATAATTGTTATGTCTTGTTCATGAATGGTTCCTTTTAACTGTATATAATGTCCTTCCTTATCTCTTTTGATTAACTTAGTCTTGAAGTCGATTTTATTCGATATGAGGATGGCCACCCCTGCTTGCTTACAAGGACCGTGTGCTTGGTATATTTTTTCCCAACCTTTCACCTTCAGCCCTTGTATGTCTTTTCCAATCAGATGTGTCTCCTGGAAGCAGCATATTGCTGGATTTTTTTTTTTTTAATCCATGTTACTATCCTATGTCGCTTTATTGGAGAGTTTAAGCCATTAACGTTTAGAGTTACTATTGATATATGGTTTGTACCTCCAGCCATGTTTGATTATTTATCTTTTTTTTTTAATTTAGTTTCTTTCTCCATGATTAGCTTTCCCCCCACCCTCTGTCTTTACTGAGGCACTTCCCACTGATGGTTTTGGTTATTGTTTTTCATTTCTTCCTCATGTAGTGTTTTGCTCATGATGCTTTGCAATGCTGGTTTTCTGGCTGCAAATTCTTTTAACTTTTGTTTATCATGAAAGATTTTTATTTTGTTGTCGTACCTGAAGCTTAATTTTGCTTGATACAGAATTCTTGGTTGGCATCCATTTTCTTTCAGTGTTTGAAATACATTGTTCCAGGATCTTCTAGCTTTCAGCGTCTATGATGAAAAATCCATTGTTAACCTTATTGGTTTACCCCTGAATGTAATCTGCCTCCTTTCTCTTGTAGCTTTTAATATTTTCTCTTTGTTCTGTAGATTGGATATCTTCATAACAATGTGTCTTGGCATTGGTCTACTGTGATTTTGTATGCTCGGTGTCCTGTATGCATCTACAATTTGTATATCCATTTCCTTTTTTATTTCTGGAAAGTTTTCTGTAATTATTCCATTCAGTAGGTTACTCATTCCCTTGGTTTGAATCGCTATACCTTCCTCTATCCCGATGACTCTTAAGTTTGGTTTTTTTATGTTATCCCTTATCTCTTGGATGTTTTTCTCGTGATTTTTTACCAGCCTTTCTGAGTTGGCTAGACTCTTTTCAAGATGATATATTTTGTCTTCATTATCTGACATTCTGGCTTCTACTTGCTCCACTCTGTTAGTGATACTCTCATTTGAGTTTTTATTTTGGTTTATAGTTTCCTCATTTCTAGAATTATTATTTAATTTTTTTTATAATCTCTATCTCCTGATAAAGATGCTTAACTTCTTCTTTTATCTGCTTATGTAATTCAATTTCAATGTGTTCTTTCACTGTTTGAATTTGCTGTCTCATATCCTCTTTAAGGTTCCATTCCATCTGTCTAAGGTATTCCTTGAGTTCTTTATATGACCATTTTTCTGATGACTCTAGGTCCTCCTGAATATTTAGGCTGTCCTGCATTGTTTGTACTCCTTTTCTTCCTTGCTTTTTCATGCTGCTCATGTTACTTCTTGTTCTGTTTGACTGCTGAGTTACTGTTTACTCCTATAAATTTATTTGATGCTTAGGAGGAAAGGTATTAGAAGGGAAGGGAAGTAGTCACTAAAGAGAATGAGAGTAAGCAGGTAGAATTCAAGGAAGGGGGAATAAGAAAATTGAAAAGAAATGAAAAGACAAAAGAAAAAAATAGAAAATAAAAAAAGAAAAAAAATTTAAAAAAATATTAAAAAAATAAAAATTTAAATTTAAAAAAATTAAAAAAAAGAAATTTTAAAAACAACAACAAAAAAATGAAAATGAAAAAAAAAACAAATTAAAAATAATTAATAAATGCAGCCTTAGAGTTTGATTAACTTCTCTTCCAGGAGGTGGAGCTGTGCCCACCAGGCCAAGCTTCTCCTCTTGATACACGGGAACCAATCACTGTGCAGCAGCTCCTCCTCCCTGACTGGGCAGGTCTCCAATCCTGAGTGCCTAGGGCCTTCTCTTGTGTCTAGTCACTTCCCCACTTTTCCTCAAGCCAGGCCCCGCTCAACGGTGACGCTCACCACAATACTGGCTACACGCCAGGTCTGCTACTCCCGGGAGCCCTGTTTTCATGAACGACTGGGCACACTCTCCCTGTTTGCCATTCCCTTAGACCCTAAGTTTGCAGAGCTTGGGGCTGAGAACGCTCAGCGAAATTTGCTAGCCCTCCGGTTGCCACGTCCCCTGTAGCTGGTGCAAGAGACCTCAGTTGTCAGCACTGGTGGGAGCAGTAGCCGGGAGTTCTGCGCCACATGTCCCGCGCCACTCCTGATTCCCTCGGTCTGGCTATTGCGCTCATGGGAGAGCTGGGAGGGGCCCTTATGGGAGAGCTGGGAGGGGCCCTTAAGGTTTCCTCGCTGTGTGGAGAGGGAAGGCTAGGGGGTTACACACCTGTCGCCGCTGGTTTCAATGAAGTTATCTCCTCCCCCGCATTCTGGTGACATCAGTTCTCTGCCATGGTGGTATCCCATGCAAATGGCAACAGTTCGTTTCCCTTTGCCGGGTGACCAATGCAATGGGTGGGTCCTGACTGGCTCTCCCAAGCCCCATTTCAATCCTGTGGCCACTGCCTATGAAGGCTCGGTTGGCATTACCTCCGTATGTGCAGAAGGGCCGACCAGTTGTTTCATCGGGATCGTTTACTGCTGAGTCACAGCAGTTTGTCTGCGAGAAGCAGGCGAACAGGAGCTTGAATTCAGCCTATCCGGGCTCGGTGTGTGTTCTGAGAGGCCCAGACTGTTTGCCCCAGATCCATGTCAGCTCAGCATTGCCTAGTGATCCTGAGCAAACAGCATTTAGACGGTTTACGACTCCCTATGCCCGAGCAGCTGAAGAGTTCAGAGACTTGATCTCTCCGCGCCCGCCGCCATGTTAGAAGGTTTGGATTATAAAATCAAAAGGGTCTTAAAGGTGAGGAGGGCAAGCCTTATAAATTTAAAATGTTTTAAAATATCATGATAGGAAGATTCATAAGATGTCCTTTGTATCCCAAGTGTTTCCATAAACTCCTCAAAACTGCTCACATCTGAGCCTTTGCCCCCAGGCTATAGAATTCTACCCTAGAGTAAGGGTAGCCCTAGGCTAGAAGCTACTCCAGTCTGGGGGTCCACCTTTTCCTCTTTTTCTTGGAGTTTTTTTTCTACTCTTTATGATCAGGGGGAGATGCATTAAGGAACTCAATGAATATATACATATTCATATATACGTATATTCATATAATATTGATACATACATATGTATTTATATTCATATACACACATATGTATCATGTTTCATGGAATCTCTTACCTCAACCCAATGGTGGGAGGGTCATTAGAAGCCCCAGCCTGGCACCTCATTATCATTAGCTAAGTGTGATGATATGCATAAAAAAGACAATTTATCAGCCATGGAAGGAAGGAGGCCATAAGACAAGGACTGTAGGAAGCCTGTAGAAGCTGGAAAAGACCAAGAAAATGATTTCTCAAGAAAGGAATTCAGTCCTGCTGACAAAATTCGGTTTAGCCCATGATGGTTCCTTTTAGATCATATTTGAAACATAAGATATTTGGGTTGTTTTAATCAGTAATTTCTATAATCTGATACAATAGCAATAAAAATTAATACAACATCCAAGTGATTAAATATGTTCAAAATCTCTTCTGTATAATACTAAGTGCAGCAGTGAAATAATGTTACCAGTATCCAGCTGTGTTTCAGGGAAGAAGGAGTAAATCACATTTAAGAGGACAGGGTGGGAAGCAGGAAGCACATGCATTGCTGCCTAAGTCAAGATGGGGTGCAGGCTCTCTAGGTAGAAGAGATAGCATACACCAAGCCATGGAGACCATTGCCAACCCCACCAAACATCAGCAATTCAAATGGCCTCCAGCTTTCGTTTTGCCTTGCTTCTGTTTTTATATTTGCCTGGATTACTTCCTATTTCTCTTCACCTTTGTGAATATCATGGTTAGGGTTTTGTCCTAACCTTTGTAACTTTGACAAGCTTTTCAGAACCCACTTCATTTTTTGAATAGAACTTGGCTGTTTCTGGTCTGTCTTTTGGTAACATGGTTGTCTTTGTATGGATGGGCTTGGCTTGAGTCACAGCATGGGATGCGTTTAATACCAAACACAGAAAATCTGCGTTATCAGTCAGATGCCTTCTAATATGTACTTGTCAGAACTCTCAACCTTCATGCATGTAAAGGTGATGTCATTGTCTCCAAATGCCCGTGTCTGTTGAGAGCCAAAGCCCAGGTGTCCTTGACCCCTGTGTTATCCAGTTACCGCTGACCTGGTTTATCTCCTGCATACTGACTTGCACTTTCTACCAGACCCACCTTTGGACCAGTTTCTGTTTACAGGCTCTTGTCTTCTTTCTAGTCTCCCTCTCTGCAACCCCAGGACTTTACTCTTGCTCTCATCCCTCTGCATGATAAAACCTTCCCTCTGAATGATTTCTTCTGTGGCAACTCCAAGAACCACCACTGCTTATTCATTCCTATCTGGGTACCATATCCAAAGCTGGCATATTTGGACAAATTTCCAGTAGAAATCCTTTGAGCTTTTTAAAAAGGATTGAGTCACACAATCTTTCTGTACAAACAATTCTAAAATAAGTTCCATCAGATTTCCTCCATTAAGAGGAAATATTTTCTATTACATTTATTTCATTAGAAGCCTAACATCTGTATTAGATAGCAAACAGCTAAAATAATGAATATGGTCATTCACAAAATAAATACAGATATTGATGGGATGGGGTTCATGATTTATTTTTTAATATGGTGGTAGATAGAGGAGCCTGTTTCAGTCTAACATGTGAACTATCTCAGGAGAGGACATTGTGTCAGTCACCTTTCTGTTATCAGAGAAAACCAACCTCAAAAGAGAAAATATTTATTCTGGCTCATAGTTCTGGAGGTCCTATAGTCAAGTGACCATTTGGCTTTTGGGTTTGTGGTGAGGGAACATATTGTGGTGGGAATTCATGGTAGAGCAAACATTCACCTTGTGGCTGGAAAGTATTGTAGCTCAGTGGTAGAGTGCTTTCCTAGCATGTGTGAGGCAGGGGGTTCAATTCTGAGCACCGCATATAAGTAAATAAAATAAAGGTCAGTTGACAACTAAAAAAAATATTTTAAAAGCAGGAGAATCAGCTTCCAAAATCCCCTTTGAAAACACACTATCAATGACCTGAAGTTCACCTACTGGCCCCATTCTTAAAAATTCCATCACCTCCCCCTAGCACCACCCAGCTTTTAACACATGGGCAATTGAGGGATATTTAAGATCCAAACTGTAGTAGGCAGAAAAAGCTAATGAATGCTCTGAGTGCCCAAGATGGAAGGAAGGATGTATTAAGGAGAAATGTCAAGTACAGAGGTAAAAGGAAATCTCGAATAAAACTTGGATCTTTCTGAAAACTTTGCTTCAATTGAGTCCATGAAATATGTATAGTTAAGTTTATAAAGCCAATAAATATTAATAACATCTTAATAATTCCAACTCAAACAGGAAAAGTTTGTTTCTCCCATAACCACAGACTAAATAATTTCATAAACAAATTAATTGGAGATAAATATGATTTAGATGGTTTATATTATATTCTGATTTTGTCCTCAGGTTTGCATGCAATTGATTTTTTAATGTGATTCAAACAAATTCATCCTTTTAATATTCTTCTTTCAGATTAATTATTTTGCAAGTATTTTCTTCAGAGGTGGATATTTCAGATGTAGTGGCTGAACTCAAGTCATTGTGTTCCATGTAGGAGAATTTTAAAATTATAGGTAGAAAGGAAAAAATTATAGCCAAAATCTGAAGAGTAGTAGTTTTGGGGGGATCCAGTGCAGATGCACTAAAAAAACTAAATAAATTGTTCTTGAAATAACAATTGTTTACTTAATACTTGTGTTCCCCAAAAACAGTCATAAAAACTTCATGTCTCATGACTAACATCCAATCTAAACAAAGGTCAACCAACCACAATTACACCTGGCAGTTATCTTGAGCTCTTTGACTTTTATTGGCATATTTCCCTCATTCCATCATTCAGATGCATTTTTTTTTAAATTGTTTCCAATATTGTACTCAGTTCCTGGAACCAATAATAGTTTGGTTTCTATGTTTTATACAGTTCTCTCCCCAAGAAGGAAGGAGCTACACATATTAATTAAAAACAATCAGATCATACTAAAATTTCTAGATGAAGAAGAAAACATAAAGTATCCCATTGTTCCTTTTGTTTAGGGATTATACTTACAATAGTGTGGTTGGGTATTTAATCTACCTATAAAAGATATCTTCTGTATCAATGAACTATTATTCTTTTTATGCTCCCATAGCCTTCTGAGAATTCCTCAAATTGCTCCATTATAATCCATCCACTAAAGGAGAAGAGGGCTTCAATGCGAATAGATGAGCTTGACCCCTTGTTTTTTCTAACTTATATTGTTAGTTGATTGTCATTGCTGTCAATGATAATGCTGTCATTGGAAACGTGCTAGACATACTAGAATAAGCTTTCCCACAGCATTAAAGGTTACATCTCTGTCCAAAAGTCTGAGTCCAGATTCTTGTTTCTAACTGCACATTCTTCTATAGACTCTTATTATCTCAGCTTGGGTTCAATACTCACTGCCAGAACAAGCATCTATACTCAGAGAATAAATAGAACTGTCAAATACCACCACCAAGTCCGCTTTGGTTGTTTGTTTCAGTTTTCTAAAAACACATAGGGCATCAACTTGCACAGGGCATCAGTAGTCTACTTGGTAAAACACGTTTAAACAACAGGATTCTTGCTATTGTGCAAAGCTGCTGGCTGCCTGCAGCAGCCATCATGGCATAACCAGCTTTAGAGAGTGTGGAAAGGACTTATTCCCCCGTTGGACTTTGTTATGGTTTTAATGTGAGATGTCCTCTGAAAGCTCACATGTGAGACAATGCAACAAGGTTTGGCTTTCGAGAGCCTTGACTCTATCAATGAATTAATCCCTGATGGGATTAACTGAGTGGGAACCAAAGGCTGGAAGAATCTGGCGGGAGAAAGTGTCATTGGGGTCGTGCCTAAGGGGTATGTATTTTGTATCTTGAGCATGGGGTCTAATCATCCTGTGAGCTGCTTTCCTCTGCCACACTCTTTCGCCATGATGTTCCGCTTTAACTCAAACACCCAGGAATGGAGCCTGCTGTCCATGGATTGAGACCTGGGAAACCTTGAGCCCTTAAATAGATTTTCCTCCTCTACAGTTGTGCAGATTGGGTCGTTGAGTCATAGCAGCGAAAAAGCTGACGAAAACAGATGATTTTGTTAGTTCACATGATAAATGGTGGGAACTAGAGAATCTATGGTTGCAAGAAAACAGAATTATGGAAAATGAGCCATGAAATAATATTGTATTGCTTCTTTTTACTTTATCTTTTGACAAAATTTCAGACTTAATAAATGTTGCAAGACTAATATAATTATGATACATTTTGCAGCCAGATTTTCCAAATGTTAATTTTAGATGCACTATCTTTATCTTGCTTTTCTCTGTTTGTTTCTGTCTTTGCAGGTAAATGATGATGTTAAGATATCTGCATAGGTAGATACAAATATCTGTGCTTACAGGGGGTATGTATAGATTGATTAACAGTATCTATCATCTATCTACCAATCTTTTCTTTTGGAGGGTAAGTTGCAAGTTATTCCTAAATAATTTACAATGGAATTTTTAAAGCTAGGGAGATCATTTTCTTACTTAGAACATTATGACAGATGAACATTATCTGATCTGTAGACATGATTCAGATTGTATCAATTATCCTGGTATTATACATTTTAAGCAAAGGACATCCTAATTAATGTGCTAGAGTTTGATATCATGTGTCTTGAGCATCTCTCAAAGTGGACGTTTTTCAGTTAGTTTTTGCCTATAGCAACATGGACAGTTTTGAAAAATGTAATTCATTTTCATTTTTTAAAGAAATTTCCCCAGTTGGATTTTTCTAATATTTCCTTGATACTATATTTGGGTGTGAATTTAGAAAGGAATATCACATACCTGTTGTCAGCCAGCTCTTCTCTTTGTATCTCATGTACATAATGTTTATATGAACCAAAGTGTTGATATTGACTTTGCACTGAGCAGTTTTAACCTCTGTAAAATTGCTATTTCTCTAATTTTGATTAATAAGTAATTCATAGGAGAATGTTATAAGACAAGGCAAAAACGCTTTACTTTTCCAATTTTGTCCCTGAGTTTTTAATTTTTTATTTATCCTGATATTTATTTGCTGAGTATATCTCCGAGTGCCTATGTAAATTCTGCTAAACAACTATCCAATAAAAGTCTTAGATGTGTTTTTAAAATGTTATTCACTTTATATTTTTTTTTCTTGTCAAACCCAATCCCCTTTTGGAATATATTTGACCCTCTGCTTTCTTCCACTATATACGAGTGTTATCATTTTGGGAGTATCAAATTTATTTTACATTTTTAATATCAGCATGAGCCAAGGAATAAGTTTTATTCATTCATTCATTCTTTCATTTACTCTTTCACACTAAGATTTTTTAAAAAAACAACTTTATTTCAGAGGTTTCATATGATGGAGAGTACACAAGGGTCAGATGCTACCCTTCTGTTAAATACAAATCATATGATATATGAAATATTTCCTCATCTTTATTCCCACCAAGCCAGAATTAGTTTTCTCTTCTTCAGAAAACCCAAATATTTCTTTCTAGCATATATTTCTTTTTATTTTCCTATTTTTAGATCATGATAAAATATCCAAACATGAAATTTACCATCTTAGCCCTTTCTAAGTGTATAGTTCAGTTGTATTAATGTATTAATAATATTATGAGGCCATCTCTGCCTTTCATCACCATATTTTTTTTAATCTTGTAAAACTGAAAATCTATACCATTAAATAATACCTCCACATAGCCCCTGGCAACCAGTGTTCTACATCCTATCTTTATGAATTTGACTTCTGTTGGTACCTATCATAAGTGGACATAAGCATTTGTTTTATTGTGGCTGCCTTATTTCACTAGCATATCATCCTCAAGGTTCATTCATGTTGTACCATATGTTAGAATTTTCTTCTCATTAATACTGATGATTATTTAACTTTATGTCTATACTGCATTTCACATATTCACCTGTCTGTTTGCTGATGAATACTGGTTTGCTTCCATGTCTTATGCATCATGACTAATGCTTCTACAAATGGTGTGTTAGTCAGCTTTGTATGACTGTGACCAAAATACTTGACAGGAAAGATTATTTTGGCTTATGATTCCAGAGGTTTAGTCCATGGTTGACCATGTCCACTGCTCAGGGCCCAAGATGAGGTGGCATATCATGGTGGAAGGACATGGTGGAAAGAAGCTGCTCCTCTCATGTTAGCCAGGAAGCAGAGGGTGGGTGAAAGGGGCTGAAGGGAAGATGCACCCTTCCTGGGCCTGGACCCAGTGACCCACACCTCCTTCAGCCATACCTCACCTGCCTGCATTTACCACCCAGTTAGTTCCTTCAAAAGGGGATGGATTGATGAGGTATGGCTCTCATAAGCTAACCTCCTTCAAATGGGGATGGATTGATGAGGTATGGCTCTCATAAGCTAACCACTTTGCTTCTAAATGTCCCTGCATTAATGCACAATATTTGCAGAAACATCTCACATCTGAACCAGTGAGTATGTTACCAAACGCTCAGTCCTTTTCCCTAATGTCAATCCAATAATGAGGACAGAGTTTTGAGAAAAAGGAAAAATAAGTTTTTTTGTTTTTTTTTTTAATTTACTAGCAAAGGAGAGACACAGGGGACTCCTGTCCCAGAGGCTGTGATTCTGCCATCAGGGAAAACAAAGGGTTTTTAAAGAAGCTATCCAAAGGCTATATTCTAGGTGTTCCCTGACAGTGGGTCCCAGGTGTGTCCTGAAGTTGTGTTGAAATTCACTTGTTAATTTGGCAGATAGTCACTTTCCAG
Organism: Marmota monax; assembly: GCF_021218885.2. Lineage (NCBI taxonomy): Eukaryota > Metazoa > Chordata > Mammalia > Rodentia > Sciuridae > Marmota > Marmota monax. The sequence continues at coordinate 14,967,638 of NW_026693934.1, read as the reverse complement.
ATCCTGTGGTGACATCTCCTTTCTGTGGGGTACAGATAATTCAAGGTAATCTCCTCCCTTGGTTAGGGAGGGGGAGAGGGAGAAGAAGAAAAGAAAAACAAGTTCCTTTTTACATATTTTTTTAAATTTATATATGACAGCAGAAACAAGTCCCTTTTAAAATGAACAGCAAGGGTTGTATTCAAAAGGTGAAGTGGACCACGGTTACAGGCATACAAACATGTCTTTGAGATTTGCTTTAATTATTTTGGGTATGTACCCAGCAGTGAAACTGCTGGATCATGTTACTCTTATTTATAATTCTTGAAAGAAACTCCATATTGTTTTCTACAGTCACTGTACCAATTTATATTCCCACCCACAGGGTTCCAATCTTCCTTTGTTCCCACCAACTCTCATTATTCTCTGTTTTTGTGATAACACACATCATAGCAAATATGAACTTTTCCTTCCTAGCTTTATTATTCAGAAATTATTAGATAATTAATTATTAAGTATTAAATAACTATAATAGTTACTGATGGGGTTTTCTGTTATTCTTTCTCTTTCTTTGAGATTGTAGAAATAGGTATAAAATATTTTATTCATTAATTCAGTTGCATGCCGGATGCATTCTAATCATTATTTTAAGCATTAGAGACAAAATAAATCATTTGGATACTCTTTTGACATCAGTATAGCAATATCTGCTGAGATCATAGATAAATATATCCTTTGACATGATAATGAAGCCAGAATTAGACAGGCAGATAGGCAAAGGTGAAGGGATTGACATGTTAATTCCTTCAGAGCCCTCCCTCCACCCTTTTCAAGATAACCTCCCTCTGCTATAACCTTTTGCTAAGGTAACCTGTCCCATTGATTGTCTCTCCCTATGGGGAGTTATAAAGGTTGTTGATTAATGCTCCCACGGCCCCTTTCCTGCCTGAATCACTGCATTTGGCCTTTCCCCTGTCCATTTGCTTCTCAACTTTTGGCCATTCCACCTGAGCATTTCCAGGGCCTAGTCATATGCAGGAAGGAGAGAGAAAAGGGGAAGATAGCAGGAGAACAAAAGAAGCCTAAAACATATACAAAGGCAGAACACCTTCACTTCTGGGGATACCAGGATACCAATTATGGTCCCCTTTTCCCTCCTTGGAGAACTCTATGTAACCCAGTAAATCCTGGGTCTATCAACCACTGCCTGCACCATTACCACCATTGCTGCTGCCTCTGATTCCACTGCTGCCAGCCTGAGATTCCCTGCAGGTCTTCTTTCTGGGTGCTACTGCCACAGAAGAAACTGCTGCCCTGGATGTAACTGCAGCCAACACTGCTACTGACCCTCAGAGATCTCCTGGTGATGCTGCCCCCCACCCCCGCCACTACTGCTGACCCACTACCTGCTGCCAACAACCACCACCACCAATACTATGCTACCATGTCCTAGAGGACTGCTTTGAGAGAGATTCTAGGTTTGGTTGCACGTGGCTGCACTCATTTTGGGATACCAGCCAGGGGCAGGGACCTGGGTGCTAGCAGGTTTACCACACAAAAGCCTCTGTCTGGGGACTCCAGCTGAGACCTGCAGGTCCACTGTAGGGGTGTCTGCAGGTTTGGAGGACACTGGGGTCTCCCTACTGAGAGTGCTGGTGGCCATTGTCTTTCTGCTGCTGCATCTCAGGATTGCTCCTTTGCATGAGCATATCCGTGGTGGTATCTCTGCAAGTAGGAGCATCACTGAGATCTTGGGACTGCAGTGTGGTCAATCCTGAGGTATCTGAAGCCCAGATAAGTGGGCTGGAGACTGGGTTTGTGAGGGCTGATCTGGGTTTGGTGATCTCAAGAGATGTCAGAGACAGGGCTGAGAAACCATTGAACACTGACAGAGTTCAACTTTCCAGCAAGACTTATTTCATTTCATATTATTTTCAGATTCACTAATCTCTCTACCATATTTGGAACAGATATGGTATTTATGCATTAGTGTGTGGAGGACAATGATATATGAATGGTGTTTTGCATTTTTGTTGTATTCTTATGTCTTTAATTTTTTCTCTCTGTTCATATTCTTTCTCTCTCTTGTCTATTTTCTTGGATTTTCTTTCCAACTTTTCTCCCAACCAACAGCCAATCTCTGTCAGCTATTTTTCCACTCTTACTGTGAATTTTTACTTCTAGTTTCTGTCTTCCTCCCTTGTGAATATTGCTTAGTACACTACTTCTGTTCTCTCATCCACCATTTTAAATTGTAAATCATTTTAACAAATATTCTGTTCATACTATAGATAGTTATTGAACTCATCATTTTGGTTCAATGTGAGAAAGCAGTAGGGACCATAGTGGGAGCTATTAGACTTCAGGCTATATAATGTGTTCATAGGGTGCTGTTAATATTGCTCTTACCAGTAAAGACAAAGTGCTGGATACCTTCAGGGACACTATAGGTCTACAGGGTGAAATTTATTCTGACTTAGATCCATACTTCTAGATGGGAAAACACACTAACAACATGAAAAAACAAGTGAATAAAGCACCCCAAACAAACTAAGATGGCTCAACAACAGAAGCCACTGATAACACAGTAGAAGAAATGTCCAACAAGGAGTTCATATTGTATATAGTTAAACTGATGTGTGAAGTAAAGAATAGTATAAGGAGTGAAATCAAAGAAAAAATACAGGAAGTGAAAGAACAGTTCAATAAAGAGAGATTGTGGAAAACAAACAAATAAACAAACAAGCAGAAATCCTCGAAGTAAAGGAATCAGTAAACCAAATTATAAATTCAATAGAAAGCATGACCAACAGATTAGACCACTTGGAAGACAGAACCTCAGACAATGAACACAAAATATGTAACCTTAAAAGTAGAGTTCAATATGTGGAGAAGATGGTAAGAAACCCTGAACAGAACATCCAAGAATTATGGGATAACATGAAAAGACCAAATTTAAGTGATATTGAAATAGATAAAGGAGCAGAGATACAAACCAAAGGAATACAAAATCTTTTCAATGATATATTAGCAGAAAATTTCCCAAACTTAAAGAAAAAATTGAAAAATCAAATACAAGAGGCTTACAGGACCCCAAAGGTACAAAATTACAGCAGACCCACATCAAGACACATTATAATGAAAATGACTAACATACAAAATAAAGATAAAATTTTAAAGCTGTGAGAAAAAAAAATTAAATTAGGTATATGGGGAAAGCAATTCAGATTTCAACTGATTTCCCACCCCAGACCTTCAAAACTAGGAGGTCCTGGAATAATATTTCAAGCTCTGAAATAAAATGGATGCCAACCAAGAACTTTATATTCAGCAAAATTGTTTCAGATTTGAAGATAAAATTAAAACATCCCATGATAAAGAAAAATTAAAAGAATTCACAACTAGAAAACCTGCACTACAGAGAATTCTCAACAAAATATTCCATGAGGATGAAGTGAAAACCAGCAAAGGGAGGATCTACACTAAAGGGACATTCAACCAAATGAGAAACTAAGACAAATCAAAAACCAGAAATAAATCAAAATGACAGGGAATACAAATCATATCACAATGATAACCTTGAATGTTAATGGCCTAAACACATCAATCAAAAGAAACAGACTGGCAGATTTGATTAAAAAGCAAGATCCAACAATATGCTGTCTTCAAGAAACTCACCTCATGGGCAAAGACATCCACAGGCTGAAGGTGAAAAGGTGGGAAAAAAACTTATCACTCATATGGATTGTGTAAACAAGGAAGAGTTTGCATTCTTATTTCAGTTAAAGTAGACTTCAAACCAAAGTTAATCAGAGGAGACAAAGAAGGACATTTCATACTTCTTAAGGGAAGTATATATAAGAAGGACATAACAATTATAAATATTTATGCTCCAAACAATGGAGCATCTATGTACATCAAACAAACCCTTCTCAATTTCAAGAGTCAAAATAGACCACAATACAATAATTTTGGGTGATTTTAACACACCTCTCTCACTATTAGACAGATCTTCCAAACAAAAACTAAATAATGAAACTGTAGAACTAAATAATACAATCAATTATTTAGACTTAACAGACATATATAGAATATTTCATCCATCAGTGAGCAAACATACTTTCTTTTCAGCAGCACATGGCTCATTCTCTAAAATAGACCATATCTTATGCCACTAAGCAACTCTTAGTAAATACAAATAAGTAGAGATAATACCCTGCATTCTATTTGATCACAATGGAATGAAATTAGAAATCAACAATAAAGTAAAGAAAAAAGCTACTGTAACAAATGGAGTCTAAATATTACACAATTGAATGATGAAAGGATAGTAGAATAAATCAAGGATAAAATAAAAAAATTCTTAGAGGTAACTAAGGACACTGATACAACATATCAAAATCTCTGGGACACTATAAAGGCAGTACTAATAGAAAAGTTTATTGCATTGAGTGCACTTATTAAAAGAATAAAAAGGTTAACAAATAAATGACCTAACACTACATCTCAAAGTCCAAAAGAAGAACAAATCAACACCAAAAGGAGTAGAAGACAGGAAATAATTAAAATCAGAACTGAAATCAATGGAACTGACAAAAAAAATTGAAAAAAATGACAAAACAAAAGTTGGTTATTTTAAAAAATAAATAAAATAGATAAACCCCCAGCCATGTTAATGAAGAGAAAACTCAAATTACTAAAATACAAGACGAAGAAGTAAATATTACAACAGACATATCTGAAATAAGAAGATAATTAGAAACCATTTTGAAAATTTATAATCTAATGATATAGAAAATATCGAAGACATTGACAAATTTCTAGAGACATATGACCCACACAAACTAAATGAGGAGGTCATACATGATTTAAATAGATCAATTTCAAGTAATGAAATAGAAAGCACTATCAAAAGCCTAACAACAAAGAAAAGCCCAGGACCAGATGGATTCTCAACTGAGTTCTACAAGACTTTCAAAGAAGAATTAACACCAATACTCCTCAAAGTATTACATGACACAGAAAAGGAGGGAACCCTTTCAAACTCATTCTATGAGGCTAATATCACCCAGATATGAAAACCAGACAAAGACCCATCAAGGAAAGAAAACTTCAGACCAATATCCCTGATGAACATAGATGCAAAAATTCTCAATAAAATTCTGAGAAAATGTATACAAAAACATATCAAAAACATAGTGCACCACAATCAAGTGTGACTCATCCCAGGGATGCAGGGTTGGTTCAACATATGGAAATCAATAAACATAATTCATCATTTTAATAGACTTAAAAACAAGAATCATATGATCATCTCAATAGATGCAGAAAAAGCATATGACAAAATACAGCACAACTTCATGTTCAAAACACTAGAAAAACTAAGGATAGTAGGAATATATCTCAACATTGTAAAAGCTATATATACTAAACCCAAGTCCAGCATCATTCTTAATGGAGAAATATTGAAAGTATCCCTGCTAAAAACTGGAAAAAGACAAGAATGTCCTCTTTCACCATTTATATTCAACATCATCCTTGAAACTCTTGCCAGAGCAATTAGAAGAAAGAAATTAAAGGGATACAAATAGGTAAAGAAGAACTCAAACTATCACTATTTGCTGATGACATGATTCTATATCTAGAAGATTCAAAAAATTCCACTAGAAAACTTTTAGAACTAATGAATGGATTCAGAAAAGTAGCAGGATATAAAATCAACACCCATAAATCAAACACATTCCTATACATCAGTGAAGAATCCACTGAAAGAGAAATTAGAAAATTTACTTCATTCACAATAGCTTCAAAAAAATCACCTTGGAATCAATCTAACAAAAGAGGTGAAAGACATCTATAATAAAAACTACAGAACATTAAAGAAAGAAATGAAGAAAACCTCAGAAGATGGAAAGATCTCCCATGCTCCTGGATAGGCAGAATTAATATTGTCAAAATGTCCACACTACCAAAAGCATTATACAGATTTATTTTGATTCCTATTAAAATCCCAATGACATTCCTCATAGAATTAGAAAAAGCAATCATGAAATTTATTTGGAAAAATAAGAGACCCAGAATAGCTAAAGCAATCCTTAACAAGAAAAGTGAAGCAGGAGGCATCACAATACCAGATCTTAAAATACACTACAGAGTTATATAGTAACAAAAAATGGCACAGTGTTGGCACCAAAATAGACATGTATACCAATGGTACAGAATAGAGGACACAGAGAGAATCCCACATAAATACAGTTATCTCATACTAGACAAGGGTGCCAAAAACATTCACTGGAGAAAAGATAGTCTATTCAATAAACAGTGCTGTCAAAACTGAAAATCCATATATAGCAAAATAAAATTAAACATCTATCTCTCACCCTGAACAAAAACCAACTCAAAGTGGATCAAAGAATTAGGCACTAGAACAGAGATGCTGTGCCTAATAAAAGAAAAAATAGGCCCAAATCTTCATCATTTCAGCCTAGGATCTGACTTCTTTAACAAGACTCCTAAAGCTCAAGAAGTAAAATCAAGGTTTAATTTGTGGGATGGATTCTAATTAAAAAGCTTTTTCTCAGCAAAGGAAACAATAATGTGAGGAGAGAGCCTACAGATTGGGAGAAAATCTTTACCACATCCACCTCCAATAAAGCATTAATCTCTAAAATATATAAAGAACTCAAAAATTTTAACACCAAAAAACAAATAACCCAGGCAATAAATGGACTAAGGAACTGAATAGACACTTCACAGAAGAAGAAATACAATCAATCAACAAATCTATGAAAAAGTGTTCAATATCTCTAGCAATTAGAGAAATGCAAATCAAAACTACTCTAATATTTCATGTCCTGTAAGAATGGAAATCATCAAGAATATGTGCAGCAATAAATGTTGGCGAGGATGTGGTGAAAAAGGTACACTCCTACATTGCTAGTGGGACTGCAAATTAATGCAACCACTATGGAAAGCAGTATTGAGATTCCCCAGAAAATTGGGAATGGAACCACAATTTGACAGAAATATCCAACTCCTTGGTTTATACCCAAAGGACTTAAAATCAGTATATTATAGTGATGCAGCCACATCAGTGTTTATAGCAGCTTAATTCACAATAGCTAGACTATGGAACCAACCTAGGTGTCCCTCAATAGATGAATGGATAAAGAAATGTGGTATATATACTCAATAGAATATTACTCAGCTTTAAAGAAGAGTGAAATTATGGAATTTGTTAGAAAATGGTTGGAATTGGAGACTTTCATGCTAAAGGAAATAAGCCAGTCCCACAAAACCAAAGGCCAAATGTTTTCGCTCATATGCAGATGCTAATTCACAATAAGGTGGGGGGCACTAGGGAAGAATAGCATTACCTTAGATTAGGTAAAGGGAAATGATGTGAGGGGAGGGAAGGGGATGTAGGGGTAGGAAAGATAGCAGAATGAAACTGCCATTGTTATTGTATGTATATATGTGACTACATAACCAATATGATTCTGCAACATCTATACTCAGAAAAATGAGAAATTATATTCCATCTATGTGTGATATATCAAAGTGCATAAATGCATTCTACTGTCATGTATGACTAATTAAAACAAGTAAAAATATTAAAAATAATAAAAAGTAAAATAAACCCTGATTTAATTGCTTGTCTTGGCATGCTTCTCAAATGTCATACTTCAACGTGTGAGGAAGCAGGACTTGTCACTGATAATTGGCAGTATCAATAATTCTTTTAAAAATTTAACCAAATGCTTTCAAGACATGTAGAAAGATGTCAGTAAAAATGTTATGTATTATAAAAAATATATAAAAATTATCTTAATGTTTATCTACAATAGAAGATGATTTAACTATCTTATGCTAAAAATATGAAAGAATATTCTATAGTTATAAGAATGGGGTATATTTTATTAAAGAGACATACAATGAATTGTATACTAATATCCAGCAATGCAAATGTGTACATCCATTCACCATGTATGTGTTCTTATATCAAAAGTTTAATATAAGATAATTAATAATTGAGAAAATTAGGTACATAATCTAAATGGAGAAAAAAAAACTTTTAGTTACATATCACAACTTAAAGTTTTAAACATATAGACTCATTAAGATTATTTTAAAAAAACAAATGAAGATCAAATATAGATCCATTGTGAAATATAGTGACTGTACCTAGTAACAATCTATTGTAGTCTTACAAAAATAGATTTTAAACATCCTAACACAAAAATTACAACAATGTGAGGTAATACATGTATTAATTACCTTGATTTAGTCATTCTGCAATATGTATTTCAAAACATCATGTTGGACATAATACATATTTTTTATTTTATCTCTCATTTTAAATGTATATAAAGATCAATTTCTCCTGTTTGAAAACACTGCAATATTTCACTATATACCCTCCATAGTAATTGTGGGATCCATCCCTTCTGGAATTAGTGATAATATAGAGCAGGGGAACTAGCCTACACAAACCTGCTTTCCTTTTCCAATTTCCTGTTAAATCTACATGAGAAAGACACCTTTCTACTACTATGTTATTCCTTTTAAAATAAACCCTGCTTTATATGTTTGCCTCGGTGTGCTTTCTACTACTGCTGGAAATGAAGAAGGATTTGACAGTTACCAAGAGGTGTTGGTGTTTATGTTTAGTGAAAAATATTAGCGGGAAGAAATTCCAGGATTTCTGACTTCTTGAAAGATTCAAATATAAAATTAAACCATTAGCAGAAGAAACACAGGGCTCATTGATCTAAAAGAAATAAGGAAGTTTGGGGAGATATGATTAATAAAGCCAGAGAGTAAAACTGAAAAAATAAAAAAGATAAACATTATAATCACAAATATAGAAGAAGAGTAAAAATAAAACTAAAATACATACATATAGTAAAAATCTACCTAGTAACTTTAATTAATATATAGTATATAAAATTCTGAAATAAAATATTACCAAATATAATTCTGCATGTCATGGTCAATTACAGTGTCATATGGGAATGCAGTTTCCTTCTAAAAACTTGAAAATTATTCATGCAGCCAATAATATTAACATATTAAAGAAAAAAACTCCTCAATCTGGCTCACTGTCTCTCAAGAGGGACAATGATACTGTTGATCAGGATATTGCTGTGCACTGCAGAATCTTGAGCATACTGTGGTGTAAATGCCAATAGCAGCTGCCTTGAAGCAGTCCAAAATAGGGACTCCTCGTCTGACACCAGTGTTCAAGTGCCATGAGCAGAAGACTGCCTCTGATTCTGGTTGGATGTGAAGTTCAAACAGAGGCTGAGAAGATATTGTACCATCTAAGACCCATTCTCTTCTTTTTTAAAAGTATTAATAAACTAGGATAGTTAAGCTTTTTGGGAAAAAATAGGAAATATCCTTCTTAAAGATGAAATGGTAAAACACATTACATTAAAGTCAGGAACAAGAAAAAAGAGCCTCATTTTGTTACTACTATTCATCATTATCAGAAGTTCATGTTCATGTAACCTACATATTGGGAAAAAAAAAAAAAAGAGAAACCATGAAGGATAAGTAGTAGTAGTGGATTTGACATGTAACTATTAAAAATAGTTTTTTGTGTGCAACTGTTTGTGATATCAAAGAAGCCAATGTATCTAACAGAATATAAATGTATAAAGTAGATCAGCAGTAAATAATTTAAAATGCAATGAAAGGGAAAGTCCCAATTGCATTAGCAACATATTTTTAATACAGAAAAAAGCAATAGTAAAATAATGACTTTGAAGACCTGTAAAAAATAATATTAAACCTTACTCCTGGACCTAAGTAACAATAAAATAAATTGAGAAACATTGCATATTCTTGGATTCTTTCCCAAGTTAATCAATGATTTTAAGGAGAATTCCTAGTGATGGGAATTTAGAATATGGTAAAATGGCATTTCATTTCCGCCATGGTAGGAAATATAACTAGATAAAAAGTTTTAAAGACTCAGTTCAATATTTTGTTTATATTTCACCAAAAGTGTTAACAAAGAAGTACAAGTTTATAAAGTAAATAAAACAATTTTAAAAAATAAAAGGCAATATTTGTCTTAAGAATTCCTAAATTATATAAAAATCTTTTAATTATAATAGTATGGTATTGATACAGGGAAAAAACTAGATTATGAAATTCAAAAACAGGTTCTACTAAAAAGAGATATTTAGAATATGATAAATATGCCATTACAAAGATTAGTAGCAAAAGAATATGTTGTTTAACAACAGATTTAGGTCGTTATTTTGAAGGAAACAAAAGTTTAATAGCTACCTTATATTTTAATCAAAATTAATTTAAATATATTTCAAAGTATTAAATAATATTTCGAACTTACCAGAGGAAATTAAGAATGCCAACATACACACACATGCATGTACACAGACATTCATGGTACTGGAAAATTTTATTTTAAGATTAACAATAAGGTAAAAAATACAAAGAAAAAGCTGAGAAATATGGCCATTTATAAAGATAATGCTCCTTTGTATTAAATATACACTTTATAGGCCCAAAAGTGAGCTTATATAAGTAACAGCTAATCAGTCCACCTCTGGCAGCAAAGAATGAGTATCTCTAATATTTAGAGCACTTAAAAAATTGATTAAAAAAGAAAATATTAGAAAAATGGACAGTGTATTAATAAACTAATCATATAAATGAAATATATTAAAATTATGTGGAAAGACATTTATCTTCACCTTCAAGTAAATGCCATAGCCATGGTGAGCCCAGCAAGATGGGAAAAAATATATGTACATACACACTTATGTTAAGTGGTATCTATGAAAATAATGAAACATGACTTTTATTTGCTCCTTTTTTTTTTCAATATTGGTTAAAATTATACCTTTTAACATTTGGACAGAAATGTTATCCCTGGTAGAATATCTAAGGAAATACTAATGCAGCACTGTTTAAAATGTGAAATAAATGAACACAAAAGACATTAGGTCTCTCTGAGTCTCTTCTTTCTCTCTCTCTCTCTCTCTCTCTCTCTCTCTCTCTCTCTCTCTCCACACACACACACACACACACACACACACACACACACACAGAGTGTTGTTTAATCATTTAATATCTGTACAAAAATGCTGTGCTTTATTTACTAATAGTATAAAATGTCCATGACTTACTGTTATGAGCACAAGCTATACTCTGAATATGACTACATCCCATTTTTATAAAAAATGTATGATGGATAAAAACAGTTTTGGAAACATAGCACATACCCCATACCAATGTATAGTATGTCTGGATTTTGAGCTTATAGGTGCTTTTTATTTTCTTTTTAATGATATTATATATTTTCAGTCTTTGCAATTGTTAATAAGTAATGAAAACCCATTACTCTCATAATTATTAAATAGTAAATTATCAATAATTATAATTGTTTGTCTAATGGGGAAAAACAAGAAAGCTATTTCCTCATGCCTGTATAAATGCATAATGTGCTCATCTTGAAGATTTTTTTCAGGCTTTATTCATTTATATAATGAGTCATAAATTTCCTTTTGTGTTCAGGCTGACAAGAAGCTTAGAGGAGATCTTCATTTTTAATTAGAAAAGATAATTTTAGCCCTCATGTTTTGTTTCATTTATGTGTGATTTTTAAATTTTTTTTATATATATCATTTTAATGTTTAACATTCCAATCACATTCTTTGTATTCCACTATTTTATTGTAAGTCATCTCAAATTCTATTCAAAAGGAGTTAGAGTGTCAGGGCATTGATACATAGTACAGTAAGAAGTGATATGCAATTTACATTATTTTGCATATGTCATGATCAACTTTTCCTGTTTTTGTATGCCCCTCTTTGAGAACAGGAAACATCATGTTAACCAGAAAGCTATGGGAAAGGAACTTATTGCTGTATCACCAACAAGTGGGAGTTGTTATGAGCAATGTACAGTATTAATGTTTTAGAGACACAGTTCCCAAAAAATGATATGAAAAAAGTCAAGAATAAAATATTCTATATATGAAGAGCTTTTTGGTGACTTAACACTTATAAAGGTGACATTCTTTATCTTCAAGGATTCCTCTTTATAATCATTGCCTTCACCATAATCGTTATATATATATATATATATATATATATATATATATATATATAATATATATATTATATATATATATATATAATCATTGTTTATATATACATAATACATACATATCATGATATTTCATACTGTTTAAATTTCTTCAGTTAGGTTTTGCTTTAAATATACTCACTTTCTCTACAAGGTAGGCATTGTCATGTCTTCTTTCCTTCTTAAGGATGAGGGATTCTGGCAGTCCAAGTGAATTGCCCAAGATCAAACAGACAGTAAAATTGACATGACTTCATTTTGATCTCAATTTCCTTAGAAATGTTGACTATAGCCCTCTTGCCATCTATCAAGACACATCAACATCATTGTCCCTGAGAAAATTTAAGGATTCTAACATGTTCCTAGTACTGTATTGTTTCCAATATATTTTCAGTTCCTAAAAGAATTATGATGCTTGTGCTCTTAGCTCATCTGTAGTAGATAATCTGACCTGGAACTGCATACGATTTGATGGAGGGCTACTTTGAAAAGTAAAGTGTTTCTTTCAACTTGCTTCTTAATTTTGCTATCATTGTTTTAGAACTTTATTGCCTCATAATTATTAGAACTTTCTTAGTTTCAGTTAATTTTCTACCAAAGTTGTTGGTGACATTTGCAATATATTAAGAATGAGTTGAGATACCTTATTTAGAATCCTCTGAAACAAATTTCTCTCTAAAGCTTTATTTAAATCTTTTTTTAGGAATATGGACTCTGAGGTAATAGGAATTTCGACTAATCTTCTGTTTTCAACAGTTTCTGGCTTTGTTACTATGGACAGATTCCATGTTCTCTTCAAACCTCAGTGTTCTCATCTATGAAATGGGGGTAATTCTCACTTTACAGGGCTTTTATATGTATTATGAGCACTTAGTCTAGTACAGTATCTGACAAAGAGTTTTTACAAGACAAAAGAGAACTTTCTAAGCATGATCCTGATATTTCTACCTGAATCAAATTGTACCTATGCTACTTAAATATGGTATAGCTTATCCCTTCTGGAATCTGAGGAGAGATCATGATCTTATAGGTCAGGGTTCCAGCTGAAAATAGGAGACTCCCTTAAAAAGAATGCTCAAAGAGATTTTTAATGAATGATACTGTTTTCAAAGTTTTTCTCAGCAAGGAGAAAAACCTGTAAGGGCTGGTGAAATATCTAGTGACTGCACAAAATCCCTACCATGCATGGGTCTGAAGGACAAGACCCACAGTGCAGAGAGAACTCTCCAAAAAAAGAGCACAAAAGTTGCATCCAACATGGTAGAAGATAAGAATGATCTTGTTCTGCTTTTGTCCAATGATCTGGATGATCCCAGTTGAAAGTGAGATGGCAAGAGAGCTAAGTCTTTTGAGAACAACTTTATGGACACTGAACAAGCATCTTGAGATTCAAATAGAGAGTATGTAACACACTGGTCTAATATGCCCTTAAACAAAATAAGCTGTATATCAGAATTTGAAAGGAAGAAGAAGAGTCACTATGGAAACTTTGAGTGAAGGATTACAAGTTGAAATTCTTAAAAGATGAAACAATTATTTTTAAAATTACAGGTGAGTCATTCTAGCCAGGAGAATGAAAAAAGAAAGAGGAAAGAAATTGGAGAATTAGAATAAAGTCAGAGACTGGGCAACAGAAGAAAGAGAAAGAAGAGGAAAATGAGGACTGTGGCCCCTAAAAGAGCCAAGAAAGGGGTAGATTTTAGGTGGATTTCTATAGTTCAACAAACAAGTTAGAATTGCTCCCAACATGTTTTCTCATCTGTGTTACTGTATTGCATCTGCTCTCCAACACCACGATGTAATGCACCTTCTTCAACCTTTGAACAATGGTTCAGTGGTTTTCATCCTAATGAGGCAGAATTCTGGCTGTTCTGTTTCAATTACACACATGATATCCAAACTCTGTTCAAGGGCTGCATATTTTGTGTTTCATGCCATACAATTTACTTCTTCACAATTTGAATTACTCAGCCTACCAAACCATCTGGACAGTAGCTCTAAAAGGCCTGAGATTTTGTTTGATCTTTGTTTGTCCATGTATTTTAAGGGTCTTGGTACAGTCCTGACACATATTAGGACCTTAATTAGCATTTTTGTAAAATGCATAAATAAATAAATGAATGGCATATGAGACTATTTGCATTAACAGCATAATTTAAGCAATCTCTATGGATCTATATCTATATATAATCTGCATATATTTATATCTAATTTCATCTTTATCTATCTATGCTATAAATAGTCATTTTGCTAATTGATTGGCTTATTTTCTCTATGATAGAATCTACATAATAAATAATAATTCTACTTTTCTCATACAGATTTAACTGGATTCCTGTGATGTTTAGACACTGATGACTTGAAGTAAGTCATATAGCATCTCTAAATATCTAGAAAATGAAAGCATTAATCCTTTATTTATGGGGTTGAAAATACACAAAGTAGGTACTGGATGAGCACTGAGATTATTTTTATTTGCTTTCCACTTACATCTAGGCTCTTGCTTTAAAATGAATTATAGTTCCCAAGAACTATGAAATCCCTCTTACCTTAAATGAGACAAACATCAGAAACATCCCTGGAGGCAACATGTAACGGGAAAATTTCCCTTTCAGCTTTGCTACTTTGGTACGTGAAAGCTTTGGCAAAGGATCAAACATGCAGCTATGGGTTTAGATACTTATACAAAATTACCTCCTGAACATTCTGAAATTTTCTAATTGCTAATTGCCAATCAAGGGATGTTTTGTAAGGCTTGATTCCTGCCCGGTTCTCTCAAATGTTAGTAGACTTTTAATTTGAACCTAGAAATGCAAAACAGTCTCATATTTGGTCTCAGATCAGTCTTTTAAAGTTTCAATTTTGTTACCTTTTAGAAAGCATATTTTAGAGGCAAGAAAATTTGGCTCAGAGTCATAGCACCCTTTCATTAATATTCACTCTCTAGCAGAAACTGAAATTCATATTAGTGTTATAATCATCTTCATATAAAACAAACAAAAATAAGAGAAATTTTTAACATTTTGAAGTTTTAAGTTAAAAGAAATTCAAGTCTCTGTGTCTAAGTAAAACTATTAATAATCATAATACATATTATATATTTGCTTGTTGGAAAAAAGAAACATGGAATTTAAGTAAAGCACTCAATTAATGATGAATTTCCTCAAATGGCATGTAATATAGTTTCTGGTTTCTATTCTGGATTTAGATTTTTAAATTTTTTTCTCTAAGTAATTACTTTAGGTAGGGGGTGTATATTTAAAACAAGGCACATCAAAATGTATTTAGTTAAAAGGCTTTTTATTATTAAGTTAAAAATATTACAATGGGTAGAGTTAGCATTTCTGTATCACTGTCTCTTATTATTTCTATCTCTGACAAGTCAGACAACATATTCATTTTGCTCTTGTGTACACAGAGTTAGCTTTGACAATGTGGTAAACCTTTTTGAATGTTTTAAGTGCCAAGCTCCACCAGCTCCTTCAGCACTGTGGGGGGTGTGGAATGTGCCATGCAATTTTTTTAATTAGTTATATAAGACAGTAGAATGCACTTTGATACATCATATATAATGTAGTATAGTTTTTCATTCTTCTGGTTGAACACGATATAGAATCCTACCGGTCATATAGTTACATGTGGCCATGCAGTTTTTTTTTTTTACCAGGAGAAGACATGTAACACTGAACACATTCAGTCTACATTGATTCCTTTTACTAATCTCACTTAAAATATATGGCTGGGAAACAAATGAATTGGCTAAAAAGGGAAAGATCTGAACAAGTAACAGCGAACTATCTGGGTGACTCTTCCTGCTACCTCAAAGACTGCAACTTTACCCACAGCAAGAGCCACATTGGTCTTAGAATGCATAAGACACAAAAGTTTGTCTAGTACTTATGAGTGGATAAAGACCATCCTTGCCTACATGACACTCTATTTCCTTCTGCTTCAAGTCACTTTTTTTCCTGGTCATTAACAGAAAAATTTTAGGCCCTGGACCTGTTTATACAATCTTTTGATTTGGAGGAGATCGACCATGATTATTGAAGACAATGTTGCACAGGACGGCTTTCACTTTCCTGCTGACTGATTCATCTAACCAGCTGGGGATTCAATTAGGTCATGCCCTTTTGTGGGTGACACTTTTATTACAAGAGCACTTTAAAATTGAATGCTAATAAAAGCTAACAACAGGCATTTCGTTTCATAGACTGTGTGAAGGGAAGCACATTGCTTTATAGCTTACTGAGAAAAGGGAACCTGTCAGGCAAAGAGGTTCTTCTCATATCTTATAATGTTTTCAAGTATTACTTTAGTTTATGTACAACAAAGGGAGCTATAGTCTGCTTACAGTCCTGTTTTCAGGGCACAAAATCCATCAAGTTTTGCCACAATGTTAAATAGTGTATTTATTGGAAGGATACAATCATATTTCATTTTATTCCACTTCATGGATACAGCATTTTGTTTTCCAAATTGAAGCCACATAGCAACCTTGTACCTAGGAAGTGTGTACAAGAGTCATTTTTGCAACAGTGTATGCTATTTTAGTATCTCTGTGTGTATTTGTTACTTCATACAACATTTCAACGTTTTCACTATTAATATATCTGGAATTGTGATCTGTAATCAGTGATTTTTGATGTCACTATTGTAGAGTGTTTTGGGGTGCCATGAACCATTCCCATATAAGGCTGTGAGCTTGAAATCAATAAAATTTGTGTGCATGTGTATATGTGTTTTCTGCCTGGTCCACCACCTGGCCATTCCTCCATCTGTCTCCTCCTTTTATCTCCCTATTCCCTGAGACACAACAATATTGAAATTAGGTCAATTAATAACCCAATGATACTCTCTAAGTATTCAAGTTGGAGGTCTCTCATTTTAAACCACAAAGTTAGATATTTAAGCTTAGCGGTAATGGTACATCAAAAGTTGAGACTGAAAGCTAGACTTCTTACCCAAGTTACCCAAGTTATGGATGTGGAACAAAACTTCTTGAAGAAAATTAAAGGTGCTACTCCAATGAACACATGAATTATAAGAAAGCAAAACAAGCCAGACGCGGTGGCCTATAACTATAATCAGCGGCATGGGAGATTGAGGCAGGAGGATTTCAAGTTCAAAGCTAGCCTCAGCAAAAGTGAGGCACTAAGCAATTCAGTGAGAACCTATCTCTAAATAAAATAGGGCTGGGGATGTGGCTCAGTGGTCCAGTGCCCCTAAGTTCATTCAATCCCCGGTACCAAAAAATAAAATAAAATAAAATAAAAAATAAATCAAAAAACAAACTTACTGCTGATATGGATGAAGTTTGAGTAGTCTAGACAGAAGATGAAACCAGGCACAGCATTCCCTTAAACCAAAGTCTGATCATGAGCAATGTCCCAATCCCTTTCATTTCTATGAAGTCAAAGAAATGTGAGGAAGCTACAGAAGAAAAGTTTGAAGCTACCAGAGGTTGGTTCATGAGCTTTAAGGAAGAAAGTTATCATCACAACATAAAAATGCAGGCGGATCTCTAATGCACTGATACAGCAAGTTATGCAGAAGATATAGTTAAGTTAATGGTGAAGGTGGCTACACTCAACAACAGAGTTTTAGTGTACATGGAACAGCCTTATATTGAAAGAAAATTCCATCTAGGATTTCCATAGCTAGAGAAGAGACATCAATGCCTGAGTTCAAAGGAAAAGCTGATTCTCATGTTGGAGGCTGATGGGCATTATGACTTTAAAGTTGAAGCCAGTGTTCATTTGCCATATAAAAAAAAAAACCTAGAAGCTTAAGAATTTTACTTAACCAACTCTGACTATGCTGTCTGCATAGAACAAAAAAAATTGGATGACATCTATTTACAATAAGGTTTCCTGAATATTTTAAGCCTGGTGTCAAAACTCACTTCTCAAAAGAAAATGTATTTCAAAATATCACTGCTCATTGACAATGCACCTGATCACCCAATAAAGCTAATGAAGTTGTACAATAGAATTGATTGCCTTTTTGCACCTGCTAATACAATTCTCGTTCTGCAGACAAGGAATCAAGAAATAGTTCTGACTATCAAGTGTTATTATTTAAGGAATGCATTTTGTAAGTCTACTTCTGCCCTAGATAGTGATTTCTATGATGGATCTTGGAAAGTAAAATGAAAATCTTCTGGAAATGATTAAATATTCTAGATGCCATAGGAACAGCTGTAATTCATGTAAGGAGATCAAAATGTCAACAGTAATAGCAGTTAGAGGAAAGTTGACTCCCACCCTCGTGGAAGATGTTTGAGCAACTCAAAACTTCAGTGAGGAAGTAACTGCTGACATGTTGGGAAGAGCAAGAGAACTAAATAAGTTGTGGAACCTGAATAGCTTAAACATTTAAAATTCCTTCCTCACTCAGCTACCCGTCAATCACTGGCTTGCCTTCTATGCTTTTTTTACATAGCCTTATAATATTAATGTATGCTTACTTACTATTTTCTATCTCAGTCCAAAAGAATACATGTCCTGTAAGTGAAGAGTCTCTTCCTTGTCCAAAATTCTTTCTATTGCAGCAAAAAAAGTTTTCTTTGCATGTAATATGTATGTGCTCTGTAAATATCTGTTAACTGATTAATTGAAAATCTGGAACCAAAATTGAAAAACTAAAGATTTTTTTAAAGTACTTTATTTTTATTGGTTATTTTTAGATATACACGACAGTAGAATATATTTTAACACATTATACATACCTGAAGTACAATTTATTCTAATTAGAATTCCATTATTGTGATTGTACATGATGTGGAGTGAAAAGCCAGAGTTTGAACTCAAGCAGTTATTTCTGCTTAACTTCAATTGCTCCGTTACTCCTTCATATCCATCTGTCTTACTCTCTTACTTTTTTGTTTCCACTTTTTCTTTAGCAGCTTTTCTTTAGCATTCTCTCTTTTGCACTGACTCTCATTGCCCAAGATCTCTTGTCTGCATGGTGTGTGTGTGTGTGTGTGTGTGTATGTGCATGGGTGTGTGAACATGCCAGCAATATTTGTCTCCCTTTACAAATTAGCATTCTCTGCTTTCCCCAAGCATTGGTAGAAAAAAAAAGTTCCTGTATACAATCCTAATTCATAACCTCTCCAGGCAAAATTATAGACTAACTAAAAGTTTATGTGTTCCAATTACAAATTTCAAGAAAGGAATTTTTATAGATCTATCTTGATATTTTGGTTTCTACCAAATTCAAAGTGTCCAGAAATGCTATTTTAGAAAACATGAATATCTATTGGACCTTTCAATACTGGGAGGTGAGGACTCTTTACAGAGAAGGAGTCCCATAAGCTGTAGTGAATATAGAATGGTATCTAGCTTGTGAACCTATCATATCTTTTATTCATAGAAGAAAACACTTAAAAACTTAGGTAAAGCCTAAGTGAGATATGGGACTAATTAGTTAGTGCCAGAGACAATTTCTTAAGTCAGGACATTTGACTACTCTTAATCACCTCTTTATCTAATTATGCTACTAAAGAACCCAGAGGAAATGGAACACCTTGTGAATATAAAGGTTTGCCCCTCTCTTAGTTGGTTATGTTACATGACAAAAGTGAGGAATTTTTGCAAATGCAATTAAAATCCTTAATCAGTTGCCTTTGAAGTAATCAAAGGAAAATATCATGAGTGGACCTCACCAAAATGAGCCTGAAACAAGGACCTAAAGTCTCAGAGGCTCTCACATTATCTTAGTAGTCACCATGGCTGCTACAATCACAGGAACTTGTAACCACCAAAACTGATGTGTTCTTAGAACAGGATCCCTTGCTTCAGATGAAACTGCAGCCCAGGCTAACA
Organism: Marmota monax; assembly: GCF_021218885.2. NCBI lineage: Eukaryota > Metazoa > Chordata > Mammalia > Rodentia > Sciuridae > Marmota > Marmota monax. The sequence goes on along the minus strand of NW_026693934.1, from coordinate 14,947,707 downwards.
TCTTGATCAGACATTCATGAGATCCTGAGTACATGACCCAGATAAACTGTGTCCAGTCTACTGACCCTCAGAACCTGTGAAATAATAAATGTGCTTGGTTTTCAGCCACTAATTTTATAGTAATTATGCTGCAAAACAGATTCATGTTAAACAAAGATAATTCAATGATTGTCACAGAAATGTAATGTTCTTTATTTATTTCAATCTTACTTAACTGTGGCAAAAACATTTAACATGAGACCTACCCACTGTTCACTACAGCACATAAAAGATGTCCTTTCTACTCTCAGAGCATATCCCTTCTCTGCTTCATAAATGACATTTGGAACTAAATTTTAGTGTTTTTTCCAGCTGCCAGCTGATGGCTTGCAACTTTGCTTTTTCTGTTTCTCTGCCCCACTGTAAAGCAGGGCTCTGCAAATAGATCAGAGTAAATGATTAACATTGACTTTGAAGGTCTTGTCATAGGGCTTTACAGGCAGAGCAGAAATACAGTATTTTCCTTTGTGTGAGGTAACTGTTTCTATTAATAACCTAAAAGGGCTCCTTGTAGAAGTCAAGCTAGAATCAATGAAAAGAAATATTATACTCAAAACACCTGAGAAGAATGACACTGATTCCAAGAACTGTAAACTTGAGAATATGTGATCTCATTTTCAATTAAATTATCTTAACTAAGTGTTCACCTGCCCAAAAAGGTTTTGTTCTTTCTAACTAAATTACTATTTATCTTCATGTTGGAGTTAAATATTATTCTTCTTCCTTTGATTTCCCTCTTTTCCTGAATTCTGGTACCTATTAAAGCACCAACTGCTAAACAGAAAAGTTGGTAATAAGACTTACATGACAAGAAGAGAAGGCTACACTTATAGCATAAATATACTATGAGGAAACAAGTAGTGATAGTATTAAAGCATAGATTTACTGGAAGAAACCATACCTAAGCAAAGTAACATGTTCCTGTTTCTATCTTAGTGATATTATTCTAATTTCAGTGGAAAGATTAAAAATGAGAGGTAGATTGAAGTGAAGAGAGAACAGTTAAGAGAATTTTCAATTTAGATCTTGATGAAGATGATGGTGAATTAGATGAATGAAAACAACATCATTGGGAGTGGAGACAAATATAAATTGGAAGGCACTAGAGAGCTCAGCATGACAGGACTTGAAATCCATTTAGCTAAGGAGGGGATAGAGAGGAAAAGTCAAGGTGATGCTCAGGCTACTTTCTTAAGAAAAAAGAAAAATAAAGACAAAACATGTCAGAAAGGAAGTCAAGTTGATGATATGGAATTATGAGGGTTTCTTTTTTCCCTTTTAAAAACTTTCATTGTCTGTGGAACTTCTCAGATTTGACGACTAAGGAATGAAAGATATGCATCTAAAATTAGGAAGCTATATGTGAGTTGAGGGATATTTGAAAATCATCAGGATTTGAAGAAGAGTTGGAATTCAAGGAGCTACCTGGTTTCCCCAAGGGGAATGGATTCTGCTGAGGCCAGAATCCAACATTTTATGGATGATCAGAGAAAGAAGAGCCTGAGAAGGACCTAAGAAAAATGAAAATTAGGATTCATCACATCACAAAAGAGAAGGGAGTAATTCCAAAAGAAAAAAAAATGACACTTTCAAATACTGTTAAGGATTTAGTAAAGGCAATAATATTTTTGTATTTGGCAGTAGGTTTATTTACATGTTATTTTGCTAAAAATGTTACTATAATAAACTAATATATTTGCTTAATATGCAGAGCTATTCTAGCTTCTAATAAAATTGGTTGCCTCTTCTTCATGGATGTAGCTAGCTTACATACGTAAGTCTGTTTACAGTTATATAGGTTATCAGATTAAGTTTTCACAAAAATAAAACCAAGCTCCAGAAAGAGTTTTAAAAAGCCATTTTTTTATGAATTTCTGGTGTTAAGAGAACCTATCTGCCATGACTTTAGTTTCAACAGAGATTTACAGATGATTGAAGGAGAGAGAAACTTTATAGGGTGCTTTACCTTGGGTTGCTATAACAAATACTGTTTATAGGATGATTTAATACATATGAGTGTGCACACACACATTTTTTATAGTTCTGAAGATGGTGAAGCCCAAGATCAGTGATCCAGTAGATCAGGTGTCTGCTAAAGGCCCTTGTTCTTGTTCATGCAGAAACCTTTATTTTCATGCTCACATGATCTTTCCTTGGTGTATGCACCTCATTGCTAATTTTTAGATCTTCTTCCACTTTGGGGATTAAATTCCAAAGTTGAATTAATCTCTCCAAACATTTTGACATGTGCTATACTGGGTCACTAGAATTCATCCTAACAATAAGCATAAATGCATTGTATAATTTTAGAAATACAATGCACTTACAATTATATAAATGTAATGCTGGTGATCGTAAATGGATTGTCTATGCTTTTATTAATTCAATAAAGTTTAAAGAATACATATGACAACCCTGTTATAGAAACTGGAGATATAACAGTGAAAAAAATTGAACAAGTCTTGTACCATTTCTCACTCCACTCACATTTGAGTGGGAACACCATTTACTATTTAACAGATATAATCACCAGGAGCCTTTCTACTGATCTCCAAAATACTTTGTACAAACATTTTGAAGTATAGAAAAGTTCTAGGCTTAGTTTGATGCCTTCCAAAATCTACCCTAGTTCATAGTTAGCATTCTGTGTCCTTTGTGTACATATAAAGTTCACTGAGGACTTTGATAATGGAATAATATATTGTGTTCTAGGTTAGTTGGCAAAATTTATGGCTGATGAACACTATAATCACCATGGAATTAGTCTTTCCTTGTTTAATATAGACTCAGATTGTACCACAAGATACACTTAACTCAGTCTCTGCAATGGTTTGAATATTTGCATCCCTGAAAATTTTGTATGTTGAAATTCTAAACTACAGCAGGATGGTATTAGGAGTGGAGCCTTTGGGAGGTAATTAGGTTTAGATGAGGTCATAATATTGGAGTCCTCATGATTGGAATTAAAAGGGACTCAGGAGAAATCTCTAGTCTTCTTCCACCTGGTAAGGATAAAATGAGAAATGAACAATCTGCAAACCCAGAGGAGGCCCCCACCAGTATCCAACCAAAATGGCATCTGACCTGATATTTCCAACCTCCAACACTGTGAGAAATAAACATGTCTTGCTTATGAGACACTCTATCTATGTGATATATGAGTCATAAATAACTAGGAGAATGCCCATCATTGTTCACAGAACTCTCACCAAAATATACTTTATTTTTAAATACCATACAGCTTCTTTCCAATAAAATTTGCTCATCTGTACATGATTAATTACTAAATACAATGATAGAATCCAAATCTAAAGTCTGACCATACTCCTAACCTTCAGATACATATATAGATGGTTACCAGACCTTACTTTTTATATTTCCTGGATACATATCAAAATATGCAATAAAAACAAACTTCGTTCAATGCCTATTTATTATTATTATCATGAGCACATGTGGGTACTTGAGCTCATAAGTACACATACACACACACACACAACTTTTTTTGTGTTCTTTAAATGGACTGTATCACTATCATTTACTGAAGGAAATATAATTTTATAATGCAGGCATCACATCATTCCCTATAACCATTTCTTTTTCAAGTAATGCCAATATTATTACTGAAATGTGTCTTGAACATACCCACTCTCTCCATTTTTATTCCAACCTTGGACTCACTGTACTGTGAAGTATAGTGTTATTGGGCAAAGCTTGACTCAATGCGATCAGTAGATGTAATTTTTATTCAGAGGTTAGTGAGTTCACTCTGGTTTATCTGGAAGTCTGAAGTCTCTGATGATATCCCAAAGCCTGGCTTTACTACTCTAATTGCAGTCAGATTTGATGAGGCTCTCATATGTTACAAAGTGGGCTGAAGGACTGAGGCCAACTGGAACTGATAAATGGCCAAAGGATTCTGTTGCCAGGAGAGATTCTTAATGAGGTGTGTTGGGGTGGGGAGATGTTCAGTCACCAAAAATATCTTAATTAATGATCTCAAAGTGGAAGAAAACAATGCATTTAACAATTTTCTGATAATAAATGGCAAATATTGAATATGTTATTATGAGTTCAATGTTTAGAAGGCATTTGCATGATTAGACAAAATTTTAGAAAGTGATTCACCTCTCATATTTGCAGTGGAGTACAGTTCTCAGAAGCAGGATAGCACAAATGCAAATCCCTGAGGTGAGACATTTGAAACACGTATGAATTCTTTAATTTTACCTCATTTTTCAACTACTCATTTCACTATTTTAATTTTTCCAAACAAATAGAGATTAAAATAATGGCAGTTATGTAGTTGAATAAAAGTCATAATTACTTAGTGACAGAGGTAGTATTATGACATTGATTGCTTAATTAATTCTCTAACATTATCCCAAATAAAACAAGTGTAGAGGGAAAAAGTTAGAAAAACCCAAGTCTCCTTATATATAATGGTCTTTACCCCATATTTTCATTGCCTCTTATCTAGAACCCTATGCTGAATATTCTATATTTTTAGTTTAAGAGATATTGTCCCTTTTCCTGGATTTCTCAGGCACATGATTTTTTTTTTTTTTGGTTGTCACAGGGAATTATATACATGTGGTAGACAGAATAACGGTCCTTTTATTACCCTAAATGTCCACATCTTAATCCCTAGAACCTGCAAATCCGTTAAGTTACATAGCAAAGAAGAGTTTGCTCTGTGCAATGGAGAGTTTGCCGATGTGATTAAGGTCCCAGACCTTGAAATGAGAAGATTATGGTGGATTATCTCAATAAATCACATCTGCTCTCAAAAGCAGAGACATTTCCTTGACTGCAGTCTGCCAGATCCAGCAGAACGGGAGTTGGAAAAGGATTTGGCCCACCGCTTCTGGGGGCTCCCATCAAAGAAAGTGGGTGCCACTAGAAACTCAGTAAAACCCTCAAGTGATGGCCACCTCTGAAAAGGAAATACTGCCAACCATCAAAGAAAAGCTGGACGGTCATTCTTCTTGAAAGTTTCCAGTAAGGAACAACGTCTGCTTATACCTGGATTTTCAGCCTGTGGAGAAGACAGCAAGCCATGCTGATCTATAGAAATATGATATAAGAAAAAAGAGTCTTCTCGCTCCCTTTTTTTTTTCTTTTTCTTTTTATTTATTTATTTTTTGTTACTGGTATTAAACCCAGGAATACTCTACCATTAAGTGATAACCTTAGCTCTTTCTATTTTCTGAGACAGTGTCTGATTTAATTGCCCAGGCTGACCTTCATCTCTTGTTCTTCCTGCCTTAGTTTCCTAAGTAATTGGAATTACAGGCTTGAGCCATCACATTTAACACTGGGTATTATTTTTAATCAATAAGTTGTAACATTTTGTTATAGCAGTGATAAGCAGCTAAAACACTGAACCAAAAGGATAAGCCAATAACTGGAATCAGTTACAGAAGTTCCACTGGTTTACACATATCTAGACTAGAAAACCTATAGATGCTCAAGACAATGTAGACCATTGGTCACTTCCATTAAAATTAGGTACTGCTCAAAATTTTTCATATATATATATATATATATATATATATATATATATATATTCATGCTAGTTTATATATATATATATATATATATACACACACATATATACACATGTATGTGTGTGTGTGTGTGTGTGTATATATATATATATATATATATCCATCCATAGGGGTGTGTGTGTGTGTGTGTGTGTGTATTTGTTCTAATTAGTTATACATGACAGTAAAATGCATTTTGGTTCATTGTACACAAATGGAGCACACAGCAAAATACATTTTGGTTCATTGTACACAAAAGGAGCACAGCTGTTCATTTCTCTGGTAGTCTATGATGTAGAGTTACACCATATGTGCAGTCATACATGTAACCTAGGATAATTATGTCCACCTCATTCCAACATCTTTCTTAGCCCAAGTCCCCTCTCCTTCACTCCCTCCTCTTTGCCCAATCAAAGTTCCTCCAATTTCCCATGCCTGCCCCCATTATGAATCAGCATCCATTTATCAGGGTGAACATTCAGCCTTTGGTTTTTGGGGATTGGCTTACTTCACTTAGCGTGATATTCTCCAACTCCATCCATTTCCCTGTAAATGCCATAATTTTATTCTATTTTAATGCTGAGTAATATTCTATTGTGTATATATACCAGTTTCTTTATACATTCATCTATTGAAGGGCATATAGTTTGGTTCCACAGTTTAACTATTGTGAATTGAACTGCTATACGCATTGTATTCTGTAGTATACTGTTTTTAAGTCCTTTGGGTATAAACTGAGAAGTGGGATAGCTGGGTCAAATGGGGGTTCCATTCCAAGTTTTTTAAGGAATCTCCACACTGCTTTTCAGAGTGGTTGCACCAATTTGCAGTACCATCAGTAGTATATGAGTGTGCCTTTTTCACCACATCCTCACTAACACTTATTGTTGCTTGTATTCTTGATAATTGACATTCTGACTGGAGTGAGATGGAATCTTAGAGTAGTTTTAATTTGCATTTCTCTAATTGCTAGAGGTGTTGAACATTTTTTCATATATTTGTTGATCAATTGTATATCTTCTTCTGAGAAGTGTCCAGTTTCTTAAGAATGAATAATGGAATGGATTCAAACTAAAAAGATTTTTTTTTCTCAACAAAGAAAAGAATCAGCAAGGTGAAGAGAGAGCCCATAGAGTGAGAGAACATCTTTATTACAAGAACATCATTGAGCACTGATTTCCAGGATATATAAAGAACACACACAAAAATTCAACACCAAAAGAATAAATACCCAATCAATAAATGGGCTTATGAAATGAACAGACAATCCATGCTCATTTTTGTTTTGCTCTGTCATTTTTAAATGTGAGGAAAAAAACTTTAAAAACATTATTCAGCTCATCTAAATGAAAATAAAATTATGTGGCTTGAAATAAACCCAGTAATATAAAACTGTATACCTTTAAAGGCTAAATCTCTCTGTAACCTATAATGCAACTTACAGAGTAATTAGTAATTTACCCTATATATTGCTCTATATATTTATATTGCAAGATTATTTATTTATTTATTTATTTTAAAAGTTAAACATTCAGAAAAAAATGTGAATAAAAATCTTCCATATTTAACCCTATGTGACCAGGTCCTCCTCACGTGTATTAGTCCATTTTTTGTTACTATAACACAGTACTTGAAGTTGAACAATTTTATAAAGAAAATTGTTTTTCTTTGGCTCAGTGTTTGGGATAGCCAAGGTGAATGGGCTATGTCTGGTGATAATCTTGTTTCTGGAAGAGTCCTGAGTTTGCACAGGGTATCACATTGCAAGATATAAGGACAAGGTATATTTGACTATTTGTCTTTCTCCCTCTTATAAATCAACAAATTTCAATCATGAGAATTCTACCATAATGAACTCATTTAATCCTAATTACCTCATGAAAGCTCTTGGACGTGTGTACCAGGAATTGAACTCAGGGGCATTCAACCCCTGAGCCACATCCCCAGCCCTATTTTGTATTTTATTTAGAGACAGGGTCTCACTGAATTGCGTAGTGCCTCACTTTTGCTGAGGCTGGCTTTGGACTTGTGATCCTCATGCCTAAGCATCCCAAGCCACTAAGATTACAGGCATGTGCCACCGTACCTGGCTAAGTATCCTCTCTTTTAATATATCAAATTGGGGTGTAAAATTGAACACATGAATTCTTGGGGGAACAATCAAACTATACCCAAACAATAGTCTCATCCTGATGGGTAATCACATTCTTAACATTCTTATATTCATACATGTCCATCTAGAGATTCTTATAAAGCTACAAGTAAATACTAATACATATTACTTCCTATGATTTCTTTATTTTTCATGTGTTGTGTACATCATTCTATACCTTTTTTCTCCCCTTTTTACTTAAAATATATTTTGGAAAATTTTCACATTGTTACATAAAGCTCCTAATTTAAGAAACATGATTGAATAATCACTACAATAAGAACATTTTCTGGGCACAGAAAAAGTTACAAATGTATAAAAAAAACATGGCTCCTTTAACCGACAGTTATCTCACCTAGTAAATGGGTACAGTTACTATGAGCTACATCTAAGATAATTCTTAATAAGCCCACAGAGGAATAAAAACACTAAGCAGGGCAGGCTATTTTGGTAAAGGAAGTTCATTTTAAATTGAAAATCTTGGTTTGAATGCACAGTTGAAACAAATAATTTATAACAGTGAGTAAAACAGAAGAAATCTTCTAGGCATACCCAAGCTACAGAAAATGGAGCTTGGTGGGAAAACAAATAAATGGTCATGCAAGGTGACATGGATTGGAAGATGGAGGTAGGAGTTGAAGGGATTGACTCCAAGGTAATTGACATGAGGACTTTGAAGTCTAGACAGACTTGGGTAAATTCTTGCTCTCCCACCTACTGTCTTATTACTGCAGAACCTAGGATACTAAAGTGTTCATTTTCTTGGGAACAGGAAAGCCCTCTCCGGGAAAAGGGCCTTGAGTAGAGAAATCAATAGAGTGTAATGAAGTGAACATGTCGGTATCTCCTCAAAATTCACTTCTCAAAACCCAGATCCCAAGCGTGATAGTATTTGGAGATGGGACCCATGTGAGGTGATTTTGTTCCCACCTGGCAATGAGGGTGGTGCTTTTATGATGAGATTAGTGCCATTATAAGAAGAAAAAGAGACCAGAGCACACTGTCTCTTCTCTGTCTCTGTCTCCTTTCTATGTGAGGATATAGTAAGAAGAGCAGTCTGAAAATCAGAGAGATAGGACCTTATCTGTTAGCACCTTGTTCTTGAATTGTGAAGCCTCCACAACTATGAGAAAATAAAGAGTTGTTGTTTAAGTCCACAACTCTTTATTTTTGTCCTAACGGACCTAGATGACTAAGACATTGCTATGGTTTGGATAGGAGGTATCCCTCTAGAAGTTCTTATATTAAACAATGCAAGAATGTTCTAAGATAGATAATGAGATTATGACAGCTATAGTATCATTAGTAAATTAATCTATTTTGATAGATTAATAGTTTGAATGGACTAGTGTGTGGTAACCATAGGCAGGGCAGATTGGTGTGGCTGGAGGAAGTAAGTTACTAGATGTATACTCTTGGGGATTATATTTTGTCTCTGGCTTCTCTCTCTCTCTCTTTCTCTTTCTGCTTCCCAGTTGCAATGAGCTGAGTAGCTTTCCTCTTCCATGCACTTCCTCCACAATGTTCTGCCTGACCTCAGACCCAGAGGAATGGATTGGGTTGACCCTAGACTGAGACCTCTGAAATCGGAGGTCAAAAATAAGACTATTCTTCTCTAAGTTATTCTTGTAGGATATTTTGGTCACAAAGACAAAAAGCTTGCTAACTCAGACATTAAGAAAGAACCTCTCAGGCAGAGTGTGATAAATATAGTGAAGTGGAATAAAAAGTTCAGTGTGGCTATAGGATAGGAGGCAGGAGAGAGAGTGAGGGGGTGTGATATTGGAGAGAAGAGGAGGGGCCACTTCACGGCGGTTGTGTCTTCCAGAATATGCAGTATGCATTTGAGACAGATACCTGGAGAATATCTTAGAATTAATATAATGAATATACAGGGATTAACAGTGTGTCTGTCATATGGTTAGAGCCAGGAATAATGATAATTATTCTTATTAACCTTGGGCAGTAGACTTGGCATATGAGCATTTATAATGAGTGATCAGTGAGGATTATTTATGGAAATTATGTTATGGTAGATGCAATTCAAACCAAGTTTGGAGAATGGTTAGTTTCATGCTTCATAGTTCTTTTACCATTTCAATCTGACTGATGAGCTGTCTCCACCGTGTATATATTATAAAGAGGAAAAATGGTATCAAAGATAAATATCTCTTTGGTATCCCATTGGCAAATTTGGGGAAAGACAAGAAGATACACCGTTTAGAGAGAATCAAAAAGACCTTGATGTAGCGCTATCTGTGGTTTGGAGAAGTGTTCTAAAAAGGCCTATGTTTTGAAGGCTTGGTCCCCAGCCCATGGGCTATTGGAAGGAGGCAGAATGTTCAGGACATGGAGCCTCATTGGTATGGTCATATGGAGACATTATGCATTTGAAGGGGATATTGGACAGTACTTCCTCTTCTTTTTCTTTACTTCTTGCCCATAAGGTGAGCATCTATCCCACCACATGCTCCCGGTCACTGCCTCCCACAGATCCAAGCAACCATGAATTGAAAACCCGAAAACCATGGGCCAAAATGAAGCTTTCTTCTTCATACATTAAATATATCAGGCATTTTGTCACTGTAAAAGAAGGCTGATTAATGCAGAATCAGGACAGAATACTATGATTTGGATAATTAAGCTCCGATGGCCTATGTTATAAAGGCTTTGTCCCCAATCCATGGTGCTATAGGGAGGAAGTTAAACCATTAAGAGGTGGGGCCCAGAGGGAGGAAGTTAGGGTACTGAGAGCATGTCTTTAAAGGGGATATGGCCCTGGCCCTTTCTTCCTTCACTTCCTACCCACCACGAGTTTAACAATTGTGATCCACTTTGCACTCCCCAACAAGATGTGTAACATTTCCAAAGGCCCAAACTTCTTGGGGCAAATAATCATGGACTGAAACTTCTGAAAGTGAGTCAAAATAAACCTTTTCTCTTTCTAATTTGATTATCTCAGGTATTGGGTCACAGTGATGAAATTTGGCTCACATACAGAGAGAAGTACAGAGAGAAGAAGAGGTAGTTTATGAGTGTGAACTGTTATAAGATTAGAGACAGGGTAGGGCTAAATAGAGCAGGGTCCTGTAGTTTGTTGTGAAGAGGGTAGGGTTTCTACTTTGAGTAAGATGAGAATCCAAGGAAGGTTTTAAATTGAAGAGTAAAATTACCTGATTTTAAAATCTCACTGTTTGGACTGGGGTTGTAGTTCAGTGGCAGAGTGCTTGCCCAGCAAGTGTGAGGCCCTGGGTTTGATCCTCAGCACCACATAAAAATAAATAAATAAAAAGATAGTATTGTGTCCATTTACAACTAAATACACACACATAGATATATATACTTTTTTTTTTTATCTCACTGTTTGCTCTGGGGACTGGGGTAGAAGAAAGACAGGAGATCAGCTAAGAAGCTACTGAAATTATCCCGGAGAAAAATGATGACAACATGGACCAGCACAGTTGTTGTGAAGTATTACTAATTGGTTAGATTTTGGAAATATGCCAGTGAATAAATCAAACAGATTTCCTACTCTATGGGCTGTGCTGTGAGACCAAGGGATGATTGTAAATAAGATTAGGTGAAAAATGCATGCCTCCTCCAATCCATGACCTTATGTAACCTGGGCAAAAAAAAAAAAAAATGATAAATATTAGGCAAATTTGTGCATAGAGAAATCCTACAAAACATCTGATCAGTATTCCTCAAAACTGTCAAGGTTAAACTAAGAAACAAGGTAAATCTGAGGAAAAAAAAAAACATAGCCAGGAAGAATATGAAGATGCATGACCACTAAAATGCTTTTGCCAATTCAGGTTGCTGTAAAATATATATATATATATATATATATATAATATAAATATATATATATATATAATATAAATATATATAATATAAATATATAAATATATATAATATAAATATATATAATATAAATTATATATATATATATATAATATAAATATATATATATAATATAAATATATATATATAATAGGCTTGGTAGCTCCAAAACTATTTATTTCTATGGTTCTCAAGTCTTGTGTGAGGTCGAGATTCCAGCAGATGTGATGTCTGGTGCGGGCCTTCTTCCTGGCTCATGAATGGCATCTTCTTGTGTCCTCCCAATGGTGAAGAGAGTAAGCTCCCAGCCATTCACTCTCCAGAGGGCACCGATCAATTCCATGGTAGGGGCTTCACTCTCCATTCCTTCCCCACTTCCTCCTCTCCACCCTCAGGACAAGCACACATAGGATTTATTGTCACACGAGTAACCCAGTATGCATGTGGCAGTAAAGGCTGAGTTATACTGAGTTTGAGTTTTCTGGAAAGCCTTTCTGAAGGAAGTGGGACTTGACAAAGAGGGGAAATATTAGCAAATGTAGACAGGATAAAAGCCTTCATTGCAGGGGACTTAATTTCTGCCTTTGTATTTCCACATTGTTATTCTGCATATGATGTCTCTTGCCATTTAGTGGAGTTGTTTTGATTAACTTTTGCCCTTTATTCCCGTTCATTTGCTTTCATTTTTCTCAAAGCATGTTTATTATTAAGTAGCAGATAGCCCTTTGGGGACACATTAATTTTCCTAGGAACCCTTTCCCATGCTACGCTGGTGTCCTTTATCTCCTCGTTCCATTTGGCTGCAGTCAGCACTTTCTCCTGTCTCATGAAACCTCTCTGATGAATTGCATTGCTCTCATTGCTATTATTATAAATAGGAGATGCAACTCCCCACCATCTGCAATAACAGCGCTTCCAGACACACATTAGCCGCATTTAAAATGATAACTCCTTCATAATATTCTCAATAATTCCTCTCAATCATGGAAGTAGAAATGAACTCTAAGGTCATTGATTCCCAGTCATCTTTTCCTCCAGGCAGCATTGGACTAAATGGACTCAAAAACAGAGAGGTGCATACCTGTAACAGGTATTCTTATCAACTCTTACCCCCTTTGGGGAATTGGCCACTTTTACTTTTTATTCCTTTCTTTTTTTAATTAATGCATCATAATTGTACATAATAGTGGAATTCATTGGTACTTATTTGTACATGCACAGAATATAACAATATAATTTGGTCAATTTCATTTCCCAGTACCTTCCTTTTTTCCTTCCCTCCTCTTTGCCCCTGGTCTTCTTCCTCTACTCTACTGGGTTTCCTTCTCATTTCATGAGAAACCTCTACCTGGTTTCCCCTTTCTCTATGTCCTACATATGAGAGAAAACATATGACCCTTGACTTACTAAATTTGACTTATTTAGCTTAACATACTGCTTTCAAGTTCCATCTGTTTTTCTAAAAATGACATGATTTCATTCTTCTTTGTGACCGAATAGAACTCCAGTGTGCATATGCACCACATTTTTCCATTGATAAATATAACAGTTTATCATTGATGAATACCTAATCTGGTTTCATAGTTTAAGCCAGTTTTATTTTTCTATAGAATCCCTTTAGGAATAACCAGAAGATTAAGTAGTTCCTTTTATGAGGCTTAATTATCTTTTTACATTTCTATACTTTTTGGAATACAGAGAGAATAGATGATTTATTCCATTCCATTGACAATAGAATAAAGATATGGGAATGTAAAAAGATAATTTATATATGCATATATACATACATATACACACATACTTACCAATGTAAATTTTATATACACATACATGTGTATATATATTTATCTTTTTATTTTTAATTCCAAAAAATTTGTGAGACAGCAACTGTATGAAGAAAGGAGGGAAGAGGTTTATTTTGGCTTATGGTTCTGGTTCAAGGCCATGGTCCCACATCTGATCATGGCCGTTCTGCTGGCAGAGTCCCAAGTGGTACAGGATGTCACATGTCAAGGGACAGAAAGGGAATGTGTGTCCTCTTCTTTTTTTCTCTCTCATATAAGCCAATTCACTTCCCAAAGTCCCAAACTCTAAACATCAACTTGGATTAAGTTTCCACCTTCTTCAAAGCCCACGATGAGGATTAAATATCAACACACGAAGCCTCAGGAAACACACTCAAAACACATTCAAACTGTAGCAGTGTGATATGCGAATCTCTCTTCTCGCCTTCTGCCAGTCAATTCTACCCAATGCAGCTAATGTGTGTGTATGTATACAGGGCTAGTTAATTTGCTGACACCTGCAGTCAAGTACGAGAGAAAAAAATTATACAATGAGTAAAAGTTTTCATTATAAATTCTGTTTGTGCGGTGGCCCATGCCAGCGGCTCAGGAGGCTGAGGCAGGAGGATTGAAAGTTCAAAGCTAGCCTCAGCAACAGCGAGGCATTAAGCAACTCAGTGAGACCCTGTCTCTCAATAAAATGCAAAATACGGCTGAGGATGTGGCTCAGTGGTTGAGTGTTCCTGAGTTCAATCTCCAGTACCCTTCACCCCCCAAGAATTCTATTTGTTGTTTATATACTCAACTAGCTTCTCCCCCCACCCCCATTTTCTGAAGAATTTGACTATTTATCTAAATTCTTACTCTGGGTTGGGATATCCATAGGCTGCCTACCAGTTACACCGGTTTAGGATTTTACTCACTGATTGTAAAGAACTGGGGATCTTTTATAACCACAGTTTTTTTTTTTTTTCAGCTGTCCCCTGAACCAAGTAAGCTCAAAATAAAGGTTAAAAAAAATCATGAACAACTGAAGGGCTTTTATACAACCTCATTCAAACTATTGTTCCTGATGCCTGCTAATGGAAAGGAATAATAGGAATATTCCAATTGCCCATTTGGTACAGGACAGTGGCTATTCACTGAAGTCAGAGACCACATATCTGTCTGTGAGCCCTAGGTATGTTACATTCAGACAGTGGCAAGACTTTGGAGCTTAGTCTCACTGAATGCATTGTCATGAAAAAGAAACTGGAAGGAGGACACTTTCACATACAGAGTTAAGCTGGTGTATTTGTGATCTTCAGCAGTACAGCAGAGGTGGCTTTAGATGTTATTACAGCATCCAATTTAATGAAGGTATCCAACTCCAATCTCAGAGTTGGCTCTTTCTAACACAGTGATCTGACCTGTATAAAAAGAGCCACATTACATGGTGAATTGCTATGTGGAAAGAAGTCCAACAGCATGTTCCAGAAATTTTTCTCCAGTTATATTCTCTTTCAATCACACAATAAAAATAAATGCAACCGGTAACACTAAGGGTAGCATTGAAGTTCAGTGTCAGATCTGAGTGAAATTCATTTGAAGGACTTGCTAGACAAGAGAGTCCATGTTTTTTTAAGATGTGAAAAGGAGGAAATTATTCCTTAAGTAAAGTACGTGGAAGCCTATGTATGTGACATGAATTCAAACAATAGCTTTCTTACGGAGTGGAGTAGAGCAATTTTAAGTAAAGCTTCCTCTAAGTTATTCAGCACATCTTTAGAATCCATTTCCATGGCCAATATCCAAGTACCTGTAAGATAGGGCTGCATAATGATATAAATAATGTCAAATGAGGTGTAGCTAACATGCCTAAGTGAGAAACTTGAGTACATTTACTATTTTATAACCCAAAAGGGATGGAGAAAATTTCCCCTTTTTGAAGAATGCCACAGGGCTCATCTGAGCACAAAGGAGAAATATAAAAGATAGAATCTGTGCCACAAACTAAAATAGCCACAGAAAGTTGGTGCAGAACAATATGCCTAAATATCCATGTGGCAAGAAACCTAAAGCCAGACAGGCAAGAACTATTTCTGTAAAAATCAGGGAAGACTGTCTAGTGTGCTCAGAAACACTTGAGACCCAACCATGGCACTCGAGAAAGTGCAGTATGAGGCTGGCTGAGGGATCCATTTCAAAATGGAGAGCTGATCCATAATGATAATAGTTTTGTTGCCACTATTGCAATTTTATTTTGCACCACAGATTGGTGTTGGTAGAAGAAATAAGGGCCATTTAAATAAATGAGGAATCATTAAGTGGTCATCCCTTTACTTTCTTCATTGCGGTAGAATAAATATGAAGCCAAAAGCTTAATCCCTTCATTTTTCCTTACATTTTTTACTTTTAGGTAGTTGAATCATGGGGTAAGTGTAGCTAACTAAAACTAAGTCTGCACTCTGACCCATGAACATAATAATTCTGTGCACTTATCAAACTCGTTAGCCATATACATTTCATGTTTCTGAACACTAAATTGGGTACCATATTTTATGGCACATTTTGCTATTTAATGAATGTTTGTGCTCCCTAAAAATTGTATGTTCAAATTTTAACCCCAAGGTGATGGTGTCAGGAGATGGGGCCTCTGGAGTGATTAGCTCACAAGGCAGCACTCATGGTGGGCATTAGTGCCCTTATAAAAGAGACCACATTAAATGAGCCGTCAATTTTCTTCATGTGAGGTTACAGCAAGCGGGTTCTATGAACCCCAAAAGGCAGTTCCTCACCGGACACAGAATCTGCTGCCATCTTTCCCGTGGACTTTCCAGATACTAGCTCTGTGAGAAAAAAACTTCTGCGGTATATGAACCACCCAATCTTTGGTATTATTTTGTTATAGCAGCAAAAATGAATGAAAAGAGAATTATATTCACTTATATATCAGAAAAATTCAAATATAAATGCCAGTGATATGTCCTTTATGCAGCCTGATGGTCAAGGTTACTGTTGTTTTTTTGTTTGTTTGTTTGTTTTGTTTTGTTTTTTTTCCAAGAGTAAGGCAGCAGTGATATCACCTTCAGACTGTGAGACTCCATGTGTCTCCAAAGCTTCCCTACTCTTTTGTGATAGTACAAACCCCTAGGTCAGAGTTTGCCTTCATGGGAGCCTCTTGACTATACTGTAAACTCCTAGAGAAAAAAAAATGTGCCATAGTCACCCTGGTATTTTGTATTTTGCACAGACCTTGGAACTTAATAAGGACCAAAAAAAAAAAAAATGATACAAAAATATCAAACCTATATTTTGACATTTTTGTTGTAAAAACTTTAAATAATGTTGTTTATGTCCTCAAACTCAAATAACAGAGGAATCTTCAAATGGAAAATCCATCAAGAATAGCACACTGTTGAGATCAATTTAAAAAGTATAGTTAAGATGATAGTTTGGTTGCCATGTGGAAATCCCCATCATTGAGGGTTCTCAAGTGGTTTACCAGGGTCATTCTACTCTGGCATAACTTGAGTTACAAATTGTGTCAAATTACCTATCCCCCAGCACCTTGGTACTGCCAAACTATCTCAGCTTTGAGACTCACCAATTTCTGTCTGGCTTTTCAGTTTCTATACCAGCTACCACAAATCAACTTGTTCCTAATAAGAAACATTGTGCCACTTGGGCTCATGTCTTTACCAGTCCATTCTCTGAAGTATGCTGACGCCTCAAGTCTTATCACTCCTGATTGCTTTGAGGGGTAACTTGTTCCCATAGCTCTGTATCTTGCTACAGGTTTTTGCTCAGCTTCTCAGCCTCTTATGGATGGCTTTCTTTCAGTTTTTCAGCCTCCAGAGCACAAGTAGCTTATGCATCTGTAAATGCCTTGAAGGGGAAAGGAAAGTGGACCAGGATGGAAGACATATCATCAGACATTTTTTGTTGTTGTTGTTGTTTGTTTCAGCCTGTTTCAAACCTATGGTCAGGTTGATATTTTTTCCATACCTAAAATAATGAGATATATAAAAGTAAGTGTTTTGCATTTTTCTTATTGTCAAAGACTAAATCTGTCCTCATTGATTAGCAAAGTATTTTTGGCAACTAACTAACAAGCTTCTAATCTATTGATAGAAATCCCTATTTTGTACTGACAAGTCACCTGCACAGTTCAGTCATAATTCTCAAGTCTGAATTTTTCCTTGCTTCCTCCCCACCCACTCATTCAGTCCTCTCTCTTTCAACTAAATGATGCTCCATGGTAGTTTGAATGGGGAAACCCCACACTGACCTGAGTGTCATCCTGAGTCATTTTGTCCAAACATTTGATGTATTTCAAGCTTTTTTTTGTTTTGTTTTCCATTTCTTCATCAGACGTAGAAGACAAAATAACATATTTCAGGGCTAATTGTTTTACTACACCTCACTTCCAGTCCCAGTTTCTATAGTAGTAATAATTAATGACAGGGATGACTGTAACAGCTACATTTTGAATTTTCAGTTCATTAACATTTCAAGAGCTCAACTCTTGCCAATATCAAATTCACATGAAACTGGGAAACTCCCCACAGCTGTTCCTCTCTAAGCAGTGACACACAAACCAAGGCCACTTCCATTCACCATCATGCCACCTGAATCCTAGGGCTTCCCAAGACCTGGGAGAGGAAATGAAAGGTTCATATCCCCTGAACCATTTCTAAAATCTAGCTTTGAAAGTAATCATGCTACCTTCCTTTCTTAATTTTTGGTCACTCTTATGGTTTGAATATGAGGTGTCTCCAGGAATATTCAGAGGTGAACTGAGTAGATTATGAGAACTATGACTTCATCAGTCCATCCTGGTTTGGATGGACTGACTGCATATAAACTGCAGGCAGGTGGATCATGTCTGAAGAAGGCAGGGCACTGGGGTCATGTCCTGGAAGGGTACATTTTTCCTGTGGCTCCTTCCCCGCTCTCTCTGTCTCTGCTTCCTGATTTGGCCATCAGCTGAGCAGCTTTCATCCTCTGGACCCTTCTACCATGATGAGCTGCCTCACCTTGGGTCCAGAGCAATGGAGCTGGCCATTTGTGGACTGAGACATCTTAAACTGTGAGCCCCTAATAAACTTTTTCTCTTCTAAGTTGTGGTTGTCTGTTATTTTGGTCACAGTAACAAGAAACCTAACTAAAACAGAATTAGTCACAGGACTTTGACTATTTGCATGAGGTCCTAAAAACTGGGAGAAATACATACTCTACCATAGATAATATGTTGAACAAGTCCATGAACAGCTACCTGGAAAGAACATTCACTTTATGTGAAGTTAACAATAATGTCCAGGTTTACAATTTTGTCATTCACTCACGTTCTTCTTTTGTTCACAATATTTTTTTTTCTGAAAAACCACTGACTAGGGTAAAGAATCTGAGCTTCCTATTAGCAATAGATTATTCAAATGATTATTTATGCTTTATATTAATATAAAACATTTAATAATTAAATGTATAACTTTAATTATTTGTTTCCTATAATTAAACAATAAATTCCTCTTATTTTTCCTTTATAGCTAGAGAATGAATACTTGTCAGAAATTTAAAGTAGAAAAATTTGAGAAATTCTGTGTATTTGTTGTTTGAGAATTCATAAATAAGAATAGGATCGCTTTATTCTGTGAGTAGTAATAGTTGAAAAAAATAGATGCATTAATATATATTTATGACCAAACGATTGATTAATTAAACCAAATTGCCACATACTAATTTTGCCATAATTGTAGTTATAGTGACCAAATTGGCTTCAAAGCACATGGTCTATGAATTGAGAGTCTGACTTTCATGCTTCTTGTGGCATAATGACTCGGAAATATCAAAGTCCAATTTTCAGGTATTTTTCAATTTTTTAGCACATTTCTAATCATGAAGCATAACTGAGAGATTAACTTGGTGTTTTGTGTGGTGCACATTTGTTCCTTCTTATCTTAACCCTCTGTAGTGTTCCTTCTGCTTCTATTCAACCTTGAAGTTATCAATTTAGTTCCTCACTACTTTGTCTTTGGAGCGTGTCTGTGTTGTGCTTTCCTATCAGTGAGTTTCATATAGATTCCCTCCTGGGCACATTCACATTGAATCTTGTTCTTAGCTCTTTAGCCTCAAGAGCACAAGCATTTGACTCACACACATAAACATATTCAAGAAATACAATATAGACTGAAGATAAAGAGCTTGACAATTGTTTTCTCTTGTGTGTTTCTCCATGTATATTAATGAGCAATGTTAATATGCCAGAAATTAGAGGTGATTAATCATCACAGATATTAATGGACAGTGATACGATCATGAAAAGTGGCAAAAATAATTTGGACCTAGAATGAGTGATGTACCTTGTGATTGGTAAAAACTGGTATTTCTGGCTACCCCATTAAGATCCTATTGAGGGAGGAACGTGATGGGGGCATAGACTTAATTTAGGCCAGAAAAAGAAGATGAAATTTAAATTAAAGCTAAAGTCTCTAGCAGAATCCGAAAAGTATAAAACTTAAAGGATCTATGTTTCTTATTTGGGTTCTTGCTACTGGAAAGTTCTGTGGAGAAAAGTGAAAGCAAAAAAGTTGAAAAATAAGCATTCTATTTAGTTACTTTCCACCTAATATTTTTCTGTTATCAAGCTACATTTTATTTATTTGGTAGATTAAATCACCTTTAATTTCTTCTCAGTCATGTACTACAAAAGTGAAATATAGTTTTTGATGTAATTACTAAAGTGCATGCAATTTTACCTCATCTATATCTTTACATGACCTGAGTTACACAGCATGAAAAGAATCCAGTGAAAATTTCACTTCATGACATGAATACAGTTGTTTTATATCTATGAGATACATTTGAATAATATATACAAAGAAACATTTGGCTAAATTCAGGAAGTTATTTTTAGTGATAGAAAAGAAAGTTCTTCTAGAATCTGAACACATGATCCGATATTTGAAAGGCTGCTTTTTGTATGGTCCCATTTTTATAATCCCAAGTAACCTTTTTTGTCTGAGTCATTAATGTCCATCAAATAAAGAGCAGGACTGAGATTGTGAAAAAGGAAGAGTACCCAGTCCATTTTCTAAGTTGTCAAGAGAGCCAGAATGAGAAACAAACCAGACAAGAGTTGAGCTAAATTTGATCCCTGTATGATCAGACCCAGGACCCATAAGTGCACTTTCTCTATCTACAAAAAAGACTAAATTGTCTTTCTAAGGAACCCCTGGGTGCCCCTATGCGGTCCTTAATATCTCTTTTCAAGTATCAAAAAGTATTAAGTGTCTTCTGTGTGATACCCAAAGTATATATTCCTTATCAGAACGAACAAGATTGTAAACATCTTGAATCTAGTGACTTTTATTACTTAGGGTAAAAAAAATCCCTGTAAAACTGAGACCTCAAAATAGAGTAGTTAAAATATAAATTTATCTATCTAACATGATTGTGGATCATCAATGATGGCTAGTCAGTTTGGGCCCATAGAATTTTTAGGGATCCAAGTTCTTTTCACCTT
This sequence comes from Marmota monax, assembly GCF_021218885.2. Lineage (NCBI taxonomy): Eukaryota > Metazoa > Chordata > Mammalia > Rodentia > Sciuridae > Marmota > Marmota monax. Next base: position 14,926,836 of record NW_026693934.1, on the reverse strand, counting down.
TTTGCTGCAATGACTTCTGGTTTGTTGTGTTCATCTGTATGATAGCAAATGAGCGATTACTATCTCAGTGTTTCAGACAAGGGAAGAGAAAATATGACAAAGTCCAAGGAGGAAAGCTTCCACTAAACTGAAGATGGTTGAGGAGTTGCTCATGTTATTTCCACTCACCTTTGTTACTCCACATCTAGTTACACTGCCTCCCGTAGATGCAAGAAAAATGGCGAAAGTTAGCCACAGGTCTTAAAATAAGGGGATGATAGATTTTGAGGAATGCCACGGGACTATATTAGTATGTTACTTCCCATCCTTAGCCTTTTTCACACCACCTAAATTTCTATCCCATATGTGACATACACCAAGTCTGATGATGGCTTAACTGAATGGCTTAACTACCAAGCTACCATGGGGTCAAATATTTCTTATCTCCTTTGTGTTTTCCAGTGTCCAGAGTCACTTAGGGCTCTTTATTTTCTTTGCTCTTCAAAACCAATAAATCTATAAAATAGTTGTATAAAATTATAGCCTCAGACTTGCCACATTCCTCATACAGTGAGTGTTTGCCTAATTATCCCATGACAGGTATATGTTAATGTCAGGACCATGGAGGGTGTGGGTTCAAAGGCTAGTAACAGGTTTCCAGTCTTTGGACACTGAGCTGTATTTCAAAATCCACAGGATAATTTACTTAAAGTCAAACTCTATGTAATAAGCTAAGCATTTAAAAAGATTAATGACAACGAAAATCTCTAAAACTATTCATGCAATGATCCAAATAGCTCAATCTCTGTGAAATTCTTGTCAGAGACTGTGATGTGATCATTTTTATCAAAAATGTCTCTGTAAATTGCCATGTGATTAAACAGGAATCATTTATTTACAAATTCTAATTTGTTAGACGTCTAGCATATGTTTTCTAGTCTATTTAATGTCCCTAAGTACTCTCTTGGACATTTTGTTATTAACAAGATATTTCTTTCATTATATCTTATAGGCTTGGATAATTTGGCCATAATAAAAATGATTAATGAGTCCAAATGGAGATTGTGTGTGTATGTCCTATATGAATATTACCTGTTTAGAAGCTGTTCTTTGCTTAAGATAAAGGTTTCCCAGAGGAACAGAAAGATTTCCTGCAGAGGTTACTTGAAAAGTCAAAGTAGCATTAGTGAGCCTCCATCCGGCTTTGAGAGGATATACAGTATATTAAGTATCCTGTGAAGAATACCTCTACCAACCCCTCCATGTGCACATATGTCTTCTCATCTGTCAGAAAAATCTCTTGATTGCTTGCCAGTCGTTTTCTTATAGTCCCTGGGTTGCAGAAAAAATAATGATAAAATACCTGTGTCAGATACCTAAGCCAGATCAGTCCCAGAGTCTTGCAGCCACGTCAAGACTACAAATCCAGCTTCTAAAAACCTCCCTGGTTTGGCCTCCTTCCCCATAGGCTGATTGTCTTGTCCAGATGATGATTCTGTCTGCTATACTAAGGAAATGAGGAGGATGGGAAGGAAAGCATTGTAGTTTTGTATTTTAGCTCCCCTGGAGTCTCACTTGTCCAAATGCTTTGTGGTTGATGAAGGGTTCAGAAGAAACTCCAGGTGAACATAGGGAAACATCATGTGGGAGCAAAGGAGGAGTCAGGGTAGAAAAAGAAGCAACTCACTACCAGTGTGAGCCCACTCGTCTTTATTGGCCATAAGGTTAAAAAATGTACTGCAGAAATTTAATTTGGAGATAAGAGTATGCAAAATGATATTTAAAAAAGAAAACAAAAAAGAAATCCCTGCATGAATCATATTATTATTTATCTTGGCCAGTAGTAACTATGCACAGATTGACAGGATTATCTTTGGTGCTCTCACACCAAGTGCTTCCATTGTTTTCCCCTTGAAGTAGGATTGTACTTCTTTGCTCCCTTTGATGTTAGTAAGCCTAACATGACTTGCGTTGAGCAAAGAGATAGGAGAGGCCAAAGCATAGAATGCTCTTGTCCTCAGTGCTTAAAAGAACTCTTCTCCATGCTTTGCCAGAAGAAGATATTCCTATTGAATACCCATAAACAAAGTGGTCAGGACTTTAGCTTTCCTTCCCTCATAAATACCAACTAAAGGAATGCATTAGGCTGAATGACTTCCTTATTTATGCCACTGCTGTCACTCCTGTCACCGTCTCTGGAGTATGATAGAATCAGCCACTCAGAGAAAAGTTAAGTTGGTTTTACACATAGCTCTGCTGGTAAAGGTAAAAAGTGTTCGTTCACTTTAGCCAAAGTTTAAAATGGTGCACATCATAATAATGAAGCCCAGTAATTTAGTGCATGAGTAGGTGCAAGCAAGTGACCACATTTCTAGTTCTAGTCTTCATGACCATTTTGGAGGGAAAGGAAGTATAAAGCAGCCTAGTGGTACATAGGAAAAAATACAGGTTTCTGGCCCATGAGAGAATCAGTTGGATTATAAAGCATGTAAATTCACAATACAATATTAAAGGAGATAACAAATGGCACAGACAGGATACAAGGCAGGGTGTAAGCACCCAGGGATGTAACAGATGAATTAATAGCTTGTGATATTTGAATGTGACAGTCCTAAAGAATTGCAAAATGTCCTCTGGCAATGTGCCCCTAACATGGAAGTTATATCATTAATTTTAAGTTTTTATAAGAAAGGGCTGGAAAAATGTTTACTAAACTTTGTAACTTTGAGATTAAATTTAGTCAATTGCATCAGAGAGACCAAGAATAACTTCACAGAGGAGGGGAATCTACTTTTGCCATAAAGGACAGAAAAGCTGATATGGACAATGAATCAATGGTGGAAGAAACAAGATTCTGGAAGTTGGAATGGATGAAAAGTGTTTATGACAAAATGTTAACCACTAGCATTGATGTGACTGAGTGCTACTCCTATTGTGGGAACATTAAAGTAAGCATATCACATGGATTGAGACTTGCAGTTTACTCAACTTAGTGACACTGATTCTTTACCCCAATTTTACACATTTAAGTTTAAGTAACTTAATTAAATAATTAAAGGTGGAACTGTAACTGAGATTCCCAACTCACTGTGTTGTATTTGCGCTGACAAGAGAATGTCCTTATAAAAGTAGGAGAACCTCAAATGTCAAACTAAATAGTTTAAACAAGATCAAAATATATGTCTACTTTTAGATTTTTTTTTTTTTTTTTTAGTATGGGGATTGAACTCAGGGGCACTTGGACACTGAGCCACATCCTTGGCCCTATTTTGTATTTTATTTACAGACAGGGTCTCAGTGAGTTGCCTAGCATCCTTGTCCATTGCTGAGGCTGGTTTTGAACACCCATCCTCCCCTCTCAGCCTCCTGAGAGGCTGGGATTACAGGGATACGCCACCATGCGGGTACCATGGTGCTATCCATCATGGCTAAGAAGGCAGCCCTGAGCACAGCCCAGATTCTCTTATCGCTAACGTAAGCAAGGGCTGCCCTTCACACTAATTGGCGGAGTTTAGTGTTACAAGCTATGCGATTGACTGATTTTAGAATTAGGGTGGGCAAAACGTACCCACTTGCCTCCAGGTAAGGCTGAGGTATGATATTCTGAAACATAATGTTCTTGCTGACAAAGGAAAACACGAACAGACTAAAAAGACAATGCATGGGAAAAGATTATTGCACACAAAATAGGTAAACAAAACTAGCAAAACCAGAACTACCCAAACCAATATAAGCAGTATATGTAAGGTTCAATTATAAAAAAAAAAATAGAGAATAACTTTTTACTCAAGACTTAGAAGGACTTGAATTTCAAAATAAGTTACTCCATACTCTAAAACGGGGAAGCTAGTTTCTGAATGCACAGAGATCAAACTAAGTTCACTTGAACAGCCATTAGATGTTATCTTCTAAATATCCACTGATGTAAATTGGTTAGAATGAAGTAAAATGGGGTTTTGCCCCTACATAGATTATCCCCTTTCTGATCTGAAATGTTTCAATTGGTTTGTTTTGTTGGAACAACTGGTATTTATATCTTTCTATGTAAAAGAGATAATTGTATCCTGCAACAACAACAACAAAATTTTCAACACCATTTCATGGATGTTCAAAATTTCTCATCTTAAATAGAGTAAACTATGGCTTATCCTACAGAATATTGTCCTCAGTATTGAGAGGTTTCTAGGTAAACATACTAAGCATAGCCTTTTGTTGCATTTCTCATAAAGATATTAGAGGGAATGGTGAAAGAGTCACTCTATTTTTTCCTCTATTCTAAAAGTCTGCATTTTATCCTCACAGAGACAGAAAATATGAACATTTTCCAACGTTTGTTTCCTCTTGGTCATTGTTGTTTTTTTTTTCCAGGACAATCTTGTCTCACATCTGCATGCACCTGCCCATGCATGGGTATTCTTGTTGGCAACTGTTCTCAAACTGAATGCAGAAGGGCAAATGGATCTCTCTGCAGGACTACTTACTGGCAGCCCCTTTGTAATAGGAATGCTGATTGTTGGTCCCCCCCCTCTCTCTCATTGTTTTTCTTTTTCCTGCAGTGGCATCTTGAAAAAAAAATAAAACTCAACCTCTAACTTATTGAATTTGGGAAACTCAAAATAGTATGGTGAGAAGATTCGTAATTATACCTATCTCTCAGGGCATAATGACTTAATTAATATACCCTTCATGAGACTTTGCTCTGTGGGAAGCACACAGCTGCACCGGCTGATGGAAATTAAGGTGTCGTGAAGTGCAGAAACCTGAGTGTTTTGATTGTGTGTGTGTTTTAAATGTTTAATATAGATTTTTTCCCCCTTCCTTTTGGTTTAATTTGTGCACAGAAATTAGCTCCTCCTTCTCATCAGCCTGTGGATGATAAATGTGGAGGAGGACAAAAGTAGGTAAAGTTGAAGCTGCTGAAGTTGCTAATGACAAAAATCAATCACAGTGGAATATCTCTGGCTCAAGGCTTTTTCCCAAATATGCATGTAATTATATCTGTTCTGTTTTGCTCAAGTATTCAACCTAAGAGTATTACAGCTTGGTTTGGAAGTAGACTTTTATTTTCATTCTCACCAACTACAAAGATTCTTAGTGACCATGTGTTTCATTCTTTTCAGTTCTTCCAAATGCATGTGAGTTTAGCCCTTTCCACCTTTAGAAACAGTGACTCACAGTTTACTTGAAAGTTCCTTTTGCCTACTAAAAGGACAGCTGCTCTACTTGAGCCCTTTGAGCTCTCCAACAGGAAAACAAGTCAGTGAAGCTCAGCCAGACCCTCAAGCACTTCTAATGGAGGGAAATTGAGTTGAAGCATCCCCACAGAGCTAAGGCAGTGTTTGGGCGTGTACCAAATGTTCTAGAACTTTCTTTGTCACACACTGTTTTTTTTTTTTCCTTTTCCTTTATCTTTCTGGGTTTTATGCAAACATTTGAACAGAGGAGTGTGTTTGTGTGTGTGTGTGTGTGTGTAATTTTATTAACAAATACTAATCATGTGCTAGGACCTGTGTGACAAGAATCCAGAAAAAGCCCAATAAAGTAATTAGGTAAAACTGAAAGAAGAGTGATCAAATAAAAGATCATTTAAAGCAAAAATCAAGTTGAGAGAAGTTAACAAAGGTAGTAGGAAAAAAGACTGAAAACAGAGTTTTATCGTCTTGTACTTTTATTTTGCTTCATATTTAAGCTAAAATAAATGTAAATTTTGTTACTTTCCTTTTACATTTTTCCAACCTTATTATGGTGGAGGAAGTGTACAAGAAAAATAAAAATGGCATCCAATCCAGATTCCTGAGACCTATGAAAATATATTTTCAATGATTTAGACAATGCCATGTCAAAAATCCACAGGAATCATATTCAAAATTCCAAAATAAGAACATGGCTACATCTAAAATTTTCTGAAACATTTTGGGCCACTAGCAAGGCTCTAAGCATCTGAACATGTAAGTTGGATGCTAAGATTCATCAAGGAATAAATGCTAAAGTGGGGGAGGGCAAGTAATGAATTCAACATTGAGATGCTGAATGTAGCCAGAGACAGGACGATGGTGTTAGAGTCCCAATTCTGCCAATTATAGATGCATGAACCATGACCTCCCAGGTGACTTAAAGACTTGCCTGACCCCTGTGCTAGGAGGATTGATCAAACTTCAGCCTGACTTTCACCTCTCTCTCTTATATCCTATACTGAATTATTGCTCATTACAAAAGGTAATGTTGGTTCCCACTTTTCACTTCTCCTTGGTCCAGTTTGGTTCTTTCTCTGGCATCCCTTCAAAACCTCATGTACCTTTGTCTTAGTTGGAATCGACTGGAGTCTTCCTCCCCTCCTGCATAGTCTGAATTTTAAAAATGCTATGTTTTATTGACATCTTTCTTTTCTATATCAGTTTCCTGCCTTTAAAATTATGATACTTGCAATTCTGTCCTTCCAGAATTGTCATAAGTATTACATGAATAAATATACAAAGTGACATATTAGTGTTTGTTAAAAAAGTTTTATATTTTTCCAGAAAAGCTATAACAACTCTGTGAGCATAAATGCATTTACCATCTCAAAAATATACAGTTACTAACATTATATTCTGAAGTAAAGATTAAGTAAGTTTCCCCAATACCAGGCAATGAACAGGGACAGAATAAAAATGGGAACTAAGCCTGGGCTCCTATGGAGAACATTCTTCAAGTTTCCTGTAGAAAAAGACATTGTCATACTTATACTGAAATTCTGGGAGGATTCAGGGATAATGGAGAATTGAGATGAAAAAACACTAATAAGTTAGAGAATGGATACATGTGCAAAGTTCCCACTTTAATGTAGGAACTATCTTACAAATTTGGAAAAATAAGTTAAAAATTTCAATTGATAGTTCCATAACCTCAGATGCATCCAAGCTAGCCCCAGACTAGCGAGTAAACCAAAACATAAAACCACAAATAACTACAACAGTAACCATAAAATTAATTTCTGAAATGTAGGAATGCCAATGCTCACAGATGATAACTTATTACTAGACATCACTTGATCACTCATGTAACTTGCAGAAAAGCTATTTTCTTTGGCTTTTCAATGCCCAATTTCAGGATTTTGCAAATATCATTCATCGTTCTGCATCTTCTGTTCAAAGATATTTTCAAATATAATGAAAACCTAAATAAAAGAGAGTTTTGTCCATTCTGGTACAATGATATATGGTTGTTCATGAAGAACAGAAAATAAATATTCATTGTATTGGCTGTAGCAGTAACAATAAATCCAGTATTTCTGCAGTCAGAAAATAAATATTAAATTAAAAATAAAAGTATTACTGAGGCGAGCCAAATGTTTATTTATTAAGTTAAATAGGCAGAACAATACAGAGTTTTTAAGCATAACCTTTACAGTTACCCAGACCTTAATATGAAGACTTTTTAAAGTACTGTTAGAGTACAGTTGAGTATGTCATTTTGTCCCTATCTCAGACAGCAATGCATACAACTAAATGTGAGCCACATTGATAGGCAGATCTAAATATTCTAAATATTAAAGTAGAGAACACATTTACTATATTTAATACTATGTGGCATAGTGTTTTGTAATGGCCACATGCATATGGTACATAATAAAATATTCTAATAATAAGTACTAATAAGAGGTAATGCCCAACTTATATTGCAAGTTGATATTTCCTAAAAATGTCTGCCATATTTTTAAACAGATAATGCTTCTATATTTAAAATGACTTTTCTTATGTTAAAGTTCATGTGAGCAATGAAGATCAATTATTGCATATCTATGACTATTACTGTTGTTGTGGGGCAGCATAGGTCTTATTGGGGAAGAAGTAACATAATAAGGTTCTGACCTTCAGTAATAAGAAGGAAATGTATATGCTATCAAAACTACCAGTAGGACATCTGGAGTCCAAGAAGCCATAGAGAATTGAGCCAGCTCTATGGATAAACAAGACACAGGATTCTGTTTTCCAGCAGAACATAAGCCCTTAGTTTCAGACTATGATTGAATGTCCAAATCTGTGAAAGAGAGAGAGCTGGAACAGGTTTTTCTGACACATGGCCTTTCAGAGATGTTTTGGCTAGAAGCGCTGACTGGTTGGGACCAAGACAACCTGCATGGTGGTGATTCCCATGGTGAACCCCACCATGTGCTGGACCGCAGCCCTATATGCTGCAGACCTCAGACTTGTCAACACTCCTCTGTGATGGGATTTTGAGATGCCAGCTCATAGTATGAATACTCATGAGACCAATGTTTAAAAGCAGAATGCCAACCAAATAATTCACAATAAACAGAAAAGTACCACAACACATAGAAAAAATGCCAAAGCATTTCCTCCCTAGCGTAACATTACATTTTGGGGAAGACAAACGTTATGTGGTACTTCAACATTGATCTCCCCTATTTTTAAAAATACATTCAGAGCCCTATGTTCTAGCAGGACACATCGCCACCCAGCTAATAACTGTTGTGCTGCTTTAATTAGTCATATAGTAAGGTTATTACCAATGTGTCTTTGAATAGAATTAATGGGGAACTAAGGAACACTTGATAGGGTATAGTGCTAGCTGGATTCAGCTGGGGTGAATGTAGAGTAGTAGGATACCAACAGCCATTTACAATGAAAGATTTAAACCATACACTGACAATATCACAAAACAATTAATTTTTGTTGTTGTTTTTTGGCACCAGGAATTAAAACCAGGCGTGTTCAACCACCCAGCCACATTCCCATATACCCAGACCTTTTTATATGTTTTATTTTGAGACAGGGTCTCTTTACGTTGCTTAGGGTCTTGCTAAATTGCTCAGACTAACTTCAAACTTGCAATCCTCCTGCCTCAGCCTCCCAAGCAGCTGGGATTACAGACATGCACCACAACTTCTGGCACAAAACAAATCTGGAAAATTCTAGAATCTTAACATATGGAACTTCAATATTAGCCCGGTACTGTTTTAGTTTGGACTGCTTTAGCAGAGAAAGAAATAGGTATCTACCCTTTAAGCTACTGATATTTGGCTCTTTGTCATAAATAGTCAAATTTATGACTAGGGGTGTAGCTCAGTAGTAGAACATTTGCCTAGTATGTGTGAGGCCACAAGTTCAATCACCAGGCCCTCAAATAAATAAATTAGCAGCCAAATTATTTTGCTAACTAATAATAAAATTGACATCATTCCAAGTTCTGGTGGTGACAACCTCCTCTACAATCCACTGAGCATCTGCAACAATTGTAATTCCAATGGAAGTTGAAAGAAGTTTATAGCCAATGGATTTTGGAGTTTGTCATCAGGGAGATAGATAAAGGAGAATTTGGCAAGAGAAAACCATTGCTGAGCTAAAGCCAAAGAGAAAGGGAGCTTGGCATATAGAAAGAGCAGTGTGGAGCCTATTATGCCTGAAGCAGTGAGGCTAATTTAGAAGATAAAGTCATATAAATGAGGGAAGAGCAAGCTAATTATTAGCCAGATGATTTGATTTACTAAAGTATTCTGACTTTCCATAATTTCTGAGACACTTTCAGAAAGAATATACAATGAAGAAAATGAGAAATCTATTACAAAATTTCTAGATTTGTATGACAATTTCTCTTATCTCTTGCTGTATTTAATTATTTTGATGCTACTTAGAAATAAATCCAGAAAGGGCTTCTAGAAGCATAAGGTACAACTACAGCACTATATGTTATATATAATTGAAAGAAAATAACAAAACAACAAAAAAACATATTTGTAAGCTTAATCACCTGATGGGATTGAGTGGTAATTAAAGGCAGGTGTGTAGGGGGTTGTATCTGGAGGAGGTGGGGCATTAGGGAGTGGTTTTGGGGTATATATTTGCATCTGGTAGCTGTGTGGACTCTTTCTGCTTTCTGATCACCTTGTGAGCTGCTTCCCTGTGACATGTTTTTCTGCTATGATGTTCAGCCTCACTTTAAGCGCCAAGGAATGGAGCCAGACTTCTGTGGACTAAGACCTTCAAAATCATAAGCCATTATGTAAACTTTTCCTTCTCTCCAGTTGTTCTGGTTAGGTCCTTTTAGCCACAGTAGCACAAAAGCTGACTAAAACAACAGATACAAGGGACATCTGGTTATTACAACAAAATCCAGGATACCTATTTTTTTTTTTTTTTTACATCATATAATCTTCAGTGCTGCAGTCTGGCTGGGCACAAAATCACCAGCCACCACACACCTTGTAGATTCAAGCAGCAACTCTTTATTCCTGAACTCACACACGCACTCTCCACACATTCTGGGGCAATTCATGTTCTGCGCCCTGATCACGTTCTTGGCAAAATCCCAAATACTCTCTGAATCCCGAGAACTCAAGGAGCAGGCACGCCTGAGGCAGCAGGATACGCCCTATTCCCAGCAGGGTACACCTTAAACCGGGAATGCCCTAAACCCCGATCCGCCCTAAACCCGGATCCGCCCTGATCCTTGAGCAAGGTCACCTTACATGCAATGACACTGCAAATGACCTGGGTCAATATGGAGAGTCCTTCCTCTAAGCAACATTGGGTAGGCTGACAAATAAATTGCCATGTGTCATTCTTACTTAGCAATGGCCCTCAGCACTTCAGCTCTACTTAACCCATCCCCTCAGGAAAATATTGGTGAACTGGCATGTTTATGCATATTATGAATACCCTTTTACTTTTAAAAATATTGAACAGCCTGTTGAAATCTTCATAATGAGGAAGCTTACCCAATAAAGCTCTTAACTTTGAACACCTAAGTCTAGAAAACACCAGATATGACAGTGCTTCTCACCACATCACACACCTTAGGGATACACAGTGGGAAAGCCCCAAAGGTGCATGAAACTGAATGTACGAGTAGGCTGTGTCTGAACTGCAGGGACCACAAAGAGCAAGTGGAAAAAGGATAGACAGCTACTGACCTTGCTAATGTGACAAGCCAAATATAAAAATCAGCACAGTCAACACATTGCACCATACAGATACACAATCAGCCACTGAGACATTTTTATTACTTCAAAGAGATGAAGAACAAATGGACATATGACCTCTTCAGTATCCTACATAGCAGAATTCATGAGAACGTTGTCTGAAACAACAAATTCAGGCTGCCCATCTCATTGGCTCGTATTTCAGTCCTTCCCTGAACATTCTTCAGAAAATAGCTGTCCTACAAATTCACATTTCATTCAAAGATGAATACGGATCTTAAGAGAATCTGAATAAACTCTTAAGGATACAAATAACAGAAGAGAAGAAGAAGAACAAATCAAATGCATTAAATGGATATAGATAAAAAGAAAACATAAAAATTCATCAAAAAAAAACTTCTATATATCAATTAAATTATGGCCATTAAACAAAACAACATATTGTATACATCTATGAAATGTCTTGCTGTACCCATAAATATGTATGATTACTATGTTAATTAAAAATTTTAAAAGTTTAAAAGGGTTCAACAATAAAATTAAAAGATACAAATGGCAGAAAAGAATTCAATGGAAAAAGAACTCCATTAAACTGAATATCTACTTTATAAACAAAAAAAATATATAAAAGTTTGCTTCTGGAAATACAATTAGGGACATGAAAAACAATCTTGATAATATATAGTGGAATAAATTAGACAAAGAGTAATAAAATATATGAGATAAATAATAGATATTAAAAGCAAAAGATTAAGTTAATACAACATATTAGTTAGTTTTATATTTTGCTCTTTACATTTTTCTATCAGGTATACAATACAATAAAACTTCTTCCATAAAAATGAATAATTGCATCTTTAGATTGAAAATATGTGCTCTATCTAGGAAAACCTGACAATGAAAAAGCCTAAGACATAGCTTATTGAAGGTACAAAATGCTAGATATAGATATAGATACACACACACACACATACACATAACATTCTTTATATGTATATAGCTTTCTTTGTTAATACAGGCCAGTAATCTTTATTTCCAGTAGTTTAGAAGAGGTAACAATTTACTTAACTGTAGCCTTCCTGGAAAAAATTAACTATAGAAAATAATGAAAGAAAGTCTTCATGGGAAGAAAGTGTGAGACCAGAGTGTGACACACAAACACAAAACTTTATCTTTGCCCTTCAAAGATAAAGAGTACACTGTCCAAATGTGTGAGAGCAGTTCAGACTGCAAGAAAGAGTTCAGGAAACATAACCCACAGGGTTCTTTCCTGAAAATGGGTTTTTGGAAATCTAGACAATTATATTTTACCTAAATAAGTGTTTCAAAATTGAGTATATTTAAATATTTAATTAAAGCAAAATAAAATTTATGGGGATTATAATTGTAGAACACAAAGTATTTTTTTTTAATTTTTTATTGTTGGCTGTTCAAAACATTACATAGTTCTTGATATATCATATTTCACAATTTGATTCAAGTGGGTTATGAGCTCCCATTTTTACCCCATATACAGATTGCAGAATCACATCAGTTACACATCCATTGATTTACATATTGCCATACTAGTGTCTGTTGTATTCTGCTGCCTTTCCTATCCTCTACTATCCCCCCTCCCCTCCCCTCCCCTGCCCTCCCCTCCCCTCTTCTCTCTCTGCCCCCTCTACTGACATTCGTTTGTCCCCCTTATATTATTTTTCCCCTTCCCCTAACTTCCTCTTGTATGTGCTTTTGTATAACTCTGAGGGTCTCCTTCCATTTCCATGCATTTTCCCTTCTCTCTCCCTTTCCCTCCCACCTCTCATCCCTGTTTAATGTTAATCTTCTTCTCATGCTCTTCGACCCTACTCTGTTCTTAGTTACTCTCCTTATATCAAAGAAGACATTTGGCATTTGTTTTTTAGGGATTGGCTATATTTTTTAAAAACAAGAACCAAATCGAGAAGTGAAAAACAGAAAAGATGGACACAGGGTAACTTAGCTCATTTTCTTATCTTTTGTGCCAAATGATATTGCCTAAATTATGAATCGAGGAAATATTAAGTGTATACTTTAAAATTATAAAGTTAAAAGATTATATATATCTAAAATCTTCTAAAGTACTAAAATATGACAACATTGGAAAAGTTAAATTAGATTATATGTAAATAAAAATATTTACAAAAAATGCTGGAAGTTTTGGTGCAGTCCTGTAATCCCAGTGAGTCAGGAAGTTTAGGCCTCACAAAATTATTTAAACACTGTATAAATATAAAAAATAAAAAGGACAGGGGACATAACTTGATGATAGAGTACTCCTATATTTTATCTCCAGTGCCACAAAAATGTGTGTATGTGTGTGAAATTAAGGCCAGATAATTATGCAATGAATAAAATTGTGTTTTGTTTGTTTGTTTTTGCAGTTGTAGAGATTAAACCCAGAACCTTGCTTATACTAGGAAAGTGCTCAAATGCTAAGCTACATCCCACCCCCAAATTACGCTTTTTGATACCTGGACAATGTAGTGTTGTTACAGATACTACATCATCCAAAAAAAAAAAATTCTGCTACTTTGACCCTTATGAAAACTGTTTTTTTGACCACAACTTTATTGTAGAAAAACATGTAATAAATATTAAAGGTATAAATGCCATAAATCATTATTTCTCATATAGCATCGGATCAAAATGTACAAATGTACAAATCAAAAACTCTAATAATAATAATGTAGGCATACTACATTAAGGTACATTCAAGTTCAAAAACACAGCATTTTGTCAATATGTTTGGTTTTTTGATACTAGAGATTGAACCCGTGATGCTTAACCAGTGAGCTACTTCTCAAGTCCTTTTCATTTTATTTTAGTTTTTTGTTTTATTTTGTTTTTAATTTGAGACAGGATCTTACTAAATTGCTGAAGCTGGCCTTGACATTGCAATCTCCCTGCTCAGCCTCTCAACTGACTGGAATTACAGGCATCTGCTACCATACCCAGAAAAAATATCTTTTAATAAATAATTAGCATTCCCATCTCCCTTGTGTATCAAATAGCAAATCAAAAGTAAGCATAGATCAGATCTGAATAACAACTAACAAATCTTTAGCCCAAATTATAATAAGGTATGTGTGGAGGCATATTATATATTGTTAGTGAATGCAGATATTAACTCAGTGGAGGACAACTGTGACACCACCCATGAACATCTAGAATCCAACTTGTAAAACTTTATTGTGAATATATACCTTCAGTGATGCAAAAATATTCATAACAGGATGTCCTTTGAAGCAATGCTTATAATTGTAAATACAACCAAACTTTCAAGAAATAAAGAAACAAATCTGGAAATAATGTAAATGGTAATCAAGAAAAAGCATAGTTAGTCATTAAACTTGAAAATAGGTATTATGTAGTCTTTAAAAAAGAATAAGGTGGATTTGTGTTTTCAATAAATAGTGAAAAAATAAACAGAAGAACAAGTAAAATTATAAACAAATGCTAATATAAAAGCACATTCATGGAAAACTTCTGACAGGTTATTTTAAAAACATTAGAGGAGCTCATTTTTTCAGAATTAGTCTTTAAGATCAGAATTGAGAGATGATTTTCATAGTTTTATTATATATTGATAATAATGAAAATTTAAGTTTTAACAAATGTTATAATAATGAAAATTTAAGTTTTAAAAAATGCCAGTTAACTGGCATCGGTGCCAGTGGGATTATATCAGAACCAGGAGGATGTCTGCAGCTATTTCTGGGACTCCAGGTGCTTACCCATGATCCCAGACATCCGCATGAACCTCCCTGGGTCCTGGGGAGACTATTTGCCATCATGAACGTAGCATAACGGAAATTAAACATCAACTTCTCTTGGAGAAGTTGTGTGGGCACAGCTGAAAGCTCCAATTTCCTGAATTGCTTGTGGGATCTCATGACCAAGGACCAGAACAACCTGCTTATATAATTTTGTAATATCTCAGCAATTCATGTCCGGAGACAGCTGGCTGCAGGCCTTCCCTTCTCCTCATTCTCCTTAATGAGGTGTCCAATTTGGATATCTCATTTCACACTTGTTTCCTCTCACTGCAGGTGATGTGCTGCTCATCACATGCTCATATGCCTAAATGTAAACACATCGGTGCCTACCGACTGTGTTCTTATATAATATTTTCTGAATACTGATTCAATAAGCTTTTTTTTTTAAAGCATGTTGTGTATATCTGGTAGTTATTCCCAACTCTGTGATTCAGTTCCCTCTCTTTTCATCTTAAGGGAACCTATAATTAAGAAAGCAAGGCCTATACTTAAAATCCTAATGAGGAAACTATTTATGTAGTTCTCATTAAAAAGCAAAATACACTTTGAATGTTCTATCTCTTGACACGTATGAAACTCAACATTTAGAAATTATAATTTTTATTGGTGTCTTGTGACTTTGCACATCACATTTCTACCACTTAAAATCCTTATAGGTGATGGGGGATTGATTTCAAATAGCAATTAGAGCAAAACGAAAAGTTAGCCCTGAACAGGACATTCAGTACAACACATACTCCCATTTGGTAGATGAGGAGCTGGTAATTAGCATGATTGCCTTTCTTAATTGCATTTAGAGTTTTCTTCTCCACCCATGGTCAAGCCACACCAAAAATAGCACTGATCTTTAAGAAGAGCAACTTCTATGACGCCACATTTTCCATGACCGAGATGGACTTCTGAGATAGTTATGCCTGGTGCAAGTCTGAATATGGTTTGTTCTCTCTGAAAATATTTTTGAAATCTGACTACCATTATGACAGTGGAGAGGCAGCTTTTTTTTTTTTTTTTTAGTTTTTGGTGGACATAATATCTTTATTTTATTTTTATGTGGTGCGGAGGCTCAAACCCAGCACCCCGTGCATGCTAGGTGATGGCTACCACTTGAGCCACATCCCCAGCCCTTGAGGCAGGTCTTTTAAGAACTGAATAAATCTGTTATAGTTTGGATGTGGGGTGCCCCCAAAAGCTCATATGTGAGACAATGCAAGAAGGTTCAGAGAAGAAATGATTGGGGTTTTGAGAGCCTTAACACAATCCGTGAATTAATCACCTGATGGGATCAACTGAATGATAATTGAAGGCAGGTGGAGTATGGCTTGAGGACGTGGGGAATTGGGGGATGTGGGGACAAATACATAGAGCACTGCATACACGCCATACATTAAGGGCGTCTGAGTGGCAAGCCACTCACCTCGTGGTAGGTGCATGAGTGGCAGGCCGCTTACCCCTTAGACATAGCCCTGGGTGTGAGGCCATGTGTTGCAGTTCCAGCACTTGCTCCATGGCCCACTCCTCAATTGGCCACTGCAAGGACAGTTAGCAGACACTGCATTGGTGGCTGCCTATAATCTGCTTAGCTACAGCGTGAGTATACATACATGGTAACTGCACGATAAAATCAGACCTGCTTCCAGCTTGGTCTCTGGGGGTCTTGATTAGCAGCTCTGCAACCACACTCTCCTCTACCCTGTTCTGTGGACCTCCTTGCTGGACCAGAGAGTCCATGCAGGAGGCGTGGCTTTTCAGCATATATTTGTATCTCTTCTGCTATGATGTTTTGCCTAACCTGGTGCCCCAAGGAATGGAGCCAGCTGTCTGTTGACAGAGACCTCTGAAACTGTGAGCCCTCAAACAAACTCTTCCTCCTCTACAATTGTGCTAATAGGGTCTTTTAGTCACAGTGGCAAAAAAAAAAAAAAAAAAAAAAAAAATCCTTAGGATGAATCAATGTCTTTCTCATTCTAGTGGGTGACTCCATTTCAAAGGGCAGATAGTTATAAAGCTAGACTGCCACTCATGTTGTGTCTATTGCATATGCCCATCTTTTTCATCATTCCATCTTTTCATTTATTCATTCCTGTTTTTCATGAATTCCTGGATATTGAATGTAAAATGTTACTTCCTAAAGTAGCTTTTCAATGCTCATAAGAAAGTATATAGCTTTCATCAAACACTCAAAATGTCTTTGAATTCCAAATAAATATAAAAGTGTATAAAAATTACCTGGAAAACATTAAAACTCAGGTCACTGGGTTTCACTAAGAGTTTCTGATTCGATTGTTCTGGACTGGACCAAGTCTCTGTATTTCTAATCTATTCCCAGAGGATGATGTTATTGCTGCTTCAGACACCACAGTTGGAAAGCCCCTGCCTGTTATGTCATTTTTGTTCTTCCTGAATGATTGGCTCTTTTTCATGACCTTTGACTTTGCAAAGTCTCATGTATAGTTATCCTGCCAGCTCCTCTTCCTCAGTATCATATCTGGCTTCTGAACAACCCTTACTTAGATACCTCAAAGGAAACACCCCAGAATGTATCTACAGCTGAAATCACCTTTTCCCAAAGATACCTTTTTTTTCTCTCTCGTGCATTTGCCTGTGTTCTTCTTTCCATTCATTATTCAAGCCTACAACCTAGAAACTCTCCTTGAGACCCCTGTAAAGTTGCATCATTCCACCTCTTTAAAATATTGTGTGATTCAGTTGACATGTTCTATTCTTCTCCAACACAGTATGGAGTCAGATAGTCACCTATCTCACAGGTAAAGCTGTGACACTGCGGTAGCAGCCCTTAAAGAAAGTCAATGGTAGGCTGCCAGATATGTCAATTATGGGTTCAGTACACCTCACGTGGATGTAGGCTGCTTCCTGAATGCAGATCCTGAACACACAAGTAAGTCCCTTTATGATAGAGGGTTAAGTGGCCTATAATCTTCTGATTCTACTCACTTCCATGCTCTTCCAAACTGGCTATGCCCTTCAATTCCACCCAAGTCTGCCCTTCAGAACTGACTTCAAGTGTTACCTTTATCTGGAGTCGTCTTTGGTTATTCTCCCCACAGCTCTGAGTGAACCAGACTCTTGCTGACTGTGCAGACTCATAGTATACCACATTCCTCATCCTGTCACACTTGACTTTTACCTATTTTCCTCTTCCATAGTTTATCTAGTACTAGAAAATAGGAATGGTTTTGTTGTTATGATGTTTGTTTGCATTCTCGCTTTTTACTCCCCAGCACCCAGCACGGTACAGAGTATACAGCAACAGCTAAGAAGCAGAGCAATTCTCCCCTCACCACATCCTCTGTCTACAATGATGAGGTAGCAATGAGGAGGTAGCATCCAGGTCCGGGGAAATTCTTTGCCCTATTGATTGATATTTTGCAGCATCATACTAAGGAGGATGCATGCCCTGGTATGCAGGTCTACATAGCACATCAGACAATCTTCCTGTGCCTTGTCTTCATAGGTCACAAGGTGAATCGTGTGGTATTAAATGTTTTAGTAAAGCTGAAGCACCAATTTGGTAAGGAACTCACCTTAATACTCTTCTTAAGATCCAATTACTGCAATAATAAAGGAAGCTTTGTAACACATGCAAATTGATGACTTCCAAAGTACAAAAAAAATAAAATAACCTGAATTTATGCATATTTAGTTCAATTATAGCAGCTTATTCTTGAGGCTAGTTTAGAAGAAAAGATAATCATCTGTAGACAAATGTGATTTTGCAGTGAATAAGCCTCTTAAGATTAGAGAATTAAGACTGACATTAATTATATATGTCATTATTGTATTTAACTCCTTGGTTAGAGAGAAGACATATATAATGATGGTGAAAATTACCAGTATTTATTCATTCAGGTTACAGTTAGAAATCTCCTTTCTTACATCCTTGAGGAATACCATCTGTTTTGAAATATTGGAGCTTGCTAAATGTTAATAATGAGTGCATTGAACTGATTTGAAATGAGGTTTCTTATTTTCTCCTCTTGAAAGCAGCAAAGTAAAGCAATCTCTGCAATTCTATCATATTATGTTTTTGTCAAGTGGTAGTTTTCTTTCTGGTATTTCTCTCTCTCTCTCTCTCTCTCTCTCTCTCTCTCTCTCTCTCTCTCTCTCCCCCCCCCCCCCCGCCATAATACTATACATTCTATCAAAGCACATGCCTGGGATTAACTGGCAACTCTCCTCTTTGCTTGTCAATTTCTGTTTAGTATTCCTGAAACTTTAATATACTTGACATTGACTCATTAACACCCTGCAATCATTCCAAAATATTCCAGTAATTATATAGGTATATATTCCATTTCTCCTCTCCCTGAGTTGTTTATGGTGATAGGGCAGAGTGGAAGGGGACTAAATTAGTAAGGGGACCCTGTGGGCCTCCCCTCTGGGATGATATTGACAGGTTTCTGAAATTCTGCCTAGCTTATCTAAAAACAAGCTTTAAAGTAATCAAAATTAAAATGTCTTCCTATAACTAGTTATTATAAAATCAGGGGACTACAATACAATACAGGAAATGCTCGTTTTTTCTTTTTGAGAAATTGCATCAGTCTCAAGTTGTATCTTTATTTTGTGATATTTTATGAAGGTCTGTCCCAACTGGCTGTAAATTCCAGGATAGCAAAAAGATCTCTGCTTTGCTTGTTAGTACCACTATTACCTGTCTAGTGCCTGGAACATTGTGGTAGTTTAGTAAACATTCACTGAATATTTGAAGGCATATTAGAGTTTTAATTAACAGGCACAGAGGAATGTCTTTATCAGTGGATAGGAAAAGTACCTTAAAGTTTCCTAAACTTACTTAGATTTATATCATCCCTGAAATATTGGAATATCAGATTTTTTGTAATAATGGGATCTTTAAAAAAATGATGTAATTTAACCCTTTCCTTCCAAGGATAGAATACCCGAAGTCCTGAGACATGGAGAAACATGTCCAAACATGGAGAAGTAATTGGAATGAGCCATGGTGATCTTGGGGAATCAGCAATGTCCCAGTCAATTCTGTGAGAGGGATAGTAATTTAATTCTTTAAACTTTATTTAGATGTAGTTGGTATCCAGTAAACGGCACAAATGTACCATGTGCCTGTTGATGAGTTTGCACATCTATATGCAACTCTATATGTCCAGTTTTCTTCTGTCTCTTCTGGGTTTTCTCTTTTGTTCTAATTGTTTCATTTTCTTTCTTTGTTTTACTGTAATGTTTAACATAGGATCTCTTTATTAACTTATTTTAAATGCATAATACAGTATTAATGACTCTAAATAACAATATCGGATCTCTAGAATGAATACACCAATTAAACAAACAAAAAAAAAACTACTGGAACCTATAACACACATGTTATTTACAAAGCAAATGCAAAGATAATAGCTTCTTTAACAATATGGACAAAGATGTGATGCCCTAACCTTCAATACATAGCACTTTTATCCCATCTCCCCTCAAAACAAAAATCAACACATTCTTATCTCCAAAGTTCTTTATGCAGTCCTCTGACCCAGGACTCAGAATACAGTTTTGAACTCTAGATAGGGCAGAAGGGGTTAGAGGGGAAGAGAGAAGGCTTGGGGTTATAAATGATGGTGGAATGTGATGATCATTATTACCCAAAGTATATGTGTGAAGACACGAATTGGTGTGAATATATTTTGTATATAACCGGAGATACGAAAAATTGTGCTTTATATGTGTAATAAGAATTGTAATGCATTCTGTTGTCATATATAAATAAAAATAAAAATAGAAGAAAAAGCTTATTTAGAAAAGAATAAAATGAGCTGAAGTTTTAAAATTTTATTTTGTAATTAAAATAAAGTAACATTGATTTCTTGTGTATAGTTCTACAATTTTTAACAAGCTTATAGAATTTTTCAAATTTCACGTATTTATTACTTTTTTGATTTGCGTGGGATAGAACCTAAGGCCTCTTGCATATTAGGCAATAACTCTACCACTAAACTACGCCCCAGCCCTAACAAGTGTATAGATACTTATAGAAGGATATAGGAAATGACTCACCCCAGGAAGGAAAGGAGAACAGTGGGTCCCAGGGAGACAAGAAAAACAGTGGCTCTGGACTTTCACAATTTCCCAAATCTACAACTGCTCCCTGACTGCCCAACCAACACATTCTGCTATGACCCAGTCTCACTGAACCCTATAAAACTCAGACCTTTATTGTAACAAGTTGCCATTTTCCTCTTGAAAATATGCCCCTCTCCTGCTTATAAAGCATCGCTGGTCTGTTTCTTTTTCCTTCTCTTAATTTGCTTTCACTGGTAGCACTGCTGTGATAAAGATACAGAATAGTAGCATCACCACAAAGTCCCTGAATGCTATCCCTTTTAGTTATGTGCCCTCTTCCCCCAACTCTTCACATAGATATACTCTCATTTATCGGAAATTATTTCTTCAAGAATCTTAAATGGCATCATATCGTACATAATCTTTGAGACTAGCTTCTTCACAGAGGATATTACCATCAAACATGTCTTTTATATCATCCAAGTTGTTCTGTATATCAATAGTTTGTTCCTTTTGGTTCCTGAATAGTATTCAGTTCTATGGATGTACTTCAGTTTGCTTATCCATAACTTGCTGAAGGATGTGGGGATGTTTCCAGTTACAGTAATTATGAGTAAAGCTTCTAAATACAGATGGTATCCAATTTATAAAGGCTCAACTTGTGAATTTTATACTTTACCACGGTTCAAAAGTGATACACATTCAATAAAAAAATGCGCTTTAAATTTTGATTTTGGACCTTTTGCTAATCCAATGAGGAGCAAAATGATCTTCTCTCGAGATGCTGGGTGGCAGCAGCAAGATGCAGCTCCCAGTCAGCCTTGCCATCAGAAGGGCGAACGACTGATACTCCAACATATGGTGTTGCTGAGCCGTGATCTTTGCTGGGTTGGTAATATGAAATGCTTTTTTGACTTATAATCTTTTCAGCCTACAATACATTTATTGAGATGTAGCCTTTCAAGGAGTAGCTGTACTTCATACATAGATGCTTCTGTGAATATAAATTTTTATGTATCTAGTGCAGGGAGAAGCCAACTCAGGCCCACAGGCCAAATACAGCCTACTGCTTCATTTTGTAAATAAATTTTATTGGAGAACAGTCATGCTCATTTGTTTATATATTATCTCTGGCTGCCTTCAGGCTCTTGTAGAATAGTTGTGATAGAGGCCTCAAAACTGAAAGCCTAAATTATTTACTCTGTTATAAAGTCTTATGACCTCTTCTCTGTTATAAATACCCAAGGGTGGGATTGCTAGATACTATGGTGTAGAGAAGAGTCTGGAAGGCAGGCCTCAATGACCTCTGTTGTTCAGTGTTCACCATTGTGTTGGCTATTCATCACTCTGACCACAACTTGGAGGAGGAAAGGTTTATTTTAGTTCACAGTTTTACAGATTTCAGTTTGCGGTTGGCAGGTTACATTGCAGAAACATCATGGAGGAAAGGACACTGATGGGGAAACTGCTCAATATGGTATTTGGGAAGTGGGGGAGTGAGGGAAAGGGCAGAGACACATATAGTCCTCAAGGCCATGCTCCCAGTGACTTCCTTTCTCTAGCCATGACCCACTTGCCTATCATTTTCACCACCTCCCAGTAAGTCCATTCCAATTATTAATTCATCAAATGGATTAATCCACTGATGAAGTCAGAGTCATTGTAATCAAATTTTCTGAGCTCTGAATATCAATGTATTGCCTATCCCATGAGCTTTCTGGGGGACAGCTTGTATCCAAACCATAACAACTACTGTATTCAATCCCATTGAGTGTGGACAGGACCTCTGATTTGTTTATAGCCAACATGTATGACAAAGTTGATGTGATGTCACTCTTGGGATTATATTAAAGACTCTCCCTGCTGATCTGATAAAGTAAGCAGACATAGAAAGGAAGCTCATGTCACAACGAACTGCCTTGGCAACTTCTAGTAATTCTGGGGAACCTCCAGGTGAAGAAACCAGGACTCTTGATCCTGTAACTATAAAGAAGTGAACTGACAGTAACCTCAGTGATCTTGGAAGTGGGACCCTCCCCAATCAAAGCACTCATTTTCTGGTTGACATCTGGATCAAAGCCTGTGAGACCTTAAGCAAAAGACCAAAGTAGTAGTCCCTGTACGCTTGATCCACAGATAATGTGTGTTATTTCAAGCCAACAAATTTGTGGGAATTTTTTATGCAGGAATAGATAACTACTACACATACTAAATATATTTGACACTTTATAAGAACTGATGAATCTATACTCCAGAGTGAACCTACCACTTTGCATACCTACCCATAATATGTAAAATTTCTTTGCCATTATTTGGTATTGTGCTGGTGCAGGTGTGTGCTTATGGTGTATGTGTTTTAAGACACTAATTAGTGAATACTGAGATCTAAGTACCATTATAATTTGAATTACCTTAGTGTTTAATGATGTTGACTATCTTTTCTTGTGCTTATTTGCCATCTATATATGCTCTTGGTAAAGTGCCTGGTTAATATATTTTTTTACATTTTGAAAATTGTTTTTATATTCTTACAAGTGAATCTTGAAAATTGCTTACAAGCTCTGGCTACTAGTGTTTTGTCAGATGTGTGATTTGCAAATATACTTTCCAGACTGAAGGTTATTCTGTCATTTTGCAAATAGTGTATTTTGCAGGTAACATTTTAATTTTACAAAGCACTAATTTTTACATCATTCTTTTATATTATGTTTAATAAATCTTTATCTTTACTCATAACACAAAATATTTCTACTCTTTTTTAATGTTTTATATTTGCATCTATGGTCAATCTTGGGTTGATATTTACATGACATAGCACATATGTATGTATCTCTGTTTTTTTTTTTTTTTTTGTATACTAAAATCCAATTATTCTAACATCACTTATTAAATGGATCCATAGATCTATTAATTTGTTTTGCCAAAGCCAGGTGGCCATATCTGTTGAATTCTTCAGTTTTGCTGATCTATCTATCTCTTTGCAAATACCACAATATCTTGATGGCTGTGCTTTTACAGGAAATATTAAAATCATTTAAATTGTTCCAACTTTATATATTTCTTTGTCAAAATTGTTTTAGCTACTTTATTTTCTTTGCCTTTCTGTACAAATTTTAGCATCAAGTTGTCTATATCTACAACACATCCTTCAGGAATTTTGTTTGGAATGATGGTAAATATATAGACAAATTCAGACAAAGTTGGCAAGTTTAAAAGGTTGAATCATTCAATACATTAAATACAGAGTTGAGCAACACTGGGGAGTAATAAAAGAGAAGGGAGACAGGAGTAAAGAGAAACATCTGCCTATCCCCATCAACTCCATTAGAAGAGACAACATTAAAATTTATTCTTGCATAAGGAACCTCAAATCTGTGGCCTCATAGACACTACAAATAACTGGAAACTCTGTTTACTAGGCATAGTTTTCAGGTCTCAAATAAAAGTCTCTGTAGTTGGTAGAAAAAGTTATTTTTTATTGGTTCTTTTTAGTTTTATATGACAGCAGAATCCATTTTGATATAATTTTACAAGCCTAGAGTAGATTTTCTTCTAGTTAAGAGTCCCATTCTTATTGTTGCTCATAGTGGTGGGATTCACTGTGTTGTCATTTATGTCCACAGGAAAAACTATGTCAGATTCATTCCACTGTCTTTCCTTTGCTTACCCCCCTTCACTTCCCTCCACTCCCCATTGTCTATTCTACTGCCCTTCTGTTTTTCCCCTCACCAGCACCCCCTTATCCTATGTTTGCTTCCACCTATGGGAGAAAACATCCAACCATTGGTTTTGGGGGACTGGCTTGCTTCACTTACAGATGTGAATAAACCCTGCTTGCTGCAGGTCTGAAATGATTTGATTGTTTTCTATTGTTTTGTAAAAACATTTACTTTTGTATTTGTAATAAGATCCAGGTGATAGGGCTGAGCTAACCAATCCTTGAGAACTACTGATAAATAATATAATAATTCTTGGGGCTCAGAAAAGTGTAAGACAAAACGTGGTGCTTTGACATGCTCAGCTGGAGAAGCAGTCTCAAAACAAATTCTGTAAATTTCTCCCTGGGCCCTTACCAGTCTGTCTGTCTGTCTTTCTCTCTCTGTCTCTCTGAGTCTCTCTCATCTTTGATTATCCTCAAGGGTACACACAGGCTTTCATTAAGTTATCTTGACTTGACTAAGAGAAGTTCTATTAAAGTTCTATTAAGAGAAGTTCTATTAAAGTCAAAATGAAATAAATAAAGTCAAACTAAAGGACAATAAGAAAAACAGCAGAACAAGATATGTGAGACTTCCTGTTTGTACACATTTGGAAGTGGTTAATGGTGTGCATCATAAATGAGAGGGACTGTAGCACAATTCGGTCTCCACTCATGGTGGACAAAGTTAGTATACATGGGCTCAATGCAATGGGGCAGCCTTTTTGATATTAGCACAGGAAAAATGAGCATTGTTTTTTATACTCCTCCCCCGTCCATAGATAAAAATATAAAGAAAAAAAAAACTATTTAATTCTGTTTTTAAGCAGTCTGACAATCTCCATGGCTTTGGGGTTGCACCATTGCTATGCATATAGCTACTAACAGTGAGTGCCTGGCGTGGTCAGCCTTGAGGTTTGTGTGAGGAATTTGGCTCTCATCCTCCATCTTCCACTCCTCAGGAAGGCATACCTCATTTCAAACCTGGCCCTAAGCACTCAAGCTCTAGAATAGACCCAGTTCACATAATCTGAGGAAGAGTCATAATAATTATGATTGTTTATATGTGAGTTGTCTCCCAAAAGCTCCTGTGTTGATGAAGGAATATCCAAAGGTGAAATGTTTAGATTATGAGAGATATATCCTAAAGAGCCTATCCTAACTTGAATGAACAAAATGGGTGGTAACTGTAGGCAGGTGGGGCTGGATTGGTTGGAAGAGGTGGGTCAGTGGGGACATGCTCTGGAAAGGTGTTTCTTTCCTGTGGTCTCTTTCTTTCCCCTTTCTGCTTTCTGCCCCACCATGAGCTGAGCAGATTTCCTCCACCATGCTCTTCTGCCATGATATTCTGTCTTACCTTGGGCCCAGAGTGATGGAACAGGCCAACCACAGACTAAGAAACTCTGAACCAAAATGACCTCTGCAACTGTGAACCAAAATGAACTTTTTCTTCTCTCACTTGTCCTTGTCAGGTATTTTGGTCATAGTGACAAAAAGATGCTTAATACAATAATAATTTTAAAAATCTTAGACTTTTTTTTATTCTTCATTAATCCTAAGAGATTTGAACTTCTGTGTAAAAAGGCATAAACTGAAAGTGTTTATGAAGAAGGATCAGTGTTTATGACTAGTGACTAAGCTCTCACTCCTAATGCTACAGAAATGGGGCCTTCTGGGAAACTGAGGCAGTGAGAAGGCACCCCCTTCAAACCCTGGTTCTTGTAATCAAGTCAGAAGGATTTCAGATGCAGTGCATGAAAAATTCATGAAAAATTTCATGATTTCAGATTTCAGAGAAACAGGCATGAGTTTATTGAACTGATAGGAAAAAGAAAGGGGATACTCTCAAGGGAAAGTTGGTCCTCTGCAAGAGGAGAGGGACAGTGTGTCTTTTCTGCACTCCAGTGTTATTGAGAATCCCAGAGAAGTTTCTAGAGAGTCCTGCCCAGATCCACCTCTTGACTTTTGACTGACAGCAGGATGACATCATATTTTCAAGTCCCCACTGCCATGCAACTATGGGTCACCTTAGCACATGCTGACTAGTTCTAATTAGATTATCAACCATAAATTCTTACAGGTTTTATGGTTAGGAGGAATTATCCTTCTCATTCTAAGTTTTGAGATCTTGGCTATGAAAAGGGTCACAAAAGCCTCCCCACTCAGAGTCACTTGTATTCTTCTTATTAACATTATTTGGGGCCTTCATTTTTCCTGCAGGTAGTCTGCGAAGGAATGTGACATATCCTGTCCACTTGTGCCAGGCAGGGCTGCAGGTAAATTGCTTTTTGGAAAAGAAAACATGTTGAGGTTCAGCACAGTTGGCCCATTTTATAGAATTATTCCCTTAACCTCGTGTTCCCAACACTCATAGCTGTCTGTCCAGTATCACTAACATCCAGATGACTACGATTTCCATACGAAAAGACTGCCACATAAGGTTAGAATGACCACAACTGGCCTGTCCTTCTGGAACATTTGAGATTTCTCTGGGGGGAAAAAATGCCACTGTCATCTTCAACTCATATTTATTAAGTTTCTGGTGACACTATTGGAGGCATTAAGATGTCATTAATTGACACTCAAAGTGAGCTCTTTTCCTCCCCGACAGAACAAGTAATTCAATTATAATAACGCTTTTAACAATAATGCAGTTCGTTAGGGTGAGATTGCTCTGTCATCATTAATTAATGCAGTGTCTCAAGGGCATGAATCTTTTTGCCTCCAATTTCTTCTTCTTTCTACCTGTCTCTTGTAGTTTCAAGAAAATGACTGGGCAGGTCCATCCTTCTGCATGTAAGCCACATGACTCCAGGCACAGCATTGGGTTAACTTATTTCTAGCAGTATCTACTACAAATGTCACAGATGTTGTTGAATACATAGCTTAGGTTGGCATTTTTTTAAATCTATTTTCAGTAGCTTTTAATTGGAGATTAAAAGTCAATGGGTAGATTAAGTTTAATTCTACTGAGATATGAACACCTACTTGCTCAGTCAGCTCTGCCTGCTAAATTCCTATTTCCTAGACTAGGTAAACATTAACCAAATCCACGTTTTTTAAAGTTCCTTCTTCATGTTCTATAATACTGTAATGAAAAGTCCCAGCAAATATCTCCCTAAAATTTCTAATGTTTCGTAACCATTCAACAAAATAACTGAGAGGACAATTCTCTTGGGGGCTTTTAGTAATTTGAGAAAATAAAGAAAAATATACCAG
This sequence comes from Marmota monax, assembly GCF_021218885.2. Classification (NCBI taxonomy): domain Eukaryota; kingdom Metazoa; phylum Chordata; class Mammalia; order Rodentia; family Sciuridae; genus Marmota; species Marmota monax. The sequence continues at coordinate 14,899,181 of NW_026693934.1, read as the reverse complement.
ATTTTTTTTAAAAATGTAAAATTAGGTGTTAATGAAAATATTCTTATGACAATAGTAATGGACTTCATCTTCTTATATGAGAATGGAATGATGCTATGAATTTATTGATAATTGAGAATCAATCTATCACAATGCACTTTCCTGGTGTTTAATATTCATCAGAGATTGAGTCTGTCCAGCATTGGACTGGATACTATGAGGATGGTGATTACCAAACCTGAAGAACATTAAAATCACTCACATTTTTATACTTTTGTTCATTTGTAAAGCAGATGTGTCAACTCCTCCCAACCCTAATAAATCACAATCTGAGTTAAGGCAAAGATGGGATTTGTAAATATAACAATCTTCTCATGTGATTCTGATGCAACCAGTTTCATATCTGGAAGCCTCTGCTGTATGCAGCTAAGCAGCAGCACTCCTTGACCATCACCAGTATGCTGGTAATAGAAGTGCATTATACTTGTGATTTGATGCATTGAGGATAAAGATCTATCATAGGAGTGGAAAAGTAATCTGATGTTAGGGTTCGAAAGTAAGGTTTGCAACAAAATCTGTTAATTTGGGTATATTCAATGGAAAAATGATTGGACTGTGAAAGCTGTAACTTAATTATCCCATTCTTTTCTAAGTGAACTGACTGGGTGGTAACTGTAGACAGGTGGGGCATGGCTGGAAGAGGGAGTCAATGGCAGTGTGGCCTGAAAGGGTATATGTTTCCTGTGGCTTCTTCCACCATCTTTCCCTCTCTCTGCTTCCCAGCCTTCCATAAACTGAACACCTTTTCTCTGCTGGGCCCTTCTGCCAAGATGTGCTGCCTCACCCTGGGCTCAGAGCAAGGGAGTCAGCCATCTATGAACTAAGACCTCTGCAACTGTGAATCCCAAATAATCTATTCCTCATAAAATAAGTTGTTCTTGTGTTATGTTTTTGTTCACAGCTACAAAAGAACCTAAGCAAAATACCCGTGAATCAAATTTGGCCCTCCTTCCTGCTTTCATATGTTTTGGGAGTTGAAAATTCTTACCTTCTTACATAGTTGAAAAATAAATTAGGAATATTATTTCATAATATGTAAGATTTGAATGAAATTCAAGTATCAATGTCTAAAATAAAGTTTTATTGGTGCACAGTCACACCCATTTGTTTACATACCATCATGGATTCTTTTCATACTACAATGGATGCATTGAATATCTGCTACTGAGACTGTATCTGAACTAAAAAGCTAAGATACTTAAAAGGCAATATGTTATGGAAAAATTCCAGCTTTTTGTCTTCTAGTCTGAACAAAAAATTCAAAGCACACTTTTCCAAAGTATTTTAGTGATAAATGAGTGACAAAACTGCATTCAAGTGTGTTGTATATCAGAAAAGGACACTTGTACTCACTGTCTCCTTTTTTAGAAGTCCAGAGAAAGAAAAACATGTCTTAGACAGTGGTTCTCAATGTGTGTCCTTGCAATAATAGCATGAGCATTATTTGGGAAAATGTGTTGGAAAGGCAAATTCTTGGACCCTACCTCAAGCCTACCAAACCATACATTCAGTTATTAACGTCCAGCAATCTGTCTTTTAACAAGCCTTTGAGAGGGTGCTCATGCACATTCACTGTGTGCTGGAATCTCTGGGAATAGTTGTGCTACAAAACATATAGATATAAACCCCCTAATAATTCTCACTATGTAGATAAAGTCCATCATATGAATGGGCAGATCCATTGTTCTGGCACTGCTCGATATTGACAGAATAAAAACTTTCCCACCACAAACACACAAAAAATAAGAAATTTTTTTTAAAAATCTCTTTTGCATGGTGAGACAGGAACTTATGAAGTGGCTAAGATTCCAGATAACAGTGGTCATGAATTTTATACTGACATGAGACTCCTGATAGATATCAAACACTGAATGAGACTGGATGTGTTTTTGACATCTGACATAAAAAACCAATTTATGCAAGGTGAACTTTGCTCATTCTATATGCAAAAGACAGGATATCATTAACCTTACATCTTCTCAGCAACTATTCTCTTATCTCACATTCTTAAGAAATTGAAAGAATTCACTGTGAAGTTTCTCACGTCTCCAAAGTACACTCCTAATGAGATGTCCTTACTTCCTTTTCAAAAATGTAATCCTGAAAATTATTCAGACTCACAAAAAGAAAAATCTTGGAAAGTAATATCAGAACACTGAGGAGGGTCTCCATATGCCTTAGGGACATCTGAGGCAATGATCAACTACATTCTTTTTGTGTGTGTGTTCTTGACTGTTTTGAGTTCTTACAAGACAGACAAAAATGCACAAGTGTGTTTCTTAGTGGAAATGCAATTTTGGCAACAATACTGGGGATACATCCCTCATGTATTGAATACAAGTGGCACCTGATTTACAATGGTTAAACTTAAAATTTTTGTACTTTTTGGTAGAATGAAGTTGTACCCATACAAACATTCTGTTTTTCATTTCAAGTACAGTATAGATTACATGTGATAGTCAAAACTTCATTATAAAATAGGCTTCCTTTGAGATAATTTTGCCCAAATGTAAGCTAATGTAAGTGTTCTGAGCATTTGGAAGGTAGGCTTGGCTAAGCTATGATGTTTAATGAGTTAGGTGTACTAAGTTCATTCTCAGTGTAGGATATTTTCAACTTCCTGGGACATACATTAGCACAACTTGAGGATCATCTGTTCTCACTGTGTGTTATACACTGTACCTGAAATTCTCCAAGGAGCATCACAATTAATCCTAATAGACATCTGGTGATGATATAGATATTACTGTTTACTTTTTAAAGATAATTTTGATTGGTTTGGAGCTTCTTGATGAAAGAAAATTGAAGGAGCTATTTGAGAGAGGTGTGAAAGGTTCTGGAATCAACAAATTCTTTTTTAAAATTTTTTTAAAATTATAGGTGAATACAATATCTTTATTTTTATTTATTTATTTTATGTGGTGTTGAGGATCAAACTCATGGCCTCACACGTGTGAGGCAAGAGCTCTACCACTGAGCTAACAAGTTCTTCTTAATGTAAGAGAAGAACAGTTCCTCAACTTCCCCACCTTCAGACTTCCCAGCAGAGAAGGAGCACCCCATTTCCCCGGGCCTGATCTCTACATCCATCTTCCACCAAGGGTTGGAAGCTTGAGAAGACTGAGTGACAGACACTTGGTACAGAACACTGATGTGCTCCCACTCCCAATGGCAGTGTCAACAGTGCATGGGGACAGACAGAAACCCAAGAAGGATCTGTCAGTCTGGACAGAATCGGCATGTTGAGGGACTGCATGTAGGAGCAAGTGACCTGTTACTGTGAGCCTCCCTGAATTCCCAGGAGGGTTGGAGACTGAGGTCTTGCTTTTATATGATTGGAATTTCCAGAACCAATGTCTATGTAGGTCTGACCTATCTTTCTTCATTATGTTATTAATTTGGAAATTGAAGGTGGTCCCACCGTGTCCTTTTGCACTACAATTTTGGCAAAGTGGATTGGGATTGAAATTTATAATGAAGTTTATTCTGCAACGATGAGCACCAAATGTTTCAAAATTGTCCCAGAGGATAGGAAGAAGACTTAAATCTCTGGCTCCACCTCAGTTCAGCAAACTGGAGAGCAGAATAGCAATGTAAATAGTGCTTTCTATCACTGATTTTCACCATTCCTTCAGGAGGCCTGATCCTGAGAGAAGCTCATGATGGCTCAGGAAGCTCATGTTTCTTTCTCACTTGACCACAGGTTTGACAAGATACTCCATTATTTTCTCCCCTAAGAAGACTTCCTTGATCTTATAGTCTTCCCTGTTCTTTCTTTTTGGGTCTCTTACAAACAACCTCATACTCCGAAATGAACACTTAGATCTACAAAGAGAATGCACTACTTAACATCAATTCAAATATTTCACTGGTAGTGTCTGCTTTAGATGATATGCATGTTATCAATGGAGAACATACTCTGCACAGTGTGTCAATCAAAACACTTAATTGGCCACTGGTTCAGCAAATATTCTCATCCCTACTTTTCAGAAGCAAACCAAGTTTGCAAAGTGAAAATAATTTGCTGAAGGTCATTGTTATGGTTTAGATGTGAGGAGTCCCCCAAAAGCTCATGAGTGAGACAAGAAAATTGGAAGGAGAAATGATTGGGAGTGGTATCTGAAGTGGTAGGGTGTGCCTGGAGGAGGTGGGAATTAGGGCCATGGATAGAGGGTATATTATTTGTATCTGGAGAGTAGAGTCTCTGCTTTTTGATCAACATGTGAGCTGTTTCCCTCTGCCATGCTTTTCTGCCATAATGTTCTGCCTCATCTTGAACCTGCAGGAATGGAGTCGGCCTTTTATGGATGAAGCCCTCTGATAAACTTTTCCTCCCCTAAAATTGCTCTGGTGAAGTCCTTTAGTCACAGCAGTGAAAAAAGACGACTAAAATAGTCATACCAAGACTTAGCTTATGATCCAGAGGGTGATTCTTTGTATCCCTCCTATTCTCACTGATTAGTCTCCTGGCTCTGGATTCATATCTTGAAATTGCTACAAACTAAACATTGCTCTGCACTGCTACAAACTATTCTCATCCTGGACCAATCAACTAAAATTTTAAAATAAATTCTTGCTTTGAGCAAACCCTAGATCCAAATTAAGCATAAAGAACCAACCAACCAATTTTGCTTTTAAGATTCAAGTACCACTGGGCTATTAGCTGTTATATTGATTCTGATGTTTTAAAGCAAGCACACTTGGAATAAGCTAAAATTTGAATGTCTAGAGATTGTCTCCTATCCAGGTCCTTTGTAATTATGAAAGATAACCTCATTTTGTCTTAGGCCTCATCCTTTCTGCCCCAGCGTACCTTGTAGAAATAGCTATTCTACCAAAGAAACAACTGTCAGACTAACTATTTTAAAAATACAATAAAATTGTGGTGATCTATGACCTAAGGAAAATATCACAGCAGAGCCTCCCTGGACAGGGTTGTGATGTTGGTGGCAGGTTGCTAATCCAGAACACAGACTTCCCCATAATTTTAACTTCAAAGTGAAGCTACTTTTTATCGTTATTGTACATTAATCTCCTTAAATTAATTTTAATGTCCTCAAGATGTAAATCTTTTACGACTTGGTGTTGAACTAATATAAAATATTCATCAATGCTGAATAGAAGTGGACAATTTCAGTTCTATCCCACAATATTTCACAAATGAAAGATAATCTCCCTGAAGAATTTAGATGTCATTTTGAGTTATGACTCTGGAAACAAAATGACCTTATGCATATTTAGATCCTGTTTATTCATGACTGCTTTTTTTTCTATAGGAATATTTATTATTGGTTACAGTAGTTTTCAGCTAACAAATCAACTCTGAATTGTGACTTTCTAATTCTGTGCTGTCAGTTAAAATGTTCATCTTGCTGAAATCTTTCAGTTCCCAACAGGATTTATTTAGTTAGTTTAGTTAGTTAAAGATAGTTTCGGTACTGGGGATTGAACCCAAGGTTCTCTCTAAATTACCTAGGCTGTACCTGTGATCCTCCTATCTCAGCCTTCTGAGTTACTGGGATTACAGGTATGTACCACCCTACACAGTTTGTGAGAGGTTTTAAATAGACAAGTTCTTCATTTGATTTGTATACACTGACTCATTTCTGTTTGGGTAAGAAATGGATAGCAATAATATTTTCCTAATAGAATTATATATATGTATAATATAACATAAAATATATTTTATACATTTTATGTAAATAAACGTTAGATAAATCTATCTATAAGATAGATTTAATATTTCATTTATTTTCAAAACTTTTAAGGCCAGAAGATTCTTTAGGATTGAAACTCATGAATCTTTTCAAACTGTTCCTGTTATTTAACCCACAGGTCCAGCTAGCCACCCAGAAGTAGCTGCTCTATTTTCTTACACTTGGTGGTGTAAGGGTCCGGTGAACGTCGGAGGAAGAGACCACCAAGGGACCTCGGCTCATGCAACAGTAAAAGGGGTTTATTGAGATTCCAGCATGCTGGGGCTCCGTGCCCACTCGAGACGGGAGAGCAGCCCAGAGCCCAGAGGAGGGGTTGTGCAATGCTTAAGTACACTTTTCGGGGAGGGCGGGGAATTTACATACATCACAGTCTCCTTTAACAAATCATCATACACTGCGGGAAAATCAAACAACAACTCCTAAACACGATTAGTTCATTCATTGGCGGGAACAGGTCGGGCGGGGGTGATAGGTCAGTTCTAAAGCGGGGTACACATTCAAACTGATTGGTCCAGGCCCTGCAATGCCTAGGTGCAAGGCCACACAGGGCCCTAAGTTATTAAACAACCAGGGGGTCAGGGGGAATATTTACTGGGCAGTTCGAGTATTGTCTTAACAGCTACAGGAATTTCAAGTTTTGCATGTAGCATAGGAACTTAACAATACCTGGTCCTTTACATTATAACTCAGGCCTTGCAGCTTAGAAACTTTACAATGCCCGGTCTTTTACACTTTAACTTCAATTTCTTTTACCCTTACAGTGGAAGCAGAATACTGTTCCCTCTGCCATTTATTTATTTGACACACTACCATCATCCACATGATGTTGCAAATTCACAGGTGGTTGAGTTGCCTCTGGTCTTATTTCTTCTTCCCCATTATCTCACAGTTTTCTTTCCCACACAACATTTTGATCACAAAAGTTCAGTGACTGACCACTGCCTACAATGAAGTAATACTTCTAAGGCTGTGCAGAAATGGTCCCTTCCTCACAATAGCTCTTGCTACTCTCCTCACCCCCATTCCCAGACACTGAGCATTAGACTACTCTGATTCACTTACTCTTTCTCAAATACACCCCACACCCTGTTCCCTTTTCACTTTGGCTCAAGTTAGTCCTTCTGTTCAAAATTCCTTTTTATTCTCTTCCTGCAGTTGACACACTACATTTGTTTCTAAATCGGGCACCAATATCAGCTCCTTTTTGAATCCCTCTGTGCTCCCACATGCTGAGCCAGTTAATTCCCACCTTTGAAATTTCATGGTTCTAATTCCTGACCACGTCCTTAACGAGTAGGTAGTTCTATTTGTTTCCTGAAGAGCAGCAATCAAACTTTATTTATTTTTGTAAGTGCAGCAGCTGGCTCAGTGCCTGACATGAACTAGGTACTCTTTAAAAGTTTGTGAAAGCAGATCTGGGCCAAGGTGTAGTAAGTATTTGCGAAGCTAAACAGAAGGTCTAGACTAAAGGATGCTGTAATATTTGAGCTAGTATTGATACTTACATTGGCATGCCCAAGGTTACCCCAGTAAATACCACAGGTCTAGAGAATGAAGTTACAAATGCAGATAGAGTACAGATTGCACAGCACATTCAAGGAGGTTGATTGATGTCAACAGTGTGCTTATAGGAATTTTGTGCTCTGGGCAATGGGAAAGAGTATTCTTCTTCAGTACTCCAGATGTGCCAGAACTTTATATGGGCATCATGACATTCATTGATGACAATGAGGATGAAGACAATAACAATTACAGCAAGTTTTTAATTAGTATCCATGTTCCCAATGAAATGGTAAGATTTTAAGTATATTGTCAAAAATATCCTCTCAAACACTTCTGTGGATTAAACCTTATTGTGCCCATTTTGGAAATGAGGAATTTAAAACTAATGGATTTTACCCACTATTTCAGGTAGCTATAATTTCTCTAAATATCTTAAGACCCCCTAAAGTTGATCTTTTCATCTACATTATATAGGAAGGAGTGAAGGGAAAGCAGTGGGTATAGGGGTAAGAAGAATGGTAGAATGAATCAGACATTATTTCTCTGTACATAGGTAACTATATAACTGGCGAGATTCCCCATCATGTACAACCAGAAGAATGAGAAATTATAATCCATGTATGTATGATATATGAAAGTGCATTCTGTTGTCATGTATACCTAATTAGAACAAATTTAAACAAAAAAAGGAAACTGTTTTCTTTTTATATGTCCAGGTATCAAAACTCTGAAGAGGATGGGATGACCACAGACATTGCTCTTACCTATCAAAAGCCTATTTGATTGCTGGAGACATCTCCAAGAAAGACAAAGGAGCAAGGTGAGTCTCCCAAGGGTTTTTAGCCAGATTTTTCTTTCAAGTGCAACTCAATAACACCCTTCAAATACTTTTGTTCTCTTCAGATCTCTTAAAAACCTCCAGTGAGATTTTTGGAAAGATGATTTCCCCAAATTTGGCTCATTTTAAAACTTTTTTCTAAAACAAAAGATATAGCTGAAGAACCAGCCTCTACCTCAGAGCAAAGCCTGTCCAAGGAAGGGACATCACCTTTGTCCTTGGAAAAACCCACAGAGCACTCCTAGGCACATTCCCATCCTGCTAAGTTGTTTAACTACAAATAACAGGAGAGATCTGCTGCACCATGTGTCCCTGAATCAGTCAGGCTAGGTGGGGATCCATAGCAGCCCCCTAGCAGCCACCAATCAGCATGAGACAGGGAAATACCTGGGATGCCAGATGACCCTCCCAGTAGTTTATGGTGGTTGATAACATGTTGGGAAACCATGTAGTTCAGCACTTACACCCCTCTTGGCTTAAACCAATCAATTCAAATGAATACCCCTTTTGTACTGACCAATCACCCCTACCCAACTTGTTCCCGCCAGTGAATGTACTAATCATGTTTCAGAGTTGTTATTTGATTTTCCTGCGGTGTGTGATGATTTGTTAAAAGAGGCTATGATGTATGTGAAGTCCCTGCCCTCTCCAAAGAATGTATAAAAATGCTGCAAACCCTGGGCTGGGCCTCTCAGCATCACCAGTTGCTGTGTGTATGCGCGGAGGACCGAGCTAGCTGGCAATAAACACCTCTTTGCTGTTTACATCGATCTTGGTCTCTGGTGGTATTTTGGGGCTCCCGAATTCGACCATAACAATAGCCTTGACAAAAGGCTAATGAGTGCATTGTCTTAATTTATATAACAAAGGTATATAGATAGATAGATAAATAGATAGATAGATAGATGACAAATAGTTGCCTAATTTAGTTTTACGGTTTTACAAAGATTATCCAGTCAGCATCCACATTTTCCAATAAGCATGACTAAATGTCCAAATAAATTGATTTAAACATTTTTAAAACTAAGCCAAATATTTATATTTTGTTTCACTATATAACATCAAATAGTTTACTTGACTAGAATTGATCCTTTATAATTTGTTTGTTTTCCTCTTTGTTCATTATGTGGAAATATCTCAATAGACCTTAACTCAGTGATTCTTTATATCTCAACAAAACTGTTTTTCTGGAAGCTATAGAACTTCAGTTAATTCTCCTGGGCAACACTCACAGCCTGTTTCCATGGACAGTCTGTTTAAAAATAATGAAAGTGGAAATAATTCACAAGAGATAAAGTTTCTCAGACATAGAAATACAATCTATCAATCTATTGACACCAATTCCCTAGTCTTAGCATGAGTATCTGCTCTTTACTTCCCTGGCAGAGGCCCTATAAATCACACTCCATTCTTGGTGTTGACACTCTTCAAATGCCATATGTTGCTCTCATTATTGTAACTTGCCTGGGGCTATTATGACAAGTACCAGAAACATGCAGAAATGGAATAGAATAGGAATGATTAAGGACAGTACTCTCCCATAGCTCCCTAGCTGTTGCTAGGTCATGACAAACATGTTAATTCTTTCAATTCTACTTCATGAACTGATCCTTCCAGCTTGTACTCAATCAGTTTTGGGGAGTGAGTGATCATCAATGCCATTATCATCCAAAAGCATTTACTGGGTACATACATGTGAATGCAATTTGTTATTCAAAGCAAATTATATAGCCTGGATCCATTTATCTTGCATTTTAATAAGAGGAGGGAGGCTAAGGGCAGGAATAGGATCTTCCAACATTTCTTATCTGTAGAAGAGAGACATATTGTGAGGTGGTGATATGTATAAGATGCACATGAGTCAGCTGCATTTCTGGCCTGCAGATTCATAGTTGAAGTGGTATAAAGATGTACAAACAAATCTTTGTAATTTTACAGAGGAATAGAGGTATAAGTAAATTATATGGATATTAACTGAGCATTCAGTTTTAACTTAGGACTGAAGTTATATTGTAAATGATGGAGATAAACTTTTCCAATCTTTGGAAATTACACACACGTGAACTTCACATAAAACACACAGATAAACATTATCACTTATTCTACATAATCTATATTTAATCTTTTGTTTTAGTCTATTTCTGATACCAAAGCCAAATATTTGAGATTGGATAATTTACTTTTTCCCATATTTCTTATTGGTGCACTATAATTACACGTAATGTTGGGATTCATTGATACATATTTGTTCATACACATGCACATATTATCTTGCAACAAAAAATAAAAGAATCAAAATGTCCCAATATTTCACAATTTAAAATTATGCCTTCTTCATTGTTTTTATGCAGATGACAATTCAAAATGGCAGATAAATGAGTCTTAAATGGAGGTGGAAATATTTCACAAATGATGTTGGCATCAGAGAAAGAAAGAATCACAGAAGAAAAAAGAAGAAGAACTGATGATAAAGTATTTAAAATGATAAATTTGGAGAGAATATGACCAAAGGATTCCAAATTGAGGAAATAACACAAGCAAATATACATTCAGGAAGGAGCAGGCCTCTTACAGGGAAAAAAACCCATATATATATATATATATATATATATATATATATATATATATATATATATATATATATATATATAGGTTGTAGGTTCCTGATCTATTCTATTTGAAGAAAAAATGGTAATGACAAGAAAATATGATTTTTTGCCAAGTTAGGACAAACTCGAGAACATTGCTGTTCTTTAATAACTTGAAACAGTGCATTGCTGCTGACAGCAAAGCTCCCTACACAGAAAGAGGGTGTTGGGATTTTACATACCTTAAATCACTTTACAATTGACTTTAGTGTTGTCCACTGTGCTTTCACACATCTTCAAAGTCAGAAAGTTTAACTCCTAGCAATCTCTTCTTGTTCACAGATGTAATCTTGATTTGTGTGGAACTCAAGCATCTCTCCGATGAGCTAATACACACATAAATATGTTTGTTTGTGTCTCGGAGTTTGACTGGAAGCAGAGATGGAAGCCCATAACCTTTGAGAATTAGGAAAAGAAAGTAAGAACAATGTACTGAGCAGTTTTCAGACTGTGAACACTGAGTCTGCACTTTGGTTGGCAGACAGTAGTAGCCTGACTTCACCCCCTAGATGGTGATCCTGGGAATTTCCTCATTATGCCACTGTTTGCATGGTCACCTGTTTTCCAAATGTTGGATTAAAGAAATAGGTCAACTAAAATTTCATTGGGCTTTACTTTGTGGAAAAGAGTAAATATTGAGGCCTTGTAGAAATCATTTAACTGATCCTATGCTCTGTCTGGTTACTAAATTCCCTGCAGGCCCAAGGACTTAGAAATCCTGGGCAATATAATTATTTAAAAGGTGGAGATTCTTTTTCCTGTCACTCTGTAAAATGCCTCCTGCCACCTGGTATTACTCTTACAGCGTCTCATCATATGAGTTTCAAATATCACCTAACCATCTTCCTTATACATCTGATCATTGTTGTTCCTGTAATCTGAAGTTTGGATGATGTAGGCTAAGCTAAAGGCATTGAGCAAGCAGTGAGCACTCTGGCTCTGTCAAAGACTAGCTGTGTGTCTCTACTTTCATTTACATCACAAGAAAATTCTCCCTGGGCCTCAGGTTCTTTCCCTGTAAAACTCTGTAAAATCCATAGCACTTTGATATACTGTGAAATAAAACTTTACATCTCAATCTACTGAAGGAAAACTAAATGTGTGAAATAACAAACCTATGTTTGGTATCAAATCATTATGTTGATTATTTGATTAGTCATGTACCACTTCCTCCCAAGCAGTCATTTCTTTTCCTACTAAAATATTAATTAACAGATAATCGACAAGTTTGAATACTATCTTTCTCTTTCTTTGCACAAAAGATGTTGAAAAACTTCCAGGGTATGAAGCAACCAAATGGAGATGGGCGAGATGAATACCTCTGATGGGCAGATAGAATTAGCCTCACTTTTCTAAAAATCTGTACAAAAGCAAAAAGCATGTTTTATGTTACTTTAAAATCCTAGTACATATTGGTTCTCAAAAAAGTTTTTTTTGAATAAGGAAAGAAAGAAGGAGGGTGGAAGGAGTGAAGAAAGAAGGATGAGTCATTAATTAACTTTCTCAGCATTCTTAAGCTAGCAAGGAGCAGAGTAGATATCTATAATCCAAATATTCACCTTTCAGCCATAGGCTATTCAATCATAGCTAGCCAAAGAGAGCTAAGCATTATTTTTACCCAAAGACAAAATAAACAAAATCATAGTGCTTTAAGCCTTGAACATATTCCATAGTCAAATATTCTATTCACTAGAAAGTAGTTCCGGTCACATCCTTTCATTGACATTAGACTAAACAGAAACATAGACTCATCAAGTGTTTGCAACCGATTCCTACTGTCTAGTCTCTGTATTGTTTTATTGATCTGTTTCTCAGTGCACTGTACTGAAATTAAAACTTGGTTATTTAAAATGTACTGCACTTAAGTGATGACCATTTTTCTACATGGCATTTGCGGAGACAAATGACCTCCTGGGTAATGCTGATGGTTTCAGGTAGCAGAATCCCATTAACACCAGCTGGGCATTTATTCTAAAGAAATTTCTTCGGCCAGACAGTTATTAGTGTAAGCTAATTTTAAAAATATAAACACATGACTGATTTGGAGACTTGCTGGTATATATATTGGATATTTTTGGCAGGCAACATATTGATAAGTCCATCATTAAGTTGGATAACCAACATTGTCCAAATGACTCAGGATTTCTGGGAGAGTGGCAACCTTTGCAGATGATAGCAAAGGCATCATTTCTTTTGAAATTTTTTCACAACTACAGGCAGAATCACAGGATTTCTCATTATAGTAGTCATCCTTCATTGGTGGTTGATATGTTCTAAGACGTGTGGATAGTACCAAACCCTTTATACAGTATAGTTTCTTTTCCTATATATACCTCCCATTATGTACCAAACCCTTGATACAATATGGTTTCTTTCCTATATATACCTCTCATGATAATGTTTAATTTATGTTAGGCACAATACGATCTTAAAACTCTATATATTAATAAAAGGAACAACTGTTTCTTATAATAAGAATTATTTAATATGAAAATTATTTATGCCTGAAAATTTTCACTTAATATTTTGCAGGAAATAAAACCTTGGACAAATCTGGGCTGTTGTATAGAAAATCCATTAATTTATTCTTTCACTTGCTCATTTATTCATTCATGTGTATGTGTTTCCCTCAACAATGAACATTTTTTAAGTACACAGGATATATCTGTTTTAAGTATGGAAATTCAAGAGGATAGCCATATAGTTACTTTTCTTAAAAACATAATCAGGGCTGAGAAATATCAGTAAAATATTTGATACAATAATTGTGTTATATGTACTGAAATACACATAAAAGTAAAAGATCACAGAATAGTCACAGGATCATAAATACAGCTGAATTTGCCATGTAAAGAAGTGTGTGTTTGTGTGTGTGCTGGAGTTAATGGTGAGGAGAAATGAATGGCTGAATAGAAAGATAATGTATCAGGGAAGCCTGACTGAAGGTATTGCTGTCTGAAGTTAATCTTCAAATATGTGACACTGATATGTGGACAATGGAGAGAAAAGGAATTAGATTGGCAGTCCAGATAGGGCAAATCAAAGGAGGTGACAAATAGTTTAATACTTCCTCAGAAATAGAAAATCGGACTCATAAGGGAATCTTAAGGAGTTCTGTATTGCTACAAAGTAAACTTCAGAGCACAAATTGAACAAAGATTTAGTCTGGTTTAGTAAGATGGAATCAATCACAGAAGATCTTTTCTACCCTTTTAAGAGTTTTGAAATGTATCCTAGAGTCATTGGGCAGGAATTGAAAGTAGAAGCAGGAGCTGTTATGGCCACATTAAGTATATATAGGACAACTCTAAAATATACAGGTTTCCAAAATAAAAAATAAAAATTATGAAAAATATATAAAAAAAATTTGCCACAAAATTCATTTGATGATAACATCACACTTAAAATAATACAAATTACTTATAATCCTTATTTATACCAGAGTGCAGTTCATTTATTTTGATGGAAAAAATAATATACAGTTCTGTACAAGTAAGTGGCTTCTTCAGACATCACTAATCCTGAGAGTACTGGAAAAAGGAAAGAAAGCTGAACCATTCTAGAATCTATATACATCTAGGGAGGCAAAATTATCAGAAGTTAATAATATCTAAGAGCATCACTCACAGTCTCTAAGGTTCATGAAATGGTAGATCAAATGTTATGGAATATTAAATGAATCCAATTTATAGAAGAATTGGTTCTAAGAAAAATGTGGAGTATTGGGGATGACACATCTTTCATAAAGACCCATATAGCCTTGGACTGGGGATGTAGCTCTAGAGTAAAGCACCACTTGTTAAGCAGAACAAGACCCAGGGTTCAATCCCCGGCAACACAACAAATAAACACAAAATCAGTAAATGAAAGAGATACCCTTCAATATATGATCAGGTCATCTGATAAAGGATGATCATGCAGGTGTTCATATGATTCTTCTTGTTCTAAGTGAGAATATTGCATTTGAGAAGTACCCGTAATTACAAAGACCATACATTTCCTTCAGCTCATAAATTTAACTGCCTCATAATAATTAAATTTTACTTGAGTTGCTTCACTTTGATTGCACTTTACAGAAAACTGAGATTTAAAATACAGCAATAGGCACAAGTCCAATGCACACAAATGTACCCTGCCTTCTTCTCACCAAATAAATAAATAAATAAATAAATATATAAATAAAGGCAGCAGTGGTCTGTGCTGTTTCATCCTCCTTTAATTTGGGCATCCTGATTTGGTTCGGGTTAAGATTATTTAAACTATCTCTAGTTAGAACCTTTTTAATACTGCAATTTTGCATGTATTATGTTTTGGCCATCTATCTATCTATCTATACTTTTGTTGCTGGTCATTTCTGGTGGTCTTTTTGATGAACCCCCTTTTTGGAATATTTTACATGAGTCCCATGCTGATACTCAGTATAACATATGCACTTTTATGACTTATTCATTGGATGATAAGCAGTGAAGGAGAGAGGTCAGAGAAAGAAAACCAGCCCAGAGGCTATTGGATTTTGTCCCCTTATTTCTGAATCCTTATCATTAAGAGTCAGCCCAGGAGCTTATATTTTTGTGTGTCTGCAGGATATCACTTGAGTAAAGTGATGCTTTTTATGTGAAAGATTCTTTGGAGACCAGCTGGTGTTTAAGTCTCTTCAGCCCAAATAAGGAATTTGATGAAGAGACTGATTCTCATCTGCTTTGACTTGGTTGTTGTTTGTCCTGCAAAGGTTGCATGTCAGGAGCTCAGTTCCCAGCGTGGTGGTATTGGAAGGTGGTGTGGACCTTTTAGAGGTGGGTGCTTGTGGGAGGTTCTTCGGTCAGTGGTGTGTCCTCAGGAGAGACCAAGGTATTTCTCCTGCAAGCCTGGTAGTTTTGAGAAAATTGCCATAGAATTCTGATCCTGGTCCAACCCAATCTCTCTGGTTTCCTGTTTTCTTGTATGCCAACATTTGCTTTCTCAGTAGTAGGTGCTACCTCCACCTCTTTTGGGGCTTCTACCAGAGCCAGTGCTAAGCTGTTTAGATGCCCAGGCTCCAAAAATGTGTACTAAATACACCCCCTTTCTTTATAAAGTTAGCCTAACTTAGGTATTTTATTATATTAATACAAATATAGATGATACAGTGAACATGTTGATCTTAACAAGGGACTTTTAAATCAATTAATCAATCAATCAAGCAAGCAAGCCAGCCAGCCAGTCAGCCAGCCTTTGAAGAACTATGTGGCCAAGTCTCTGAAGCATGGGTTTGTCTCAGTTTTCTCATGTGACCAGTATTAACGGCAAGAAGTGAAATTTCATAGATTAAGGTTTACATTTGGACAGGTGTTTGTAGGGTTCATAGGTGCATTTTCTGTGTCTTGTTATTTTTAAGTTTCTCAGAGTCCTTACTTAGCTTTCTTTTACTTGAAACCCAGAGTAAATTTTCTAAATCACAATCCTAATCCCTTTGCTTAAAATCCATCAGTATCTCTACTCTATTTAAGGTATGTATACACTCTCTAAGTTGGCTCTCAAGGCCCTTCCTAATCTGACCCTTGCCAACTTTCTTCTTCACTGCTCACAATTCTTTCATATTTCTGGTTGGAGACATCCTGAATCCTAATTGGCCACAATCCACAGCACATATCTAAATCCTGTTTACTTCTTCACTTTTGCTCTCTGTCTGCAATTTCAGGCCACTAGGACTCACATCCGGAAGTTTTTTTTTTTGACCTTTGCTTATGATAGGAGCGTTTATATTTTTATTGATCTTCAAGCTTAGAACATGTCTGGAAATGCTGTCCATTTTCCTGCCAGGAGATTTTATGTAGAATAAAAGAGGTTAGATTATCTAAATGTAAATTTAACACAGATGATGCAGAGAAAAAAGAGAAAGAGTGGAGAAAATTTAAGTTCTGTTGATACCTTTTGGGCCTCTAACTGAACCCCTCCTGAAATCTAATACATGGAGTCTTTCTTTTCTCTCTCCTTCATTTTGCTTTTCATTTTTCCTTCCCTTCCATTCCCTTCCCTTTCCCTTCCCTCCCTTCCTTTCTTCTTTCCTTCTTTCTTTTTTTCTAAGAGAATGAATATATGAATTGTTTGCTCATGTCTATTTTTGTGCCTTTTGTTATATATTGTAATAGAAAGAGTTCTGAGTGAAACACATACCAAACCAATATATAGATGGTATTGGCCTTCTATTTCTTAAATTAATAAATACCTGGATTAAGCATTAAAAAAGAAGAAACATTTCTTTTGGTTCAAGATCTAAGACCTTTCAGGACATTGTCCTGTGGCCCCACTGCTTTGGGGCTTATGGTGAAGTTCTACAACATAGCGTGTTATGCTTTAGATATGAGGTGATCCCCAAGGCTCTTGTTAATGCAGGAGAGTTCAGAAGTGAAATGAGAGTTGTAAAGTAATAAGGGGATCAATCCATTTGATGGAATGGCAATTTGAATGGATAGCTGGGTGGTAACTGGAGGCAGGTATGGCATGACTAGAAAAGGAGGTCACTGCAGGCATGATTTGGGGGATTATATTTCTCCAGTGCCTCTCTCTTCTTCTCTCTCTCTTTTCTGGCTGCCATGAATTGAGCAGCTTTCTTCTACCAAACCCAGGGTCATGAGCTATTTATTAGTCAGCTTCTCTAGAGAATCAGAACTAATCATATGGATAATTACAAAAGATAATTCATTCGACTGGCTTACAGGATCAAAACCTGCATAGTCCCACAATGGATGTCTGCAGGCTGAGGAGCTACAGAAACCAGGAGTTACTCTGTTTGAGAAGTGGGAGTCTCAGTAAAAGGGAGACAAATGATGAAGCCCTAGTTTAGGCCTGGAGAAGGCCTGGGAAATCACTGAAGAGTCCATGATCAGAGTCCACTATGGAAGAGTGGGGAAGCTAGAGACTGGTGTCCTCAGGAGATCACAGCAGCAACCCAAATACCCACACAAGAGAGAGAAAACAGATCTCTAGCCATATTGGCTTCCTCCTTCCTTCATCCAGGAACCCAGCCTACTGGACTGCATGGCCCACATTCAGGGTAGGTTACTCCCTTCAGTTTGTCAAATCACATGCCAATAATTTCTGACAACACCTTCATCAACACACACAAAACTCTTTTAGTCCAATCAAGTAGAAAATCCACATTAATCACTATGAGTTCACCCCTTCTTAACCTGTCACTCAAACATCTCTTTAAATCATAATCTCCTAATAAACAAAGTAAAAAGGTCATAATTCTGCCTGATGTGATATAAATACCCTTTGTACAACCAAAAATGAACTCATTTCTCTCCCAGAAATGGAGGAAAGATTTTTTTTTTTTTTAGTGATGTCTTTTTGGTATCCCAGGACTGAAATACTATAATGTAGATTTAACACCATTCTAAGTACTGACATGAAGTCAATCAATATTTTGTTAGTTGATAAAAGAATAAACGAGCAGAGTAAATAAGCATATCTGCTTAATATATGTGTGTATATGCATAAATATATTCTTAAAAAATTACAAATAAATACAAATGACAATTATAATCCTTATTTTTGTAACTGGTCACTTGGCCATGTTGGCATATAAAACTATCTTTCTTTACTACCTAATCTGTATTCCCCTTTTCTTTAGCAGGCACCTCAGCGGGTCTTATTTCTTTACCTGGAGGGGTGGTCTATACCTTCATTCCTAGAGAATCTGAGACACATGGTTTCTGGGCCAAATTAAGGTATTGAAATTTCCCATCGACTTTAATAACAGCACATAATAATACTAAGAGACACCCCCCAAAATTTCTTGAATTCCAGACATATTCTTCCTTATTATACTTATACTTACTATACGATACTTCCTTACTAAATACTTACTATTCCTTACTATATATAGGATGTGATTGCTAATTCATAGCATAGAACATCTTCTGGAGAATCTTTCTCCAGCTTTCAAGATATTGCCACCTAATTGGTACTATCACTGCATCTTTCAAAGTCAGTCCCACTGTTCTATCAACCCAGCCACTACAGGATAATAAGGAACATGGTAAAACCAGTGAATCTCATGAGCATGAGCCCACTGATATACTTCTTTAGCTGTGAAGTACATTCCTTGGTCAGAAGCAACATCATGTGGAATACCATGACAGTGGATAAGGCATTCTGTAAGTCCATGGATGATGGTTTTGGAAGCTTTATGTGTAGGCAAGGCAAATCCATACCCAGAATAAGTGTTTATTTCTGAGAGGATGGACTGCTGGCTCTTCCATGATGAAAGTTGTTCAATATAGTTAACCTGCCACCAGATTGCTGGCTAATCACTATAAGCAATGTCATATCATCTGTTTAATATCAGTCCCTACTTCTGGTCAATTGGCTACTCAGCAGTTGCTATATCTAGGTCAGCCTTGGTGAGCTGAGGTCCATGTTGCTGAGTGCATACATAGCCTTCACTGATGCCACCCTGGGCACTTTGATCATGAGCCCATTGGGCAATAACTGGGATTATAGGGTGCCGCAGTCTGGCTGGACACAATCAGGAGCCACTTGTCAAAAGAAACTAACTTTATTTTTAGAACCACACACGCCAAACAAAACAGCCTCTCAGGAAAAACCCTCAGAGCCTCAACTGCCACCACCGGCTTTCCACAAGCCTCTCTCTCCCCCACCAGCTTCTCTCCACCTCCCACAATCCTCCTGCTCTTGAGGCCGATTGGCTGGGTCATGTGGGCGGAGCCAAAAAAGTCCCCCAATGAACAGCTCCGTGGTCTGAAAGGGCAGGGAAACAGCCCAATGAGCATCACCACAGAGGAGCCAATCAGCTAGATGTTGCTGGGGCCGAGGAGCCAATCAGCTAGATGTTGCTGGGGCCGCTGTGAGCCAATCATCAGCCAGCAGCTGGAAGTTTGCTGGCAGCTGGAAGTTTGCTGGGGCCCCTTTGGCTGTGGCTCTCAACATCTCCCCCTCTCTGTTTAAACAACAAGCATGTGGCTTAGGGACCGTGCCTGTTAGGCAGTCCAATTCAACATATGGTCCTTACCCGTCATCGCATGAACTGACCTCTAGGCGTCAGCCTCCTGTCTTAGGTTGGTACCACTGTAATTGGATCATACCCGTCACTGACTACCCGTCCAGCATATAGCCATACTTGTGGATAGGCCTTTGCACCTGTGGGGGGGGTGAGGTTCTTTGCCTCACCTCTGTTGGCCCCCAAATTTTAGACCATCACTAGTAGAGGAGGATGCAAAATGCCATGACATTAAGCCAATTGAGGGCTCCTTTGAAAAATTGTACCACCGGTGACACCATCAGCAAAAATACTCCAGCACTACCACAATTCGCTGTACCAACAGATAGTTCACAATGCATACAGGTGAGCTCACAATGTGTCCAGGCAAGTTCTGCAAGCAGTTCAGTGATGGCTATTGTAGAAGCTGTAGATTAGTTTTATCTTTGACTTCACCAGCACTGGGATGAAGATAGGAATTCTGGCAATAATGGCTAAAGAAAAAATTATGTAACATTACAGAAGGCACTAAAAGAAAACAATTTTCTTAACAATTTACATTATCTTTAAGAGAATTATTAAATATAATGAAAAGGAAAGGTGAAAGTAAACAAACAGATCTGTTAACCTTCTTTTTTGTTTACATATTAAAACAATCCTCAACAGTTGTTTACCCAATTTAAATTAAGCCATATAAATCATGTGAAAAAAAAATATTTGGATCCATTTTATCATGAGCGCTCATCATATATGATATATAGACATACATACATTCAAACATATAACACAAAACACAAGTGTGCACACATAATATAATACATACAACACGTAACATTATAGTAAAGGCCTTATAACTTTTTACAGGTGAAATCTCCATTGCAATGTTTAAAAACTCTATAGTCAAAAAATAGAACTGATCAGCAAAACATTAACCTAGGTCTGTATGAGCTCAAAAAACAAAATAGAACTTCATGATATGGCAAAGGGCAATAATAAAATAGATATTGAAAAAAGCATCCTGGTTCTGTTGCAGATGTAAGAATAGCCAAACTGGAGTTTTGGATATCAGTTGTTATGGATTTGAGCCAAATCATCTTCTTTTTGGTCTGTAGAAATCGCTTTAGTTAATCTTTCTGGAATCCAAATCGGCTGCTGTTCTCCCTGTGGAAACACATAAACAGACCCCCGACTCCAGACAATCACTGGGTCAGGACCTTGGTTAATCTCTCTGGAATCCAAATCGGCTGCTGTTCTCCCTGTGGAAACACACAAACAGACCCCCGACTCCAGACAATTACTGGGTCAGGACCTTTCCATTGTCCTGTTAGAATATCCTTCCAAAGTACCTTGGGCTTATGTACATTTTTTGGACACATATGCCTTTCCGCAGCACTAAGTCCTGATGAATCCAAATTTAAAAAGTTTAGAGTAAAAAGGGTTATTTTAAGTTTATCTTTGGGGAATATATACCCCTTCCCAATTCCTTCTTTTTGCTTTAATAAGTACATTTTAATAGTTTGATGAGCTCTTTCAACTATGCCTTGTCCCTGTGGATTGTATGGGATTCCTGTTATATGAGTAATGCCAAATGTTGAGCAAAATTGTTTAAAAGAGGTAGAAGTATAACCAGGGGCATTATCTGTTTTTAACTGTTTTGGAACACCCACAGTGGCAAAATTTTGTAAGCAATGAGCTATAACATCTTTAGTTTTTTCTCCTGCATGAAGGGAGCCCATCAAAAATCCAGAAGAAGTATCAACTGTAACATGCAAATATTTTAATTTTCCAAATTCTGGCAAGTGTGTGACGTCCATCTGCCAAATATGGTTAGGTATCAATCCTCTAGGATTGACTCCAAGATTAACTTGTGGTAAAAAGGTCACACAATTTTGACATTATTTTATTATTTGTCTAGCTTGTTCCTTAGTTATTTTAAAACGCTTTTGTAAAGTATTAGCATTGACATGGAACTTTTTATGAAAATTTATAGCTTCTTCTAGTGTAGAGAAAATATGTATGTCATGTGTAGTTTTATCTGCTAAATCATTGCCCAAACTAAGGGCTCCAGGCAATCCTGTATGTGCCCTGATATGTCCTATAAAGAATGGATCTTTTCTGTCCCATATTAGACTTTGTATATTGGAAAGCAAAGAGAAAACAGTAGAAGAAGGGGAAATCCTACCAGCATCTTCAAGAGATACTATAGCATTAACTACATACTCACTATCAGAAAATAAATTAAATACAGAATCTTTAAACATCACAAAAGCTTGTAAAACTGCATTAAGCTCTACCTTTTGAGCTGATTGTTTGGGTACTAAAAATGTAAAAGTTTGATCAGGGGTAACGACTGCTGCTGTACCATTATTTGACCCATCAGTGAATATATTTGGAGCATTCATGATAGGTGTTTTTCTTGTCATTTTTGGAAAAATTACAGGATACAATGACCAAAAAGACAATAAAGGATTAGATGGTAAGTGGTTATCAAATGAAACATTAGATTTGCACATGATTATTGCCCAAGTATTTAACTCATTAGCTAACTCATCAATTTGATTCATAGTATATGGAGTAATAATTTTATTGGGAGAAATTCCAAACACTCCCTTTGCTGCTTTTAT
This sequence comes from Marmota monax, assembly GCF_021218885.2. Taxonomy (NCBI): domain Eukaryota; kingdom Metazoa; phylum Chordata; class Mammalia; order Rodentia; family Sciuridae; genus Marmota; species Marmota monax. Next base: position 14,876,829 of record NW_026693934.1, on the reverse strand, counting down.
TCCTTTGAGTATTAATTGTCCTACAGCCTCAGGATACCTAGTAAGAATAGTGTTAGGAGAATAAGATAAATGTATCCATAATAATGGACCTTCTTGCCAAAATACTCCTGTAGGAATATTTTTTGTTGGTAGTACAATAAATAATAAAGGCAAACTTATATCAATTCTATCCAAATGCATATTTTCCATATATGTTTCAATGATTTTTAATGCCTTTCTTGCTTCAGGCGTTAACATTCGGGGTGAATTTGGATCTGATGGACCTTTTAGGATATCAAATAAAGGTCCCAACTCTCCTGTTGGTATACCTAAATAAGGCCTTATCCAATTTATGTCTCCTAAAAACTTTTGAAAGTCATTAAGTGATTTGAGTTGATCTACTCGTATTTGAATTTTTGGTGGACGGACCATGGTTGAGGATAATAGAACTCCTAAATAATTAATTGGAAAATTTAATTGTACTTTATCTATTGCTATCTCTAGATTATAATTTTTTAATAAGTTTGTAAGTGTGGCATAACATTCTAGCAATGTGTTTTTATCTTTGTGTGCTAATAATACATCATCCATATAGTGAAATATTTGTAGTTCAGGATTTTGATTTCTAAGTGGCTGGATTACTTTGTTAACATAAATTTGACACATAGTTGGGCTGTTAGCCATCCCTTGAGGGAGTACTTTCCATTCATATCTCTGATCAGGACCTTCATGATTCAGTGCAGGGATAGTAAATGCAAAACGTGGACTATCCTCAGGATGAATTGGAATTGAAAAAAAACAATCTTTAATATCTATAACTAAAACATACCAGGTTTTTGGCAAAGCAGACAACTGAGGAATCCCTGATTGAGCAGGTCCCATAATAACCATCTCATTATTAATGGCTCTTAAATCTTGCAATAATCTCCATTTACCAGATTTCTTTTTGATGACAAAAATGGGAGTATTATGGGGAGATACAGAAGGTTGTATATGTCCTTCCGCTAGTTGTTGTTTGACCAGGTCATGGGCTGCTTGTATCTTTTCTTTAGTCAGGGGCCACTGAGGAACCCATACTGGTCTTTCTGATTTCCAAGTAATTTTTATTGTCTCAGTGGCCCTTTCTGAAAATCCAACCCATGTCTGTCTGTTCCTTGATCTATTTGTATTGGTGCTGCTATACCTTGTTCTTGTTTTTCTAATCTTTTTCCTTTCCTAAAACCTTGTCTAGTCATAATAGTGGGTGCATTTTGGTTGATGTTATTTGTTAATGTCAAACCTAATTGATCTAGGACATCTCGTCCCCATAAATTTACGGGAAGATGATCCAATACATATGGCTGTATAGTTCCTTCACATCCTTCAGGATCCTTCCAATCTAATACCATTGCACTTCTATGGGGATTAGTCGCCACTCCTAGGCCTCGAAGCGTTTGAGTGGCTTGTTGTAATGGCCAATGTTTTGGCCATTCTTGACGAGAGATGATGCTAAGGTCTGCACCTGTATCCAGTAGTCCATTAAATTCATGTCCTTGAATATTTAGTTTTAGCATGGGGCGAGAATCTAAATTTAAAGAAAGCATAGCCCAATCTACACCTGTGGAGCCTAATCCCTTGGAACCTCTTTCTACAGTACGACTGGAAAATTTATCATGTAGGCTGGGTATTATTAGTAACTGTGCTATTCTATCTCCTGGTGAAATTACTGATATACCCTTTGGAGAACTGGCTATAATTTTTATTTCACCTTCATAATCGGGATCAATTACCCCAGGACTTATCATAAGTCCTTTTAGAGTAGAAGAGCTGCGTCCCAATAATAAGCCTACTGTTCCTTTGGGAAGAGGTCCTTTCACCCCTGTGGGAATGATTTGGTGGCTCGCACAGGGAGCGACTGAGGGTAAGTGAAACTGCTCGCCCCTGAGGGCAGGGCGAGAGGATGGGTAGCCATTTTAAGATTCCTCTTTTATTTTGCTTCACTTTTGTTTTAAGTTGCCTGTCCCTGGAGATGAGTGAGACGGAAGAAAAACCGCTCACATCTGAGGAAAAACTATTTACGTCTGAGGAACAGATAGGGAGAAAGGACAGATGCACATGTCAGGAGGATAGAAAGGCTATAATGACTTTTTGTTGTTCCCTTTTTATTTCATTCTGTCTCGGTTTTGTTTGGCGTCATCTTGTTGGGTTGTATTATAGTAGAAATACGGGATCAGAAATTAGTAAAAAACAAACTGAAAGAGTGTTAAGTAAATTGTTAGAGGAAGGAGGCATCTCAGTAAAATCAAGAACAATCAGGGCATACATTGATACAATACAAAAATGTAGCCCATGGCTTTTTAAGGAGGAGTTGTTAAATATATCACAATGGAACCGTCATGGTGAAGATTTAAAAAGAATAGAAAAGAAAAGCCCAGGGACTCTGCCAGTTGGCACATTGCCATTGTGGACGTTCATATCTTGTTTGCTTAGTCCAAAGCCTTCAGTTCAGACAATGGTAGAGGAAGGAGAAGACATAATGATTCAAGTAAAAGAGAAGGCCTCTCAAGCTAGTCAGACAGAGAAAGAAAGTGTAAAACAGAAAAAGCCATCAGGGGGAAAGTTACAACAGGAGACTGCTACTAACACCTTTCTATCACCAGAGGGTGTAAGTGTCCAACCAACAGCACCACCTCTACAGGAGACTGCTACTAACACCTTTCTATCACCAGAGGGCGTAAGTGTCCAACCAACAGCGCCACCTCCATATGCTGGGAGGCCCCCAACCCCCACAGTTGATAGTTGGGATCCTGAGACAAGATCTCAAATATTAACATGCCCTGTATTTGAGGCAGGAGGGCAGCGATTTTACCAAGTTTTAAATTTCAAAACAGTGAAGCAGCTAAAAGAGGCTGTAACAACCTATGGTCCTCAAGCACCCTTCACTGTAAGCATGGTCGAATCCATTAACAACTTGAACATGACGCCAGCAGATTGGGCTAGTATGTGCAAAACTGTGCTAAAGGAGGACAATATCTGTTATGGAAGGTTGCCAATCAGGAATTTTGCACGGAGACGGCTAGGCGAAATGCAGCAGCTGGTTATCCTCAGAGAAATCTAGATATGTTGTTAGGAAAGGGATCTTATGAGGATCAGCAGCAAAAAATTGCATATGATCCTGGTGTATATGCACAAATTGCTGCAGATGCAATTAAGGCATGGAAGACTTTACAAGGACATGGAGGTTTACAAGGTCAATTATCTAAGGTAATACAAGGAGCTAATGAACCTTATGCTGAATTTGTAGATAGGCTTATTCAAACAGCTACCAGAGTTTTTGGGAATACAGAACAAGCAATGCCATTACTAAAACACCTGGCTTATGAGCAAGCGAATCGTTGGTGCAGAGATATCATTAGACCATGGAAACATGAAGATTTAAACACATATATTAAATTATGTAGAGACATTAATGAACAAGAGCAAGTCGTGGCAGCTGCAGTAAAACAGGCTTTAGATGCCAGAGACATTAATGAACAAGGGCAAATTGTGGCAGCTGCAGTAAAACAGGCTTTAGATGCCAGGCCAAGAACATGCTACAATTGTGAACAAACAGGACATTTTAAAAGGAATTGCCCCATTGGAGGAGGGTTTAACAAAACTAGGTATCAAAGGAGTAGAATACCAGGTATTTGCCCACGATGCCGTAGAGGGAGACATTGGGCTAATGAATGCCGTTCTCAAACCACCATAGAGGGTACTCCATTATCAAAAAACGAACAAGGACCAGGTGTTTATCCACGATATCGTGGAGAAAGGCATCGGGCTCCATTGCCAAAAAATGGACAGGGGGGCCCAATGCTCCGGGGCCCAAAACCACAAATATACGGAGCACTGGAGGAACCCAGCAACCCCATCAGGGTAGTGCCCAGGACACATTGTCCATCAGATCCCTCATCAGACAAACCAGAGGGAGCGCAGGGTTGGACATCTGCGCCTCCGCCAGAGCAGTACTAACTCCAGAGATGGGAGTTCAAATCATTCCCACAGGGGTGAAAGGACCTCTTCCCAAAGGAACAGTAGGCTTATTATTGGGACGCAGCTCTTCTACTCTAAAAGGACTTATGATAAGTCCTTGGGTAATTGATCCCGATTATGAAGGTGAAATAAAAATTATAGCCAGTTCTCCAAAGGGTATATCAGTAATTTCACCAGGAGATAGAATAGCACAGTTACTAATAATACCCAGCCTACATGATAAATTTTCCAGTCGTACTGTAGAAAGAGGTTCCAAGGGATTAGGCTCCACAGGTGTAGACTGGGCTATGCTTTCTTTAAATTTAGATTCTCGCCCCATGCTAAAACTAAATATTCAAGGACATGAATTTAATGGACTACTGGATACAGGTGCAGACCTTAGCATCATCTCTCGTCAAGAATGGCCAAAACATTGGCCATTACAACAAGCCACTCAAACGCTTCGAGGCCTAGGAGTGGCGACTAATCCCCATAGAAGTGCAATGGTATTAGATTGGAAGGATCCTGAAGGATGTGAAGGAACTATACAGCCATATGTATTGGATCATCTTCCCGTAAATTTATGGGGACGAGATGTCCTAGATCAATTAGGTTTGACATTAACAAATAACATCAACCAAAATGCACCCACTATTATGACTAGACAAGGTTTTAGGAAAGGAAAAAGATTAGAAAAACAAGAACAAGGTATAGCAGCACCAATACAAATAGATCAAGGAACAGACAGACATGGGTTGGATTTTCAGAAAGGGCCACTGAGACAATAAAAATTACTTGGAAATCAGAAAGACCAGTATGGGTTCCTCAGTGGCCCCTGACTAAAGAAAAGATACAAGCAGCCCATGACCTGGTCAAACAACAACTAGCGGAAGGACATATACAACCTTCTGTATCTCCCCATAATACTCCCATTTTTGTCATCAAAAAGAAATCTGGTAATAGGGAAAGAGGTTGACTGCTATTCACAGACTGAATCATTCTATTCATTTGCCTATTAAAATCCTCTGCAAGGTTACCTTTTGGTGAGCATTTACACAGGACATGAAGATCTTCACATCCTTCACCTATTCAGAAAATTCTAACCCCATGATCTTTTCTCAGGAAAATTTTCCTTTCTAGACCTTTGAGTTTGCAATGTATGTGGTTTTGCAAATCCCTGAGATGCCCTCAAGGAATCCTTTCTATTTTCTTTGAGCAAAATACTTAGTACCTCTTTAGGTGCTGTAACTCTTCAACAAGCACAACTTCCTTGGTATTATTTGCACTTTTCTGGCCAAACTGAAGAATTGTAAAATCCTTTAGCTCTGTTTTCTGCTTCAATTTCTAACATTATATCTGACTAAGAGCTTCCAGTAATAGCCACACCACTGAGTGAATGCTGTGCTGCCTTGAATTTCCCTCTGCCAGATTAGTTAGTTCATTGCCTTTAAATTCAACCTCACTAAATTCTCAGGACATACTAAAAAATGTAACCAAGGTCTTTGGTGTCTACTTCAATTCCCAACAGAATTCTCAATTTCCTCTGAAACCCCATGAGAATAGTCTAAATTCCCTAAAATTATTTTGGTCTTCTGAGCCCCTACCAGAGAAACCCATAATTAAGTTCTATTTAGGATAGCTTTTTTTCTAAAGCTTTTCAAACTTGCATCTTGACTTTCTTCAAAATTTCTCTCTCCTACCAACTCCAAAGTCTTCTGAATCACATGGTCAAATTAAAAATAGCAACAAACCCATTCTTGGTACCAACTTCTGTTTTGGTCAGATTTTTCATCACTGTGACTGAGGTATCTGGCAAGAACAACTAAGAGGAAGAAGCATTTATTTGGGGCTCACAGTTGCAGAGGTCTCAGTTCACAGATGACTGATATTTTTGCTCTGGGCCCAAGATGAGGATTCTTATCATGGGGGAGGTTCCCAACAGAGGAAAGCTTTTACTCTCATGGTAGCAATGAAGCAGAGAGTGAGAGAAGGGAGCAAGAGAATGGAATCTAGTAAGTTGTTTCAACATGCTTAGTCACCCAGGCACTCAGGGGCTGCTGCATTCATGGTACTAGAGGGCCCAGGTACTGCATGAGCAGGTGGCAGGCCTTGGCATCATCCTGCAGAATACAGGGTGCTAAAGTCAAGGAGTCATGGAGGCTTTCACTGAGATTTCAAAGGAAGTCCTGGGAGACTAGATAAAGTGTATTAGTGCCAGATTCCCTCCAGGCTATCTTTGAGAAGGTGATGAGTGAAGTTGTGAAGGTAAAGCCATGCTGAAATGGAGACCCTGGAAATGAAGAGATGCCAGTAACACGGACTATCTTCTGAGAAAAGTTTCTGGCTGTGGAAAGAGTCAGGCTAAAAGAAATTTCATGTGCACTATAACTGGCAAGGTCAAAGGGTCATGGCTGCCTATGCCCTTTGGAGCACATCTCCCTGATGCTGTATGCAGAGTTGCTGAACCTGTTTGCCTGGCTAGGCTTTAATATTGCTTTGACCCCATTCCTTCTTTCTATACCCCATGTCTCCTTTCTGGTATGGGAATGCTTACTCTGTACCACTGTATATTGAATATATGTAACATGAATATATGTGATTTAAAATATATGTGTGTGTATATATATATATATATCCGAGATCACAGCAAAGAGTTTGCCTTGAGTCTCACTGAGACTTTGGACTTGGACATTTGGGTAATGCTAAAACTGTCAAGACTGTGGGACTTTTGGAGATGAATTAAATGCATTTTTTTTTTGTCGTGATATAGTTTTGGGGCCAGGGGTCAAATGTTATAGTTTGGATATGAGGTGTCCTTCAAAGGTTCCTTTTGTTCAGGAATAATCAGAGGTAAAATTATTAGATTATGAGAAGTGAAACCTAGTCAGTCCATCCTAGGTTGAATGATCTGACTTGGTGGTAACTGTAGGCAGACGGGATGTGTCTGGAGGAGGTGGGTCAATGGGGGTGTTCCCTGAAAGGGTTGTTCTTCTGAGTCCCTTTCTCTCTCTCTCTCTCTCCCTCCCTCTCTCTCTCCTTTCTTGCTGCCATGAGGAAAGCAGCTTTCCTCAGCTGGGTCCTTCCCACCATGATGTCCTGCCTCACCTAGGCCTCAGAGAAATGAAGTTGGCCGTTTATGGACTGAAACCTTTGAAATTATGAGCCTCAAATAATTTTTTTTTATCTAAGTTGTTCTTTTCAGGTATTTTGGTCACAGAAATGCAATAAAAAGAAAAATAAAAGAAATAAAGGAAAGCCAGGTGATGATGGACTGAATTTCTGAAACCATGAGCCCAAAATAAACTTTTTCTCCTCCACGTGGCTCTTGCCAGGTGTTTTGTTCACAGTGATGAAAAGCTGACTGGCCCATCGTAGGGGCACATATGAAAAACTTCATTCACCTCATATCAGAATAGAAGAAATAGAAGAAGAACCTTGGGTCTCTTCAAGGGCACAGGTGCAGTGACCTAACTTACTCCCACTGGGCTCTGCCTCCTAGAGGTTCCACAACTTCCCAGTGGTGTCACAGGCTGCTGTCCCTGTCTTTAGCCACATGAATGGACAGCTATCCAAACTGTAGCATTGGTCTAGTAAGTTTGACCTATTCTGGAAAATAAAAATGTGGAAACACAAATAGGTAATTTACAAGAACCAAGTAAAACTCCCAAACACTCCAACTCTGATCCCTTCCTCTGTCTCTGAGGAGGAGTCTCTCTCTCTCTCTCTCTCTCTCTCTCTCTCTCTCTCTCTGTCTTCTCTTCTAAATAAAACTCTTTGCTCTCACCTCAAACAAAACAAAACAGAACTCCAAAACACTATAAGCACTCCAGATAATATTAATAGTGATCTTAATTAAGATTATTCCATATGAATAGCAGTGTTGATTAAGTCTTCTAACATAAAACAGATACGATCATGTATACACACGCACACACAAAAAAAAGTTGGAAAGAAAATAATGAATCTTAAGCCATTTAGACATGAAGGGATGGAAAGGAAGACACAGAAAACATTTTCTTATGGCAATAAATGGAATAATGCATAGGACTTCTTACCTCACCCATTTTTTTTTCTTTTGCAGGGGGTGGGGGTACCAGGGATAGAACTCAGGGGCACTTGACCTCGGAACCATATCTTCGGCCCTATTTTGTAGTTTTTGTTTGACACAGGATCTCAGTGGGTTGCTTAGCACCTCATTTTTGCTGAGGCTGACTTTGAACTCACTAACCTCCTGCCTCAGCCTCCCAAGCCTCTGGGATTACAGGCATGGACCACCACACCAGACTTTACCCAGATTTATACTATACAAAGACTTGAAGGTATGTGATTAACTAAAAAAAGATATATCAGGAAGATATACTGCTATTTTGAAAAACAGCAAGTTCTGATTGTTTATATGTGTGTGTGTGTGTTGTGTGTGTATATATATATATATATATATATATATATATATATTTTATATATATATATATATATGTGTGTGTGTGTGTGTGTGTATGAAAAACTTCGTAAACATATATAAAAGTTAATATACATATATGTGTAGAGAGAGGGAGAAAACACTTTATAAGTCAATAAAATACAAGTTTACTATCTTTGCAAACTCATATGGAATGTTGATTCGATGAATTAACAGATGATATAAAAATTTATATGATATGTATTAATACCATGACTATCGTTTAGAAAAATAAATTAAGGTCCACTGAAATTTAAGTAAAAAATAATAATAAAATCTTAAATAGAATAAAAATAGTAAAGTACTGAAATTTTATATGCAAATTCTACAAAAATGAAACTATTTGCATTATATACAGATTCAAACCTTTCAAAATCAACTTAGTCCTACCAAAAACATTTTCTAAAAAGTATCATCTTGTGGACATTGAGAAATATAAATGTGGATAATAATCACAACATTAACATTATGTCTTTATCCTTTTAATCACTAAGAGTTAGACAAAACATTTTTAAAAATCATGACATAAATTCACTCAGAGGATATTGCACTATCCACTGCAAAAATCAGAAGTTTTTCAAAAATTGAAAAATTAAGACCCATTATATAAATATATATATATATATATATATTTTTTTTTTTTTGAACACAAATTTTTATTAGTACCGAACACCATTAAAAAATCGTAGATTAGCTAGGCTCAGTGGTGATTCAGGAGGCTGAAGCAGGAGGATCAAAAGTTTGAGAGCAGTCTCAGCAGTTTAGTTAGACCCTGTCTCAAAATAGAAGATAAAAAGTAATGGGGATGAATCTTGGTGGTTGGGTGCCCATAGGTTCAATTATTAGTATCAAATTGAAAAAAAAAGTCTCAGATTGTTCCCATATGATTCATATTACATATTGGACTTTTTAGTCATCTTTGCTTAGCTTAGCCTTCAGAGTTGCCTGTATTTTGAACCTTTATGAGTGAGTAAAGCAATCTGGAAAGCAATTTTAGAGGTGGTTGCAACATATCCGACTAAATTGCCTTGTTTTTTTTTTTCCCTACAAAACACTTAAATAGTATAAATACTTTGTCAGATCAATGGTGAAATACTTTCAAATGAAAGACTGAAGATCATTAATCAAACCTAAATCAAAGTGAATGGCTTAACTTTCCTCCATTTGGAGATTAAATTTAAGCATTTAAATACACACACCATAAAATACATAGCTTATAATATTTTCCATCCATTCCCTTCCTATATGACAGTAATATTGCCAATTCAAAGCTTTATTTTGTTCAAGGGCTGTCTTACAAATTACTTTACAAAATATTTCATACGTTTTAAGAGTAGAGAACCAATGTTAAAAATAATTCTAAAAGAGGTAAGAATTGAAATGTAGAGGCCTGAGGCATGTAAGTCACAATCAAGTTGAGGTGTGCATTGTCAGGTTTAGGAATTTTCCAGTATCTAGGTCCTGCATCTTATTTAGAACTGCCTAGCTCTCTCCCTGCCTGCTTCATCCCAAACACTTAAACTTCCCCTTACCTAGGATCAGATCCTCCTGAGAAATCAGACCAAGTAGTAAGCTCTGGTTTAGAAATCTGCCATGTGCTCCTGTCTTCTCTCCCCCATGGCTAATCTGAGACAATGTGACACCTGCCTTCTGTCTCCACACTCATCAGCCTAGTGTTTGAGGAATTTTTGTTTTGGCATCTCTTTCTAACTACATTCTTTTGTCTAACCGTGGAGGCGATGACTGTTTTTCCATTCCCTATACCTTTCTTCTAGCTCTAATCTTGTCAGTCATGTTCCCTGTGTAGACCCATGTATCTGGGGTTGATCCCTAGCCTGACCTCTGAGAGACTGTCATAGAATCCCTGTGCCCACATTATCTTTTAATTAAAATCTAGAACTTAGAAATAACTCCCCAGAGTTAAAAATTCTTCAAGGGAATTTAGAAATCCTCATCTTCTACCAAAGATTAAAACATATCTAACAATTCTTATGTCATCAAGTTAAAATGAGGCCAAACAAAAGACCTCTTATTTTAAAAACGAAATATAATTTTAAAATCTACCATCAGTAGATAAGTAACAGTCAGTACCTGTTAACTTATCAAAAATTGGTTATCAGTTTTCTAAAGAATATTAATAATCACTATATAAAGGTTATTATCCTGAAACTATGCCCCAAATTTAAATTTAAATATATTTAGTAGATTATAGTAAGACAAGAAAAAATACATAAAAGTTATAAGCAGTTTCCATCTAGTAAACTATGAAAACTAAACATTTAGTAGTTGTTCTCTATATGATATTATGCCATGTTTGAAATAGATTTTTTTTCTTAATTTTTATTTATTTGTTTTTTTATTTATTTGTTTTTTAGTTATATATGACAGTAAAATGTATTTTGACATATGCACATGGAGTATAACTTTATGCACAGCTTGTTCTTGTGGTTGTACATGATGTGGAGTTTCACTGGTCATGTATTCATATACGATCACAGGAAAGTTAGGTCCTATTCATTCTACTATCCTTCCCATTCCCATCCCCCCCACTTTTCCCCTCACTGGAATCTGGGGAACTTCTACTCCTCCCTCCACCTCACCCATCTATTGTGAGTCAGCCTCTGCATATCAGAGAGAACATTCAGTCTTTTGGGGGGATTGGCTTATTTCATTTAACATGACATTTTTCCATATTCATCCATGAAATGGAGCTTTTAATAACAAAAAAATGTCAAATAAGTACTCACTTAATATTTGTTCATAAGGAAAATACATGAAGTATTTCTGAATATGGGTTGTTGATGAGTCAGTTGTGGTGCCATAAAGAACATGACTTCATATGTATTTTGGCTGTCACAGGAAAGCTTATTCTACCTGGTTAAAGTTTCATTTGTCTGATAAATGTACATAGTGTATTCCATCTCACACACCATTATAGGATCATCAGATACCTTTGAGTTTTTGTTTGAGCAGTTATTCCTGGGAAATGTAAAACTGAGATGGAAATGGCTGGAAAATACCACAAATAATACCTAAAGGTAGTAACAGGGAGTTCTACGGTATGGTACAATTTGACCTGGATTCCAATTTTTTTGTCACTACATATGGAATTATTTATGAAAGCAATGATGTCAGATTCTGGTGTTTTGAGGTCTTTTTTACATTGGGTAAATGTGGTAACATGTAACTTCTTGATGAAATTTTTTCCTGAAGGAAAAAAAAAAGATATTTCCATCATAAATATCCTAAAGTGAGGCTTAACTTTGAAGGAGAGATGAGGAATGTGGAAGCCAGCCTTAAAATAAATTAGGAGTATATTTTAGGAATTTAAAGGTAGTTTAACATTTAGAGTGTGAATATTTTCTAAAGGATTCACATTGGTGGACATGAGCTGATTGCTCACAAAATGGAAATAACTTGTGTTAAACATTTCCAAATATTCTCCACCCTAAACTTACTTGGAATCAATAGCAATCAATCTTTTCAATTGCTCAGGCCAATTATTTTGAAGTCATTCTGAACTTCTTTCCTTTACTCATATTATAAACCCCAATTTTAAACCCTTGTTTTCCTATGGAAACATTAAATAAGCAACTAGACACTGACTTAAATAATTTTATAGGAGTTCCTAAAATTAATTCAATATCCATAGCAACCACAAGAACTGCAATCAAGCAAAGTCACAATCAAAATGGCAGGAAATTCCATTGTGGTATAATTTTCCCTTGTGCCACCTCCTCCTTGGCAGGGTGTATCACCTTTGGAGGAAATAATCCAGTCCTGTCACATCCACCAACAACTTGGATGCTGACACACAACAAGGGAGGGGGGAGGAAAGGAAGAATGGAAGTTCTGTGGATTGGACAGAGGAGAATAAAGGGAAGGGGGGAGGACTAGGAATAGGAAGACAGTGGAGTAAATCTGACACAGCTTTTCTGTGTACATATATTAATACACCACAGTGAATCTCACCATTTTGTATATCCTCAAGAGTGGGATCCTAATTAGCATATGACATACTCCATGTTTGTATAAATATGTCAAAATAGACTCTACTGTCATATGTAACTTAAAAGAACAAATAAAAAATTTTTAAAAAGAGGTGCTTACGGATGGGGTTGTGGCTCAGTGGTAGAGCACTAGCGTAACACATTTGAGGCACTGGGTTGGATTCTCAGTACTGCATAAAAGTAAATAAATAAATAAATAATAAAGGTATGGTGTTTATCTACAACTAAAAATATATTTTAAAAATAAGTGATTAGATCATGACTATACCATTCTCATGCTTAGGTGTCATGTTTTAATAAAAGCTCTCCAAGGAGTGAGATTTCCCTCTTTTTCTCTGTGTGCCCATCTGCTTTGATGATGATGCAGCAAGAAGACTGGCCAGATGGCAGCACCTCAATATTAATTTCCAAGCCTCTGAAATTGTGATTCAATACTTTCCCATTAATTATAAACTATCCACATTGTGGTATTTTAACACCACAAAACAGATTAAGACACAAAATTTCCCCAAATATGTACAATTCACCAGAACAAAAATAACAGCTCCAGAAACTGTTCATGAAGAAACACAAGGTTTGAATTTATTAGAAAATATTTTAAAACAATTGTTCCATCTACGCTCAAAAGTTGAAAGGGAAACACACATACAAAAAAAAAAGAATAAAAATCAGAAAAACAATATCTGAACCAAAGGAGCATATTGAAAAATCAGAATTATTTCTGTGCCAGATAGAAATTCTAGAATTGAGAAAGAACAAAAACTGAATTGAAAATTTTACCACAAGACTTCTGCAGCAGATGTAAAGCAGAAGGAAGAGTGAACTTAAAAACACACAATTATTATTATCAAGACTGAGAAATGAAAAGAAAAAAAATGAAGTAAGCAGAAACTATGGTACTTACAGGACCCTATTGAAAAAGTCTGACCCACACATAAAAGTTCCAAGAGAAACAAGGTAGAAAGCATATTTGAGAAAATAATGGCAAAAATCTTCCTAAATTTGAAGAAATTCATTGATATACAAATACACAAATCTCAATGAACGTCAAAACCAAGGGGACACACGTCTCTATAATCAAGTAGTTAAGAGTGAAAAAGAAAGGAGAATCTTGAAAGGAACAAAGTGTTTCACTGAGGTGATTCATCACGTACAGGAGATCCTCAAGAAGGTGATCACCAAATTTCTCAAAACAAATGTTGGATGCCACAAGACAATGGAATAATATATTTAAAGTTCTGAAAGACAACAAACAAAAATCTATGTGAACAAAGGATTCTGCAATTAGTGAACATATCCTTCGAAATGAAAGAGAATTAAAAACAATCCCAGATTAAAAAAAAAAAAAAAAAAAAAAGTTACGGTGTTCCTTACTACTAGACTCATGCTTTACCAAGAATAAATCCTAATGTTTAGACGATAGGATTTGTGTGAATGATTATGATATATCCACCTAGGTTTTACAACAGCTAACAAATGTACCAACTGGCAAGGGGTATTGATAATAGAGGTAGTTATACATGTGAAGCCATGTATTTTCCCAGGTATGCAGGAAATGTCTGTGACTTCCTTCTAATCTTACTGTGAATCTAAAACTACTCTGAAAAAAAATGTTTAAGAATTAAAAAGAAAAATATGTTAAGGATATATAAAAATTTCAACCCTTGTATACTGTTTGTCAGAACGTAAGATAATGTAGCTATGTGGAAAACACAATGGTGTTCTTCAATAAATTAAAATAGAATTACCTTATGGTTCAGTAATTCCACTCCTGGGTATTTACCAAAAGAAGCGAAAACAGTACATGTATCCATGTTTGATGGCAATTTTATTCATAGTAGTCAAAATTTGGAAGCAACTGGACTGCTCATTAATGGCTGAATGGATAAACAAAATGTGGCAAACATATGAAATGGAACATTTTGACTCATATGCAGGAAGAAAATTCTGGCCCATACTTCAACATGGATGAACCTTAAAGACATGCTAATGAAATAAGCTATTCACAAAAGGGCATACCCTGATTCTACTTCTCTGAGCTACTCAGTGTACCTAACTTCATAGAAACAGAAAGTAGAATCATGTCTTCCAGGAACAAAGGGAAAGGGAATGGAAAGTTATTATTTCATAGATACTGCATTTCAGTTTGGTAAAATAAAAAAAAATATTCTGGCGGTAGATGGTTTTGATGTTTGCACAGCAATGTGAATATGCTCAGGGCTCTTGACTCTAGACATAAAAGTGATTACAATGTAAAGTGCATACAATGTTAATTTATATAATTAAAAAAAAAAGGCCAGTCAAGATCCCACCTCAAAGTCTTTGTAGTGCATGATGTTTTCTGTACTGGGACACACTTATCCAAATTTGTCTACACTTTTTTTTTTTTTTTTAGTGCTTCACATCTTTTCTGAACTGTCATTCTCAATGAGTTCCACCCTGAGTGCTCCATTTCAAATAGAATACTCTGTTTAGAATCTCCCAAATTACCTGATGCCAATTTATTTTTAATAGAACAGTCCTGTGTATACGTGGGCTTCACATCTGTAGATCCAGCCAATTGAGGATCAAAAATATTTGAAAAAAACTTCCAGAAAGTTCCAAAAACCCAAACTTAAGTTTGCTACATTCTGAGCACTATGCTGAATCCATGCAAATGCAGGGATGTGAAGGTGTCCCCTGCTGTAGCTCCCCACCTCTTCACAGACCCTCAGTCTCTCTCCAGCATTTCTTTGAGCATTGTTTGCCTGGTATCTTATTAGTGTACTGTATAGTTAAGTCAATGATGGTTGTGTCTATATTTAGTATGTACCAATTTTTTGTCATTATTCCCTAAAATGTACAGTACAACTATTTACATTTGTATTTACATTATATTAAGTATTATTAACAGTTTAGAGATGATTTGAAATAAGTATTGGTGCATGTGCATAGATATATGAAAGGAATCATTTTATATATGGGACTTCAGCATCAGCAGATTTGCTTTTCTCCAGAGAACCTTGAACCAACCCATGGATACTGAAGGATGACTGTACCAGTCACACTCTACAGGACTCATTTCTTTTGAAAATGTATGACTTCTACCATTTTAACCTATTTCCTCACTAGAATACAGGTCTTGGAAAAGAAGTAATTTTTATCTGTTTGCTTAGCACATATCATCAGCAACCATGAGAGTGTCCAGCCTATACCAGGGGCTCTATAACTTTAATCTTGAAAGTTGCATGGAAGTTTCTGAATAATTAACTACATAGTTGCTATGCCAACTGGGCTTATGAGTCCTGAGAGATCCCAAGTTTATTTAAAAGCTACAATGTTGGTTTTTACTTTTTTTTCATTATCACAGAGTCTTTATCAAAAAGATCCAACTTAATTTCAGTTGATACTATGGGAAATTAACTAAACAATAACCATTCAAGTTTTGAAATAGTATGGGAGGCGGGGGAGGAATCCTGAGGACCATTTCTTCCAGAAGTTTCACAGCAAAGCACGCCAAAGACTTCCAACAGATCAGGAAATAGATGAGTCTCCAGATCCAGGTGGCATGTTGAGCTGTAAGTCATATCCTGATTTCATTTATGACTACCTCCAGGGTATACTCAGAAATATCTGGCACTGTGGAAAACTAGTTTTCAACAGTTAAGAAGGATGGGATTCTACAAGGTGGTGTTTTGTAATATTGCCAGTTGATAAATGGTTGAATTATTCAAATAAT
The DNA here is from genome assembly GCF_021218885.2 of Marmota monax. Classification (NCBI taxonomy): domain Eukaryota; kingdom Metazoa; phylum Chordata; class Mammalia; order Rodentia; family Sciuridae; genus Marmota; species Marmota monax. The sequence continues at coordinate 14,860,670 of NW_026693934.1, read as the reverse complement.
ATCCTAATGGGACTACTATAAAATAGGTTAAATGTATCTTTAATTTTATAATTGGGAAAATTCAAGTCCAGAAATATCCCACAAGTTTCTCAGTTATCTTATATTCCTATCTGATTTCAACATATAAACCCTTCAAGGGGTAAATAAATTGCTGGGTTTTCTTTAATTTTTAAGTAACATATTCAATTTAGTTGTATAAGATAATTTTACTTTTATGGTAGCCAAGAATTAAAGAGAAAATTATGTCACTAATCAAAATTCGCGGGATAAATGAGTTCATATGCTTTTGTGTACTATAAATGGAAATATTGTTACAAGAGTCAAAAAATTTTGTGCATGAGAAAATATGTACACAATATAAAAAGGACTTAGAAAACAAGGTAACATGGGTTATATCTTTCAAAATGTATGATATTTTAATGAACATCTTTTGAATGTAGTCAAGTAATTTTTATAAAGCATTTCCCTTTGAGATTGCAATCAAATGTTGGTGATAGCATCATCAAATATCTATTTCAGTTGCAGAACACAATGCATCTGGGTATAACTTAATGGTTTACATGTTAATTTTCTCATCTCACTCTAATGAGCAGAAAAATGTTTTAATATAAATGCAGTTAAGTTTGTCATTTTCTATCTACTCAACTTTGCTCCTCAAATTTATTATTGGTACCATAAAATTATTCTTAGCAATTTTAAAGCATTTGGAGAAGAAAAATGTATTAAGTTGAAGAAGAAATAAAACTTTCCTTAACATAATTAATGTCCATTTTTATTTTCATTGTCTGATCAATTATTTTAAGCAGTTACAGGAAAATGCAATAAAATTTTTATTGATACACATAGCAAATATCTCAGCACTTCAGGAGGTAAAACAAATTTCAATGAAAACAATTATAATAAATTCTACTGGAAAGGAGAAAAGAACTAGTTTAACTGAGATTTCCCACTGGGCTTAAAAAGGTATGAAATTAAGGGCAAAGGAAAAAGCATTACAAATAATGTCTACAGGATGCCCCAAAATGTGGGCTGATTTTGTTCACTTAGAGACACTTTTGCAAACTGTTTGCTTCATTTTATGCTACATAAAACTGTACTGTTGTGAGAAGGTTTCTGGTGGTTGTCTAAACAGTTGTGCATAAATGTTCATCTTTTGGTTGAAGACTTATCCTGGACTCATGTATAAAAACCTGTAGCTAAATATGAGACTAGTCCTAATCTAGATGCTCATGTGTACATTTTTTTCTTTTAAATATAAGTTTTCTATCTGGGCCTCCCTAAAGGCAAAACAAACAAACAAACAAACAAAAAAAAAAAAAAAAACTTGTCTGCATTTGATTTAAATATATAAATTTGTATAGTTTTTAATGTGTATATGTAGATAATTTAAATAAATATATCTCATAGTTAACCAAACCTGATTGAAATAATAAAATACTTGTTGTGTTGGAAATGATTTAAAAAGAACAACAACAACAACAAAACAATGCACCATAGGCTAAAAAAGAAAAAGTAATAAATACTTCCTGAAAACTTGCTCTGTGCCAGGCCCTTTGGTGTGTCCTGCAGGTACAAACACCATCTCTGATGTGGTAGTTTCCCAAATGGTGAAGCAAAATGGACTGAAGATGTGAGTTTTACATGTTAAAATCATGTCAGAAGTTAACCAGAAGAGGCAAAGGGCATGAGTAAGGGGTAGTGGTCACTATTGTTAGCAAAGCCATCAAAAAGAGAAATACCACAGCATATCCAGGAAACTAAAAAAGTACTTGCAAGTTGCTGACCAGTAAGGTAAAAGACTGGAAGAAGATAAAATAAGAGAGGTCGAAAGTAACCAGAAAATTAGAGTTGGATTGAGATCTAGACTTATATCCTATGGGTGATGTGAAGCTACTGAAAAATTTTACCAGGAAAAGTACATCACAGAGCATGAAGAATCAAAACAACTATTAATGAACAAAACTACTTTAAAAATTATGAGGAATGTGAATTTATATTTCTAATAGGACTTTTAAAAATCTCTAATCTGAAAATCCAAAATGTTACAAAATATGAAAGCTTTTGAAACTCATTGATGCTCTTGCAAGATAAAATTCCACACATGACCCCATAAGTTGAGTCTCACTCAAACTGTAGGCACACCAAAAATGTTGTACAAAATTACCTTCAGAATATGTGTATGACGTGCATATGAAATATAAATAACTTTTTTATTTAGGCATGGGTCTCAGCCTCAAAATATCTCATTATATATAAGAATGTATTGCAAAATTCAAAAATGCCTAAGTTTGCTACACTTCTGATCCTAAGCATTTTGGATAAGGAATACTCAATATGGTCTCCTGCTGTCATCTGATGAATGGAATTGATAACTGCCAACCAAATCATTGCAGTCATAGAATCAGTAAAAACTCAATGGAATAGGTAAATTCTCAACTCAACCATAAGACCTGCATAGGATGTCTCAAATGAAATTAGAGTGCAATTTAACTGAAAATACATTTATTCAGTCGTTAAACCAACCAGCCTTATACACATTCATCCAATCACACATGCATCTCTCATTTATCAGATGTTGAGTTCATTATAATAACAAGCTCCTCCACAAATCCCACACCTGTACTTGTTTTCCTTTCCCTGTCGTTTGATAGTACCCTGATTTCAGCTATAAAAATTAATTCCAGGCTTATGTACAAATGTCTTGCTCTAGATCTAGAATTAGCCATTTTTTTTTTTTGATTCAACGAGGCTTGGTTTCCTTAAGTAGAATACTAAATTATCTGTGTGTGAAGAGTGATCATTGATAATTGCTTGGCTGTTATTTTCAGATTTTATCAGTGAACAAAGGTAATTTATTTAATAATATTATTATCATTATTATTATTATTTGTGGTGCTTGTGATCAAACCCAGGGCTTTGCACATGCTAGGCAAACATTCTACCACTGAGATACACTTCCATCCTTATATCTATTAGTTTTTTAAAGAGAAAATACATCATGAGTTCATAGTGGTATTTTAAGATGTATCATTAATTAAAATATGTGATTGTAAATTTTGTATGACTCAAAAGCATGCAAAGCTAAATAGTTGCCAAATTATGTTGGACAATTCATACAGTGGTAAGCCTGTAGAACAAAGCAGAGAGAGAGAGAGAGAGAGAGAGAGAGAGAGAGAGAGAGAGAGAGAGAGAAGTAATTTCCATAAGAGGCACTCTCACATTACCTCCTGAGAAGGAGAGGGCTTTGATGCTGAAGGGACTCTCGGGGAGTCTGGGATTGCTGGCATTGCTCTTTCCCCTGATGGAAGTGGTTATATAAAATAAATATCTAGAGTAGTTTACTGAGATATGCATATGTTTGTAAAATTTTATGTGTGTGTTAAAGTTCACAGTGTAAAGTCAATTTTAAAATGTTGCTGCAGCCTGCTCTTCCTAACCTTTTTTAAAGCATCATTGATTTTTCTTTTTCTAATTTTCTTGCCCCAAACATTTCAGGGCTATTTTTGAATATTCTGTGCTTTAAAAATCTTATGCATAGCATGTGGAGGTTGTTGGAGGCATGACACCAAAAATTTCTAACAAATAAATATGCTTTAGTTTGTTAGATTAGCTTCCCTAGAATATTTTTTTTCCTTCTGTCTGGCAGTATTGGCACACACATCTGTAATAAACAACTACTTTTGCTCTCATTACTTGAATTGTCAAGAGACTACTATTCCTGCTTCTGTATCTTAATTTAAGTTCAACTTACTTTTGTCTGAAAGTGCTTTCTGAGCACTTTGTAGGTGCCCAGAACTGTGCCACACACAGAGTAAGCCCCATGGTTCCTGTGCTTGAGCACATTTTCAGTATATGGATGACATATGTTATTGGGAAACTGGATTATCAGAAAGGCTTTTGCATTCAAAGCAGGCAGCCAAATGAAAAGCAAATGTATTTTTATTTATTCAGATTCGAAGTTATAGGAAATGAATCTGATTCCCCTGTATACATTATTTATAGTAGATGCATGGAGAATAAAGATAAATATTATTTATTTATTCACATTAAGTAGCCTCAGGGAAAGAACACTTATATTCTTTTGTCTTCTTGTTTACTTTGTTGTTGTTTGTCAGAACTACCTAGTAAATAGTGAAGCTGGGATTTGATTCCTGGACATAATGCTCTTATTCTAAATATTATTCATTACAGGATTTCATTCCAACTCTCTCCAACAGCCATGCCTGATGCATCAACCCTACTAATTACCACAAACATGACACAAATCTATAAGCAAGTCAAGCCTCTGCCTGAATCTATTTGGTGTGCCAGAACCTTCTAAGTCACAGCTCATTGGTGGGTAGATTGGGACACTGGAGAATCACAGCGTGGTTACAACTCCACATGCAAAGTGGAGCTGAAAATATCACCCACTGAGACAATTGTGCAGCTCATCTGGGAAATTATGTTGCCATTTAAAAGGGAATAAAAAATGAATTCAACGATTTTTAAGACAATATAGAGTCATAAAAAGGTTCTGGGAAATGTGGATTTTGATCCTGTCTCTGGTGCTAAAGTGAGATAGTGAGTAGGCAACCAAACATCGACAGCTTCTTATGGCTTCACAGGTCCAAATTCTATAATTATGGCCCCAGCCTAACTTTCCAGAATTATGGAAAAGTGCTTTCATGATTTCTCTCTCTTTTCCATTAAAACCATTCCTTGCTATCTACCAAACATCCTAGGACTTCTGGATTTTGTACACAGCATGCCATGCAGCTTTTAGCCTCAGTGCCAATATGTGGGCAATTCTCTGGAGTTGTTCTTTGATTGCTTGCATAATATTTCAGATTTTACTTGCATAATATTTCAGGTTGTGTCCCACAGTCATTATCAAAGTAACACACATGAAATAAATTAGGACAAATACATAACCCAATTAAAATGGGATCATATTATGTAAGAATGCCCAAAGCAACAAAGCACAACTGGACCTTCTGAACATGAGTCAAAGAGGTCAGACAGGTGGATAGTATCTCAAGTAGTTAGTGCTAAGGTAGAAAAAAACTGAACCATAATGGAAAAATTGCTAAGTGTTTTATAGATATGTCTGTAAGATAAAACTCTGGGTTGAGTGATAGGATCACACTTTGTGAATTTAACATACTCAAGCTCTGCTAAATGCTCACAGTGAAGATCAGAGAAAAGTCCCTGCATTTTTCCGGAATGGATGGGTGACCATTTGAAATACCCCAGAGTGTTCAGTTCTTCACAAGGACGACACTCAGGAAAAACTATTTATTATAGTTTAGATTGGATGTCACCCAAAATATCATTTGTGAGATGATGGAAGCAAGTTTAAAGTGATATTATTGGATCATGAGAACTTTGTCATAACCAGTGCATTAATACTCTGATAGGATTAACTGGGTGATAACTATAGGTAGGTAGGGTATGGCTGGTGGAGGTGGGTCACTGAGAACTTGCCTTTGGGGTTTATATTTTGTTTGTGGTGAGAAAAGCTCTCTCTTTCTCTCTCTACTCTTGGTGTGAAGTCCTAAGCCACTTCCCTTCACTACACTCTTCCTCCGTGATGTTCTGACTCACCTTGGGCCTAGAGCAATGAAGCTGGCCATCTATTGACTGAGGCCTCTCTAACCATAAGCCCCCAAATAAACTTTTCCTCCTTTAATTATTCTTGCCAGTTTTTTTTGTTGTTGTTGTTTGTTTGCTTGTTTCGTCAGATGGTGAAATAGCTGATTAAAACACTATACTATTGTTTATCAATTGAATAGGCTGAAGTAATTTCTCAATTGTAGTATGGCCAGAGCCTACACAACCTGTAGGAAGGTAATTCCCACCTCCAGCCTGCTCTGGCCTTCCATATAAAGAAGGCAAAGAACCAACTGCAGCTCCTCCAAGCATCCTTCCCCACCTAAAGCTTCAGGGAAAAAAAAAAAAAGCTACTTGTGGAGTTAGTAGCCAAAGACATAAGCTCACTGAAACACCAAAACCTCTTATGTACCTCACCACATTACTAAAGAAATATATGACATTGTTATTTTGGTCCTTTGCACACGTCCAGCTTTCAACAGCAAATTACAAGGCAAGCAAAAATGAAATAAAATAAAAGAGTTTGAAGAGACAGAACAAGCGTCAGAACCAGGTTTAGGGCAGATATGCTGGAATCATTAGATTCTGTACTTAAAACTACTTTGATTAATATTTTGTATGCTCTAATGGAAAATGTAGATAACATGTAAAAACGCATGCATAGTATACACGGAACATTAGAAATTCTAAGAAAGAAAAAAACCAAATACTAGACATCACGAGCACTGTGAAAGAAATGAAAAGTACCTTCGATGATATTATTAGAAAACTAGAACTGGCTAAAGAAAGAATCTTTGAGCTTGAGAATATTACCTTGAAACATTCCAAAACTGAAAGAAGAAGAAAAGGAAGAAAGAAGGAGGAAAGAAAATAAGGAAGAAAAGAAAGAACAAAATACCCAAGAGATAAGGGACAACTACAAAAGGTGAAATGTATTTATAATAGGAAAACCAGAAGGAATAGAGATTCTTTTATTTATTTATTTTATTTATATATGACTGCAGAATGCATTTCAGTTCTTATTGCACATATAGAGTACAATTTTTCATATCTCTGGTTGTATACAAAGTATATTCACACCAATTTGTGTATTCACACATGTACTGTGGATAATAATGATCATCACATTTCACCCTCATTAATAACCCCATGCCCCCTCTCTTCCCCTCCCACCCCTCTGCCCTATCTAGAGTTTGTCTATTCCTCCCATGCTCCCCCTCCCTCTCCTACTATGAATCAGAATCCTCATATCAAAGAAGACATTTGACTGAGAATTTTTCCAAATCAATATTATATACAGAAACCCCACTCCATGAACTGCAGCAAACATAATAAAAAACAAGCAACAATATGCCCTATTTCTAGTGAGGATCATATTCAAACTGCAGAAAATCTAAGGTAAAGAAAAAAAATGGTCTTAAAAGCCATCAAAAGTAAGAAACATTCACCTTTGGAGAGGAAAATCTTAGAATTCACTCAACTCTTCTTCAGAATCCAAGTGATCAAAAATAAAATTGAATGAAGTATTTAACGTGTTGAGAAAAAAAAGTCTCACCAACCCATAATATGTAGCATGCAAATTATACATTAAGAGTAGAGAGCTGGGTGGTGATGGCACATGCTTGTAGCCCCAGCTACTAGGAAAACTGAGGCAGGAGGACTGAAGAAGAACATTTTTTTCCTTAGGCAAACCAACACTGAGTGAATCTGTTGCTGATAGATCTGACTTTTTTTTTTTTTTAAAGTTAGAAACTCAGATATGCATAAAGAAAAGATGAGCATTAGAGAAAGAAAAAGTTAAAGTAAATTAAATACTTTATGTCTTATTTTAAAATGATCTTACAGATTATGGTTTTTAAAATTATATATATACATGTATATATGTGTATATATATAATATGTATATTTGATTGTGTGTGTGTGTGTGTGTGTGTATATATATATATATATATATATATATATATATATATATACTTATCTTATGGAAAAGTAAAATGAATTATACAAGAGATGAGAGGAATTAGGTAACTGAACTAACCATGAAGCTATATAGTATTATTTGAATGTGAATGAATAGGCAGAGCCCAGATGATTTTCAGACCAATTAAATTATTCTATATGATACCGTAGTGTTGGTAAACATCATTGTAATCTTGCCATATCTCATATAATGTGCAACTACTATTTGATCTTTTTGTGATGATGCTGTGCCGATATTGGCATCAATTATAACAATTGTACCACGTGTGTCAGGGGATAGAGTCTATGTAGAAAATCTCTACTTTCCACTCAGCTTTCTTACAAACAAAACTGTTTTAGAAAGTTCAACTTATTTTTGTTTAAAAACTGCAGGGCATGGTAGAACAAATATCTAGAGAGACAGAGTAACCCAGCTGTCCTTTGTATTGCCTTTAATTCCCATACTTGTTAGAGCCATGTTCTCACATAGATTCAAATTCCATTTTTACTGATCTCCCTTAGTATGTTCCCTCATAAGGAAAATGGGTTTAATACAATTTATATTCTCTGCTTTTCCTGTGGTTGAAATTAAGATATTTAACCACAAGTGCATAGTGCTCAAATTGTGGTGGTTGCTCCTAATGGATTCCTGTAGGCTCATTCCTACAGGATGTTCCCACACAAAGAGAGATATGAGGGGTTGTGGTTAGGATTTATAAGATCGAGGCCTGCTTTCACTCTGTCTTGAACTGTGCATCAGAGAGGTCATTCCAGGCTCTGCACAAGGACCAGAAGTGCAATGTGGAATGTACGGGGATCCCTTGCAGGAGACCTAAAAAGAACCAGAGTCAGTTCCATCTCTATTTTGGGGGGATTGGCTTATTTCACTTGGCATGTTGTTCACCTATTTCATCCATTTGATGGCAAATGCAATCATTGCATTCTTCTTTGTGATTAAGTAATGTTCCATTGTGTATATATACCTCATTTTCTTTATCCATTCTTCTGTTAAAGGCTACCTATGTTGGTTCCATAGATTAACTATTGTGAATTGTGCAATAAACACTGATGTGGTTGCATCACTGTAGTATGCTGATTTTAAGTCTTTTGGATATAGACCAAGGAGTGGGATAGCTGGATTAAATGGTGGTTCCATTCCAAGTTTTCTAAGGCATCTCCATACTGCTTTCCAAAGTGGTGAAACCAATCTGCAGTCCCACCAGCAATGTATGTGTGTACTTTTTTCCCCACATCCTTGCCAACATTTGTTCTTACTTGTATTGTTGATAATTGCATTTTTGACTCAAGTGAGATGAAATCTCTGTAGTTTTAATTTGCATTTCTCAAATTGCTAGAGATGTTGAACTTTTTTTCATGTAGTTGTTGACTGATCTTATTTCTTCTTCTGTGAAATGCCTGTTCAGTTCTTTTGCCCATTTATTGATTGGTTGTGTCTTTTGAGTTCTTTTTGAGATTAATGCTCTGAGGTGCAGGTGACAAAGCTTTAGGTTCTCTCTGCTTGCTCTTGATCGTTTTCTTTGCTGTAAGGAAGTTTTTTTGTTTGATACTCTCCCTTTTATTGATTCTTGATTTTACATCAGTAAGTAGTTTTTTTGTTTTATTTTATTTTTTTTACTATTTTCTTGGACTTGTCACTTTTTGTTGTCTTTTGTCTCTCAAAATGTCAGTCAGTTGCTGCATAAGTTTCTTTTGGTTCTTTTTTTTTTCTGTGTTTTGCTTCTAATTTAAAAGATCAATGCTTCTCATTTTTTAAATATATTTTGAGAAACAGTAAAATTGACCATATTATACTTTAGTTTTCTTTATAGTTTTTTCTCTCAGTTCCCGTTTTTTTTTCATGATTTGTGCAATAATTTCTTCAAATATTGCCTATGAAAAACTTGTTGTAGTAGAGTTAAACCCCTCAACTACAAAAGGAAACATAGAGTTGAAGTTCAAGAGCAGCCTAATAGAACCATACTGAGAGGATAGAATTTAAGAAGTATTCCCAGTAGATGTGCCAAATATGCCCTGAGAACTGTGCTTGCTAGTTGTTGGGCTCTTTTAAGATTGACAGAATTCAAAGCAATAAAAGAAATAAGAAATGAGAGAAAAAAAAAACTGGATTAATTAGAAAGAGATCTTCACTACATCATGAAATGCAAATTGAAAATAGAAATAAAGTTGAATTAAATAGATGGATAAAGAAAGCTATATAGGCTATATGTGTGTCAGTTAATGGAATGAGATTCATAGAAGTTGCAAATAGTTGCCGGAAACTTTCTTATGTCCTTTCTTGACAGCCAGATAATCAATATTTATAGAGTCCCTGTTTTTAATAACTGTGGTATTAGTTACTACAAAATGAGAAGCCACATTTCCCTGTAAACCTGGAAATCTATTCCGGAAGACAGTTTACATGCTAATGAAAACACTTAGAAGTGTGATTCTTCAGTCATAATTTTTAAGGATATTTTGGAAAAAGTACTTCTTGGTTCTCAATTTACTTTTAATTAACAGTTTTCTTTAGATCTATTGCTTTAAATGGCATTTTGCACTCATCCGTTGTAGGTTCAGCAGCACATGCATCAAACAATCTGTGAGTGTTTTTAAATAGCTTTAAGGTCATGTCCCTTGTGCTTTTCCATTTGGGGCATCACAGGTATATTTTAGTTTAGTTGTAAAGAACAGAGGTTGTGCGATATCTTAAGCTTTCAAAACATTTATATATACAGAATGTTGGAGTACCTTGATCCAATTAGGCTTGAATAAAAATGTTCACATTTATAGCTGATAAACCACCTGTGCTTGGAAACAATCTCAAAATAATGTATATTTTAATAAACCTGGAAAATAGTAGGCATGAAAAATGGCTGTGGAATGAATACAAAGAATATATAATAAAAATGAGTTAATATTTAGACAACATACTCAAAACTTGAAGTGTTATGGAGGTTTAATAAATGGACTTTTTCAGAATCATAGTTAGGCAAATGCAAATATGTATCATTTGTGAATGGTAAGAGAAACATTGTCTTTTTCTAGGCTAATAGTAAAACATATCTCACATTAAAAATCAGATCTTAGGATGGAAAATTTAGATAAAATACTAATATATGAAAAGTATCCAAAATAATGCTTAGCACATGATGTTCTAGCTGTTATCACTATTATTATGTGACTAAGTACTACTCTACCTCACATAAAAAATGTAAAATATCAATAATTTAAAGTTTAAAGCTTCAAAATCTACTCATATTTTTTTTAAATATGACATATTTCTTTATGTAGCAAAACCCCAAAGGTTACAAAAATACTATTAGAACTGATAAGCAAGGATTATAGCAGTGTCACAGGACACAATGTTAATATAAAAATTAAGTTGCTTTTCCATATACTATCAATTCAATGGATATATTGACTTGGAAATTTTTATAAATAGAAGAAAATAGTGCCAAAACAATGAAGCAACTGGAGATAAATTTTAAAAGAAAAATGTAAGAGGTCTGAGTATGAGAAATAATGAAACACTAATATGAGATTGAAGAAAACTTAAAGAAATGGAGAGGTATTTTGTTCCCTTATATAAGTATCCTAAATATTCCTAAGGTATTAATTTTCTTAACTTGATCTACAGATTAAAAGGAATCTCATAATTCCAGCAAGCCTTGTAAATGTTAACAAGTGATTCTTAAGATTAGATAAAAATATAAAGCATGTACAATAATCAGCACAATATTGGAAGAGAAGAACAGCACTACAGAACTCATACCACCTAATTTCAAGACTTACTTTAAAGCTACAATTACCCATAGAATGTGGTATTAGCCAAATAATAGATACATCAATCAATAGAATAGAATAGAAAGCTCAGAAATAGACTCATGCAAAATGACAAGGAAAATTTAGTTTTTTTTAAAAAAAGAGACTTTTTTACTGTTTTAATTTGCATTTTGAATTTGTTCAATTAGTTATACATGACAGTTGAACACACTTTGACACATCATACATAAATGGAGAATATTTCTCATTATTTTGGTTGTACATGATGTAGAATCACACCAGTCATGCAGTCATATATGCACATAGGGTAATAATATTCGATTCCTTATACATCTTTCCTACACCTGTACACCCTACCTGTCCTTCACTTCCCCTCTGCTAATCCAAAGTAACTATATTCTTCCCTAACCCCACCCCCATTTGTGAATTAATATCCACATATCAGAGAAAAATTTCAGTCTTTGGTTTATTGGGATTGACTTATTTTGCTTAGCATGATATTCTCCAGCTCCACCCATTTACTGTCAAATGCAATAATTTCATTCTTCTTTAAGGCTGAGAAATATCTAATTGTGTATATATACCACATTTTCTTTATCCATTCATCTGTTGAAGGTCACTAGGTTGTTTCCATAGCCCAAATGGTATTGGAGCAATTTGAAACCCACATGTAAAAGCAATTTAGACAAGGCCTTGTACTTAGAAATTTTTTAACAAAAAGATTGCTCATAAACCTATATGTAAATGATAGACTCATAAAAGTTCTAGAAGAAAATTAGAGAAAAAATGTTAGGACCTTGAGTTTGATGCTAGGTTTATAGATGCAAGACTAAAAACACAATCCATGAACAAAGAGCTAAATTGTTCTATATTCAAATAATATATTTCTGTTCTGTGAAAGACATTATTAAAAGTATTAACACAGAAACTTTAGACTGGGGAAAACATTTAGACAAGATATCTGATTAAAAAAAAAACCTGATATTTAAAATGTAGAAAAAATAAAACTTAAAACTCATTATTAAATATGTACTCCAACTACTTGTAGACTAAGAGGAAGTGCCAAGCCTCAGCCATTGATTTTAATTTTCTAGCCCTTTCTAAAACAAAACAAAACAAAATAGATCATACAACCTAGAAGTTCAGTGATTAAATGATTGATGAACTGAAGCCCCACCATTGACAATGAGGTACAGAATGCATCTGTTAACTTTTCCAGCAAACTGCTGTACCGATCATGGGTTAAATACACTGTCTCCATGAAAACAGGGTAGACTGAGAGACCAACCATACTTTCATAAGAAATGTGGCTACCTTAGTAACACTTCATCTGTATTCAGTTTTCTTCCTTCCCTATTTGTTTGGTTCCTCTATTCATTACATCTTTTGCTTAACTTCCAGGACATAAGTTTAAATGCCATCTCTGCTTTCTTGCAAAATGAGTCACAGAGAAGTAATTGACAAAGTTGAAATGTACACCTAAACTGCATGGTTCTACTACATTTACTTTATTATTATTATTATTAGTTGTTCAAAACATTACAAAGCTCTTGACATATCATATTTCATACATTTGATTCAAGCAGATTATGAACTCCCATTTTTACCCCGTATACATATAAAAGTACATGTAGTAGTGAATACTACATGTACTTTTAACCATCAATTTTTGATGCTTCTGGGTTCCTTTAATAAGTTCCCCATGAAGATACAAAGTATTCTGCAGAAGCCCATGTATGAGACAATGCAAAATAAATTAGAGGTGAAATGGTTGGGTTATGAGAGCCTTAACCTAATCAGTGCCTTCATACCCTGACAGGGATTAACTTGGTGGTAACTGTACAAAGATACAGTGTGGCTGGAGGAGGTGGTTCACTGGAGACATGCCTTTGGGATATATATTTTGTCAGTGGTGAGTGGAATCTCTCTCTCTCTCTCTCTCTCTCTCTCTCCTAGTTCCATGTCCTGAGCCCTTTTACTCCATCATACTCTTCCACCAAGGTCTTCTGCCTCACCTTTAGACCAGAGTAATGGAGTCGGTCACTAATGAACTGAGACCTCTGAAACTATGAGCCTCCAAATAAACGTTTCCTCCTCTAAAATTGTTCTTTCAGGCTTTTGGGTTATAGAGGCAAAAAACTGGCTAAAAGATCTTGTATATTTCTTATTATATCACTGTACAAATATTTATAGGAAGTACTAAATAATCTGTATAGGAAGCACCACCAAGGCAAATCAAAAGTATGAATGTTTAGGTCTATATTACCACCCTAGTACAATATCTGTCACTCTTGAGTATTGTGCTAAAATTAAAATAATTTATTAAATAATACAACACTTTCAAAAATTTTATCAAATTGTTTTGCTCTTTGATCCATATGTCATGGTAGTGCCAGATTGAATGATAATGAGACATCTGGCTTAGGCCTATATTTGTGACTTTATAGATCTGCAGTACCAAATTATTATTTAAAATGCTCTCTTAAAGAGGTCTTATATCAATGAATGTAAGATATATCTGATATGGATAAATATGGACAAATATGTATCATTCAAGGTTAGAAAATAGAAAAAAGTTAGAAACTAGAGTCAAATGTGCACATATTTAATTGTCAAAAATGGGGAGAACTTTATCATAATGATTTTCATGATTTATACTGTGGAACAATTTCTCCCAATTTCTGTTTTTTTTTTTTTTCTATTTGTGACAGGCAGGTCTATACCAATTATCTCTGCCTACTGAATACCCAATCATTTCCCAAAGGTTTGGTATAAAGAGACTTCTGGAAACCTTCAAATACCCATCTGCTCCACAAAAGAGTCATTACTTCTGCTTGCTGTCTTTTAGAATATTTTGTTCATTTCTTTATTTTTGTCACATAATTTATCATATTTACTGAGATCTAATATTAAGAGAGTTCTGTTATCTCTGTAGAAATATCTATGAATATTGAAAAAGAATAGCATTCAAAACCACTATTTTTTCCTTTATTTGAGCCAATGCATTTTTAAGTAAGTAGACTGTGAAAAACATACACATACACATTTTTTCCTCATTTTATCAATTAAATAGGTGGCTATGTTATAAAAGGACCCTGAAAAATAGATTATAGGATGAGAAGATGAAATATATGTGTATAACATGTATATGTGTTCACACACACGCGCTTAGGATTTTGTAATATTGAAGAATTAGGTAGCCTTTCTAATAAATTAGAATAATAATATAACTCTGAAGGAAAACAGCACAGATTGCTGATAAAACCAACTTGCGTGGTGATATCTGAATACCTTTTCTACTTCCATGTACATACAATAATCATGATTAAGTTTCTGGGACTGGAATCCAAGGGAGAAACAGAAAGTCGACTTGTGTTAGGGAGGTGACACTGACAGACAGGATTGCCAGAGGTTAAGATGCTACATGCAGAGACAATTTCACACATCTGTACAGGATCCTCCTGAACTACTCCTCAGAATCCTGATAAGTGCACTTGTGTAAAGAAACTACTGAATTTTAGGAATAGAACCACCTAACGGATTAGAGGTAACAACATCTGGCCTCCACACAAGATTGGAAATTCTGTCTGTTCCCATCAGCATAAATGGAAATTCTCATATATGATGTGGTATTGGGTGGGTGCACAGTATCTCTCAAATCATCCATAATGAACCCATCTGAAAATCAAAAACCAGAAGGATAAACTATTTCCAAGGGATGGATATAGGAGGGGGAAAAACATCCAACAACAAACTGATTAAAATTTACAATGTCTGGAACACAAACAAAATCACCAAGCTTCAAGGGTCCATAAAATGTGATCTAGACTGCTTAGACTATACTATTAAGTGACTCAATCTAACTTACATTTATAGAGCATTCCATTCAAGAAGAGCAGAATACACATTCACCTCAAATGCACATGAAATACTCATGAAGATAGAAAATACTGTGGAACAAAAAGTCTAATTCTAAAAAAAAATAATTTAAATATTTAAATCATACCAATCACAATGAAGTTAAATTAAAAGTATATAATAACAAGGATTTCTTCAAAGTCCTCCCTCAAATATTGGAAAATAAATAACATCTTAAAATTACCCATGAGACTTAAAATGTAGCTAACGGAATATTTAAATAGATTTTTAGATGGATGGAAGATTAAAATATCAAATATCAAAAATTGTGGGTTTCTGCTGAAACAATTCACAGGGAAAATTATATGTTATTAAATGCTTACAATGGACAAAATGAAATGTCTCAGTTTAATGTCCTCAAATTCTACCTAAAGCCACTATAAAAAGAATTCTAATTAAAGCAAAACAAGGCAGATGAAGGAAATAATAAAGGCCATAGTGAAAATTATTGAAATAAATAAATGAACAAAATTAGAGAATTAACAGAGAAAATCAATTAAATGAAAAGGTAGGTCTTTGAAACTATCAATAAAATTGATATAGACAGATCAAAAAATACAAAAATGGGCTGGGGATGTAGCTCAGTGACAGAGCGCTTACCTAGCATGCATGAGACACTGGGTTTGACCCCACAGCACCACTTAAAAACAAAATAAAATAAAGGCATTCTGCTATCTTTAAAAAAATACAAAGATGACATAAATTATCACTAATAAGCTAAGAAAGATGACATACCTATAAATTCTAGAATAATTAAGTAAGTTTGTTTTTTTCCCCTTTTAAATTTATTCTATTTAGTCAGACATGATTGTAGAATATATTTAACATATAATTTATATATGGAATATAATTTGTCATTCTTCTGGTTGTACATGATGTAGAATTACATTAGTCATGTAATCATATATGCACTTAAGATAGTAGTGTCTGAGTCATCCTAACATCTACACAATTCCCATTGCCCTCTCTTTCCTTCATTCCCCTTTGTCTAATCCAGAGTATTCTGTTCTTCCCTAACAACACCCCTTATTGTGAACTAGCATCTACACATCAGAGGAAACACTGACCTTTGGTTTTGGGGGATTGGCTTATTTCACTAAGCATGATATTTTCCAGTTCTATCCATTTACCAGTAAATGCAATAAGTTCATTCTTCTTTGTGATTGAGTAATATTCCATTGTGCGTATATACCACATTTTCTTTATCCATCCATTTGTTGAAGGCCACTTACATTGGTTCAATAGCTTAGCTATTGTGAATTGAGCTGTTATAAACAATGACATGACTGCATCATGGTAGTATGTTGATTTTAAGTACTTTGGGTATAAACCAAGGAGTGCGAGTCAAGTGGTGGTTCCATTCAAAGTTTACTAAGGAATATCCATAGTGCTTTTCAGATTGGTTGCATCAATTTGCAGTTCCACCAGAAATGTATGAGTGTACCTTTTTCCTACATCCTTGCCAACATTTATTGTTACTTGTATTCTTGAAATTGTCATTCTGACTCAAGTGAGATGAAATCTCAGTGTAGTTTTAATTTGCATTTCTATAACTGCTAGATATGTTGAACATTTTTTCATATATTTGTTCACTGATCTTATTTAGTCTTCTGTGAAGTGCCAGTTCAGTTCCTTTGCCCATTTATTGATTGGGTTATTTGTTATTTTGGTGTTAAGTGTTTTGAGTTCTATATCCTGGAGATTATTGCTGTATCTGAGGTACTGGTGGCAAAGATTTTCTCCCATTCTGTGGCTCTCTCTTCATATTCTTGATTGTTTTACTTTGCTGTGAAGAAGCTTTTTAGTTTTGTTACTATCCCATTTATTGACTATTGATTTTACTTTTTGCACTTTAGAATTCTTGTTAAGGAAGTCAGTTCCCAAACTGAATGATGTAGATTTAGTCCTATATTTTTTTTCTATTTGGTGAAGGTTCTCTGTTCTAATGCCTAAGCCCCTGGTCCATTTTTAGTTGAGTTTTGTGCAGGGTGAGAAATAGGGGTTTAATTTCATTCTGCTACGTATGGATTTTCAGTTTTCCCAGCACCATTTGTTGAAGAGGCTCTCTTTTGTTCAATGAATATTTTTGACACCTTTGTCTAGTATGAGATAACTATATTTGTATGGGTTTGTCCTGTGTCTTTTATTCTTTACCTTTGGCCTACACATCTGTTTTGGTGCCAATGCCATCCCGTTTTTGTTGCTATGACTCTTAGTATAGTTTAAGACTGATGTTGTGATGCCTCCTAAGCAGGCCTATTGATGACTTTTTGGCAATAAATATTGAAGTTAGACAAAGTGGGTAAATTCCTTTAATGAAAGAACAACAAAACTCACTCATGAAGAAATAGATAAAATAAATAGCCCTTATCTCTTAAAGATAGTAAATATATAATTTAAAGATTTCCCATAAAGAAAACTAATGAAAGGTCAACCAAGTAAGAAAGAATAATACAGATTGCCTTGAAGAGGAAAAAATATTCCTATTTTTTTTTTTATTTTAGACTAGAATTACCCAGTTAACAAAACAGATAAAAAATAGACATCACTATTTCTCCTGAACATTGATGCAAAAATTATGCAGAAAAAGCAAAGCAAATTTAATATATAAAAGAGATAAGACATAAGATTTATTCCAGAAATGAAAGATTGGGTTAACATTTCAAAGTCAATCAATGTGTCACAGCATTAGCAAATGTAATAAAAAGGGGGTAAACCATGTGATCTTCAAATACAGATATATATTTGCTATCACCCAATACACTGTTATGATAAAATGTTCAGCAAACTATGAATTAAAGAGAAATTCCTCAGAAGAGAATCATCTGATAATCCATGTGACTCATTCTGTAAACATTTGGAGTGGGAAGCAAAAGATCTAAGAGTAAGACATTAATGCTGAAACATAATTTCACATTTCATCAAGTTCTTCATCTGTTTCTTAAAAATGAAGACTATATGCTGTATTTCTCCCCTCCCTCCCTCTTTTCTCTCTCATTTATTTCTTCCTTCCCTTTCTCATCTATTCCCCTATCCTCTCATCCTGTTTGTGCATATATTTCAGCTTCTACTGTACGTTTTCATCTCTTTTGAAAATGTTCCAATCCCTCCAACTTATTCTTAGATCTTGCCTCTTTCTTGATGGCTAGTGAAATTTTAACAATTAACCGTGGCCATCTGCTGCTTTGGGGGTAATGGAAACCAGTTGACTTTTTCTTATTCATCCACACTGATGTATGCCAATCCTTCTAGGGAAGGAATGCATTCAGGACTTTGTGTTTCGCTTGAAAGCTTCAGACTTCATTTCTCTTGGTCCAACTCCTTGCCTCTTTTCTCCGCTCTGTAGGGTAGGGATTGTGCATATGCATGAATAATATTTGTGTGTGTTTCTATGCATTGACACAAACAGTGTTGAGCAGCAACATGAATGCATGACCAATCTTGTCTCCATATACACTATTCTTATATGTTCAGAATCTATGCTCATATTACTTTCTAACTGTATCATGTGTGAATAATTTAGTTACCTATATAGACTTAATATTTTGTGATAAAAATGAATAGCATAAACATTACCATTTTAACAATTTCTTTTTTTAAAAAGGAGAGAGAGAGAGAGAAAGAGAGAGAGAGAGAGAGAATCTTTTTTGTAGATGGACACAACACAATGCCTTTATTTTTATGTGGTGCTAAGAATGGAACCCAGGTTCCGCCAGTGCTAAGTGAGGGTTCTATCGCTGAGCCACAATCCCAGCCCCCATTTTAACAATTTCTAAGTATAAAGTTACGTAGTATTAAATATATTCACATTGTTATGCAACACAATACTGCTTTACTGTAGTATCTAGCAATCACCTGTTACCATTATGTTTATGAATTAAATGCTGATACTTCATTTAAGTAGAAACATACAATATCTTATCTTTTGCAATTGTCTTACTGACTTACTGTAATGTCCTCAAGTTTTATTCATGTTGTGATGTGTGTCAGAATGTTCCCTTTTCAAGGTTGACTTATATTTCATTATATACATATATAAAATACATATATATTATAAATATGTATTATATATACATATATCATTTTTGTTTATCCATTTGTATATTGATGGATGCTTCAGTTGTTCCACTTTTGCCTCCTGTGAACATTTCCAATGTTTGCAATATTTGCCTTATTTACAATAAATATGGCTGTGGACATCTCTCTTCCAAATTCTGCTGCACTAATTTTGGATATATATCCAGAAGTAGAGTTATTGGATCATGTGACAATTCTATTTTTCATCTTTTTTTTTGAGCAACCACCATGCTGTTTTCCAAAATGACTGCTTCATTTTACATTCTTATCAACACAATGCAAACATTTCTCTGCACTCTCACCAAGCCCTTGCTATTTTATTGTTTTTGTTCTTGTTTTTAGAAAGTAGCCATCCTAATGGATATGGTGACATTAGGTTTTTAATTTCTTAAGGACTGACATTTTTGGTCTCATATTTTTAACACAGTCTTAAGCACATAGTAATTATTCAGTTAACACAAACAACAACGAAAAGAAATTGCTAGCGGAAGAATTATATTGGTGAAACAATTATTCTTTTGCTGATAAAAATTTGGATAAAAGATTGAAATATAAAATATAAAGCTATTTCTTTGTTGTTATGGCCACCCTGAAGTTCCAGGCAGGACCATTGTTTATATATGTATGATTAGGGAGCACAGAACAACTTCTCTTTTCATTATTCACTCCTTGTTGATGTTTTCCCGTTTTCCTATGCTGATCCATGAATGCATGAGTGCTTAATTTAATCTGATGTCATTCCCCAAACTGGTACAGAGCTATATGTTCCTGCTGTCACAGTTAAGGAGGTCAAGTGCATTCCACAAGGGAGGCCTGAGCATGAGGACATATTTATGATTTAGATACAATCACCATGGTGTAGTCAAATTAATATTCAGTTCATAAAAACTCTATTCTCCAAATAACCTCTTTATTATTTGAAGGCATCCCTGGGTTTTTTCAAGTCAGGGCTGTTGATCTGGCAGTGCTAAGGCATGCTAGAAAGAGAGAGCAGACAAATTGTTCAGAGAGGTTTAATTTTTCATGCATGTTTTATACATAAGTAAATTGGAACATGGAGATTAGATCACACTCCAGCTGTTTCTTTTTAAATTGTGTTGTATCTTCTGTGCTACTCCAAGTCAGTAATAAACACTTTCTTCTCCCTGGTGTTACACACATGAGCACAGCAAAAAAGGATATTAACCTGAGGCATGGACAGATATTGCATGTCTCTTGTTCAGCAATGGCCAGCACAATTGCCTGCCTTCATTGGTACCATTAGATAGTCTCTTAGCTTTTTATCAAGTTCATTTATAAAAGTGAGAATTGGCAAGATCATTCTTTAAGGTGCTGCTATGTTATTCGATAAAATAGTTTATTCTCATCTACTCTAGGCCATATTAAGAGTAATCAAAAATGCTTTCCTCCTGGATAAAACATTTTGTCAATTCACTAATACATAAACTGTATTCTCCACACACTTTCTCTAGATGAAATGCATCCTGAAAGGGATGAACATATAAACAGATAAGATTCACTACCTTTCTAATATTACACATGAAGAATCATGTCTGTAGACAAAAAAAGTCCCACAACAAGTATTCATTGGTTGTTTGCTGTATATAAAGTATGGTTTAGACAAGCTCATAGATTAAAAATTATTGAGCAAATGTAAGGTTGGTAGGCTGATGAAATGTATCTATTGATTATGGAAAGAAGACCTAAAACAGTCCAAATCTCCCACAAAACACAAACATCCTGGTTGCAAAGCACATCCCCATTGATAATGTCCATTCGAGGACCATGGTAAACACTGGCTGTCCTTATCTAGTACCTGAGCACCTCTTCTTCTTCAATGAAACACCTCTGGACTCCTTCCTTCTCAGAAATATCCCTATTTCATAATGGAATCTACTCCAGGAAAGACAGTATAATGACTGACTTGGAGAGGCTTAAATGTGATGCAAAACTTTGGATCTTGTGAGCCTTATGAAGCCAAGGCATTGTTGACAAACAGGAAATGAGCCAGTTTGCTTTTAGCTTGCTTCTCAGGTGGATGATCTTCTAGGTTTTTTGATGTGTTACTAAAATCCAGTAAAGTGACTATGTTATATCAATAATGCAGAACATCTGCATAATTTAAAAGTTCTCATTAGGATGGGAATGATCACACTCCTTAAATGAGGTGAGGCAGTCACTTAAATATGTTTCTTCAATTTCTTTGGCAGTTGCAATGGCAAGTTGGCATCTCTATGATTTTTTTCCCTCTTGCGATCTTAATAGTTTGCTGTCTCCTACTTGAAGACTTAAAGGCGCTTAGCACACTTTTGGTAAGAATGCACCATAAACCTCACACTTTTCTCTATTTTTAGATGCTGGGAGATTTTTCTCAAATAATTGTAACTAACAGCTATTTTTATTCTGCATTCTTCATAATTTATTATATGACTCCCTCATTCAGTATGAGTTCATATTTCAAACATCTATCTTTAATTTTTTTTTCATTTTATTACTGGACATACAAATATTTGTTGCATCGTTGCTGCTCATAAAATACTTTGATTCCATGCTATGAAGAATCCCTGGAAAATCACCAACTTTTGTATGTCTTTAAATTAGATTTTTAAGAAGTAAACTACTGTTGAATTA
This sequence comes from Marmota monax, assembly GCF_021218885.2. NCBI lineage: Eukaryota > Metazoa > Chordata > Mammalia > Rodentia > Sciuridae > Marmota > Marmota monax. The sequence goes on along the minus strand of NW_026693934.1, from coordinate 14,838,710 downwards.
TGCATATTCTCATTTAGAAATCTTCAAACAGTTATTTATTCATCTGTGAACATTTAAGTGGAAGAATTTAAGAGAAGTAAAGCATGCTATTATCTTCAAGATGTTTGTTTCTTCACCTGGAAAATCAAAATATTTGAGCCAATTAGAAAAAAAATCTACAAACAATTTAATAATAAACAACAAACAACTGCTATGGAAAATTTAAAAAGAGATTTGTATGAAAAATATTTGTATAAATAAAATAAATTACATTTATGAATAATACAGTAATAAAGATTATTTTATATACAAATTCTGACTTACATTAGACTTAAATAATGAGATTTGTTAATTCTATCAAAGTTAATTACCAGGAATTTTCCTATGTTAAGGGTGCTGTGCTATATGGTCACAATTCAATAGCAAAGAGTCAGCTCTGGCAAGGCAGGATTCAAATGAAAATCACTGTCATACAAAGAGTAATTGCTAAACTTAGAAGAAAAGTTAGGATAACAAAGTTATGAGCAAACATGTGGTGGTCAAAAGGAAGGGTTAATTAGGATTTGTTTGAGGTGTTTGGGAGTTAGGATTTGATGGTAATGGATGCTTTTTCTAGGACCAGGCTGGGTAGAGTTAAGGTAAAATAAGGTTTGCTTCACAAAGAATGAGGATAATTTTTTTTCCTAATGAGTAATAATACAAATTTAGTGCCTTAAAACAACACACATCTATTGAGTTACTATCTTGGAAAAGCACAACAGGGGTCTTTATTTATTTACTTATGTGGTGCTGAGGATCAAACCTGGTGCCTCACACGTGGCTGGGCAAGCACTCTACCACTGAGCCACAACCCCAGCCCACAACAGGAGTCTTACTGGACTAAAACCAAGGTGTAGGCAGGAATGCATTTCTTTTTGGAGAAGTTAGAGGACAATCCATTCATCTCTTTTCCTTTTCTGGTGTCCAGAGGCCACACAGATCTCCTATTTCATGGTCCCCTTCTTCCATGTTCAAAGCCATCAAATCTTTGACTTTTTCTTGATCTGTTTTCTCTGATCAGAATCAGGATTGAAGTGACTTAATTGACCTCCCCTGGACAATTCATGATAATTTCTCCATCACTGGGTCCTAACTTCAGTTGGGTTTGAGAAAAAATTCCTTTTGGCATATATGAAAATATATTCACAGATTCTTGTAGAGATCTTTTGGAAAACATTATTCTGCCTAACACAGAGAATATTTAATGGTTCTAGAATATTTATTTTCTTCCATGTTACCAACTAGTGATTTCCTGTTGACCATGTGGCAAAGGCTTTTCATTAGATACAAATATCACTATCCCTATTTCAAATACATATAGATACATGCATATATAGATATAAAGATGAATATGTAGATGTAGAAAGAGATATTGATGCAGATGAAACTATGTGTACATATGCATGTGTGTGTAATTTAAAAGTACTTCCTAAAGTGCCTAAGGCTGTGTGCAGAAGAAATATTTATCATATACCTACTGGTGAATAAAATTGGAGTTCTGTCTCTTTTTGCTATATCTATTATTGAACTCCTGAACTTTTGAAAGTTATCCCGAAGGGTATTCAGGCCCATAAAGAATGCATGAAGACAGTCCGATTGTATTAATGAAATCATAGTCAAGACATAGATTCATACGTGATGTTCATCATTCTCTCCAATCTTGAGCATAAGTTTAATTCACCAGTCCACTGAACTTAGTTCCTCATAGAGTCACACCCGAATGAAGCCATTCGTCCTTGGTGCCTCTCCCACAGTGTCCATAGTGACAATGTCTCCTTGTATTCCCATGGATGTGTGTACATTCAGATAACTTGTGTGAGTCTGTTTACAAACATTGACAATTGGACAGGTTTTATGATACAGCCTCACAGATAAGAGCTGATATAAAGGAAGAAGTCTCTGCTTGAGTTATGGTGTTGTACCAGACAGACACAAAAAGCAACAGATCCTGCAGCTGCTGTCATTGCCTCAATAAATACTTGTTGAAGGGTTGGTCTGGGTATCCTATCTTTCTCCTTAAGGGTAATACAAAAGGGAGTTAACTCTAGATGATAAAGGGAGTCTCTCTCCACTGTGAGTTTGTTCTCAGTGGTTATATTTATAAAATGTGTGCCACTGTGCCTGAGTTTGTATGTGTTAAATGTCCAATTTAGTAGAAATAGCCATATTCTCATATCTGCATCTTCAGTCAATAGCAATTTGTTCTGTAAGAATATGAAGAAAATTTGGTCCACTTAGATATAGAGTTGGAAGAAAGAGAATTTATTTGAATAGTTTCTTTAGATCATTGTAGATAACTTTCTTTGACATTATACCTGAACTTACTAAGTGATAATTTCCTAAGATTAGTTGCAATGTGGAATTTGAAAAAGTTTCAAAGAACTGTTGAACTTTACTACATTAAAATGAATTGGTCTACTGTGAATTTTCAATAAATCTTTATTGATAATTTTTGAAACATACTTATATTGGCATTGAGAAAATACAAGTTAATTATGATTGGATGACTGGTGTCCTTTTGAGAAAATACAGCAGCGAGTTATGCACAGAGAAAGGGCCCAGTGAAGACAGAGTGTAAAGATGGTCATCTACAAGTCAAGGAGAGAGACTTCAGGAAAATTCAATACTGTCAACCTCTTGAACTTGCACTGCCATCCCCCTGAACTGCAAGAAATACATTTCTGTTGTTAGCAATAAATACATAAATAAAATATTAATTCATAAATCTACACAGATCTCCCAAACTTTGACATGTTTTATTATATAATATCAAAACTATTATAATCCTTAATAGTGTCACCAACCTCATAAGAAAAATGCTTCATATTATTAAGAAGGTGTCATACTCATGGTGGCCAATTCAAGTTATTGAAAATCTGATTTTCACTGGAAAGTCTGAAATGTATTATTGGCAAAATTACTTTCAGATATTTTCCTTGAGGTCACAAGTTCACTTCATTCATTTTCATCAAAATGTCTGACAAATCTCCTGAATAACCAGTCTACCTTTCAATCATTCTTTACAGTCAAAATCAAGTTCCACAGAACAAGGAGCAGATTGACTTGGAAAGTCTCTCACATAAACACTTTCCCTTAAGGCATCCATTATTTTTTCATGTGCAACAGAAATGTTGCATGCATCTTTCTGATTATTTTACACAAAATATTAAAATTGTATGCAATACTGAGTCATAATTATTTCATTAAATTTATACTTGACCTCTTCATCAAGAATATTAACTGAAACATCCGAATTTGTACTGTCAGTGCAATGACAGTGAAGAACAGAATGCTAACTAGTGTGGAGTTTCTGCTACCACCTTGATTTGTGCTAAGACCCAGCAGCTTTACCTACAATTACTTTATATTTTCAATGCAAAGTTCAGCACAGTGAAGACACTCACACCTCCTTTTATTATTAAAATACTTTTGACTTTACAGGCCTGTAAATATGTCTTGGAGAAGAGTCTGTGAAAGCACATAATGAGAGCCACTAATTTATAAAATGTAGAGTGGAACTAAGCAGAACAAAAAAATATGTAAAATAAATGTCATAACCACGGATCATTTAGTGTCAACAAGTTGGTGTAGATTTGTTTTTTTCTGGAAAAACAGGATACTTAGTATAGTGGGAGGCATAAAGTAAGTAATAGGAAATAATTGTTCACTAAGTGAATATAGAAAACACACACACACTCTTATACACTATATATCCTAGATCTTCTCCATTTAAAATCATAATCATTAGCCATATGTTACCATTATACCTAAATTAAAATTAAATGACATCAATATTTCAATATCTTAGTCATTAGAGTCACAATTATGTGCTTATCTCACCTAGCTAGTGCCTACTTTATTGGAAAGTTCAGATCTAGAATATTTCCATTATCAAAGAATTTCTTTGGAGTAGAATGAGTCTAAATACATAAACATAAGATAATATAAATTACATTTTTACTTTATAATATATCATACTGTCAACATAATTTTAATCAAGCATAACTCTATGATGTAGAAATAGACCAAGGTAATTACCTTTTTTGTTTGTTTGTTTCATACACATTAATTAAAGTAACATTTGAATGATTAATGCATTTTAAAATATTTACATTTAATAATTAAATGTATTTCCTGATAATATGCTTACTTTAATATTTTCCTTAATAAGTATGAGTATTTGGAGGAAAGCTACAGATAGAAAGAGGTTCTACAGTAAAACAGAACCAATCATATCAAATAATCGTGTGTATATAATAAACTGGCTTACCTGATTATGGATACTCAGAATTCACAATCTGCAGATACAGAAAGTTTGTTGATGTGACTCAAATGTCTGAGAGCCAGGATTCCATTCCTATCTAAAGTGCTAAAAATCTGAAGAACTGACGGCAGGAGACTGGCATCCTAGTTAAGCAGACAGCAAATTCATTCTCTCTCTCTCTCTCTCTCTCTCTCTCTCTCTCTATATATATATATATATATATATATATATATATATATATATATATATATTACATACATATATATATCTGACACTTTAGAGTTTAAATACTACTCAATTACATTGAGGAGGTGTTGTGGTTTTGATATGAAGTTTCCCCAAAAAGGTCATCTGTGGGACAATGTAAGAATGTTCAGAGGTGAAATGATCAGGTTATAAGGGCTTTAATCCAATCAGTTGATTAATTTAGTTTGATTAATTTAGTTTGATTAGTTTAGATTGATTGTGGTAACTGTAAGCAGGAATGGTACAACTGGAGGAAGTAGACCACTGCAAGGGTGTCTTTAGGGTTTATGTTTTGTCTCTGATGAACTGAACTCTCTTTGCTTGTTGGCTGTTGTAAACTGATTTGCTTTTCTACATTATGCTCTTTTTCCATGATTTTCAGCCTTACTAAAACTGTTTTAGGCAGATTTTTTTTTTTTTTTTTACTGCTGTGACTGAAAGACCTGATAAGAACAATTTCAGAAGAAGAAAAAGTTTCCTTAGAGAAACTTTTCAAGGATTCAGAGGTCTCTGTCCATAGATGGTCAATTTCATTACTTGGGGCTTGAGATGAGATAGAACATAATGGTAGAAGGGTGTGGTTGAAGAAAGCATCTCAGGACTCCCACCAGAAAGCAGAGAGATCGAATGAGCTCCAATCACCAAGAACAAAATATGTACCCTAAGGCATGCCCCCCATCCATGACCCACCTCATTCAACCCTACCCTATCTGCTGGGAGTTACCACCCAGTTAATTCCTGTTAGGGGATTAATGCACTGATTCAGTTAAAGCTTTCATAACCAATGATTTCGCCTCTAATGTTTGTTTGCATTGTCTCACAATGAGCTTTTTGGGGGGCGCCAAATATCTAAACCATAACACTGACCATGGACTAATTCTCTGAAACTGAACCAAAATGTAACTTCTCCCCCTCTGCTAAAGAGTTCTTGTCAGGTCTTTTGGTTACAGAGATGCAAAGCTCACTGAAATAGGAGGTTATCTGTTTTACTTAGCTCAAGACTCAAATGCTAATCTCTCTTGAAAGTATTCCCACAGACACAACAAGAAATAATGTTTCATCAGAAATCTGGGCACCCTGTGGTCCAGTCAAATTGATCATATCTCCATTCTGAACAGGAGATCAAGGTAATGCTGAACTCCTCTATTCTCTGTTTACTTGTATTAGCCACATTAGCATTCTGGTTAATAAATATATAACTACATAAATAAATTATTTAGTCCACATCATACCATTTTCAATATCATTGCATTTTTTATTATCACTTCACTTTAAATCAATAGATTTGAGGTATCTGAATACATGTGTCATGCACATTTGGGCTTTTAATGTATATTTTAAATTATATTCCATATCTACAATTTTTTTGAATGTCCACCAGTACTCTGTGAATATGGCTATATTTATTTCAACTGGATAATCTTATTTTAAAACTCACCTAGTTAAATACAATTAAAAATCATACTATTTGTTAATATTAATTTGCATTACAGGTTTGATTTCCTAGGCAGAGTTTTATATAGGATGGACAATCTTCATGTTGTGGGGTTATAAAGTGAAGCAAAGATGAAAGAAGAAATTACTAGGCAGAAGGAAGCTAATCATGGGCCCCATGAATTAAACTGAAGAATTTTCTAACATGTAGGTGTTGATTGTATCAATGTCATGTGCGTGTGTATGTGGCATAGTCATCCTGCAAATGCATCATCATCTAAAGTTCATCTGATCCTAGGATATATACACCAATAGGCTATGAAAAAGGACTTACTTACATAATTAAGGTTTCTAGAGACAGCAGGGAAGGCCTCCCTTGTAAAGAAAATAAAAAGAAACACAGAGACAAGATTCAGAGGCAGGAAAGATGGCAGAATGGCAGAATGCCCAAGCTGCCAGCTTTATTTATGTCTATAGGCTACTTTAGGTCAGTGGCATCATTAGTACATATTGTTCATTACTAGGCAGGTTACAAACTTAGCAACATTATGCAGCTTATTCCTCAGTTACATATTAAATTGCAATGTGCAATGTTAGGAGCTTTGTGTAGCTCTCAAGAAAGTCCACTGTATAAAGTTACTGTTATGTGGACAGGTTTAGGCTCAGTCAAACATTGTGGTTGTCTAACAAGAGAGTTCCTTTATTCTCAGGAGTATGTGCCTAAGATCAAGGTCAAGGCTGATAAGACTCTAGCACAGAGCCTCCTCATGCAGGGCATTGCCACAGCAGCTAGGCATTCTGTGTCTTTGCATAGAAGTTTTCCCAGAAGCCTGGCATTGCACATGTATTAGTTAGCTTAGTAGTTCCTAGGAGAGATCACAGGGCATACTAAGGGTAGGAAACAGAGAGTCTGTTACGCCCTGGGGGTTTGCTCCCCAGAGGAATGCTTCCCTGTATTTTTCCACTGTCAGAATCCCTATAGCACCCCTTTTCTCTTTTGAATGGCATTTTGGATGAATAACATTTGTTTTCTCTTTAATATTGGAAGAGGCAAAAATAGGGTAAACATTGACAGTAACAAGCATAACATTACAATCCCAGGATCAGTAAACACCCACTTATCAATAAGGAGTCATTTTTTTCTGGATTTCCCATAGCTGGGGTACAACATCAGAACAACATTGTCATAAGGATCAAAACAATTACAGACTTTTGTGTAAGGTTAGCAAACAAAGCAGTAACCAAGTTTTCCAGAGTGTATTTTAACCCCTTTGAGCCAGCAGCTGTTGAGCTGAGGTTGTTAATGATTTTATATCTCCCCAAGTCACTGGAGGTTGAGTATCTCAGGGCCCTCTTATAATGTTCCTTGTCTTTCAAGGAGAGTGATACTCTTTTTGTTTGGTGGAGATCTCCTAATCCAGGGTCAAATGAAACTTGGGTATCAGGTTGTGAGTCCCTGATGACCATTCATAATTAATAGGTCTCAGGCATCGAGCTGGAGTCCAAACAGAACCTGTTAGTGTAAGCATAGTAGTCTATCGTTTTTCCCATGTGGTCAGAGGCATAGGATCTTGTTATCCTGGGTCTGGTGGAACCCTATATTTTGCATAAATTTTTGGTAATGTCTGTTTGGGAATAAAATGTCTATCTAAAGCAGATTACCAATTGTGAGTATTAACTTTGTATTGCATGTTGTGTGCATTAACTCTAAATAAAGCAATTTTTAAGGCATTATTAACATGAGAGAAGCTAGACTCCCCAGCAATGTGCAATGGCTTAAGAGCCAGCAAAGGAGAGGGACTGGGTGATTATTTAGGTTAATTTAAGAATTCTTAGGTAGTTGAGGCTTTGAGGTTTTCATGGTTTGAATCTTCCACTGACTGCAAAGGTGGGAGGGGGAATCCCAAACTTTCTCAGAAGTTTTCCCAGATATGAGACACAAGGATCAGAGGGGGAGGTGAGACTTACACACTACCAGCAGCCAGACAGTAAATCTCTGATTTAATCATCCTCAACAGCTACTATAACATTCATTCAATTCTATTCTATATAACTCAGCTGACTCTCACTTTCATGAAACTGATTGTTTGTTTTTAGCTCAACTGAAATATCTTGGTATGCTTCTTCCTTCCCTTTGTTCACAATTTCTCTTAATGTCCTTGGAAACCATTAATATTTTTGACATAATCAATAGAGTCTCAAAAATTTTGCACCAATCACACATATCCCTTCAGAGGTAGGTAATGTTCTAAAGTAATTTCCAGGATTCCACCCCTGGAAATACACACTCTTTATAATTCCAAGGGTTTGTGAATATGACACTCATGCCCATGAAGAAGTTATGTGGCACAGCTGATATCAAGGAAGGAAGACTGTTCTGGGTTGACATGACTTAATCAACTGAGCCCTAAAGAAGACTGGGCTCCTTCTGAAGAAGAAGATTGCTATGGTTTGGATCTAAAATGTTCCTTCCAAAACTGATATGTTGAAAGGCTGGACCCTAATTAAGCAAGGTTCAGAGGTGGGGATAGCTGTGGCTTCATTGATGGATTAATGATTCGAATGAACTACTGAGTGGTAATTGTAGGCAGGTGCATCTTGTATGGAGGAATTAAGTCACTGGGAGCCTTGGGAACCATATTTTTTCTCTGTCCCCTTCTTGTCTCTTTCCCTTTGCTTCCCAGCTGTCATGAACTGGGAAACTTTTCTGCCATAACCATCCGCCATGTTTCTGCCTTGGAACCTGCTGAACATACACTGATTCCTCTGAAAACCAAAAGCCAAAATCAATGTTTCCTTCTCTAAGCTGCCATTGTCAGGTGTTTTGATGACAGAAACTCAAAGTTGACTAACACAGAGATTCTCCATTACAGGCTTGAAGATGGAAAGGCCACCTTCACTAAGGTTGCAGCATCCTGGATCCTAATCAGTTATTTTGGGAAGTTCATCCTCCTCCGATCTTTGACTCCAGGGACTAAGAATAATGCTGCTGAGACTTTACTTTGTTTGGCACTGTTCTTCAAATAGTCATAGTAGAAGAATGAGCTGTTAGCATAAGATTTCTGTCGTGATTGAAAACTATTCTCAAACTCCTCTTCATAAATAATTCTAGCCAACTAAAACTCATGAACACATCATCCTCTTTATTTTAGTCAGACCGCATCGTGGACCCTAAATGATATGTCTTAGCTGATGGTATATTCTTTCTTTCTCAGGCTCGGCCCCCTGAGGCAGGGATGGGATGAAGATTTTGCCAAAGCAAGGAATCTGTCTGATCCTATGAAAGGTAAGATATCCAGAATAGCTTCATGCCTCTGGATATTTTAAAACCAGCCATACTCCTTAATTCAGTGGCTTGTAAGTATATGCTTCCTTGGATTAGTGGAAAATATTGACTTCCTGTCTTAAGATTTGTTAAAAATGTATGTGGTTTTATTAGCAAAGTTCTTCTCTGTAAACTGCTAAAAAAGTAAGAGAATCAACTACTAGAAAACATAAACTTGAAGAATACTGAGAATGTTATTGTTTTTACATACTCACTGTATCTTTGATTCTCAAAAGAATGCATGTGTAGTCATATTTTTTTTTCAATTTATGTTGATCTTGTCAATTTCCATCTAAAATAATTTGGTATGTGTGCACTCCCACCTTCCAATCAAATCCTGTTGACATGAGTTGGTGTTTCATAGGTCATCAGAAAAAGAGAATTCAACTGAAATACACCGTCTATTGTCAACTATTTTGATTTTTTGCTATAAGCCCAAATGGCAATACCAGTGGCATGTTTTGAATTATATAAGAATATTACCATTTTTCAGGGGAAAAAAATCTTGGGGATGAAGGAATCAAAATGTTTCTATAAAATATTCTTTTGCCATAAGTGTTCATGTTTTTCATTATTAACTGGCAGATATCAGGGGCTATGGGAAGATCTAGAATGTGGCTCTGACTTCAGTAAGTGCAAGTATCCTTGATTTTCTACCTTGGTAATCCCAGGTGTGTTCTCATCAGGATCCTGCATCTGTTGCCAAGGCAAAACCACACAAACATAAAGACACCATCACGATCAGCCCAAACCTCTCTCTCACCCTAGATGAATTAAAATCTCAGTAGCACTGAAATACCACTGAAAACAATTTTGGGTTAATGCCAAGCACCGTGGAGAATATAAAGGAGAGAGAAGATGAGGTGGGTGCCATTGCTCTAATCGAGGTAGCGTGACTGAGGCTCATAGAATTACTGAGGAAACACAACGTGAATCTTGAATCTGAGTCAGTCAAGCTGTTCATGAAGACAGACAGACAAGGGCACCATTCTTTCCTCAGTGTGGCAGAAATAGAGAGATTGCTTTAGCAATATCTACCTTATATAAGCAATTTTTATTTGTGAAATTTGATTAAATGATCTCACATACCTTAACAATAACAGAGAAGCCTAAGTTGCTCTTGTTTACCCCCTAAAACTTTTAGGAACTCGCAGAAAGTCGTTTTGGAATATATTAAACCAATCTTACATGAATAACTAATTTGTTTTTTTAAAATTGTATTAGAAAAAGGGAATTATGTATGTATTAAAAGGTAATTTCTGACCTGTGGAAATCTTTGTTCTTTAGTTAAAATGATTAAATGCAAATTGAACATCAGTGAGCATATTTTAAATGTACATTTTCTTTTTATTCTTCAAATTTTTTAAGTCTTCTAATTCTTTCACTTGTTTTGGGCCAAAAGCTCAAGAATGTGATTTATTTATGCTTCCATTTCTGCTGTGTACCTAAGATGGGAAAACAGTTTGTGCCATCATTAAAAAGTCATTTTAACAAATGACCATAGAAAACCTCACTACTTCCACCCACCCTCCTCTCTCACTAAATGAGCCAGCACTGGGGTTCATATTTTCATGGAAGCTGGGGTGCTCTGCATCCTAATTTGAGATGCTATTAGCACAGTTTCTTTCATATTACCCACCACCCAATAAGATTGATGATGCGGCCTCTACCTCCTGACTCCCCTGAGCTTACTGGGTTTCCATGTCAGTTGAGCTGCTCTCAGAAGTTCATAATGTGGATAATACAAAAGTCACAGACACAAAAGGGCACAGGGAGAAGAAGTGAGGACAAAGCTTACCAAACAAGGGATCTGCACCCACACTGTGCCAGGTGTTGTACACAATCCATGTCATTGAATACATTTAAGCCTGTGAAGGAGGTATCACTGAGGTCATTTTTCAGTGGCAGATAATCAAAAGAAAATTACAACTTACAAATAGATGATGTTTATTAGCCCAAATCTCTGGAAGTTGCATGATTTACATTGTTTTGTTTTACATTTACTTGTTTGTCTGTTTTGCTCCCACTGCCCAGCTCTCCCTGAAACAAACACATCAAAAAAGTCAAGAAGGTAGTATGTGGTATTGCTGTATGTGTAAATTCAACAAATACTATTTGTGGACTATAATATGAGTGTTTGCCAATAGCATCTTCCCAGCAATACTACCTCATTGTGTTTCTTTGTGAGTGTCTGTTTCCTATCTTCTGAAACTTGGAGTATTATGAGTTTCATCACCCTCAATCCTGCATGCATCTAATCCTTGGAAGCATTTTCTTATTTCAGTGGTATCTGATTCTTGTTTTAATTGCATTCTTAAATTAGATGGAAAATGGTATGTGAGCCACCTCAACCAAATGCATAATGCTTATTTCAGTACCACCACCCATGATGGTATGCCAGATCACATTATACAGAACACCCAGGAAACTGTGTGCTGTGATTTCAGCAGGAGCTACAAACCAGCTATCTGCAGCTCAGGGTCCTTCATTCCTATCTCTCCCTGTTCCTACCTAACTCTGCAGAACATGAGCCTGCTCCTTGCAATCAGACTCACTTAGCTAAGCCTCCTGTTTCTGATGGAAGAACAGAGGTACAAAATCATGGGAGAAGTGTTGACCCTCTTCCCTTCCTCAATCCTTGGTTTATCCATCTATAAAAATGATAAATAATACCTGCCTCCAGGTATTATAACTGGGGAAGGAGATTGTACAAAATTATCTTACATACATATACAAATATGAATCCCACTTACATATATAATGATAATGCACCAAATTGGGTAAAATGACAGAAAACAAAACTTCATAGTAAATACCTTTCAGTGCTCTGATTGCATTCATCAAATTTAAGAATAGCATTACTACTGGATGGAAAATAGCATTTGGTACTAACATTGGTACCAAATTATTATTATCTCATAGGATAAATTAGTTAATTTACATTTAATTCCTCAAATAGCGAAAGACAAAATAACAGACCAATTTATATGTGTAAAAGTGCTTTAAAAATGCCTTACACAAAATAACCATGTGTATATCATGTTAATGTTGGCATAATATTATGTTACAGATTATAATATGTTTTTATATAGATATAAAATAAACAAGGTAAGTATCCAGCTATGTATCTAAAATCTACAAACTGGTTTGTTCAAGTCTGAGAATGGCATTGTGGCTTTCTTTTCTTTTTTCTTTACAGTTGAAATTCAGATTCTTTGTTGTTGTTGTTGTTATTGTTTTAGATATACATGACAATACAATGTATTTTGACATATTATGCATACATGAAGTGCAACCCATTACAATTTTGTTCCCATTCTTGTGGTTGAACATGAGAGGGAGTTTCACTCATGTGTATTATTCATATACGGATATAAGAAAGTTACATTCTATTCATTCTACTGTTTTTCCTATCCCCATCACCCCTCACTCCTCTCCACTTCCCTTTGTCTAGTCTAATGAAATTCTATACTTTCCCTTCCCACCCTCCCTTGTCATGGGTTAACATGCACATATCAGAGAGAACATTTGGTCTTTGCTTTGTTAAGAGTGGCTTATTTCACTTAGCATGATATTCTCTGGTTCCATACATTTACCTGCAAATGCCATAATTTCATTCCTCTTTATTGATGAGTAATATTCCATTGGGTTTATATACTACATTTTCTTTACCTATTTGTCCATTGAAGGTTGGTTCTCAAATTTGGCTATTTGTAAATTGAGCTGCTATATACACTGTTGTGGCTGCATCACTGTAGTATGCTGATTTTAAGTCCTTTGGGTATAAGCTGAAGAGTGGGATAACTGGGTCAAAGGGTGGTTCTATTCCAAGTTTTCTAAGAGTGATTGCACCAGTTTGTAGTCCCACCAGCAAGGTATGAGAAAACCATTTTTTTCACATCCCTTGCCAACATTTATTGTTACTTGTATTCTTGATCACTGCCATTCGAACTGGGGTGAGATGAAATCTCCGTGTTGGTTTAATTTTCATTTTTCTAATTGCTAGAGAGGTTTAATATTTTTTCATATATTTTTGACATTCATATTTCTTCTTCTGTGAAGTACCTGTTCAGTACCTTTGCCCATTTATTGATTGGGTTACTTGTGGGTGTTGTTAAGTTTTTTGAGTTCTTTGTATAACCTGAAGATTAATGAAAGCTCCATCTGAGGTGCAGAGGAGCCCATTCTGTAGGCTCTCTGTCCATATTGTTTCCTTTGCTGTGAAGAAGTTTTTCAGTTTGATGCCATCCCATTTATTGATTTTCAGTTTTACTTGTTGTGCTTCAGAAGTCTTGTTGAGGAAGTCTGTTGCTGAGCAGATGTGATGGAAAGTTGGGCTTACTTTTTCTTCTAGTAGGTGCAGGGTCTCTGGTCTAATGCCAAGGTTCTTGATCCACTTTGAGTTGAGCTTTGTGCAGGATGAGAGGTAGCATTTAGTTTATTCTACTACATATAGATTTCCAGTTTTCCCCGCACCATTTGTTGAAGAGGCTATCATTTCTTCAGTGTATATTTATGGTGCCTTTGTCTAGTAGGAGATAACTGTATTTATATGGCTTTGTCTCTATATCTTCTATTCTTTTCCATTAATCTTCAATTCTATTTTTGTCCTAATACCACCATGCCATTCTTTTTTTTTTAACTTTACCATAACTCTGCAGTATAATTTAGAATGGTATTGTGATGCCAACTACTTTACTTTTCTTGCTAAGTCTTGCTTTAGCCATTCTGGGCCTCTTATTTTTCCAAATGAATTTCATGACTGCTTTTTCTAGTTCTATGAAGAGCATCATTGGAATTTTCATAGAAAATTAAATCTTTATAGCACTTTTGGTAGTATGGTCATTTTGACAATGTTAATTATGCCAGTCCAAGAACATGGGAGGTCTTTCCATCTTTTAAAGAAGTGTTTAACTTCTTTCTTTATTGTTCTATAGTTATAGAGGTTAGAGGTTTTTCATATCTTTTGTTAGATTGATTCTCAAGTATTTTGTTTATTTTTTTTTTGAGACTATTGTGAATGGAATAGTTTTCCTGATTTCTCTTTCAGCTCTTTGGTCATTGGTTTATAGGAACACAATTGATTTATGTGTGTTGATTTTATATCCTGCTTCTTTGCTGAAGTTTTTTATGAATTCAAGAAGCTTTTTGGCAGAGATTTTTGGGTGTTCTAAATATGGAATCATGTCATTAGCAAATAGGAATAGTTTGAGCTCTTCTTTTATAATTATTTTCTGATTCTTTTCTAAGTTATCTTTTGGACACATACAAATATATTATAGATATAATAGTATATGTCTAAGATTTCTTTTAAAATAATATTGAAGAGGGAATCGGTGGATAGATGGACAAAACAAATTAGTCCTTGAATTAATTGCTAAAGCTGGAACACGAATCCTGGGCAGTTCGCTATAGTAGTCTGTCTCCTATTGTATATATTTGTAATGTTTTATGATTAAATTTTAGGGGAGGAAAAAGATATGCAGTAAAGAATATTTGACAGCATCTATCACAGAAGCATTCCATCGGTTATTGTTAATTAGCTACTAGAATTATTTTGCTACTTTTTAGAGTTCATAAGTTTAGTTTTTCCAAAGATATTCATTTGCTTTTTAAGTAATGGTGTATATGTGCATACCATAATGTATTAATATACATTAAGTAATGTGTATGTGTATGTATTGAAATTTATTTATTAAAATACCCTAAGGATTTTGTTTGCAGTACCAGGGGTTGAAAACAGGGGTCCTGTATCACTGAGCTACATCCCTTATTCTTATTATTGTTTAATTCTGAAACAGGATTTCACCAGGTGCCCATAGGCACCTGTGATCCTCTTGCCTAAACCATTCTAAATTGGTTTTTGTTGTTGTTGTTTTGGGAATGTTTCTCACAAAACTTTCCATTGTACATATATGAATACACCATAGTGAATCTCCACATCATGTGCAACCACAAGACTAGGATCCTAATTAGAACAAGATGTACTCCATGTTTGTATAAACTAATCTATTTTCTATCTCTGAATATGCAGCTATCTGTATAGAAAGTCAAAAAGGGTGAGTATATTATATATAAGACAAGAGATCCATCAAAGAATAAGTACATAGAAATATAAAAATATAAATAAAATAAACTCTAGGAATTTATAATTAGGAATTTTACACAAAAATATTAACAAATAAGAAAGTATACAGTAAGAGCCAAATATGTGATTCAGTTTGAATATGTTCTGGGAGCTCAGAAGAGGGAGAATTGTAGCCTAAATAAATCAGAGAAGGCTTTGCAATATGGAACTTAAAAGATTAATAAAGAGATCAGTTACCCTTTTTTCTAGGATCTAGGGATGGGTGTAAGTATAACTCAGTTTTCACAACCCTTCAAGTGTTTATCATCATTGTTCAGATGAGAAAATAGATCACATTCTCTTTGTTAGTATGAACCTGAGCAGAACATTTAAACTCACTTATTTTTTTTGTTTCTTTGTGATATGCTTGCTACCTCTTCAAACAAGAAACGATAGCTAGGTTATTTGATGTGGAAAGAATGGCAAACTCAAAGATGTGACACAGGGAGATGAGAAATCATGACATTTTATGAAAGTAAAAGATAATTGTGTAGTATTTTGATTTTTTATATTTCTTTTAAAATGTGGGGGGAAATGAGGAATAGTGAAAGCATCATAGATCATAGCACAATGCAGAAATTTTGGAAATATTTGATATATTGATCCTTTACCTAAATACCCACATGACAATGATGATGCCATTTAAACTACACCAATGGCTCACCACTCACCATTACATAAAAGTTATGGTGCCAGCCCTGTGGCATTATTACAAATGGGTCTACTACCCCAGTGCAATGCACATGTGCACACACTCACACACACACGCACACACACACACACACACACACACACACATACTCCTGTCTATTCTTTGGCTTGCCTGTTCCTTCTCATCCCTCTAAGTTTTTCTTTGTAATTGACGCTCTGGTGACTCAATATACTTGGACTTAGTGTTAACTTGGATTTTGTTGCACATCATGATGATTCACTCCCATGCTTTGCCTGTCATCCGCACAACCTTTCTCCCTCTAAGACTTCAGAGTTCAATGCTCCTTCTGCACTATTTTGCCGGCCCCTGGAACCCTTGCCACCCTACCTCCAAAGTTGGTCTGACTGCAGTTCTGCTTTTTGGTCCCTGAGTCTCTCCTAAGACTTTGATATGATGTAAAGATCTGTCACTCTCTCTCTCCATGATTTAGGCCATGGACTTCTTGGAGGTATAAGACATGTACTTTATTAATTTTTCTTTTTTCTTTTCTTTTTCTGCCAGTATATGTCAGCAGCCTTGTCAAGTAAAACCTTTTAATGAATTAATAAATAAATATTTTTGAATTATTTTGTTTTCAAAGGCTAAAGCATTTCTCAAAACTTCTAGTTGCAAATAAATTTTGACAGCACTCCTATTTGGCAGCCTCAGATGTAGCTCCTAATGATCCCTGTCTCTGGGCTTCACACCCTTCTTTGGGTTCTCTCTCCCTCTAGTGTGGGAGAGACTTGACTTGCTTATAACCAACCAAATAAGGCAAAGCAGATGGGATGGGATGATACTTTCAAGATTTGTCGATAAATCTGTTAGGACCTCACTGGCCTTCCCACTTGCCAGCTCTGATGAAGCCAACAGCTTCATCAGATATGGAGGCCCACATGGCAAGGATCTGAGGGAAGCCTTCAGTCAACTTCAGTCACATGGCAATAGCAAACTAATGCATCAAGGGGCTGGGGTTCTAGCTCAGCAGTAGAGCACTCGCCTAGCATGTGCGGGAGGTGCTGGGGTTCAATCCTCAGCACCACATAAAAATAAAATAAAGGAACTGTGTCAAACTACAAATACATATGTATATACACTCATATTATGATAGTTGAAACTTTGTTGCTTTTGTCTTATGCCAGGCACACACCTAAGCACATACACACACCCCCCTTAGCAGTTTCTTTACTTTGCATAATTCATACAGACCTAGTTCCCTCCAGGTACAAATGTTGAATTGAGATATGTCCTTAGCTGTTAAAACGAACAGAATAACCTTGGGAATTAAAACGGAGACAGGATAGGTCTGGGGTTGTGGCTCAGTGGTAGAGCGCTCGCCCCCCACATGTGAGATCCTGGGTTCGATCCTCAGCACCACATAAAAAAACAAATAAGTAAAATAAAGGTATTATATCCAACTACCACTAAAAATTAAATCTTTAAATAAATAAATAAATAATGGAGACAGGATAAAAAGTAACCATAATATCTGGAAAAAAAGGAAGTATCAGAAGCTTAAGAAATTCCATTTGCACCAGAGAGGAAAACTCCTGAAAATTAAACAATTATTTTTTTTAAATGACATCAATTTTACTTAATCGGTCATTTATTATACAGTCTCCAATTTAGATTGGGATCCTTTCCAGGGTCTGGTTTGTTTTAAGCATTGGAAATTAGTTATTTTCTGAAGATTATACAATAGGCAATCACAATATCTTTCAATAACAACATTTCAGAACTGATTCAATTTATCCTGAAACCAACTAACAGCATTTATTCTTATTGTCATCACTTATGGGCACTGACACTATTTTGTTTTTTGCTCTCAAAATGTCTAGAGGATAACATTCAGTATCTTCAATTAAGGAGATTCAAGATCCATCAACTAGGCATTTCCAAAAAGATATAAAAATAACAGCAAAAACAATAGAAAAGAATCCAACATCACATAAAGAAGGTGCATTCCTGTGAAACTTCCCTGACAAAATGTGATTTAAGGAAATGTTTATCTTAACAGTCCAACCTGATTATTCATATTTTAAACTCAAAAACCTAAGTGGGTGTGGAGTTGAGCAATGGTACCTGAAGGGCCATAAAGCATGGCTATCTAGCCAAATAATTCCAGGGGCTCAATACACTGATTTCTTCTCAAAACATGAGGCAGAGACAATACAAGTTTTGAATCAAGAAACTGCCAACCATTCAGTAATAATGGTACAACAAAGAGCTGTTCTTAGCAAATCCAAATGAAGAGAAATTGCTAAAGTCAGGTCAACAAGTGCATCAAGAAATTAATTAAATAATAATGCATTCTAATTGAATTTATTGTGCAGCTTATCACCACGGACCAAAGTTAATACTTCATATAACTCTTAGAAAGGATGAGAAAATGCAATAATCTTACATGTGCAATAGCATAAACACCATAAAAGTAAATGCAGTGGAACTATTAAGTAATGAAACTGTTGAAGTGTGTATGTGTATATGTTTGAGTGTGCCTCTTCACAAAAATATAGCAAACATTACAGCTTGAAATGGGTGCCGTTGCTTTCTCCTTTTGAATAATCCATGGATGAATATTTCAGTGATATCGTAAGAGTTTCAGTAATTATGAGATTTTTTTCTTAAAAACTCCTCGGAGACAGCTGTTGAAGTATGCCCTAAGATCAAATGCTCACAGGGAGATAAAGTAACCCAAGTAACTTTTACAGATTGAGTGAGCTAAGGAAAAGGTGACGAGGTTAGATGAACTGGGGAACATATGTTCCACACGTAAGGGGCAGTTTCTATTCCACCCAGGTTTGTTGCCATGAAAACCCTATTTTAGACTATTCTGTTTTCCAAAGAGGCTTAAAATCCCCATTAATGTGAATTTTCCCATTTTTAATATACAATTTTTTCAAATGCAAAATTCTTTTGTAGACTGAAGTGTTCAAATAAAAAGACAAAAATAAACAAAAACATGTCAATGGGGTAGTTTTTGACTGTGCTGTCATAATCCATAAATTCCAATCACAGCCCAGCAGGTCTAGATGAAGGGGTGGCAGATTGGTGCTCAACAAGGCAGGAAGGTGGGAAGAGGCAGTATTGGTAGTCGTTTAGATAATAGCACAAAGAAAGGAAATGTATGTGTAGGGAGAAATCATAATAGCATAATGACTAGAAGGAGGAGGAGAAGATATAAAGGAGGAAAGAAAAGAGTTGGAGGAGAAGAATATGATCAAGGAGATTTTCCAAGGTCAACAATTTAAGATTGGGGAAGCATCAAAATGACTAATAAATTCAGAGTAAGTCTAAGGTAGAAAAAAATGAAATAACCCTTATAATGGTCAGGGTCCTCCAGAGAAAGAGCCAATAGGATGACAGTTATATATCTACATATCTCTGACTCTGTCTATTATCTATCTCTGTATCTATATCTGTTTCCATAGCTAGGGACCAATCACAAAGACAGATTGGAAGAAAGTTGCCTCACGTGATTATGAGGCTCCAAAACCTTCAGAACAGGTGGAAAGGAATCAAGGGAAAATTCCGTATTGCAGTTCAAATCTGAAAGCATCTCTTGGCACAATTCTTTCTTGCTGGGAAGAGTCAGCCTATGTTCTACTAAGGCCTTCAACTGATTCAAGCAGGCCCACCCATGTAATAGAAAGGATGTGCTTAGCATAACAATTTAAATGTTAATTTTATTCAAAAACTCTCACAGAAACTCTCTGAATAATGTTTGATCAAATATCTGGGCACTGTGGCCAAGCTAAATTGACACATGAAAATAATCACAAAACCTCTATAAAGAGGGCAGAATTCACATATGAACCCTCTGGGGGGCTGTTAGAATATGTAACCTATATTTAATTTAGCTGTTTGTAGAGAGGTCTCTTATGAGGTTTCTTTAAATTTGCTTAATTATGAATGATTGCTTCTAAGAGTGAATAAATAGTTTCATGAACAAAAAGTCATACAATTATTTTATTGTTTCTGATTTATGGAAATATTTTATGTTGACGGAATAGTTAATGAAGTAGCAAAAAAAGACTATTTTAATATCTGAAATATCAGATTAAAAATTTTGTGTTCATGGTTTTAGAATTATTCCTGATTATGTAACTATTACATTTTTACAAAGATTCAAATTTTTTAAACAAATGCTGTTAAACAATAATATATAGAGATGTTAAAATATTCAAGAACAAATTATTATAAATTAAAAAAAATCAATTTGAAGAAAATATGAAAAAATAAAATGTTAACAGCAAAAAAGGAACATAGTAAAATATTTAGTTTTCATTGTAGGTAAGAAGACAGACTGCACAACTTATACAAATTAATAAACTTAAAAAAAACTTAGGAATATAGGAGCATGGTACAGTAACTCTGGGATAATAGTAAGTACTAATTAAGGACCATCACTGATAATTCTTTCCTGGAAATACTGTTTTTATTTTTAAAATAGAGTTCCTCTGTCCTTAGGGTGGGAATCAGGGCCACATAAAATATCCAGTGTTCAGTCCTTATAAAAACTCAAATAAATAAATAAAATGGATTGAAAATGAAATCTAAATATGAGTAAAATATTTAAAATTATGGAACTGTTTCTATCTTTAAAATCTATAATTTTTATTTGGAAAAATTGTCAAAAATAATTTAAACATTTTAAATTGCCTATGTTTTTACTATTTCCAAGAACTTTAGGTCTATTTATGATTTTTAACTTCTGTTTAGACTCCTTTAGTTTAATTTGAAAAAACTTCTTTTAGCATTTCTTGTAGGTTAACTCCATAATGAGGAACTCTTCCAGTTCCTGTTAAAAAAAAATAGTCTTAGTTTCTCTCATTTTGGAAAACTTGTTTCTTCCAGATACAGAATTCTCAGTAGACAGTTTGTTATGGTTTTTTGTTTGTTTGTTTTGTTTTGTTTTGTTTTCCTTTAGTAGTTTCAGTGGGGAATTCCAATGCTTTCTGGCCTTAAAAATTCCTTTTGAGAAATTTGCTGATAATCTAAAGATGCCTGTTATAGATAAGTTGCTTCTTTCTGGCTGTTTTCAGGATTCCCTCTTTTTCTTTGGCTTTTGAAAGTCAGATTATAATATATCCCAGTGTTAATCTCTTTGGATTTGTCCTACTGGTAGTTCATTGATCTTCTTGGATTTGTAGATTCATATCTTTTCTCATATTTGGCAATATTTCAGATATTATTTCCTCAAACAATCATTCTATTCCTTTCCTTTTCTGTTTATGTGGTCTACATGGTGTCCCTCATGGTCTTGAGGATCTTTATTTTTGGTGTTACTCATATTTAATATTTCCAATTCTCCTTTCTTCAAATTTATTAATTCTTTCTGTAGTCTGCCTAAATCTTCTGAGAAGCCCTCTGTTGAGTGTTTCAGTT
The DNA here is from genome assembly GCF_021218885.2 of Marmota monax. NCBI lineage: Eukaryota > Metazoa > Chordata > Mammalia > Rodentia > Sciuridae > Marmota > Marmota monax. The sequence goes on along the minus strand of NW_026693934.1, from coordinate 14,817,217 downwards.
TAGCTCAAAAATTGATTTTTGGTTTCTTTTTACACTTTAATTGTATCTTATTTTGATCCCTTGTACATGTTTTCCTTTAGCTCTTTTAAATTATGTGAGAAAAATGATTTAAAATTGTTTTTTTTTTTTTTTTTTTTTTTTAGTTCAGACGTCAGGACTTCTTTAAGAATAAGTGTTGTCCATTTATTTTATTCCCTTTAATTATTCCTATTTTCCTCAGTGTGTCTTATGAATTGTGTTGAAAATTGTGCATTTAATTTTTACATTCCGCTAACTCTGGAAACCAGATTCTCCCCCTTTGTCCTGGTTTATTTTTATTTTCTTTATCTGAAGATTGTAATGATCCTCTGTTTTGAGATTTTTCAAAACTTTTTGGAAGCAGACACTATTATTTGTTGGGTGTGATCTCTGAAGTTTTTGTTCCTTTACCTCATTCATGTTCAGCTAATATTTGGACACAGATTTCTTTGAATTGACAAAGCATGAAAAGATGGAGAAAAAAAGAAAAGAACAGCAAACATTTCCGTTCTTTACATGTGGCTCTATGCTAGGATACTCCTTCATAATTCCTAGGGTTGGAAAGGATTTATCTAACCCTAGATATCTTCCCATGGTGGAAGATTAAGATCTGAGAATTTCTCTCAACAGATATGCCTGAGCCTTTTCATGTCTTTTATATTACCTCATTTAAGTGGATGACTTGACGGTTCTAAATTCCCAGAGTTTTATTCCTTCTTTTTCTCTAGCACAGATCACTTGTCCCTGATATCTGTAGTCACTCTGTAGGTTTTGTGAACAGTGACTGTTTTTATTCTGTTTGCTATATTACATATACAAAGTGGGATAATATCCTTGCTTCTGTCCTGTAGGAAATCCCTTAGTCTGCCCAGAACAGGCTTACCAGTTATTTGCAAATAAGATCTGCTCTGCTTCTTCCTATTCCAAGGGGGAAAAGAGCACCCAGCTGCTATGGCTCAAGGCAAAAATTACTACTGCATTGGGTGATAGCTAGGAAAAGGGTGAGTGAAAATGTCATGATATTTTATGGCCATTTGGAAAACTGCTTCTTCCTGGTTTGGCATTTGCTTAGTTGATGTTATCCTTTAGTTCAGGTGACTCAGTTTTGTTGTTGTTATTTAGTGATTCTCTCTTAGACAGATTTTAGCTTCTAAATCCTGACATTTTTCTGATATCACTCCCTCTACAGTATGTATTTTTAAAACCATCACTTAGAAAAGTGCTTGTTTTGATTAGTGGATAATAACATGACAAAAATATTATTTTTTTGATTGCCAGTGACACCCTGAGTGTTCCATAACTTTGTCAAGAAGGTATATTTTCCATTTCAAAAGTATTTTGTTTATTGAACTTGCCACTTTGTAGGTTGAAGTTTTTAAATTTGGGGAAATTTTAGTCATTTTATTATATTTTCTTAGATTTTTTTTAAACTTCATGAATGAAAGTAATTTTATTTTCTGAAATTTATAATATGAATCAAATAATTAATAGCTGATTATTATGTAAGACACATGTATTATCCTGATAGTCTAATAATTTTTAAGCAACACTTGCAGACTATAATACACAGTTTTCATATTTTATCCTAGAGTATATTAAACTTTGATTTTCCTCTCTGTACCTGTTTTCTCCATTCATCTACTGAATATATATATATATATATATATATATATATATATATATATATATATATATTTGTAAAAAGCAGAAGCAAATTTGCATGTTTATTGTTTTCTCCTCTCTATTCATTACAAATGCATGGATTGTTTTTAGGTTAGCGGCATAGTTTTGTGCCAAAGATGATAACTCATATTGCTCAATAACACTATCTGGGCAATATTTGCTGCCTACCTTACTGACTTCCTGATTGTATCACTTTTTCTGATAACCTGATCTTGTGAATTAGGACATTTGGAAACTGTAACCCTAAACTTTTCACATTCATTCATATACTCCTCATTTAATTACATTTAATTATATATTAACCCTTCATAGATTTCACCTCCACTGCAGCATAGATAAACAAAACAAGATGTTTGGAGCTCTAATGAATACAATATAACTTACAATTTCAAAATGTGCTTAGATCAGACAATTTTGGAATGAAGGAGAAACAACAAATGTGAACCCTTTGATCAAGTTATTGCTGATCAGACACAGTGCCCCTACACCAGCGGTTTCAGAGAGACACAAGACTGAATAGAGTAGATGGGGAATATTGAGCCCATGGCTGATTAGAAATAAATGCCCTCAAAACATACTTCTGACAATTATATTAGTTATGTAAGAATTTTCTGACATATTTTTCTTTGTTTCATGTGTTTATGACTGCTCTTCCTTAGCAGTAATCTTTCTCCACCACCAACATCAAGTCTTAAAGAAGTAGGTTTTAAACAATTTCAAAAAAAATGCCTCATATTAACTATGGAAGAGTCCATAAAATATGAGAAATCTAATTTGTCTTTCAGAAATATTAATTCTGCATGTAAGTTGACATGATCATGAATTTATAGGCAGCCAAGATTTATGATAAACTATGATTCAATAACATCATACTAATGATTATATCCACATGGTCAAATGATCTGCATTTTAAAATATTTTAATATATAGTGTATCATTTTTATCTTTACAAAAGCTCTTTGCAGTAGATGTTACTGATATTTTAAATTACCATTCTTATTTATGATTAAGTTCAGTGAATTTCAGTATTGGACCAAGTTCTAAAACATAAGAAATTGTAGGACCATGAATTAAACCATACCTCCTAACTCTAAATTCAGATTGTTTTAGTGAAAACTTCACAGTTGCCTGATAGAAGATGTTATGTGGACAATCTGAAATGGAAATTTTACCAAAAAAGTAGAGGAAGCAATTGTAGCTTCTGTAGTCAAAATTTCTATCAAAACAACAACAGAAACAACTCTGCCTTCATGATGAGTTTGACAAACAAAGCTCTCTGTCCTAAGTAGAAGTACAGGATGGCAGTACCATGGGTAAGATAGGAAAAAAAAAAAGTAAGCTGTAATATTTTTATCAAAATTTGGAAACTTTTCCTAACCAGCATGACCATCATTTCTGACAAAATATGAAAATGAGCTTTGTAATGAAATAAATGGCAAGTTGGGTAAAACTGTGGTACCCAAATGCAAGTAGCAGTCAATTTTCTGATCTAGTTTGTAAAGTGACAAATTTATTCTAACAACACTTTCTCTGTAAATGAGCAAACAATAGCAATATGAAGCAAAAATAGTATTTAAAAAGCCAAAGTAAAATATTTAGCATATATAGTCCACTGTACTCAATGAAATATTTATATGCAAAATAGGTTTCCTATTTCACCCTAAATACATTTTTGCCAAGTATACTGTATGCAGTGCTCTTATTTGCTCTATTGTAATTTAGAACTTGCTATGCAGGTCAAAATGGCACAGTGTGTGCTAAAGTTTTTCCCTTCATCTTTACCTCAAAACAAAATGAATTATGGAGCTTCTGATTATTACATTCCTCAGCTCTCCTCTTAGAATTTTTCCTTGTGGAACAAAAAAGAAAAAGCAGAGCTATATTTTTGCAGGCATATGTACATATTTATCTTTGAAAACTAATGGAAAAATACTGGCAATATGTATATGAGATACCTCTGATCTCTTCAGATGCAATTCTTCCCTTGCTTCTTGACTGTTCAAATATATTTTTTATTCTGATTTGCAGTTCCTAAAACTTGCAGACCCTTCACAGTTACATCTGACACCTCCCAATTTAGAGTCTGCAGAATGTTAAGAATATTCATTCATTCTGGATTAATTAAAACTTGATAAATGTGGTAAATCATGTTAAAACTCTTTCAATCCATATCCAAGGGTCACACAACCTCATGACACAGGACTAAAAATATTAATCATTTATATTTTATCACTTTAAAAATAATTTACTGTTACCATAAAAATTATCATCTTAAAACGATAAGACATATTTTGTTATGTATATTTTATTTTTCTGTTTAAGCTTTTCTATCTAATTCAGTTTCACAAAATAACTGCACAGGAACTACAAAAAGTATCTCAATTCCATTTGGCACATATAGAACCGGAAGCTAAACAAAGTGTACCAAGGAGAGAACCAACAGAACCAGAATGTATATATATTCTGATTTAGATTTAGGGGAAAAATATACATATATACACACACACAAACACATACACAGAATCAGAATATATATATATATATATATAAAATCATATAATTAAAATATACATATGTGTAAATTCATAGGTGTTTTTATACACACATACATATGTGTGTGTGTGTGTGTGTGTGTATATATATATATATATATATATATATATATATATATATATATATATATGTAATTATAATTATAAGAGGGTTTTATTAGATTGGCTTGCACAATTAGGGGATGGATAGTGCCACAGTGGCTGCCTGCAGGCTGGAAAAATGAGGATACCACATCCTTCCCTGGAGAGTCAATGGAGTAATTCTGTATTCAAATGTTAAAAAATCTGGACTCAAAGGTCTTGTGTCATGGCAGCAGCAACAACTGCCCCTGTTCAAGACAGTCTGAGTGTGTGAGCATGTGCAAGCTTCCTCCTTAAGCCTTTTTGCTCCAGCTTGAACCTATACTACTGGCTGGTACAGCTTGCATTCAGGGGAAGTCTGCCACCCTCAGTTTTCTGACCCACACAACAATCTCTTTCTCTGGAGCTAACCCTCACAGACATAGCCAGATGTGTGCTTTATTAACTTTCTAGGCGTCCTTCAGTTCGGTTAAGTTTAAAAACAAGATTAGCCATCACAGAAAAGAAGGCCAGATTCTTGGCAGAGCTGATAACATACATCTTGATATTAAGTTCAATAAATGGCCATTACAATATAGATCATCTGTTAGAATGTTAAAGAAGGAGAAGGAGAAAAATTTGATTGTACCAACTGCTGGAAAGGAGAGACAATGAAAATTAGTTGGAATATTCGTACATTACTGCTAAGTATGCAAAATTTGACAGTCAATTTAGAAAACAGATGGCCAGTTCTTATAGTGTTTGATATAAAAGCATATAACTCAACAAATCCACTTTGGGGTATCTTTTAAAGAGATTGACAACTTGCATTCTTCCAAAAACTTGCACATGAAGGTTTGTAGCAGCCCTATTTAAAATCACCTTAAATTAAAATATCCCTAAATGGCTTTTAATGGCTAAAGGGATAAATTGTGAACATCTGTAGAATGAAATAGAGTTAAAGAATAAACAAGAATATGCTACGGAGATCTACAATGAATTAGTTGCATTTCAAAGACTCTATGCTGAATGAAAGAAATCAGCTTCAAAAAGTCACACACTGTATGTTTTCATTTATATTGTATTCTTGAAAAGACAAACTAGAGTGCAAAATATACGAAGATTTGAGAGATTATATGTAAGAATAACAGTACTGCTATTAAGGAACAATACAAGGGAGTATTTTAGGCTGAGGGAACAGTTTTATTTCCTGATTGTAGTAGTGGCTTCAGCAATGTATAGATGGGTTGAAATTCATCAAATTCATATAAAAAATGTCAATTTTATCATAAGATAGTTATAATACTTGAATCAAAGAATAAATACATTTAAAAAAATTTAAAGCTGTATACAGGCAATAGACATCAAGAAATACTTAAATGATTTTCTAGTATCCTTGGATTTATTTTAAAGATAAAGGAAATAATAGAATGTAATAGGGTATTGTTTTCAAGCATAGTTAACATCCTTCCCAATGCCTTATGTAACCACAAATGTATATTTTCTTCTTAAATGACTTTTAAATTGGGTATTATATGTTCAAAATAATACACATTTGGAAAAGTATATTCATTACTTTTTGAAGAGTCAGAGATGACAAGTTGTAAGGAAATTTTATATGATCACAGATTCTGGAAGACAAGCTAGCAGTGATATTTTCAAAGATGGCTTAAATTAATGGTGAAAGACAAGGAACTGATTAAAGAAGAAAGAGCCTCTGTCCTCACATAGAGGATACTGACGTTCACTGCAAGCATCCATAAATATCGAAGACAGATTTTTAAGATTCCTTTGGGACTTCAATTTACACTTCTATATTATAACTGATTAATATGTTAATGAAGAGTGATCCAATTCAATAATAACATGTTAACATTCAGAAAGCAAGTTGATATTATTCTGCAGATAAATTTCAGATTTCATTTAAACTGTTTTCTTCCTTATCATTGGGGGTCAATAAATTCAGATAGAAGATGATTCTCTTGTGACTTTTAAATTATAGTTTTTAAACAGAAATAATCATGGTGAAGATCTGCATAATAGTACCGGGCGGGGATTCAGTGGAATAGAGATTTAATGAAGAGTTTTAGTAATAATAAATGGCAGGAGTTTCTCCACACCCCAGAAAAGAAATCCTTTGTGATATATAATTATGTGCCACCCAAATTCACCTCTTTCAGATGTAAACTCAACTGGCTCTTTCATGTTTACAGATTTATTCATTTGTACTATAATCTAACTTTAAGACTCTTATATTAGTACAAAAAAATAATGTCATACTATTTGCAGGTTCTCTCACCACTCCAAATCCCATTCCTAAGTAAGCACTAATGTATGTTCCTGCTCTATAAATTTGCTTATTCTGAACATTTTATAGAAATGGAATCTTACAGGGTATGGTCAATTATGACTGGTTCTTCCAGTTATCACAATGTTTTTGGAGTTTATCTGTTTTGTAGTTTATCTGTTTTGCTTCACTCCTACTTATGACTTAATAATATTTCAGGTGAGGATGTACCATATTTATTATCCATTTATATTAAATGATCAATATTTGGATTGTTTTCACTTTCTGGTTATTTCAATAATGCTTTTATTAAAATTCATATATAAGTTTTTGTGTGAAAGTGAATCATACTTCTTGGGTAGAAAATTAGGAAAGAAATTGAAGGGCCTTTTGTTAAATGGGGTAAGGTCAAACTGTCTTCCAATATAGATGTACCATTTTACTTTGTCACCAGAAAATTATAAGGGATACAAATTCTCCACACCTTGCCAACACATTATTATTATTATTATTATTATTATTATTATAGCTATTATACTGCATATTACAGCTATTCTACTGCATACATAAGGCATCAGGAAGAATGTTAACTATGCTTGAAAACAATACCCTATTACATTCTAATATTTCCTTTATCTTTAAAATAAATCCAAGGATACTAGAAATTTATACTTAAATTTGCACTTCCCTAATATCAAACGATGTTAAAAAGTTATATACTAAAATCCTTGGCCCATTTGAAAATTAGGTTATATGTGTGTTCATATTTCTATAAGAAATAAGGATTCTTTGTATATTCAAGATATAATTTTCTTAATAAATAATTTTCAAACATTTTCTCTTGGTCTTTCATTTAGTGAAAAGAACATTTTAATTTTGATGTTTAAGAAACAACTGGTGCTGGGGATGTGGCTCAAGCGCGCTCGCCTGGCAGGCGTGAGGCCCTGGGTTCGATCCTCAGCACCACATAAAGATAAAATAAAGGTGCTGTGTCCACCAAAAACTAAAAAATAAATATTAAAAAATTCTCTCTCTCTCCCTCTCTCTCTCTCTCTCTTTCTTTCTCTCTCTTAAAAAAAAATAAACAACTTAAGGTAATTATAAGTACCAGACTCCTATAAATATCAGTATTTATTATAACAATATTATGTTGAATAAGAAAAACAAATCCCCTCCTTTAACACAAATTGTGCACTAACCAAAAGTAGTGCATGAATACACAATACTGAGTTTCTGTAGGTAAGGAGATAGGATTTTAGTGTAGCTTTCTGGTATTTGTAATTTGTGTCTATAGCAATGGCGTTCATCTTACTATGACTCTTGAAATCAGGAGATGGTGGGAAATAAAAACTAAACCTATGCTGAGATTTCATGTCACTCCAGTCAGAATGCAATTATGAAGAATACAAGCAACAATAAATGTTAGTGAGGATGTGGGGGAAAATAGGTACACTGATAAATTGTTGGTGGGACTGAAAATTGGTGCAATCACTATGGAAAGCAATATGGAGATTCCTCAGAAAACTTGGAATGGAACCACCATTCAACCCAGTTATCCACTCCTCAGCTTATACCCAAAGGACCTAAAATCAGCATACTACAGTGATGCAGCCACAAAAATGTTTATAGCAGCTCAATTCACAATAGCTAAGCTATGGAAGTAATATGGGTGCCCTTCAACATATGGAAGAATAAAGAAAATTTGATATATATACACAATGGAATATTACTCAGCCATAAAGAAAAATGAAATTATGTCATTTGCTGGTAAATGGATGAAACTGGAAAATATCTTCATAAGTGAAATAAGCCAATCCCACCAAAACAAAGGCTGGATGTTTTCTCTGATATGTGGATGCTAATTTACAATAAGGGGTGCAAATAAAGGGTTTCTGGAGCAAACCCTCTCTTGTCAACTGGAAAATGTATCAAGATACACCTCTTATAGTCATGGATCATATATTCACTTACTATAAATAGGCTTTTTTGTTTCCATTTTACATTTAAGGTAACAGTGTTATTATGGATTATAGTACTTTGATAATTTTATTTCATTTTTATAATCCTCAGAGTTGTGATCAAAACCCATTTCTGTATGGACTCGAAGTTCATATTTATTCCACAAATTTTGTTTTTTGAACCTATAAGTATTGTGAAAAAGAAAAAAAATGGATAAGCAAATAGTACAAGACTTTCTTTTATATTCCTCCCTCTGCTAAAATAAATCCTCTGTTACAAGTTTTATATTTAACTTGGATTCAAATATTTCCAAAACAAAACCTCAGGATCAGATATTAAGAGTTACTGTCCTATATCCAGAAAACAAACAAAACCAAACCATTGAGTTTTTTAAAAAAAATGTATTTTTGTCTTATTCTTGTTAAGAAATTAGATTTTACTTCACTGGGAATTCTTATTTTATTTTAATTTATAAAATACATATAGTAGTTGACAAAAAGCATATAATTAAATAAAATGTGTAATAATAAAAAAATCCATGATATCAGAGATTTCATATTATGGAACTTTACTTGTGTTTCTGATTCTTTCCATCAAAAATCTTGTTAAAATTTCATAGGAAGAAATGATTAAAAAGAGTTGTTATGGTTTAGATTTGCAATGTTCCCCAAAGGCCCATGTGTCAAAGGCCTGGTCCTTAGCTGTTGGTGCTAGTGGAAGGTACGGGAGCATTTAATAGGTGAAGTCACTTGAGGTGTGTCCTTGAAGAGTGTATCTTGTGGCAGACCCTGGCACATGCATGAGCACTTGCTCTCCCTCCCTCTCTGCATCTCTCTCTCTCTCTCTCTCTCTCTCCCCCCCCCACCAGGTGGTGAGCAGTTTACATTTGCTATACCCATGGCGCCATGATGTTCTACCTCACCTCAGACCTAATGGTGAGGAACTTCTGAATCCTCTGAAACCATGAGCCAAAATAAATTTTTCTGCTTTAAGTTGTTTTTGTTGTTTTTCTCAGGAATGATGTCACAGACACATGAAGCTAACATGCTAGCTCCACACAGAAATCATATGACAAAATTAAGCAAAGAAATTTTTTATTAATTTATTTATTGTTGGGTACTGAGGAGTTAACCCTGGGGTGCTTAACCAACTGAGTCACATTCCCAACCCTCTTTATTTTATTTTTATTTTTTTAATTTGAGACAATCTCTCCCTAAGTTGCTTAGTTAGGGCCTGGCCAAATTGCTGAGGATAGCTTTGAAATCATGATTCTCCTGCCTCAACCTCCCAAGTTGCTGAGATTACAGACATGCAACCCCTGTGCTTGATGCAAAGTAAAAAAACAAAACAAAAAACCCCAGATCATGAAGGCCAGAGTATATTTGGCTGAATATTTCATTTCCAAGCAATTATACTCTCCCAAGTTTTAAAAGTACAGAATACTACAGAAGTTAGAGGATGCCCCAAGGCAACAGACACTCTTGAACTTGATAAATAAATAGGAATAAAGCAGAGAGGGCAAATAATGCAGTGTACATGAGCCATTGAAGCAAAATCATTAGCTCTGCCACTCATATAAACAGGCATTATGATTTGATGGTATAGTATTTATTATCAGAGTAAATCACATTGATCTGTATCATGAGACTTGACTGTGGCAAGAAATAGATCCTAAGGATTTGGGCGGGGGGGAGTGTTTGATTTTTATTATTTATCTTGGTTATTTGTTTCACATACATTCGAGGAGGAAGCTGTGTGACTATGTGCAAGATAAGTATAAATTTAGTGATCAATCAACTTGTGTGTGTGTGTGTGTGTGTGTGTGTGTGTGTGTGTTTGGTATTCACTGGCTGAGAACAAAGGCAAGAAAGACAGAGACAGACGTAAAGTGACAGAGAGTCAACCTGAAACTCGAAAATTAACAGAGAGCACTTCACAACGTGCCTCTCGTAAGTTCTGGCCCATGCGCAACTCAAACTAGCCCTTAGGCAACAATTCATTTTTATTGCAGAGGAGGGGACAGTCACAGTGAAAATTTTCATTTATTCACCTGTAAAGTCACGATAGAAATGCTCTGCTGATCATGGTGATCCAATTGAACATTATCTACAAAATGCCAATCAGCAGTTTTCCCCTAAGTCATATCCTTTTATGAAGAAAAAAGAAAATAAGACAGATTTATCCTGGTATGGAAATTTTTATAAACATTTGAACTTAGCATGCCACTCTTCTTCTTCCATCTCATGCTATTCTCTGGTCTGAAGTTCCAATCCCAACCATTGTGCCCGTTTGCTTTTCTAAATATAATTTGCACATTGGATCTCTGAAGGCGAGACTTTTTAACGCCTTTTTTTGTTTATTATTTATTCTTTCATTTATTTTTAATTCCACCCTCAGGGTCTACAAGGCTCTTGTGCTGTTCTTCTGATTCTTGCTCATTGGAGTACACCTTGTTTTCCTAATCAGGAAGGGGGTAAGAAATGGCTTTGACACAGTCACCATATGCCCTCATAGAACAATAAATGGCATAAACTAGGTGGGAAAGATGTGATTTGGTATAATTCAATCATTTTAGAATGAATTGATATGCTGACTAGAAAGGATTGAAAAACTGGATTTGAAATCCAGCTGTGCTATGCCGCAGTCCGGCTGCAGCAAAATAACCGGGGGGTGACGAACAACTTGTGTACGTTGATACAGCAGGAGTGGAAGCCATTTATTGTAGGACAACAGAGGTATTTATACATTTTACATAGCTTATCTTAATTAGCATAAACTGGATACAGCAGTCAACCAATAAGGAATCTCCACACTTAATGGCTGGTGTTACTTCATAAACCACTCCCTTTGGCAATATGCCAGGTGCCATCCAGACTTGTTTACAGATTCTAACATTCCCCTGGCAAAATGCCAGGCCCCATCCTGACTTGTATATAGACTCTAATAATTCCCCCTTTTGTTTAATTTAAATAACGACCATAGTGGTTTTTACAGAAACACCATAAATAATCTGCTACAAGCAGAAGGGGAGGATACAAAATGCCACAATACCAAGCCAATTGATGGCTCCATGCAAGAAGCCCTTGGAAAAATTATACCAGCAATGACACCATTAGCAAAGATACCGAGTTACAATTATAGTTATAGATTAGAGTTTGTTGTCTCAGTCCAGGTAAAGCAGTGTCTCAATAGATTAACTCACAGTCCAGGTAAGTTCTGCAGGCAGCTAGCTTAAATCACAGTCCAGGTAAGTTCTGCATGCAGCTAGCCTAAGCTGTAGCAGCAGAAACAGCAACAGCTTTGAAGTTTTGTCCGTTTCTCAGCAACATTGGAAATTCTTCCACCTTCGTCTTCATTGGCACTGGGATGAAGGCAGGAACTCCGGATGGCTAAAGAAAATCCTGTAGTATTCCAGTAGGCACTAAGAAAACAAACTTCTGAACAATTTAGTACATTATCTCAAGTTTTTTTTTTTGCATTTGAAATAAGCCTTAATAGTGCTCATTACTCATTAGCTTACTGGCCTTGGAAAGGATCAAACTTCAGGGATGCAGGCCGTCTTCTGTTTGTAGCATCCTGGGCAGCCCCAGATGGCCTTGGGGAGAGTCCTGGACTCAAACTGCTTCTGGGCACAGGTTTGGATTTCGGCTCTCACAGTGGTGTCCGGCTCCCTGGGCAGGGGGGCGGGGAAGAGCCGGTTGCCGCCACTTGGAAATTTCTTGCTGCACTGTGACCTGCTCACGCATGCACGTGGCAGCCGCCATTGCGCTGATTCATGTATCCTCCAGTAACGAAAAGTATTTAGTAATAGCCTTTTGCTGCAACTTTTTTCCTGATAATCCTTCCTCCTCTGAACTTTCTTTTTCTTTCTGATTAGAGTTCCTGGGCTTCCATCAACACATTCCCTAACTATTCTTGGTTCCACTGGGGTGCCTCCTTCCCTTAGTAATTTACTTTTCATCCCTTCCCTATTTTTATCACAAAGATAATACAATACACTGAGACAAAACAAGACACAAACATACTGTATCAATCTTCTCCATTTTCTCGAAATGGCCATTTTCCCTCTCACCCTATCTGTCTAGGGACGAGCAGATTTGCTTCTGTCTTATCTATGGACGGGCAGCATTTTTTTTTCTCATCATTTACTCCCGAGTGTCCTGGGGCTCCCCATACGGGCCACCATCTGCCGCAGTCCAGCTGCAGCAAAATAACCGGGGGGTGACGAACAACTTGTGTAAGTTGATACTGCAGGAGAGGGAGCCATTTATTGTAGGACAGGAGTGATATTTATACATGACACACATCTTAATTAGCATAAACTAGATATATCAGTCAACCAATAAGGAATTTCCACACTTAATGGCTTACTGGAGTTACTTCACAAACCACTCCCTCTGGCATTTTGCCAGGCGCCATCCAGACTTGTTTATAGACTCTAACAGTGCTACATGTTAGATCTGTGCCTGTTGCAAAAGTGGCATAAGCCTCAGATTCCTGGTCTGTAAGATGAAGACACCAGTATGGAGCTTAACAACTGTTTTTGAAGATTAAAAGACAATGTTCTAAAGTGCCCTGGATATAATTTCCATTCAATAATTGGGATTCTACAATTTACAAATTAAAGAAAAAGTTTCAGAGAGGTAAAGCAACCAAGCTCACACAGCTTGTCACTGCAAAGTCTTAATTTTCAATGGCCTTTAAATCAGCAGAGCTTGCTGTTCAATTCATATAACTGGGTAGCCTTTGATCAAGAGAAAACCCAAGATGCTTTGTTCTGCAAATTCAAGTTTATGTATAATGTGGTCTAAAGAACCATTATTTTAAAAGATGGCCTGTTGTATAATATTCTGTTTAGAAGATTTGATTTGTATCTTATGTACCAAAATTTGTGGTTTGGACTATGCTTCATTGTCCTGGGGTGGCCCTGTTGTCCAAGTAAGGCACCTGGGGTCTGAAACAAAGCATCATCCCTGAGAGAGGAAGATGGCAAGACAGACAGTAATTCAAAGAGAATACCAGGAACAAGAGCAAAGGTGAACTGTTCCAAGCAAACTAAGGAAGAAATTACTCTGTTTAGAGGTTAATTATAATAAGATAGCTGTAGTCAAATTTAAAAAGCTAACTTACTTCAACTTTAAGTAAGTCTAATAATGTCTCATTGGAATGGGAAATGTGAGAAAAAGATACACAAATGAGTCAGTAAATAAATAACATTTTTTTCCTAATTGCAGTTTATTGAAGGAAAAAAAATCAATACATTCTAGTAGCTACTTTTCCTTTTTTAATAAATGAAAAACAAATGATTAAAGGTTATATAGATATGGATTTTTTACAGTTTGATGAAGTTGGTTTTTTTTTTTATTTTTGTTTTTTTTTGTTTTTTAACCAGGGATTGAGCCCAGAGGGCGGCAACCAGTGAACCTCATCCCTAGGATTTTTTTTTTTTAAGAGAAAGAGTCTTGCTAAGTTGATTGAAACTTCACTAAGATGATGAGGCTGGATTTGAACTTGGAATCTTCTTGCCTCAGTCTCCTGAGGTGTTGGGATCAGAGGAATGAACCATTGCACCCAGCTTGATGAGGTTTTATTTCATTTTTTAAAAAATTATTTTATTTTTTTATTTGTTCTTTTTAGTTATACATGACAGAGTGGATTCTGACATACTATACATACATGAAGTATAACTTGTTGTAATTAGAATCCCATTCTTGTGGTTGTACATGACGTGGAGTTTCACTGGTATTGGATTCATGTATGAACATAGCAAAGTTATGTTATGTCCAGTTGATTCTACTGTCTTTCCAATTCCCATTCTTCCTCCCTTCCCTTTATTTCTTTTTGTCTAATCCAGTAAACTTCTATTCTTCCATTCCCCCTTATTGTGTATTAGCATCCACATATCAGAGAGAAGATTCTAATTTAGTTTTTTGAGGATGAGCTTATTTCAATTATCATAATAGTTTGCCCTCAAAAGTCAAAAGGCATTACTTTTAATGGCTAAGTAATATTCCATTGTGTATGTTTTACCACATTTTCTTTATCTATTTATCTGTTGAAGGGCACCTAATTTGGTGCCATAGTTTAACTATTGTGAATTCATCTGCTATAAACATTGAAGTGGATGCTTCACTATAGTACACTAATTTAAGTCCATTCATGTTCAAAACACTAGAAAACCCATGGATAGTAGGAATGTGCTTCAACATTGTAAAAGCTATATATGTTAAACCCAAGGCCTACATTACTCTAAATGGAGAAAAACTGAAATTTTCCTTCCAAAAACTGGAACAAGACAGGGATGTCCTCTTTCACCACTTTATATTCAACTTGAAACTTTAGCCAGAGCAAATAGGAAAAAGAAAGAAATTAAAGTGATACAAATAGGAAAAGAAGAGCTCAAACTACTCTATTTTTCAATGATATAATTCTATAATTAGAAGACTCAAAAATCTTCACCCCAAAACTTCAAGAACTTATAAATTAATTCAGACAATAGCAGGGTATATATTTAACATCCATAAATCAATTGCATTCCTATACAACAATGATGGATCAGCTGAAAGAGAAATTAGGAAATCTATCCCATTCATAATAGACTTACAAAAATAAAATACTTGGAAATCAATCTAATAAAAGTGGTGAAAGTCCTCTGCAATGGAAACTATAGAATACTAATGAAAAAAATTGAAGAAGGCCTTACAAGATGGAAAGATCTCCCATACTCTTGGATAGGCAGAATTAACATTGTCAAAATGGCCATACTAGCCAGGCACAGTGGTACATGCCTGTAATCCCAGCAACTTGGGAGGCTGAGGCAGGAGGATCGTGAGTTTAAAGCCAGCCTCAGCAGATGTCTCTTTGAAATAAATCATAGAAAGGGCTGGGGATGTGACTCAGTGGTTAAGCGTCCCTTGGTTCAATGCCCAGTACCAAAAAAAGAAAGAAAGAAAAAAAATTGCCATATTACTAAAAGTGCTATACAGATTTAATGCAATTCCTATTAAAATCCCAATGGCATTCTTTATAGGAATAGAAAAAGCAGTGATGAAATTCATTTGAAAAAGATAAGAGGCCCAGAATCGCCAGAGCAATCCTCAGAAAAGTGAAGCAGAAGGCATCACAATATCAGACCTTAAATTATACTATAGAGCAATAGTAAAAACAAAAACAAACAAACAAACGAAAAAATACTGCATGGTATTTGCACCAAAATAGATATGTCAACCAATGGAATAGAAGAGAAGACACAGAGGCTAACCCACATAGATACAGTAATCTCATACTATAGAAAGTTGCCATAAACATACATTGGAGAAAAGATAGCCTCTTCAAAAAATGGTACTGAAAAAACTGGAAATCCATATGCAGCAAAATGAAACTAGACCCCTATCTCTCACCCTACACAAACTCAACTCAAAGTGGATCAAGAACCTAGACATTGGACCAGAGACCCTGTGCCTATAAGAAGAAATTGTAGGCCCAGTCTGCATCACGTCAACTTAGGAACTGATTTCCTCAACATGAACACTAAAGTGCAAAAAGTAAAACCAAGAATCAATAAATGGGATGGTATCAAACTAAAAAGCTTCTTCACAGCTAAAGAAACAATAAACAACATAGAGAGAGAGCCTACAGAATGGGAGAAAATCTTTGCCACCTTTGCCTCAGATAGAGCATACATTTCCAGCATACGTAAATATTCAAAAAACTTTTTTTTTAATTTTTTATTGTTGGTTGTTCAAAACATTACATAGTTCTTGATATATCACATTTCACACTTTGATTCAAGTGGGTTATGAACTCCCATTTTTACCCCGTATACAGATTGCAGAATCACATCAGTTACACAGCCACTGTTTTACATATTGCCATACTAGTGTCTGTTGTGTTCTGCTGCCTTTCCTATCCTCTACTATCCCCCATCCCCTCCCCTCCCTTCCCCTCTTCTCTCTGTACCCCCTCTACTGTCATTCATTTCTCCCCCTTGTATTATTTTTCCCTTTCCCCTCACTTCCTCTTGTATGTACTTTTGTATAACCCTGAGGGTCTCCTTCCATTTCCATGCAATTTCCCTTCTCTCTCCCTTTCCCTCCCACCTCTCATCCCTGTTTAATGTTAATCTTCTTCTCATGCTCTTCATCCCTACTCTGTTCTTAGTTACTCTCCTTATATCAAAGAAGACATTTGGAATTTGTTTTTTAGGGATTGGCTAGCTTCACTTAGCATAATCTGCTCTAATGCCATCCATTTCCCTGCAAATTCTATGAGTTTCTCATTTTTTAATGCAGAGTAACACTCCATTGTGTATAAATGCCACATTTTTTTTATCCATTCATCTATTGAAGGGCATCTAGGTTGGTTCCACAGTCTTGCTATTGTGAATTGTGCTGCTATGAACATCGATGTAGCAGTGTCCCTGTAGCATGCTCTTTTTAGGTCTTTAGGGAATAGACCAAGAAGGGGAATAGCTGGGTCAAATGGTGGTTCCATTCCCAGCTTTCCAAGAAATCTCCATACTGCTTTCCAAATTGGCTGTACCAATTTGCAGTCCCACCAGCAATGTACAAGTGTACACTTTTCCCCACATCCTCGCCAGCACTTGTTGTTGTTTGACTTCATAATGGCTGCCAATCTTACTGGAGTGAGATGGTATCTTAGGGTGGTTTTGATTTGCATTTCTCTGACTGCTAGAGATGGTGAGCATTTTTTCATGTACTTGTTGATTGATTGTATGTCCTCCTCTGAGAAGTGTCTGTTCAGGTCCTTGGCCCATTTGTTGATTGGGTTGTTTGTTATCTTATTGTCTAATTTTTTGAGTTCTTTGTATACTCTGGATATTAGGGCTCTCTCTGAAGTGTGAGGAGTAAAGATTTGTTCCCAGGATGTAGGCTCTCTATTTACCTCTCTTATTGTTTCTTTTGCTGAGAAAAAACTTTTTAGTTTGAGTAAGTCCCATTTGTTGATTCTAGTTATTAACTTTTGTGCTATGGGTGTCCTATTGAGGAGTTTGGAGCCCGACCCCACAGTATGTTGATCGTAGCCAACTTTTTCTTCTATCAGACGGCGTGTCTCTGATTTGATATCAAGCTCCTTGATCCATTTTGAGTTAACTTTTGTGCATGGTGAGAGAAAGGGATTCAGTTTCATTTTGTTGCATATGGATTTCCAGTTTTCCCAGCACCATTTGTTGAAGATGCTATCCTTCCTCCATTTCATTCTTTTAGCCCCTTTATCAAATATAAGATAGTTGTAGTTTTGTGGATTGGTTTCTGTGTCCTTTATTCTGTACCATTGGTCCACCCGCCTGTTTTGGTACCAGTACCATGCTGTTTTTGTTACTATTACTCTGTAGTATAGTTTGAAGTCTGGTATCGCTATACCACCTGATTCACACTTCCTGCTTAGCATTGTTTTTGCTATTCTGGGTCTTTTATTTTTCCATATGAATTTCATGATTGCTTTCTCTATTTCTACAAGAAATGCCGTTGGGATTTTGATTGGCATTGCATTAAACCTATAGAGAACTTTTGGTAATATCGCCATTTTGATGATGTTAGTTCTGCCTATCCATGAACAGGGTATATTTTTCCATCTTCTAAGATCTTCTTCTATTTCTCTCTTTAAGGTTCTGTAGTTTTCATTGTATAAGTCTTTCACCTCTTTTGTTAGGTTGATTCCCAAGTATTTTATTTTTTTTGAGGATATTGTGAATGGAGTGGTTGTCCTCATTTCCATTTCAGAGGATTTGTCACTGATATACAGGAATGCCTTTGATTTATGCGTGTTGACTTTATATCCTGCCACTTTGCTGAATTCATTTATTAGCTCTAATAGTTTCTTTGTAGAGCCTTTTGGGTCTGCTAGGTATAGAATCATGTCACCTGCAAATAGTGATAATTTAAGTTCTTCTTTTCCCATTTTTATGCCTTTAATTTCTTTTGTCTGTCTAATTGCTCTGGCCAGTGTTTCGAGAACTATGTTGAATAGAAGTGGTGATAGAGGGCATCCCTGTCTTGTTCCAGATTTTAGAGGGAATGCCTTCAATTTTTCTCCATTCAGAATGATGCTAGTCTGAGGCTTAGCATAGATTGCTTTTACAATATTGAGGTATGTTCCTGTTATCCCTAGTTTTTCTAGAGTTTTGAACATAAAGGGATGCTGTACTTTGTCAAATGCTTTTTCCGCATCTATTGAGATGATCATATGGTTCTTATTTTTAAGTCTATTGATGTGGTGATAACATTTATTGATTTCCGTATATTGAACCAGCCTTGCATCCCAGGGATGAATCCTACTTGATCATGGTGCACAATTTTTTTGATATGTTTTTGTATCTGATTTGCCAGAATTTTATTGAGGATTTTTGTATCTAGGTTCATTAGAGATATTGGTCTGTAGTTTTCTTTCTTTGAAGTGTCTTTATCTGGTTTAGGTATCAGGGTGATGTTGGCCTCTTGGAATGAATTTGGAAGTTCTCCCTCTTTTTCTATTTCCTGAAGTAGCTTGAAAAGTATTGGTATTAGTTCCTCTTTAAAGGTTTTGTAAAACTCTGCTGTATACCCATCCGGTCCTGGGCTTTTCTTAGTTGGTAGTCTTTTGATGGTTTCTTCTATTTCCTCAATTGATATTGGTCTGTTTAGGTTGTCTATATCCTCCTGACTCAATCTGGGCAGATCATATGACTTAAGAAATTTATCGATGCCTTCACTATCTTCTAATTTATTGGAGTATAAGGATTCAAAATAATTTCTGATTATCTTCTGTATTTCTGAAGTGTCTGTTGTGATATTGCCTTTTTCATCCCGTATGCTAATAATTTGTGTTCTCTCTCTTCTTCTCTTCGTTAGCATGGCTAAGGGTCTGTCGATTTTATTTATTTTTTCAAAGAACCAACTTTTAGTTTTGTCAATTTTTTCAATTGTTTCTTTTGTTTCGATTTCATTAATTTCAGCTCTGATTTTAATTATTCCTTGCCTTCTACTTCTTTTGCTGTTGTTTTGCTCTTCTTTTTCTAAGATTTTGAGATGAAGTATGAGATCATTTATTTGTTGTTTTTTTCTCTTATTAAGGAATGAACTCCAAGCAATGAATTTTCCTCTTAGAACTGCTTTCAATGTGTCCCATAGATTCCGATATGTTGTTTCTGTGTTTTCATTTATCTCTAAGAATTTTTTAATTTCTTCCTTGATGTCTTCTATAACCCATTGATCATTCAGTAACCTATTGTTCATTCTCCAAGTGATGCATGCTTTTTCCTTCCTTCTTTTATCGTTGATTTTCAGTTTCATTCCATTATGATCAGATAAGATGCATGGTATTATCTCTACTCCTTTATATTGTCTAAGAGTTGCCCTGTGACATAATATATGATCTATTTTTGAGAAGGATCCATGTACTGCTGAGAAAAAAAGTGTAACTGCTTGATGTTGGGTGGTATATTCTATATATGTCAATTAAGTCTAGGTTATTAATTGTGTTATTGAGTTCTATAGTTTCCTTATTCAACTTTTGTTTGGAAGATCTGTCCAGTGGCGAGAGAGGAGTGTTGAAGTCTCCCATGATTATTGTATGGTGGTCTATTAGACTCTTGAACTTGAGAAGAGTTTGTTTGATGAACATAGCTGCACCATTGTTTGGGGCATATATATTTATGATTGTTATGTCTTTTTGGTGTATGGTTCCCTTAAGCAGTATGTAGTGTCCCTCTTTATCCCTTTTGATTAACTTTGGCTTGAAATCTATTTTATTTGATATGAGTATGGACACTCCTGCTTGTTTCCGAAGTCCATATGAGTGATATGATTTTTCCCAACCTTTCACCTTCAGCCTATGAATGTCTTTTCCTATCAAATGCGTCTCCTGTAGGCAGCATATTGTTGGGTCTTGTTTTGTGATCCATTCTACTAGCCTGTGTCTCTTAATTGGTGAGTTTAAGCCATTAACATTTAGGGTTATTATTGAGATATGGGTTGTTCTTCCAGCCATATTTGTTTATTTCTGTTACTAAACATGGTTTGTTTTCCTCTTTGATTATTCCCCCCCCTTTTACTGTCCTACCTCCCACTGTTGGTTTTCATTGTTATTTTCCATTTCCTCTTCCTGTAATGTTTTGCCGAGGATGTTTTGAAGAGATGGTTTTCTAGCTGCAAATTCTTTTAACTTTTGTTTATTGTGGAAGGTTTTAATTTCCTCTTCCATCCTGAAACTTAATTTCGCTGGATACACAATTCTTGGTTGGAACCCATTTTCTTTCAGTGTTTGAAATATGTTATTCCAGGATCTTCTAGCTTTCAGAGTCTGTGTGAAAGATCAGCTGTTTTCCTGATTGGCTTACCCCTAAATGTAATCTGCTTCCTTTCTCTTGTAGCTTTTAAAATTCTCTCCTTATTCTGTATGTTGGGCATCTTCATTATAATGTGTCTAGGTGTGGATATCTTATGATTTTGCACATTCAGCATCCTGTAGGCTTCTAGGATTTGGGATTCTGTCTCATTCTTCAAGTCTGGGAAGTTTTCTCATATTATTTCATTGAATAGATTGCTAATTCCTTTGGTTTGGACCTCTATACCTTCCTGTATCCCAATGACTCTTAAGTTTGGTCTCTATGTTATCCCATATTTCTTGGATGTTCTGCTCATGGTTTCTTAACAGTCTTGCTGAGCTGTCTATGTTCTTTTCAAGTTGAAATACTTTGTCTTCATTGTCTGATATTCTATCTTCTAAGTGTTCTACTCTGCTGGTAGTATTCTCAATTGAGTTTTTAAGTTGGTTAATTGCGTCCTGCATTTCTAGGATTTCTGTTTGTTTGTTTTTTATAACCTCTATCTCCCTGTATAGTTGATCTTTTGCTTCCTGGATTTGTTTGTGTAATTCCTTGTTGAAGTGATCTTTCATTGTCTGATTTTGCTGTCTAATGTCTTCCTTGAGACTCCAGATCATCTGAAGCATGTATATCCTGAATTCTTTATCTGACATTCCATCTACTGCAGCTATTACCTCTTCTAAAGTTGAGTTGACCTGCATTGCTTGTGGTCCTTTCTTTCCTTGTCTTTTCATACTGCTTGCATTTCTTTCTGCTTGGTGAAACTGTTGTGTTTTTGAAAAATTTTCCCCCTTATATATTTATATTGCTCTTGTATAGTTGAAAAGTCTCCCTTACAGGGTTGGGCGGCGGTCTGCCTACCTTGCAGGCGCGGGCGGCAGCTCTGCTCTGCCCCTCCTCCAATTGGTGTGAGGTGTCTACCATGCCTGCAGACCCCTAGGCCTGTTCTGCAGGTCGGTCGCAGGTTTGCCTACCTTGCGGGCGCAGGTGGCGGCTCTGCTCTGCCCTTACTCCAATTGGGGTGACGTGACTACCGTGACGGCAGGCCGCTGGGCCTATCTCGGGCGTGGGTGAAAGCTCTGCTCTGCCTCTACTCCAATTGGGGTGACGTGTGTACCACGCCGGCAGGCCACCGGGCCTGATCCGCTGGTCATTTGCAGGTCTGCCAACCTTGCAGGCGCGGGCGGTGGCTCTGCTCTGCCCCTCCTCCAATTGGTGTGACTTGTCTACCACACCCACGGACCACTGGGCCTGTCCCGGTAGCGGGCGAAGGCTCTGCTCTGCTCCTACTCCAACTGGGGTGACGTGTCTGTTGTGCTGGCAGGCCACTGGGCCTGTTCCACTGGTCGGTCGCAGATCTGCCTTCCTTTCGGGCGCGGGTGGCGGCTCTGCTCTGCCCCTACTCCAATTGTGGTGTTGTGACTACCACGCCGGCAGGTCCCTGGGCCTGTTCCGGGCGCGGGGGCCGGCTCTGCTCTGCCCGTACTCCAATTGTGGTGACGTGTGTACCACGCCAGCAGGCCACTGGGCCTGATCCGCTGGTCTGTCGCAGGTCTGCCTACCTTGCAGGCGCGGGTGGCGGCTCTGCCCTGCCCCTCCTATCATGCCCGCGGACTCCTGGGCCTGTTCTGCAGGTCAGTCGCAGGTCTCCCTACCTTGCGGGCGCGGGTGGCGGCTCCGCTCCGCCCCCACTCCAATTGGGGTCACGCGACCACCACGCCGGCAAGCCACTGGGCCTGCTCCGGGCGCGGGCGGCGGCCCCGCTCCTCCCCTCTGGCTCGACGACAAAGCGAGAGAGACTCGGGTGTCTGTGACTCACCCTCCCTACCAGGAGACCAACTGTTTCTGTTGCCACTGGTATTGATGAAGTTCTCTCCTCCGCCGCTTTCTGATGACATCAGATCTCTGCCATGTTGGTATCCCATGCGAATGGCAGCATTTTGTTCCCTTTGCCGGGTGACCAAAGCAACGGGTGAGTCCTGACCGGCCCTCACAGGCCCCGTCTCAGTCCCGTTGCCACTGCCCACGAAGACTCATTTGGTATTTACATCCACAGTACTCAGCAGGACCCGGACCGATAAGCAGTTTCCGCAGGCTCCTTAGCCCTGGGCCAGAGCAGTTCCGGGAGCCGGAACTCGGCTGCTCTGTGCTCGGTGCATGCTCTGATAAGAGCAGGCTCCAAGAAGCAGTTTCCGCAGGTTATTTAGCACTGAGCCTGAGTAAGTTGTCTGCAAGCCGCAGGCAAATGGCAGCCTGAAATTACCTGTTCTATGGCTGAATGAGCTGCGATCAGTCGAAAACAGGGATGGTGACGTCAGCTCTCCAAGATGGTGGCCGCTGGCCTCCTCTGTGGTCTGACTGGTGTGGAGAACCGAATTGGACCGCTTCCTTTCCCTGTCTCAAACCCAGAATTCAGCACTGAGTATGGTGCTTGCACAGCTGGCAGAAGCCCGCAGGAACTGCAGTGCTGTATCCCTGTGTCGCTATCTCCTCATTTCCCAGTGTGCGCTGCAGACTCTAGCCGCGGGGCGATTTGCCGAACAAGCGGCATGACCCTCCGTGCGGACAAATCTCTCGTGTTTGAGCCCCCTTAGCCGATCCTCGTGCGATGGAAATCCTTCCTCCAGGTTCCAGAGCACCCCACTTTTGCTGGAAATTCCTAACAAGATAGCCTTTAGCCGTCCTGACTCGTCATTCTCCCACACAGTGACGCGGCACACGGGGGCAATGCACTCCCCTCGCCGCCATCTTCTCCCTCCCCTATTCAAAAAACTTAACACCAATAAAACTAATAACCCAATCTATAAATGAGCAAAGGAACTGAACAGGCACTTCACGGAATAAGATATACAAATGATCAATAAATATATGAAAAAATATATTCAACCTCTCTAGCAATTAGAGAAATGCAAATTAAAACTACACTGAGATTTCATCTCACTCCAGTCTGAACAACAATTATCAAAAATACAAGTAACAATAAATGTTGGTGAGGATGTGGGGAAAAAGGTTCACCCATACACTGCTGGTGGGACTGCAAATTGGTGCAATCACTTCTGAAAGCCTTATGGAGATTCTTCAAAAATCTTGAAATGGAACCACCGTTTTGACCCAGATATCCCACTCCTTAGTATATACCCAAAAGACTTTAAAAAAATATTATTCTGATATTTGTGGAATATCCTAGCTAAAATATTTGAAAATATGTACGGCTATCACAAAACTATGTTTGCATCAACTACTCAGTACCTACTTCAAACTGGACACACTATGCCTGTGATATTTTTCACATGTGTCTTCTGACATCCTAAGGGACATATTTGGGTAAAGGAAATCTACCTGAGTATAACAGATTAAAAGAAAACTTATCTTAGTTCTCGATTTCTTTCAATTTTCCAAATCATAAAATAATCTTATAAAATAACTAAATCTCTCATTATTTTTCTCATAATTTCTCATTACTTTTTAAGTAAAAAGCAAAAATGAAAATAGCAGACCTATTCCTGCCAGAGTTAGGATTTTATAGGACACATCTCCTTTTGTGGTTGATAGCATGGGTCCTGATATGTCATGAGGATAGGTTTCCTGGTCCTTTTCTAGTGATCTGTGTAGATCACTAGACCTGAAGGTCAAAAGAAAAAAAAAAGTAACATGAAATAGCCCAAATTTAAATCCTTGAGATTTAAATACATAATGAATTTCAAGATCTATAAAGACATCTAATGTAATTGTTGTTTCAAAATTATATTAGCAAGTTCAATGAAATGACACAACTTATCCACATCTATCTTTTTTATGTCTTTTTATTGATAATAAATGTATATATTGTTTTTCTCTACGTTGCCTTCATGATAAGGTTTAGCCCAAATTCTCACTCAAGGCCTGAATCTTGAGAAGCATTTATACATGCATTATATCTGTGAAGTGTGAGTATATGGAAGAAGTAAATTGCACACAGATGTTTGGAAGTATGTTGGTGTCAAATTTGTTTCCTTTCCTACCTGTGGTCTTGAGGCCCAGCCAGTCAGTTTGGTCACTACTCTGAAAATCCTTGCAACACAGGTCTTTATTCTCTTCCTAAACAAGGCATCCAGTGACAATACCAACCCATTTTCTGTTTTCTTGAGCATGATCTGCTATAGTGAATACTGATCAAGTAACCACAAATGCATGCATGTAAATTATATTGTAAAAACATTTCATTAGTTGGGAAATATGGTGCACGCCTATAATCCCTGCAACCCAGGAGGCTGAGGCAGGAAGATCTCAAGTTTGAGGCCAGCCTCAGCATTGCCAAGACCCTCAGCAATTTATCAAGACCCTCTCTCAAAATAAAAATTAATAATAATAAATCAATCAATAAAATTAAATACTTATTAGATTATTTATTAAAAAATAAAAATTAATACAAAGGTCTGGGGTTATAGCTTAGTGGTAAAGCATCTCTGAGTTCAATATCCAGAAAAACAACAACAAAACAACTAAAAGTATTCATTTAAGTATTATTATTATTATTATTAGAAGAAGAAGAAGAAGAAATATAAAATAATTAAAAGACTGGAAATAATTTAAAAGTAATGTTATTATTTGATAAATATTTACATATGTCATTTTATATGTTCACAAAATATGATAGCCTCTGATTTATAATCACTATTTAAATGTATCAAAATACTAATACTAAAATTTATAAGAACAAAAAGAATTAATATCCTAGTACATATGATAAATGTAATACTAAATTTTATAAATTCAATATTATAATCTCCATTTCACAGATGATACTATGTCTCAGAAATACTAACTGATTTGCCTAAGGTCATATATGAAGTTACAATATGCAGAATTTTTTTTTTTTTATTTGAAGTTCAGGCTATTTTTTAATATTTATTTTTTAGTTATAGGAGGACACAATATCTTTATTTTATTTTTATGTGGTGCTGAAGGTCGAACCCAGTGCCTCACACATGGTAGGCTCCAGCTCTTCCTTTGAGCCACAACCCCAGCCAGTTCTGGCTATTCTTAAATGTCACTCTGCTTTCTCTGGGAAGGAGCAATTCTGGATTGAGTGTTCTAAAAACTTTGGAAGGGGGATGTTAAATTGAAGTAAATTAAAAAAAAAATTGAGAATGACTAATCTTTCCCACTGACTTCCACACCTTGTTAATGATAGCACTAAATTTGTAAAGTCTAAACAAGATCACTGAAAAGAAGTACAATATAACCATATTGAATTTTGGAAAGTAATCTTTATAACCATTTTCTAGGTGGGCATCGGCAATGAATTTGTTCCTTCAACAGCCTCAATAGCCTCATTAATTTCATCATGCTTTGATGTTCAGAATACTAAATTCATGTCTATCAATACTTCACTGAAACTAAGTGACAAATCATCTCTTAATTGACAAGAATATTTTTTTTGTTTGAAGTCTCTGTATGATAAAGAATATATTTCCAAGGGCATCCCTGCCCCTACCCTTAAAGAAAATAAAACAAGAATAACAAAAAAAAGAGGAAGAATGTTTATTCTCTGATATTCTCAGCCTCTAGCTCCCTACAGAGCATGGAACTATTTCTTTTCAACGTCTTATGTTCTTATGTTTTCAGCAATGATCTATATTCTTTATTTGTTAAGTGCCTAAGAACATTTGTTTAAATAAAGGGAGCTTAAAAGCATTAGATATTAAATGTTTTCTTGGTTCAGAGAAACATGGATCTTCTGGAATAAGTAGATATGCCACCAGCAAAAAACATATTGAATAATAAAAATGTACACAGTGCCCAGTATGTTCTGTAAGTCTAAATTTATTTATAGGTTTTGACTTTCTAATCATCATCAGTGTATCTCAGTTTTATGGTGTGCAAGGGCACCCAGAGGGAGAATTCATTTTAATCAAATGTAACATCTCAGAAAGAACCACATGAACAAATCAGCCAACCCCTTCCATTGTAAACCCTGGGCAGACAGGTGATTATGTGGCTAAGCTGTTTTATCTTTAAACTATCATCAGCAGTTGAAATGTTGACTGATTCCTATCCACTCCATTTCTTTTACTGGTGAGTGGTCTTAATTTGGCAAAAATGACAAAATATTTTTAAAATCATTTTGCATTTTTAATGGAAATATACAATTGGTCCAAAAAAGAACTGGAGATTTTATAATAAAATTACAGGCAAGGCGAAAAAAAATCAATGCAAATACAAATAAAACAATAAAAATAAGGGAGGTGAGGAGAAGAAATATAAATCTATATATGTAGTAGACAATATAAAATATACATAATATATAACATATATAATATGTAATTGATACAATTTTTCTTGACAGGCATACATTTGCCCTTATCAAACTGTAAAAGAAACCTTGTGGGTTATAGTGGTCTATAGTACAATGTACGTAAGCTGATCATGAGTCTGTAAATGAAATCCTTCCCAATATTCTCCACTTCAATCTCATTTCTAATGTTTGTACCAGATGCCTATGATGCAGACTTGTTTACAATTCCCAAAATCCCCAATATTCTTTCATTGTCTCTGTTTTTGTGGATTCTTTTGTCTTATCTTTCAGCTTGTCTTGCAATTTCTTATCACTTATGAATAAACAAACAATGTTTCAATGGAACAAGAAAATTTGGTATACATACAACAATGGAATGCTACTCAGCAACAAAAAAGGATGAAATTTTGTCATTTGGAACAACATAAATGAAACTAGAGGTATGTTAATTGAAATAAATAAGGCACAGAATAAGGCACTTACATAAGAGAAACAAATCTGACATCCTGTTGCACTGTATGGTAACTATAGATAATAATGTACTGTTTATTAAACAAAATGATTTTGATTGTTTTCACCACAATGACATAATGAATGTTCAAGGGTATAGATATGCTTACCCTGTACACTGCACAGCATATACATGTAACAGAACATCACATCGTATGCCATAAATGGGTATAATTTTTATTTTCAGTTAAAAATAATTTAAAAATCCAGTATTCCTTTGTGGCTTTCTGTTCCACCTCTGATAACAAACACATGTAACTGTCAATAAATTATGAACAATATAGAATTGCAGAGCAGAAAATAAATAGAACAATCATTTTAATAAATGCTTTTGAGAGTATTAAATATAATATTTAAAAAATTGATTTCTGCTTCATGTAGTTCCTCCACATCAGTTTGAACTGTATTGTAGATTTAAACAAACAAAAAAAAACTAATTTTCTTAAGAATTCAAAAGTCATGAGTCATAAAGAATAGTCTTTATTTACAAATTTAAATGAATTGATTTTTCCAAAGAGCAAAACATGATAAAACTTTTTAATTTATCTGTGTGTTTCTACTACTAGATTTAAGGTTGATACTGTAACTTGTTTTAGTTGATATTCTGGTTATACCTTCCTTAAAATTTACTGAAAGAGTAAAGAGAGGAAACTGAATCCCAGATAGGGTAACTTTCTGAGAGAGCTCTGTATTTTAAGTCATGAGCATCCTATTGGTAGGGTGACACAATCAAACTATAAAAACCTGGATAGGAAAGAGTCTGGAAAATAGAAATCCTAACCTCACTCATCACCTGTATTCCAATCTGCTATGCTCCAAATGGTTAAACATAGCTGGAAGCTGGATTATATGGGAGACTTGGCTACAGCTCATAGAAATCACCTTCTTTTTTAAAAAAAAAAATATTTTTTTATTTTTTTTTAGTTTTGATAGACCTTTATTTTATTTATTTATATGCCATGCTGAGAATTAGACCCAGTACCGCACACGTGTCAGCAAAGTATGCTACCACTGAGCCCCAGCCCCAGCCCCATGAGTCACCTTCTTAAGACATGATCAATGATGGTGAATGAGTATAATACTGACATCTCCGGTTATGGGTGACAATTTCTGTTCCCTCACATGTTGAAGTTTGAACATTAAAGAACAAGCACATAAAGAAGGGTTTATTTTAAAAGGGGTAACATAGACTGCTTCTGGGAGGGAGAAGGGGGCCATAGATAGTATCCTGGTATCCCAAGAAAAGAGGGTGTTTGGTCTCTTTATATGTCCTAGGCTTCCTTTGCTCTCCTGCTCTCTTCCCCTTATCTCTCTCTTTCCAGCCTTTGAGACTAGGCCCAGGAGATGCTCAGTTGAGTGGCCAAAAGCTGAGAAGCAGATGGACTGGGATGGGGAGAGGAATGGAGCAGCCCAGGACACATTAATTAACAACTTTATAGCTCCCTGTAGGGAGGGGCAATTCCTGCGACAGGTTACCCTAGCAACAGGTTGGAGCAGGGGCAGGTTCCTGATAAGGGTGGAGGAAGAACTCTAAAGGAATTAACATTTCAGTCCCTCAGGGGGCAGTCTCCACCTTCCCCCTATTCACTCAAATTGGCCTCCTTGATCCTACCTGACTGGATTTACCTATCTATACTGACTGCTGGTCTAATTCTGGCTTCAATACTATATGCAAATATAAAGTCACAAGAATAGCTGAAGTATTCATGAGAAAGATTGAGGTGAAAGAATTTGCTCTATCAAATATCAAGCTTTCTCACAAAGCCACAGTTAATTAAGACAGAATAACAATAGCACAAGTTACACAAAAGACAATGAAACAGAAAAGACTAAAAATCAGACTCATGTATAGAAATACAAATTAAGATGAAGATAGAGTAGGAAATATAAAAAAGTCTCCTCAATTAATGATGTTGGAACCACTGAAATAGTTGGGGGAAAAGAAACTTTATTCTCGGTTCACACCATTTCCTTAAATTAATTACAGATAGATTTTAAGTCAACCTATAAGGCAGAAAAAAATTCTAAACAGAATAAAATATATATGGATCATAATGAACAACATCAGATATTATTTTTACATCAACCTTGAGAATATTTATCTATTGATACAATTACTTAGTGAAATTCAATATGTTAAAAATGTAATACAAAAAGACTGAGAAAATATATCATTCAAAATGGATAAAGGATATACACCAAGAAGAAAAAGACAATTTAATGAAACATGACCAATGCACTTAGAATATAGTTCACAAAAGTGGATGTTTAATTGGTCCAGCAGTACATGAGAAGATGTTTAATTAAGAGCAAGATGATTCTTCCATAGGAACAGAAGAGAATATGAATTTTATGGCTCCAAATACATTTTGGAGATATGTGGAAAGGATCTCATGTTATCTTATTACTTATATTTTCTTATCAAAATAAGGGAAAAGATCAATAACTGAGTGTGAGTAGAATGAGAGGAGATTTTAGAGGTCTGAGGAGAGAGAAGAAATAAAAAAAATGTCATCTATAAGAATGAAAAAAAAGTCACCTACAAGAATTGGGATCTTTGCTGGCATGAGTGACCATAAGTGAAGTTTCCTTTGGTTATTTCTGATAATTCAATTAAGCACTAAAATTGTTACTGGACCAAATTGGAGCTGTAATTTTGCAAGTGGACGAAGATGGAACAATGAATTGAGGCTATAGACAAGAGATTGTAACTATTGACTATGGGATAAAAACGTCTGTGGAAAGAAATGAAGGAATGGAATAGCAGCAAAGTTGGTTTCCTCCAGTGTTCAAAGATGGATGGATTGAAGTACTGGGTCAAGTGAAATGGTCCATAAGAACTAGTTGATCAGAACATGGGAAGTTTGTAGGGGGATTGTGATGGAATTGTATTTATTAACAATGACAAGTTCAGGTATAATTAATGCAATACCTCACCAACAGTAATATTTTATGAAACATAATATCTAGCATCCATCCTAGATGTTATATAATTACACATATCTCAACAAGAATCTGCAGAGTTGTTTAGGAGTAACAGTTACTTAGACATCAAAATCTTCAAGTAATAAAGATACCCAGGCCAGATAAATGAATGCAAAATACTAAGCACCATATTCTCCTGATCAGCAATTCAAAACTGTGTATTTCTTAATGGAAAGGGAGGAAGAGAGACTTAACAATCAGCATAATATGACAGAGGACACCTCTCTACCACTAGACCAAAGATAGTGATTATGGTTTGAATATGAGATGTCACACAAAGGTCCTGTGTTCATCAATGAATATTCATACTTAAAATCATTACATTATGAGAGTTTTAACCTAATGAGCCCATCCTGCTTTGGGCTGGGTGGTAACTACAGGCAAGACTGGAGGAGGTAAGTCACTGAGTTTTGCCCTGAAATGTTTTTTCTGAGTTGGCCTCTTTCTCAGTCTCTTTTGCTTCCTGACCCCACCAAGTGCTGAGTAGCTTTCCTTGCCTGGACCCTTCCTTCTCCTTGGACCAAAAGCAATGGTCTATAAACTGAGACTTCTGAAACCGTAAGTCCTAAGTAAACATTCCCTCTTTTAAATTGTTCTTGTCAACTTTTTAGTCACAGTGACACAAGAGCTGACTAATACAGAAATTAGTTCTAGGAGCGGGGTCATTGCTCTCACTAACCTGATAGAATTGTTTAGAAACCTTTGGAACTAGTATGAAGGAACAATTTTGAAAATATTGGAAATGTAGGCCGGAAAAACCTTAAAATGTTATAAACAGAGTTTAATGGGTAATTCTGTAGGAGCTCAGAAGACCAGAATAGCAATAGGAATATAAACTGTGCTCATGAGGTTTCAGAGGGAATTGAGGACTCTTTGGGGAATTGGACTAGAAGCCACTTGCCTTACATTTTGGCAAAGAAGTTGTCCACATTTGCCCCATATCCTGAGGATTTTTGTGAGGCTGAATTTAAAATTTAATTCCTCTGGTGAAGAAAATTTCAAGGCAGCACAGAATTCAGGCAGTGACAAGGATATTGCCAGAAACTTTTGGCCAGATTTACTATGACAATTTTTATATTGCAGTTCAGCAAGCAAAGCACATGTAAAGCTGGGGTTGAGGAATTCTGGTTGAAGATTATAGCCTCTAAAGAGATGCTAAATAATTTGCATAGAGACTATAGGAAAGATGGCCCAAGAGCATCTGCAAAATTTGTAAGACCACACTTCCTGGGGGCTCCAGGACTTAGAAGGGTTCTTCTAATTCCTTTGAGAAGAGAGCATGGAGACACCCTACTTGCACAGAGCAGCCTAGGAAGTTATGTCACCTTGTTGAGCTATGAAGATATTTAGAAGCTGTTGTAGCCAAGATTCTAGGGGTCCCAGGTATTGAGCCAGTTGGCAAGAGATTTTGGTATCATCCATGTGGTAATTGTTGTGCATGAATACAGAATACTAAAATTAAGGATCAAGGAGGCTTTCACTGAGATTTCAAAAGAAGGTACCTGAGAGGCAAAGGCAAAGTGTAGTGAGGTTGTAGTCCCTGCATGCTGTTCAAAAGAGGGCAATGTGTGAAGGCAAAGCCAAAGTTGGAGTGGAGACCCTAGGATTTAAGAGATACCCATGAAATGGACTGTCTATCAAAAAAAACAAACAAACAAACAAACAAAAAGACCAGTTGCTAACTACAGAAAGAATCAGGCTACAAGAGAGCTCATGTGTGCTGTAATTGGTTGAGATCTAAGGGGTGGGGCTGCCCAAGCGCTTTGGAGAGCATAGACTCACAGCTCACAGTCATGTGTCTTAGATGTTGTCCACAGAATTACAGGTGGATTTATGGAATTTGCCTGCCCCTTTGAATTTCAGTCTCTCTTTGACTCTTTTCTTCTGTGTCTCTATTGCTCCTTTCTGGAACATCTACTCTGTGCCACTATATATTGGATATATGTTACTTGCTTTTGATTTTTACAAAGCCTCACATTCAAGAGATTGCCTTCAGTCTCAGAGGAGACTTTGAATTTGGACTTTTGGGCAATACTGAAACTGTTAAGATATTGGGACTCTTGGAGATGAAAAAAAAATGCATTTTGCATTGTGAGAGGGACATGAGCTTTGGGGTTCCAGGGGTAGAAAGTATGGTTTAGATATGAGCTATCAGCCAAAGCTTCTGTGTTAATGCAGGAATATTCAGAGGTAAAATGGTTAGATTATGAGAGTCATAGCTCAATTGTTTCATCCTGTTTTGAATGAACAGAAGAGGTGGTAACTATGGTCAGGGACATGAGTAGAGGAGGTGGGTCACTAGGGACATGCCCTGGAAGTGTACATCTTACAGATGACCCGTTACTCTCTTTCCCTCTCTCTGTCTCCTGAGCTCACCATGAGCTGAGGGGCTTTCTTCTACTTGAGGGGCCATCTCTCATTACATGATGCCTAGGGTTGGGTCCAGAGAAATGGTGGAATCAGAAATCTGAAAACTGAAAACTATGAAACCATGAACATCAAATAAACTTTTCTTCCTCTAAGTTTTTCTTGTCAGGTATTTTGTTCACAGCTATGCAAAAGCTAAAGTATTAAAGGTGTGAAAAAAAATTCAAATACTGAGAGGGCTAAACAAAATGCAGATTCTGCAAGGGAAAGAAATATTTCTTCAAGCAAGAAGATTCAGGAAATATTCAGAGATAAATAACAAAATAGAATATGCTGATAAAAATCCCTGGGTAGAATACAATCACAAAGGGCCAAACAAGAATGACTTAGGAAAGTAACAGGGAGATGATAAGTGGTGGTTAGCTTCACAATAGATTCTGAAGGCAGAGCTAAAAGGACATTATAGTTCATTGGAAGTGAGCCATGAATACAAGAAAGGAAGAATAAATGATTCCATATACTTGAACCAGAACATCTGAATTACTACTGTCATTGGCCAAGACAGAACAGGCTGAGAGAAGGACAATTCAAAGACGAAAAGAGGGATTGAGACAGGCGCACATGAATTTCCAGTTGCCTATTGAGCAGAGAAATATTGAAATGGAAAAATATCCACAAGGTTAAGAGAGCAGTTGTCAACATCAGCAAATACCCAGAGTAGATATTTTTACATTGTTTTGAATGTGAAATATACTTACATAAAAGTATGTAAAGTAGATAAAGTGAATTTAAACAGATCTCCATAAAGCCAACTTCCACTTACCATCATCCAGAGAAAGAAATAGAACATTGCAAGAGTCATTTAATTCTCTCACCCAGGATACCTTTATCTCATCATAAACCCCTCACTTGAACCCACCAGAGAAAAATACAATATTGAAATAAAAAGTGATTTCAAATTCATTTTTTGCTTTATGACAGTTACATCTGTAAATGCATCCCTAAACAACATGAATTAGTTCTGCTTGTTTTGGAAATTGACCTGAATGGTATCATACTATCTATATGAAATTTCAACTCGATTCTTTTGCTCAGCATTAACTTGTGAGTGTCATCTGTGTTCTTGTGTATAACTTCAATTCGTTCATTTTCCTCTATGTAATATTTCATAATCCAATTGTTCAGTGTAGATAGACATTTGACAGATGACAGATGTAACTTTCAATGCCGACTTTTATAAGCAATACTTTCATTAACATTCTTGCAGGCATATTTTGGTGACCATTTAAACATTTATCTTTTGAGGCTCCACCCCAAAATTAGAATTGCCGAGTCATGAGTCAACCTTATCTTTCAGATCACTAAGTTATATAATTCTACTTCCTAAAAATTTTGTACTCTCACCAGCAGTGTATAAAAATTCTCCTTGCTAAGAAATTTTTTTTATTTTTGTTAAGTTAATATATCTTATTTTAACTGTATTTTGTCTCTCATAGTGGCAGATACACCTTCAAGCTCATGAAGTTTAAGTTTTCATGCTCAGTAGAAAATACACCATACTGTTGTCATTAGCTTTTGTGTATGGATTAAGTGATTCTTGACCACCCAGATGTGGAAATGACTCCCAGGAACGCTCTGCAATGACTTTCTCTGTAGCACATCATGAAGGTGCCAAGACAAATGTTTCACCGAGCCGTGAACGTATAGCAAAGAGATGGCATTGGGTGTTACGTGTATTTAAAAAAAGCACTAAGAAAACTTTCATTAAAATATTAATTGAAAACAACAATAGGATGTTAAATACAAATATAAAATAGTGTAGATAATTAAACCAATATATAATATTTAGATAATAAAAAGTATATTGTGGCATCAAATCTGTTAGAATCACAATAAAAATGCTAATTAATACATTTAATAGCTAAATAAGTTAAACTTAGCCGGGCACCGTCGTTCACATCTGTAATTCCGGTGGCTCAGGAGGCTGAGGCCCAAGGATTGTGAGTTGAAAGCCAACCTCAGCAAAAGTGAGGCACTAAGCAACTCAGTGAGACCCCGTCTCTAAATAAAGTATAAATAGGACTGTGAATGTGTCAGTGGTTGAATGCCCTTGAGTTCAATCTCCAGTACCACTTCCAAAAGAGTAAAATTTAATGCAATCTTCTAGTTAGTTTAACAAATAGATTATAACAAATATGAGATGAATTTCCAATAGATGTAATATATAGGCCCTTGAGTTATTTGTTTGATAATTAAATCATAAACATTAGATACAGTTAA
The DNA here is from genome assembly GCF_021218885.2 of Marmota monax. Lineage (NCBI taxonomy): Eukaryota > Metazoa > Chordata > Mammalia > Rodentia > Sciuridae > Marmota > Marmota monax. Next base: position 14,781,914 of record NW_026693934.1, on the reverse strand, counting down.
ATATCGTGCTAATTTCATTTGAAAGAGTGACATCAGGAATATCTCACATTATAATACCATAAGAGTTGTCAATATATTGTTCAGCAAGAACATTTGAAATGCTCTTAAGTCTTTAATATAAATGTACAAGAAGAAAATAGAAAGGTTTAGACAGCAATATGGGAAATTTCACATGATATTATAAAACATAATTATTAGACTGAAACTTTTGCAAATTATCAATTAAATTTATCAACACTATTAGAGAAAACATTGAATTATTTTTTAGTATATAGAAACTAATTTAAAAATCACTGTCACATGACTATGTATATATATCCTGGATATATGTGTGTGTGTGTGTATGTATATATACATATATATATATATATATATATATATATATATATATATAAAATATTTCTGGTTCTAAGATAATTTATGGCATTTATCAGCTTTTTAATATGTATGTATAATTTTGTTTTCTATTTATTATCTTAAGGAAATACTTTTGGGCTTAAATTGGTACTTATAAGTTAATTTTTTTAAAGAAAAGATCTCTAAAATAAAATTCAGTTTCTTAAGTATCACATCATTTCCCCTTCTGTACATTTCCCCATTTCCTAATGAGGTCATTTTCTGCTTTTTAAAACTGTACAAGACCATTGCCCTTTTTATTGAGATGTCTATATTATTCTTATTGTTTTATATTTATTTACATATGTGACTCTAATTTTTTATTTTATAAACAATGTATTTATTCCTATATAAAATATTATACATTAATTTGTTTCTTCACTCTGTCAAGGATGGCCTTGATCAATAGAATTTGTTTCAGTTTCAACACATTAAGTCCCAATTTTCAATTCTGAACATATTTCAACAAAATTAGCACAGGTGCTTTAAAATAGGTTGAAAATCATAATCTACAGCTTATGTAGATATATGAATAAGTATTAATTAATGTATAATATAAACTTAATATTATTATTATTGAGTTATACTATATATTATATAATTATGTCAAATGTTGCATACTGTATTTAAGTTTTGATGGTAGTTTCACATCTGCCATGATGGGATAAATGAATTTTAATGTGGTCAATTTATAACTATTTCTATTTACCTTACTACAGAAATTCCTCTACAACAGTGATGATGATTTTCTCCCATAACTTTTCCTCAAAGTTTTATAGCTCTTTACTTTTTATTTATTTTTTGGTACAAGGATTGAACCCAGGGGTGCTTAACACATTCCCAGCCCTTTTTATATTTTATTTAGATACAGTGTTTCACTGAGTTGCCTTGGGCCTGGCTCAGTTGCTGAGGCTGGCTTTGAACTCACAATCCTCCTGCCTCAGCCTTCCAACCCTCTGAGATTATAGGCGTGAGTCACCAGGCCTGGTATAGCTCTTTATTTTTTGCACTAGACTTTTTTAAGGTATTGGGGATAGAACCCAGATGTGCTTTGTGACTGAACAACACCTCATCCATTTTTATCTTTTACTTTGAGAGATGGTTTTGCTATATTATCCAGGTTAGCCTCAAGCTTGTAACCCTCCTGTTTTACTTTCCAAAGTCACTGGTCTTACAGCTTTGCACCCTCATGTCTAGCCTACTTTAGTTCTTTAACTTATCTGACCTTGAGTTTTGGATATAGGTAAAAAGTTTATATCCACTTCCATCTTTTCATGTCCATAGCCAAATGCCTCATGAATATGAATTGAAAAGTTTGTGTATCTTTCTCATATCATTCAATAGGCCAAGTCTGTCTTTATCAAAATTTTCACTAAATTTGTAGCTTCATGTAGTCATTTTTTTTTCTGTATTATCGATACTTTTCAATTATGGAATCAATGCAAAATAATTTTAAACACGAGGATTTCAATCCAGTTTTTATAATTTAAGAGAGTAATTATCATCACTTTTATTTACTTTTTACAAGTATGTCTGCAGTATTTGAGTTCTTTTGCACTTTGGTAATTTTTTTTTTTTTTTTTTTTTTTGTAGCTTGGCATGGGGGTAAACCTATAATCCCAGCCTCTTGGGAGGCTGAGGCAGGAGTATCTCAAGTTCAAAGCCAGCCTAGCAACAGAGAGGTGCAAAGCAGCTCAATCTTTAAACAAAATACAAAATAGGGCTGGGGATGTGGCTCAGTGGTCAATGCCCCTGAGTTCCATCGCTGGTACCCCCCTCAAAAAAAAAAGTGAGAGAGAGAGAGGGAGAATCTCTTTTGTTATTGCCTATTAAAAGTCGTTTTATATCTATATGTTTAGGTCTGGAATGATAAAAACTGTTTGGAATCTGTTCATGCCATAAATGATTTTTCTCTTTCATTTTGATACCCTGAAAAAAATTCATTAAATGTAATTATGATTTTAAAACATTCCTGTATTTCTAAGATGACCCCAATGTGGCTTGATTTGGGAATCTAGTTTAGTGATGCTTAAAATATTGCTAACTTAGAAAATAAAAATTTGGTGAATTCAGCAAAATTGATGGAATGAGGAATCTCCAAAACTTTTACCAACACAAAGGTAGTGAGTAAATGTCAAAAGCAATAAGAATTAATTTTATTTGAACCTGGCAAATCATCAGTAGTTTTTAGTAACCAGACAAATATTTATTCAAGAAAAAAAATAACCAAAACTCAGTAATGAGTTCTGTGGTATTTTAACTTACCCTGGCTACATCATCCTATCTCCATCTTCTCAGTGGCCTTGAAGGCAACAATCTCATTCCCTGTATAGTTTACTAATATTGGAGATAACAGATTAACCTTATTCTCTAAGAATTATGGTTGTTTATTTTGACCTGTCTGGTCACTGAAAGCATCATTCACTGAAAGCATCATTCAAAAATTGTGTGTTTATTTTGCCAAACTCCGAACTCACCCAGGACTAAGGTAGCTATACATGATTTGATTGTGAAAAGATTTAAGAAAAATATTTCAGCTATTGCTTCATGGACAAGAGACACCAGTTGGAACAAACAAGAATCTTGGGAAGAATAGTTGGATAAGGAGGTAGAGAATATAGGCTTTGAGAATCAGAACCATATCAGGAGGAATCTAGAAGACATATGCCTGCCTACTTCTGTTTGCATGATCATAGAATACATGGGAACACATTAAATCCTCTGTTTTGTCTTTAGGGTCATCCTCTGGTAGGGGTGTGTAATTGAATCTATGGATTAATTTATTTTATTGCTCCTAGAAAAATCAAACACATTAAGCTGGGGTTGTGGTTAGTGGCAGAGGGCTTGCTTAGCATGTGTGAGACACTGGGTTCAATTCTCAGGACCTCATATAAATTAATAAAACAAAGGCCTGTTGATAACTAAAGAAATATTTTAAAAGCACATGTGTTCAGATATTGCCTCTGATGCATTTCCTGTCTCCTCCAATGATTTTTTCACTTCCTTCTCAATTCTCTTTTCTCCCAACTTTTCATTTTCTTCGCTATATTCTGGAAGACTCTTCTATCTTTTAATATTCTCTCTCAGAAGTTCTTCCTCTTGCTGTTCAATCTATTCAATAAGTTCATCTGTTGAGATTTTAATGCTCACTATTGCAACAGTTAGTGAATCTATTTAATATTGTTGTTTCTCAAATTTACTTCATTGACTTTTATAACTACCCATACCTTGGGGAAATTTTTCAGCTGGTGGTCTGATTTTGTTGTTATTATGTGTGTGTGTGTGTGTGTTAATTTTGTTTTCTTTTCAGCTATAAGTCAGTTTATTTTAAAAACAGGTGAGGTTTCCTTCCTGTGAAATTCGGAGTCACATTTATTCTTACCACTCCTTATGATGTGGTAGAAGGAAGGTTTATATCTGGTTTCGCTTTGCTCTTACATTACATTTTTTTTGCGTGTGTTTTATTCTGAGGAGGGTCTTGCATTGGCTATAAGTGTTTGGTTTCGTATTCTTCTAAGCTTTGTGGCTAACAATAACAAAGTTCAAGCCTGTCATATCAACAAATGTCCTCCGAGCAAAGGTTGCTCAAAGCTTCTCTTCTAGATTCTAGCTTTCAATTTGACTTTAGGTAGATTAACTAAACTATTAACAGTTCAGTTTTTTAAGTATTATTTTATTGTTTTTCAGCAGAATGTTGAGTGCAAGTAATCTGGCCTAAAATACATGTGGAAACTGATTTAAAATTAATATTATTACAGAACTTATTATGTTTATATATTAATGTCATATAACTAATTATAAATTAGAACTTCTGAGTCTTATTATTTTTTTCCTTATAATGGCATGTAATATAATAGTATATCCATGTGGTTCTGCAACATATAATCAATTGGTGAAGTACCAATAGACAAACTCTCAACTATTTGAAAAAATATACAAAAAAGTTCTAACTTATTTAAAATAAGTAGGAATTCAAAAATAATTTTTGAATATATAGATCATTAGTTACAACATTATATAATCAAAATTGTTTGAAAAGTTTACTATAATAGTCAGCCATAAAATAATACCATTAATTTGATTTTAAAAAAATATCAGAGGACTTCCATGTCTCAGAAGTGAGTAGATATACCTTTCTCCATTCTTTCCATTTGGTACAATAAGAATTCTTAACATTGTACATAAAACAAGTGGAAAAATAAAACATTTTTCTAGGAATTTTTAAGCCTTGAAATTTGTAATAATTTGTTATAACTGTTGCAGAAAATAAATAAAGGAGCTACAATAATCAAGACTGTATAATATTGGCAGAGGGATAGTCACATGGGCCAGGAGAACAAGAGAAAAAAAATTGAAAATAGAGCACTAAAATATATCCTTCGGATTTTTGACAGAAGCGTTAAACAATCCTTTGAAGGAAAACTTTTTCAAAGAAAAGTGCTGGAGCAATTAAGTATCCACAGGAAAACATAATACAAATCAGAGTAAAATAAAACTAGACCTAAATCTTGCACATCATACAAAATAAAGCAAAACAAAAATATCTCAAAATGGCTCACCAACTTAAATATGAAATGCAAAACTATACAATTTTTTTTTATAAAAATACAAGAGAAAATTCAGAATTTAGGGCCAGGCAAAACACTCTTAGACTTGATAGTATACGCATGGTCCACAGTAGAAAATTACAGTAAGTAAGGACTTTATTAAGTCATGAGAAGAAATGATGAAGACTAAGAGAAAACATTTCAAAACTATGTATCAAAGGACTATTATTTAGAATATATAAAATATTCTCAAAGTTAATAAGTTATAAATCATTATATTTTAAAATGTACAAAAAACACAAACATGATATTTTACAGAGGGGATAGTAGTTAAGATGTCAACTAAGGACTGGGAGTTTTGCTCAATAGTACAGAACTTGTCTAGCATGGATGAGGCCCTGGGTTTTATACACAGCACCACAAAAAGGAAAAAAAGTTGAAGATGACAAATAAACACATGAAATATTTTTCAATAGCTTTAATCACTTAACTGTCATTGCCTATGAAGTACAATGTCTAAAATAAACTAAATGGCTTGATCCAAGTTTTCAGCACAAACAATAGTTAAATCAAATGACAATATTAAATACCATTGAAGATATGAAAAAAGTAGGTCACTCATACATGGCTGGTAAAAATGTGAAATCGTAACTCACTCTGGAAAAAAATGAGTTTCATATATAACTATAAATTGGCAATTATCTCAGAGAAACAAAAACTTATGTTCACATAAAACCCAGTAATAATTTTTATCGCAATAATCAAGAACTGAAGACAACTCACTTCTTTAAAAGTGAATGCTTAAAAAAAAAAAAAAAAACTATGCTGCATCTATATGTCATATGCTATAACTGACCAACAAAATGGAATGAATTGCGGATACACACAATAACCTGGATGAATGTGTAGACAGTTATGCTGAGTGGAAAGAAAACCTCAGTCTCAAAAGTCTTCAAGTGCAAACTTTTAGAGAGGTGGAACGAATTCGTGGTTGCCAGAGCTTAAGCAGGTGAAAAAAAAGAAGTGAGTGTGACTCCAAACGGGATCCCAGCGGTGGCAGAAATGGGACTGTTCTCAGACATATGACTCTTCAAATTACATTTTTTTCCAACTTTACAATGATATGAAAGTGATACGTGTTCAGTAGAAAGGCTGCTGGGAATTTTGAATCTTGATCTTTCCCAGGCTACTGAGAGATTGCAATAGAATCCTCCAGCAGTTCTGGGCAGACAGGGGCCACAGACCTCAGTCGGGCAAGCACACACAGAACAGTCAAGTGTGTCCACGTACTGCACTGCAAAACCATGCTGTTTGGTAGATTACACATATTAGAAACAGTCTTCATTTACAATACATTCAACCTTCAGGATTTGATCTAATTTTATTTTAATTTAACAGAATATAATCTAATCATGAGCAAAGAAGCATCTATGCATCTTATCCATATCGATTGGAATATTCTTATTATAAGGTACTATATTAATTTTACAAGATATTAGCACTGGGAAAAGATTTTGAAGGATCCCTGTAATATTTATTTCCCTCCCTCCCTCTCCCTCTCTCTCTCTCTCTCTCTCTCTCTCTCTCTCTCTCTCTCTCTCTCCCCCTCTCTCTCTCTCCCTCTCTCTTTCTTACTTTCTTTCTTTCTTTTCTGGTTATAAATAGGACCCAGGTTTGAGTAAGTCCCATTTGTTGATTCTAGTTATTAACTTTTGTGCTATGGGTGTCCTATTGAGGAATTTGGAGCCCGACCCCACAGTATGTAGATTGTAGCCAACTTTTTCTTCTATCAGACGGTGTGTCTCTGATTTGATATCAAGCTCCTTGGTCCATTTTGAGTTAACTTTTGTGCATGGCAAGAGAAAGGGATTCAGTTTCATTTTGTTGCATATGGATTTCCAGTTTTCCCAGCACCATTTGTTGAAGATGCTATCCTTCCTCCATTTCATTCTTTTAGCCCCTTTATCAAATATAAGATAGTTGTAGTTTTGTGGATTGGTTTCTGTGTCCTCTATTCTGTACCATTGGTCCACCCGCCTGTTTTGGTACCAGTACCATGCTGTTTTTGTTACTATTGCTCTGTAGTATAGTTTGAGGTCTGGTATCGCTATACCACCTGATTCACACTTCCTGCTTAGAGTTGTTTTTGCTATTCTGGGTCTTTTATTTTTCCATATGAATTTCATAATTGCTTTATCTATTTCTATAAGAAATGCCATTGGGATTTTGATTGGCATTGCATTAAACCTATAGAGAACTTTTGGTAATATCGCCATTTTGATGATGTTAGTTCTGCCTATCCATGAACAGGGTATATTTTTCCATCTTCTAAGATCTTCTTCTATTTCTCTCTTGAGGGTTCTGTAGTTTTCATTGTATAAGTCTTTCACCTCTTTTGTTAGGTTGATTCCCAAGTATTTTATTTTTTTTGAGGATATTGTGAATGGAGTGGTTGTCCTCATTTCCATTTCAGAGGATTTGTCGCTGATATACAGGAATGCCTTTGATTTATGCGTGTTGATTTTATATCCTGCCACTTTGCTGAATTCATTTATTAGCTCTAATAGTTTCTTTGTAGAGCCTTTTGGGTCTGCTAGGTATAGAATCATGTCACCTGCAAATAGTGATAATTTAAGTTCTTCTTTTCCCATTTTTATGCCTTTAATTTCTTTTGTCTGTCTAATTGCTCTGGCCAGTGTTTCGAGAACTATGTTGAATAGAAGTGGTGATAGAGGGCATCCCTATCTTGTTCCAGATTTTAGAGGGAATGCCTTCAATTTTTCTCCATTCAGAATGATGCTAGTCTGAGGCTTAGCATAGATTGCTTTTAAAATATTGAGGTATGTTCCTGTTATCCTTAGTTTTTCTAGAGTTTTGAACATAAAGGGATGCTGTACTTTGTTGAATGCTTTTTCTGCATCTATTGAGGTGATCATATGGTTCTTATTTTTCAGTCTATTGATGTGGTGAATAACATTTATTGATTTCCGTATATTGAACCAGCCTTGCATCCCAGGGATGAATCCTACTTGATCATGGTGCACAATTTTTTTGATATGTTTTTGTATCTGATTTGCCAGAATTTTATTGAGGATTTTTGTATCTAGGTTCATTAGAGATATTGGTCTGTAGTTTTCTTTCTTTGAAGTGTCTTTGTCTGGTTTAGGAATCAGGGTGATGTTGGCCTCGTAGAATGAATTTGGAAGTTCTCCCTCTTTTTCTATTTCCTGAAATAGCTTGAAAAGTATTGGTATTAGTTCCTCTTTAAAGGTTTTGTAAAACTCTGCTGTATACCCATCCGGTCCTGGCCTTTTCTTAGTTGGTAGTCTTTTGATGGTTTCTTCTATTTCCTCAATTGATATTGGTCTGTTTAGGTTGTCTATATCCTTTTGACTCAATCTGGGCAGTTCATATGACTTAAGAAATTTATCGACGCCTGCACTATCTTCTATTTTATTGGAGTATAAGGATTCAAAATAATTTCTGATTATCTTCTGTATTTCTGAAGTGTCTGTTGTGTTATTGCCTTTTTTATCCAGTATGCTAGTAATTTGAGTTCTCTCTCTTCTTCTCTTCGTTAGCATGGCTAAGGGTCTGTCGATTTTATTTATTTTTTCAAAGAACCAACTTTTAGTTTTGTCAATTTTTTCAATTGTTTCTTTTGTTTCGATTTCATTAATTTCAGCTCTTATTTTAATTATTTCTTGCCTTCTACTTCTTTTGCTGTTGTTTTGCTCTTCTTTTTCTAGGATTTTGAGATGAAGTATGAGATCATTTATTGGTTGTTTTTTTCTTTTTTTAAGGAATGAAAAGAAACAATAAGAGAGGTAAATAGGGAGCCTACATCCTGGGAACAAATCTTTACTCCTCACACTTCAGATAGAGCTCTAATATCCAGAGTATACAAATAACTCAAAAAATTAAACAATAAGAAAACAAATAACCCAATCAACAAATGGGCCAAGGACCTGAACAGACACTTCTCAGAGGAGGACATACAATCAATCAATAAGTACATGAAAAAATGCTCACCATCTCTAGCAGTCAGAGAAATGCAAATCAAAACCACCCTAAGATACCATCTCACTCCAGTAAGATTGGCAGCCATTATGAAGTCAAACAACAACAAGTGCTGGCGAGGATGTGGGGAAAAGGGTACACTTGTACATTGCTGGTGGGACTGCAAGTTGGTACAGCCAATTTGGAAAGCAGTATGGAGATTTCTTGGAAAGCTGGGAATGGAACCACCATTTGACCCAGCTATTCCCCTTCTTGGTCTATTCCCTAAAGACCTAAAAAGAGCATGCTACAGGGACACTGCTACATCGATGTTCATAGCAGCACAATTCACAATAGCAAGACTGTGGAACCAACATAGATGTCCTTCAATAGACGAATGGTTAAAAAAAATGTGGCATTTATACACAATGGAGTATTACTCTGCATTAAAAAATGGCAAAATCATAGAATTTGCAGGGAAATGGATGGCATTAGAACAGATTATGCTAAGTGAAGCTAGCCAATCCCTAAAAAACAAATGCCAAATGTCTTCTTTGATATAAGGAGAGTAACTAAGAACAGCGTTGGGAGGAAGAGCATGAGAAGAAGATTAACATTAAACAGGGGTGAGAGGTGGGAGGGAAAAGGAAAGAGAAGGGAAATTGCATGGAAATGGAAGGAGACCCTCATGGTTATACAAAATTACATACAAGAGGAAGTGAGGGGAAAGAGGAAAAAAACAAGGGGGAGAAATGAATTACAGTAGATGGGGTAGAGAGAGAAGATGGGAGGGGAGGGGATTGGGGGTAGTAGAGGATAGGAAAGGCAGCAGAATACAACAGACACTAGTATAGCAATATGTAAAACAGTGGATGTGTAACTGATGTGATGCTGCAATCTGTATACGGGGTAAAAATGGGAGTTCATAACCCACTTGAAACAAAGTGTGAAATATGATGTCAAGAACTATGTAATGTTTTGAACAACCAACAATAAAAATTAAAGGGAAAAAAATAAAAAAAATAAATAAATAAATAAATAGGACCCAGGGCCTCCTATACACCAGACAGGTGCTAAACCAGTGAGATGCAACTCCAAGTTGTATTATTATTATTATTATTTTCTTTTCAGACAAGGTATTGTTAAATCGCTTAGGGCCTAAGTTGCTGAGGCTGTCTTTGAACTTGCCTCAGTCCTTCTGCCTCAGCCTAGGATTACAGGAATGTGCCACTGTGCCCAACTCTATTCTTTCTTTTTTTAATTTGTTTTAATTAGTTATACATAACAGTAGAATGCATTTATGCACTTTTATATATCATACATAGATGGGATATTTCCCATTTTTCTGAGTGTACATGTTGCAGAATCATATTGGTCGTGTAGTCAAATGTATATTTGAGTAACAACGTCTGTTTCATTCTTTATCTTTTCTATCCCCACATCTCCTCCAGTCCCCTTTCATCACTTCCCTCTACCTAATCTAAGGTAAATCTGTTCTTTCCTAGTGCTCCTCCCCACCCACCTTACTGTGAATTAGCATCTGCATATTAGAGAAAACATTTGACCTTTGTTTTTTGGGGATTGGCTTATTTCACTTAGCCTGATATTCTCCAACTCCAACCATTTACTGGCAAATGCCAAAATTTCACTCTTCTTTAAATCTAAGTAATATTCCACTGAGTTTATATACTACATTTTCTTTATCCATTCATCTATTGAGGGATACCTATATTGGTTCCATAGTTTCGCTATTATGAATTGAGCTGCTATAAACATTGACGTGGCTGCATTACTGTAGTATGCTGGGGTCTTCCTGCTGGGAGTTCTGGTGGCCCTTGTCTTGCTGTTGCATTTTGAGGTTGCTCCGTTGCATAAGCGTATCCCTGGTGGTCTCTCTACAAGTAGGAGCAGCACTGAGATCTCGAGACTGCAGCATGGCCAAGCCTGAGGTATCTGAAGCCCAGATTGGTAGAATAGAGACTGGGTTTGGAGGGCTGGTCTGGGTTTGGTGATACTGTGAGACATCAGAGACAGGGCTGAGAAACTGTTGAACACTGACAGAGACATTTCGACTTTCCAGCAAGATGTATTATTTCTTAATACATACAAATTTATAATTATCCTCAAATAAAAAGTTTAATAAAAAGTAATTATAGGAAAGTTAATGCAAAGGATTTATAAACAAATATTTTTAAATTACAGAAAGTAATAGAAATGATAAATGTGCTAAAGAACTCTCTCTCTCTGATACAGGCAATCTCTAGATTGCTGTAAGAGAAAAAGATAAAGGCAAAACAAACTGACTCAATAATAATATGACAGATATAATGGAGATGGAAATTACATGAACACTTTCCATCAATTTATCATAAATATTTATAACAAGAGAACATATAGACTGATAAGGAAATAGCTGCCCTTTACTCAGGAAAACATGACAACCCTAATAATAGCAATAAAAAAATTCTTGGGATTACTGTATTATTTTTAATATCCTATGTATAGCAATCAGGAAAAAGAATTTTTTAAAAAATTATAAACTTGGAAAACAAATTAAAACCATCTCTATTTTCAGGTGGTATCTTTCCTTATATGTGGAGAATCTCAAAGAATCTGTAAAATTTTTACTAGAGCTAATAGATAGCTTCAGGAAAAATTTAGGGTAAAAGATCAATATGCAAATGGCATCCAAGCCATGTTTGTATGTAACAGTAATGAATAATCAACAAAGACATTCAAGGAAATAATTCTATTTATCATAATATTCAAAAGAACACAATAGTTAGGAACAAGCACAACCAAATATCTGTCCACAGCCCAGTCCTGCTAGGGAAGTGGAGTAGGTTGCAGACAGGCCAAAGAAGATGCATGGAGACAGCATGGAAGACATAAGATTTACTGGAGAAATTTTGCAAGAGTTTAGTGACTGCTTTAAGAGTTTAGGGGCAATAGATAGTCAGAACCTCAGTTCCTTACAGTGCTATGCCAAGGAGTGCTTCTTCTTCCCCACAGTGCTTTCTCTAATAGTTGATGGCTGGATGAATGACAGGCATTCTTTCCTTAGTGCCCTCAATTCCACATCCATCTACATGGAGAGGGGAATTTTACATCTTAGGCTGAAGATGCAGTGACCTCATCATAATCACCTTGCTTAGTTTGCTTATTCGATCAGCATCCCAATGAGCAACTTTCTCAGCATACATGCAAGAAAGTAGCTTTGTCCAGATGACAATAAGTTGCCCTAGTTCTCAGTGTGCATAGAAGAAAGCCAGTGTCCTTCAAGATAATATGTATCTGGACTTCATGGCACAGGCTTGCTCATTTTGTTTCTTTGTTACCTTGGCTAGGTTTCGGGGAACAGAAAGAAAGCATTCAAGAACCTGGTGTTTTGGTATTTTCCTTTGCTTCAGGGATGATACTTCAAGGAGATGAAAGAGTTAAACAGAAACAAATTACAAAGTATTATTGATAGAAATTTTAAAAAGACACAAATAAACCAAAATATATCTCATGCTTGTGAACTGGAATAGAATATCGGTAAAATGGCAATAGTATCCAAAGTGATTTACAGACTCAAAGCAAGTACTTAAAACTCCTATTACACTTTGGATCTAAAGTTTCCCACAAAAGCTCATGTGTTGAAGACTTGGTGTCCAATGTACCAGTATTCAGAGATGGTCCACCTATTTGAGGTTGTGTCTGTATTTTGAGTTCTTACATAAAGAATTGTAACCTAATTTAGTGCATAATCAAATGGAAATCTAACTTAGGAGTGGTTTTATTTTATTTATTTATTTTTGTAACAGGTAAGCAGCTGAGAACCAGCCAAATAAAGGGAGCCAACTAATAAAAATGTGTAAATAATGCAAACACCTGCCTATAACCAAGCTATTTGTGTATTTTACTTCTATGTTTAGACTGTAAGAGCTCACTCACTCCTCTGCTCAGCAGAGCTCTCTGAATGCCTTTTGGTTTAGAGTACTGTCTTGTTTGTGTATCACTTTTGCCTCAGATAAATCCTTTAAACCCCTTTTGTATAAGCTTTCCTTTCCATACCCTTCATAAAAATTAAGAACTTTTGGTCACCCAAAGATGTTATTTAGAGGGTGAAAAGATAGTCTACAGAAATAGGATGGGCTATATATAAATTACACATTTGATTAGGGCCTTATAATGTGCTAAACATGTCTCCCTGCTTAAAATAAAATCATATGCAGAAACCCTAATCCCCAGAGTGATGGTATTTGGAGGTGGGTCCTTTGGGAAGTAATTTAGTTCACATAAAGTTATGAGATTGGGATTCTGACAATGGGATTAGTGCCAATTTATGAAGAACAGGAGATTCAGAGACTTCTTTCTACCATGCTGAAGGCACAGCAAGAAGCTTTATATTTATAAATCAGGAAGGGGGCCCTTACCAAACACTGAATCTGTGGTATATTGATCTTAGAGCTCCCCAAATCCAGTACTGTAAGAAATGAATGTGTATTGTTTAAACTACCCACCCTATGACATTTTGTTATATCTGCCCAAACTGATCAACCTACTTAATCCAGCAAAATGTATCTGATAGATGTTCATTTTTGGCCACATGATAAAGAAATATTTCTCTATATTATAACAAAAAATTGAGATTTAAGAATATGGTACAACTTTTATGAATGCTGGGTGAGAACCAGTGTTTATTTCTCCTCTGAGGCCAAATCGTGGTATCAAATCACCAACCTACACTCACTCTATAAATAATTTAAGAAGGCTGGTAGCAATTATTTTTATACTAGTATATTTGTGGAATTTTACAGAAAAAAAAATAAATTTTAGACTCCTACAGACCAAAAATTCTTATAAAACTGATTGCATTTGTTTATTCCCAGGATTGATTCATTTTCTCCCTTTCTTCCGCTCTTTCTTCTCCTTTTGTCAGGCCTTCCCTCCTTTGTTTCCTTTCTTTTTTCCTTCCTTACCTCCTCCTTTGTTTTCATTTGTTTGTTTTTTGAAGGACAGACTTCCTCAGAACCACTGTTCTTGCAAAAACTATGGATTTATAAAAAAATGTATTGCTTGGAACTAAAAAGTCACATGGAGCCCACAATCATTCCAAAAAACACATTAGAGTTTATCAAGGGAGAAAATTAGCTATTTGGACAAATGTAATGTAAGATGAGAGTGAACCATTACTCAAAACCAGAAAATAAAATTGAATAGAAGCACTACTTTCTTAGACTTGGATGAAATGATAAGGACGTGTTGTTGCAGTGTGTTGAATTTGCTTGAAAATACAAGAGCCAAGTCCAATGTACAGGGGATTCATGCATTCAATATGTGTGCTTTTGCTTGACATCTTCCTCTATGTAAGGTTTAATATAGACAGGCCAGGGGTAAACCTTGTACTACCAATGAAATCCACCATGAAATAGAAAAGAACAACTGAAAAAGTGTTATTACATGATATTTGTCAGTAATATCATCTTTGGTCCTGCAGGATTGTTCAAGAAAAGGGAATGAGCCTCGAGAAAGTTCCACAAGAAGTTGTACAAGAGAGACAGGAAACAGTTCAGTTCAGCTACAGTGTATTTATTATCATCAACTTACCAAATCCAAAAGAAATAGGTAAATCAAAATGAAAAAAAAAATGGTAAGACCTTTATTGGAACTGATTCCTAAAAGATTTTACATCAATATTTTAGCAAAGTCTGCCAACTATGTAACCAAATCATTCATTTTTTTCCTAAAATAGTTATGCTTTTTTGATGAAGAGATTTTAAATTTATGTTTCCACATTTATCAGTTCCAGAAATGGCATAGTAGTGGTTGAGTCCTTCTCATGAAAGATGAGAAAATTAGCACATTTATAGTTTCTTCCACTCTGTCCACCCCCATACCTCCTGGTTTTATGGACATCAAATGGGATATTTTTCTAAAGCAATAATTTTTAAATTATTTTTATGCCATATGACAATTATTTTAAGAATCATAACATTTGGTCTATGTATTGTAATATCTCATGGTTACGTAAGTGTGATTCATTTTTAAGTGGAAAAGTGTTTTCTGTATGTATATTCTTTCATATACAGATTAATATTTTTCAGTTTTATTTTTAAATATGGCTTAACATGACCATTTGTTATATTTTGCTCTTTTGTCTGCATAACAGATAAGGGACAATAAAGCTATTGAATCTTTTCATGTTTGATATGTCTTTGCTTTACAGCTAGATAATATAATATTTTAACTAGATGTCAGCGTCTAATTGAATTCAACCAAAATTTATCTTCAACATGTAGATTCTATTTTATTTTATTCTAGAATATGAACATAATGTTGCTGAGTAGAAATCTAAGCAGTCTATTTTTTTTCCTTTGAAATTTTGGTCTAGTTTAGATGTTTATAGAATATTTTTATTATGCTTAAAATTAAATGCTCAACAATATAAAATTTGTGTTTGCTATTCCTAGCCTTCTTGGGGACCTACTAGATAATGTTTATCTACAGATTTCCTTAACACAGGAATTTCTCTTATTTTATCTTAGAAAATTGCCTTTTTTATTATTATGTTCTCAAAGAATCTCCAACTTCATAAATCTAAGCTGCCACTATTTGCCTTCCTTCAGGGTCTTCATTAATTCTGATGCCACATTGAATTCTATGACCATAGTATCTGGATATGTGAATTCTCCCTGAGTTCACATAAATACATTATTTTAGTATATACTCTTTTTTAAAAAAAAATTATTGTAGCCATAAACTTTGATGAATATTTAAATGACCATTGCAAAATGCAAAAATAAACAGCAAACATACATAGTCTCAAACTGTTTCCCCACAATACACTTATTAATTACATGGCAAAAAAAATGCAATTTTACAACACAGAAACACTACCTTACCTAAGTGACCCAGGTTAACATCAGTTCTGTGGATTGTATGTAGCTTAGTATATATTCTTAATATCCTACCTTTTTATTTATTGTCTCATGTTAACAGTTTACTTATTATTTTTGGAGAGTAAGATAGTTTCTCCTTAAAATTATATTTCCTAAAGCTGAAGTTTTCCAAACAATGTTCTTCTCAGAAAATACATGCAATTTTCTTTTTCTTTTCCTTGTTATAAAGAATATTAAAGGTCCTGTTGTTTATTGCTTTGTTTTACATTGTTCACTTATCTCTGAACAGCAACATTTTTATTCATGTATTTTTTTCTCTCCTGAAAGGCTTCTTGACTTCTTTGATTACCACCACCTTCTTTCAATCATTTCCTTCAGAAGAAAGGTAGAAAACAAGTGCCATATATTTCTAAATTTGGAAAGGCAATGCTATCAGCTGTAAAAGCATCAACAACAACAAAACATTTCAGTAGGTTAACAGAGAAGTTTGCTTCCTGCTTACATAACAATTCATTGTGGGGTTGGTTCCCAGTCCAAGGTAATTAAGGAACCCTCATCACTTCTATCTTGTAGTCCTACCATCTCCATAGGCCTTATATTATTTTTCAGTACAATCAGTAGGAGGAAAATAAGAGGATGTAAAAATTTATCTGCTACTAAAATGTTCTGTCATGAATTACAGTCACTGAATTATTTAACATTTTATTGACAAAGATAGTTATATAGTCACATTAGAAACAAGTTCATGATAGAAGGCTGGTAAATGTGACGTCTACCTGGGTGGCTTCTTGGTAAGTACTATTTTCCTTTGTATTTGTGGGAGATTAGTCTAGGATGCCCAGAGGATCTACAGATCTTTGGATGCTTGGGTCTCTTCCATAAAATGGCATTTGCATATAATCTGTGCACATTCTTCTCTGTATTTTAAGTCATCTCTAGAATATTATGATATCTAATGCAATGTATGTACCATTTAAGTAGTAGTTCTGCTATATTGTTTGGGGAATAATGACAAGGAAATGTAATTTTGTGTATTTTCATACAGATTCAACCAGTTAGGCCCAATTACATAGTACGCAAGTAAGACATGAGACAAGTGACTCTTAAACAAAGCATGCTGCTCAGAGATTGAAGATGTGTGACAGGATGCTACAGCAGACTGTGCTTATACCTCATTGCATTCACCTGGATTCAGAATAGTGCTCAGTGGTATAATTTTTTTTTCTGTATCTTTCTCAATATTTTCTTAAAAATATTTTTTTAATATTTTTGATCCTTGGTTGGTTGTAACTTCAGATACACAATCTGTAGATATGAAGGGCCAACTGTTTATGTAATGGAAGAAAGAGAGCATATGCTGCTGGGCAGCTTTCATTTCTGTCATATTCTAACCCTCTGACCACTAATCATCAGTGAAGACCATTTCCACATAGAGTAAGTAGTATTTATCTCTAAGGAAGACAACCCAAAGTCCTAGTTCAAGAAAAATTTAGGGGAGTAAACTTTGTTTTGTGCTTACAGTTTCAGAGGTTCAGTCCACAGTAGGGTAACTCCGTTGCTCTGAGCCTAAGATGAGGCAGAACATCGTGGTAGAAAGATGTGATGGAGGAGTTCTGGTAGCCAAGAAGCAGAGAGAGGAAAAGAGGGAGGTCAGGAGAGCAAGGATCCAGGACAGATAAAGTCCAAGGCCACACACAAAGTGACTTATTTCTTCCAGCCACAGCCTATTCTCCTATAGTTAGTCCATTCAGATCATTAATCCACCAACTGGATTAATACAGCCTCTAAACATTGCTGCATTGTCTAACACACTAGTTTTGGAGGGATACCTCATATCTAAACTATAAAAGTCCCATCTAGTGATTTCATCCAGTTTGGATGATGCACAGTCCTCCTGTCAATTCTGGACGGGATATAGCTGTATGTTTTCTTGACAAGTCATCTTACCTTATAATAAATAATTAAGATATGCAAACTGCACTAAGTCTCTCATTCTGAAAGCGGCGGGTGGGGTAGGAAACAAGATTCATTTTTGTCCATAATTGAGATAAATACCTGCTGGATAGGCATTAGAAAGAGCCAGCCCCTGCCTTTGCAATGTGGGCAGCTCCTTGTTAGAATGTTGGTTCTGCCTCTGAGAACAACTGTCTTGTACAGGTTCTCCATATGCCTGTGACCCTATCTTCCAGGATGCACTTCCTTGTTTCTCCTCAGCCATCTCTAAGGTTGTCACTGTGGAATTACAGTCCTCAGAAAATACCCCGCTCCTTTCTTATGCCGATAATTAAGAAATTGCTTCTCAGCTCTAAATCCACCCTGTGTGTCCTCCTCCGTGCTTCCGTTGCTAGCATGAGGCCAACCATGTTTCTTTTTCTTGCCAGTTGGATCTCTGTTAGTCCTTGCCAATAAGGACATGAGAGAAAGAGACTGTTAATAAGGAGACATAATGACTTGCTCTTTCTTTTCTGCACCTAAATAAGAGTTCTTTACGAAACTACAGTTATTCTTTCCTGTGTGACAGCTGAATCCAGTTTGGAGTGTGTCTGACCCTTGAAGAACTAGGAGGCTGCACATTCCTCAAAGATACAAAGACTAGAGGAGCAGCCACTTAGTTGCAAATGTCTGAGCTTCATGATGCAATGGATCCCCTTCTCAAAAGTTATAAGATTGATAAGCTTCATGCTCTTCTGTTTGGTCCTCCATCTCTAGGCAGGGTAATGGCTTACTCAAGTGACTGTATCTGAGATATGTCCATCCTGCTCTCTGTTAGTCTTATTTGTGAGCTTTTTAAAAAATTTTTATTTTTTAGTTGTCGATAGACACAATATCTTTATTTATTTTTATATGGTGCTGAGGATTGAACCCAGTGCCTCATACGTGTGAGGCAAGTGCTCTACCACTGAGCTACAGCCCCAGCCCATGTGAGCTTCTTAATGATTTTGTAAGGGATTAGTTATTATTTATATTTCTCTAATAAATAAATCTTGTGATTTTTATCCCTTGGTGTAGTTTATATCAGAAGAAATCAAAGAAAAACTTCTTAAATGTGTCTGGATGTTGGGTTGTATCCCTGAGTTAAAAAAATATATACATATACAACCCAATATATATTATATATATATACACAACCCAATATATATATTATATATATTCCTTGCCAATGGGTTGTCTTAATCTGTAGAGTTTCATGGTACCAAAATTAAATAAAATTTTATCAACAAACTCTGAACACTAAACTCTGAGATATTAGTATATACTGGGGGTAAAAAAAGTATGATCCAGCAGGAAATGATTTGCCTAATCAAAGATTTGTAAGATACTATTAAGTGAGCAGAAACATGAATAATATGTATGAAATTCTTTCAATGGACATTAGACCAGAAGGAACAGTATACAACCCAGGATCAGGTCTATTTTATTGACATAAGTACAGTTACAAGAGACTCTAAAAGTAGGGGCAATATTTAAGTTGATTAGTTGATTGAAACTTGAAGTTGATAATGACTGATAATGATGTTAAGATGTGAGAACATCCTTTGAAATACAAAGATGAATAGATCTAATAGCCTATGGAGAAAAGAAATGTTGGAAGGGATTGAACATATATTCTATGCCTCATCAAGAGATCCCAGAGACCACTGGCTTCATTAATCATTGAAAAATTCTTTAAGTATCATTATCGGTATTTGACTTCTACCATCAATTGCTTGGAAATATCCGTAGTGCTGTCCTGTCTTGATCAGGGGTGGTGAGGATAGAGGACAGTAGTAAACTTACTATTTTTGGTGGTAATGAGAATATCTCGTAGTAGCAGAATCCAAATGACAGTGTTTAAATCATTGAAGACATGACAGATGCATTTATATTAATAGTCCAGCACAGATTAAATGATTGTCAGAATGTTTTGAATGGCAGGATATCTGGCAATGTCTAATTTTATACAGTAGTCCCAAAAATGAAATAGATGGCATTTCCTACGGTAACAAAGATAATTCCAGTCTGGTGGCCAGAAAACATGGTTTGAGTCAGCACAACAAATAGCTACAGCTTCTCAACCTATTTTCAAAGCTAAGCCACTTTACATAGCAGAGCCTCTCCATTGAAGGGAAGGCAAATTCTCATCCTGCAGCTATGTCAATGGAAATCATCCTCTAAGCCTTCTTTTAAGGAACACTTAATTAGTTCATTGCTTTGTAGGAAAAGAATATATAGACTTCTTGGAGGTGACTGGACCCAGGTTCTGTTTCACTGCTACAGTTTGGATCTTCAATATCTTCCAAGGGCCCATTTGTTAAAGGCTTGATCCTCAGTCAGGTGCTGTCAGGAGGAGGTAGAACCTTTGGGAGATGGGGCCTAAAGGGACATTTCAGCTCACTTGGGGCAGGTCCTCACAGGACATTGTGGGACCCCAGCTCCTTCTTCTCTTGTTCTCTTTTGCTCCCTGGCTGTGAGATGTGCAGGTTTGCTCTACCACATACTCTAGCATGAAGTTCTGCCTCCCATGGGCTCAAATATAGCAGGGCTGAGCAATCCATGGCCTGAAACCTATAAAATTATAAGACAAAATAAGCCTCTTCTCTTTGTAAGTTGATTAATTAAGGTATGTATTATACTGACTAATACAGTCAGTCCATGAGCACTGGCCACTCATCAAATATGGGACTTCTGTGAGAGTTTTGACCCAAGTTCAAATAAGAGCAATCTAGGAGGTATAGAGGTACCTTCTTTATCCCCCTGCCTTTTTTTTGAATGTATACTTAAAACACCAATTTTTATAATATGGTGGAACATTAACATTAAATCATGCAATTTTTATACTGAGCACATGTTCCCTTCAACAATACATTTCCCTCAGGAACAATCTAGACTTCCCTTTCCCTTCTATGTGCACCATTCTAAATCCCAAGAATTGCACTGAAAATCACACTTGAATCTAAACAAATGTCTTAAACTCTCTTTGCTTCTGCTCTGCTGGGGCTTAACTAACTTAGCTGGTGAAGTGGCAGGTTATCTATAAGAAATAGGTGGTGGCTTTCAAGTTGCAGCAGGCAAATATTTCAGCAGATATTTTTCCTCTTTATTATAACTGGCCTCCAAATGTTATATCCACAATCCATTTCTTCTTGCCAGAGAGAGGTGTAAAGAGCACTGATTTTGACTGATGCATAAGCACCCCCCAAGCCACCCTGCTTGGGCCTCCTCACTCTGCTGTCACTGCTTGGGTTAAGATCTGAACCCATGTGTAGGATTCTGAAGGTGAGAAATCTGTGGCCCACAGAAATACAGAACTGCAGGCTGTTCAGGGGAGGAAAATAATGCCCTGTCACATCTTAGCGTGGGAGCTATTCTAGAATGATAAAGAGTAACCCCCTTCTCTCCTCCAGGGTTCCTCTTGGGCTTTCTAACACAAGGCCTGACATTGTACCATTGGAAAGGAGCAATATTTCCAGGACTAAAATGTATTATAAAAAAGAAGGCAAAACAGGTAAATTTGTCATTGAGAGACAGTATTCATTATTGGCACAGCTGGCAATAACACATCATTTCTGTTCACACAATACCCATGGAAACTAGTCACAGTGTAGTTGATATCCAACCAGACAGGAAGGGTCCAGGAAAATGTAGTTCCTGAGTGGCAGCCATTTCTTTGTCAATGCTATGCCATGGGATTGAGAAACGGAACTGCAGTAGAAGCAACTAAGGACATATTGCAACTAAGCAATATAAGAATCCATACCATCCATATATTCATCAGTTTGTATAGAAGATAAGAACAATCTGAGATTCCAAAGTCTTTTTTGTCTCACTCCATTGTAATACTTGTTGAATCAATTTTGTATCAGCTTTGAAGATATTAAGAGTTATCCAAATCCCATTGGTATTGATTCCAGGTTTTAACATAAGCTGGCTGTGTTGATGAGAAGTTGAGTGAGGGAAAAAAAAATCTCATAATCTACAGGCTTTCAGATTTGAGAACGGCACATATTTTCTGGCATATAGTGAATTTTGCTGTTCATACTCTGCATGTGGAAAAATAGCTCTCAGTACATTATTTTCTGAATCTTTAAGATTGTCCCATTGACACTGAATTCTCTCAGTGTACCATTCTTTACCACAGCTCTTATAATTCCAAAGTATGGGTATCAGTTATTTTTCTGAAATCTTCATAATTACCTCCTGCATAATATACTTCTTCTTAAGGGTAAGGCTTGTATTTCTAATAAAACATTTAGGTTGTATTTTCATCCTTAAATTTGGTCTCTTATTCAGATTTTTAGAGATGTTCATTCTTTTTTGTGGGGGAGGGTGGGTACCAGGGATTAAACTCAGGGGCCCTCAACCACTGACCCATATCCCAAGCCCGTTTTTTTATATATTTTATTTAGAGACAGGGTCTTGCTGAGTTGCTTAGCGCTTCACTAATTTGCTGAGACTGGCTTTGAACTCATGATCCTCTTGCCTCAGGCTCCTGAGCTGCCAGATTTACAGGCATGTGCCATCATTTCCAAGGTGTTCTACTTTTAAAAAGTCCTATGACTGCCATTAATGCTATAAATTATAGCAATGGCAAATTATACTACAAATTTATTCTTTAGTTATATTACTTCGATGAAAACTGATTATGGAAGAGGTATGTATCAATAGTCAGATTAATGTAAGAAAGAAAATCCTTAATGATCTATAATTTGGAAATTTTTACCATTGTATTTGTGGGCACATCTTTATAATTCTTTATTCTGTTCAAGTTTAAATCATACTGAAAATAAAAATCTTTTTTAAGAGCAGGATATAAGAATAAACTGTTGATAACACTATAATGTTTACAGAGAATTTACTAATATTAGCATATCATGTGTGAAGTAGGCACTCCATGACTTTGGGGATTTGTGTTGTATCAGATTCTTTTCTCTATTATGCCTGATGTTATGACAAAATATTTATTAAAAAGACGAAAATAATCCTTTAATTATCTAAAATAGATTTATGTAAGTCAAATATTAAGCTATTGTATTATGCAATGTTTAGGCCTTGTTGTATCAACAACAGTTTTCTAAAATCATCTTTCATCTTAAGGATTATTATGTAGGTAATTTCAGTTAGATTATCACCAGCATCAAGCATGTTGGTAATGTCCACCTGCTTGGGTTAATATTACTTACTTTGTGACATTGCCCATTTCTGAAGTCACCCACATTTGTTCACCATATTCTGTTATTTTCACTTCAACCCTGAAAAGTAGCTAAGAAAATAAAGGTAGGTCTTCTGACTTTAGACATGACTTGATTTGTTTTCTCATGCGTAAGCAATTTTCTGGCATTTCTGATATTTATAATGCCAATACTTCTTATATGAAATACTATATAAGAATAAAAGAACTGAGTCCTAAAATGCTATAGGATGCATGGTAATGGAATTGAGTTCATGAGTATCTATTTGCCAAGTACTTGACAGAAATCATCCCATTTAAGTATTAAAGCAATCACAATAACATTGGTTAGGGTAGAGTAGGCTGCTTTGCCAGAGACACCAATATTCAGTGGTAACAGTGTAGGACAGTACTTGTCACCTTCTTTTTCTACCTTCATGTGTAGTTTGCATTCCTGTTAATGTCTCACTAGCAATGTCCCCTGTATACTCAGTGATTGTCAGCTAGGGCATGATATCATAGTAGCTAGCTGATTGGATCTTCTACTGGTTTCTACTGGGCTTACTCTTGCAGCTGCTGGAAGGTCAGTCTTACCCAGAAAATGTTATTGGCTGTTGTTTTGGAACCTTGTCCCTTCCTCCATGTTGCCTGTCATGGCCAGATTGGCTTTTGTACATGGATATCCAGGATAGCACTGTAAGAAACTGAGAGCAGGACATGCTAGGCCATCTAAGGTCTAGTCCTAGAAAATGCATGCTATGACTTGATACATTGTGAGGCTCAATAAAAGTCACAAAGCCAGGCCACATCCTAGAAGCAGGAAGCATACCCCCCTCTCGATTGGGGGATTCCAAAATTCTTAATCCACTGACCTATATTACAAAATAAGTTGCCTACACCACCTATGTAGTGTAGGGTTCAGACAATGATCAGATACTACATTCAAAAAGGGGGAAAGTGAATGTAAATAGCACTTACTGAGTTGTCCCAGTATTGAGTTTTACCCTGGCACACATTGCCAACTCCCCTTGCCCTGGGAACAGGGAATGGTCCTTGATAAAACAAACAAACAAACAAACAAAAACCTAGTTTTGCTTCCTCTGAGTGCTTTTCAAGTGCTTTATTCTGAGTGGTTCTTGGTGGGTCTCTCTTGAATCCTGGGCCAACTTTTTATGACACGTATTTATTTTTGGTTTATCATGAAATATAATCTATGATTATTGCTGCATTGCTTTCTCAGTTTGCTTTCTAGTCCTATAAATCTGATGAAAATTAGTTTTCTTATTTTTAATAATCTGTTTCTTTTCATCTAATTCTCCAACCTAATTGAATTATCTAATCTATTTTCACTAATACAACTCTCTTTTAAAAAACACAGGATTCCTGGGAATCTGACAGAAGCATGTCCATTCCTCAATAGACAGTCATAATTGTTTCACAAACACTTCTCCCTCTACTTTGGTCATGCGTGAAGTTGCTGAGTGGTGCCATGCTAAGATTCTATTTTTATAAATCCCTCTTTTATTTTTTTTCTTCTAGTTATAAACTTCTACTAGGAATTTTTTATATCTTTCGAAGATCTTAAAAGGAGTCTCCTGATAATTTTGTGGTTTATTTATTTCTTATTTTGAGAATATTTTTGATGCCAAGAAATGAGAAATAACTACGTTTCCAACTCCATATAACATGGATATTCTTGATTGTTAAACATTCTTCAAAGATACAGAGAAGATTTAGAAAACCATACAATTCCTTTATAAGCTCATTTCTGCTTCTCATGCTGCTTATGCAACCAAAAAAGCCAAATGCCACTTTCAGTACACTGTCTGAAAATCTCTTTAGCAAGGGTTGAACATTCATTAAATGTCTGTTCTCTCGTCTAAGCTTCCATAGGAAATCATTTATAATTGACTGTTTGACACTGGTTGCTCTTTATCCAGTCTTCTCACCATTCTTCCAGCCTTTACCAATCTCCTGACTTCGAGGCCAATGCTATAATTTAGATTTTTTTAAAGATAGCACCTTGTTTTCTAGTACTGTGTTTGTCAGCTCACTCTTACTGTAACAAATGCCTGACAAAATCCACTTATACAAAGAAAAAGTCTCTTTTGGCTCACAGTATTGAAGGTTTCAGTTCATGGCTGTGTTGCTCTCTGTCTTTGGCATCATATCAGGAGGGAGTGTGGGCCAGAGCAACCTGTTCATCTCACAGCCAGAGAGAGGGAGAGGGGGACTTGGGTCTTACTCTTGAGAGCTACCCTACAAAGACCAAAGACCTCTCACTAGGCCCTACCACTTAAAGGTCTCTATTTCCTCCCAAGAGTGTCAGGCTGGGCACTAAACCTGTATGGTGTGGTTCTTTGGGGGACATTTAAGACCCAGACAATAGCAGATGCAATTGCTGTAACAATATATGAAAACACTTCAAAACGCAGTGGCTTAATATGGATCAATGATTATTTGTGACTTTACAATTTTGCATTAATTCTTAGGCCCAGTTGGATATCTCATCTCTGTTGCATTTGGACTCTAGAGCCTGCCCAGTGATTATCCTGAACATCTGTGATAGCCTCATCTACAGACCTGCAGCTTGACTGAGATAACTGGAATGCCCAGGATCTGGATGGACCCCTCTCTCTTCTGTTTCCCTTTTCTATAGCTTTTCTCTCTCTGTGGTCTTTCATTGTCAAATATACTAGTCCAAAGTCCTTTAAATGGAATATCAGACCATAGTGATCCAATGCAGAAGGTGAAATGCATCTTAAAAGGCAAAATTGGAATAATGTTCACAATGAAACTCTTACATTCTCCTGGTCATAATATCAGCCCAGATTTAATGAAATACTTCAGCATGAGTGTTTGTAATATTCTATAATATCACCCTATAATGCGGGAGATTTCTATAGTTTTTTTCAGAGGCATATGTAGTTTTAAATATCCTTCTAGGAATTACATAAATATAGGCCTATTTCCATTATGAAAAATCCCCACATTGTCTGGATGAGAATATTAACCAAGCAATCACAGTTTATTGGTGGAAAGTATAATGTAAGGTTAAAATCACAGGATTTAGATACCGAATACGTGGATTCAAATCTTGGGCTGCATATGTGCTTGCTACATGACTTTGGGTAATACTCTTTTGAGTCTTAAATTCTCATATACACAATGGGACAGGAAACCCAAAACTAGAGAACTACCTTAGAGTTTAAATAAAAAATCTATAGTTTCCAACATATACAAATCCTTGTTAATTGCATACATGTAACAGTATTCATAAAACTGAAGGTAGATGACAAAGAACAAGAACAACTACAATTAGATATTTAAGTATTTTGATAAATATACATTCAATATCCTATGGAAGATTAGAATTGGAATATTCAAACCAGATTGAGTGGATGAATTTTAAAAAGAAGAACAGAAGTACATGGAAAGAGAGGGAGTATCATGGATTCCAGGAGAAAAACCAAGTCCGCGGGAGGGCACAAAGGGGGAAACCGAGGAACAGGATGTCATGGTCCAGCAGCAGAAGAGGATCAGAGATGAAGGAAATGTCAAAAGTACACTGAGCTCTGAGTGAGGTCTTGAGCTTCCCTACTGGAATTTATGGAAAGATATGGACATATTTTAGGTAGAGTAGTGTAATACGTAGATTTGTGTTTTAGAAAAACCCTCTGTCAGCAAAGAAGCAGGAGTATTAAAAGACCCTCAGAGAGAATCTCTCCAACCCAGTGACGGGCTGGTTGGTGCCAGCTGCTAGTGAGAAAAGCTGACATTTTAATGTATAAGAAAATATTTTATAGACATACTATTTCTTAGTACCACAGCTGCTGTATAAAATGAGGTTTATGTATGTACATTCATGCATATGAAAGAGTTTTCCAAAAGGTAATACAGACCTGTCCAGAAAACTAAAAGCTTTTCTTCCTTTTTGACAATAGAAGAAAATCTTTGTTCCTGGAACTTATGTGACATATTCACATCTTAAGTTTAGCCAATTGGGTAATATTCATATTTCTGTTTTATTTTTAATATACAGAGGCATATTAGAAAATATATTGCATATACTGTATTATCATTTTTTATGTTATGTATAATTACATATGCTATGCATGAATATAGTATAATATGCATCATATTATATATTAATAATATAAATCATATATGCATATACATATAAATTAATGTATATATGATTTTTGAAAACTTTTATTCCTGGGACTTTAAGGTAAAAGATTGTATTCTAGTGCTGAAAAATTATAAGAATTTAATAACATTGTTACCCAAGTCAGAGCAAAGAATGAAGTCAAAATATCTAATTAAATGCATTTCAAACAGCAAAAAAAGAATTGTTTATATACATCTTACATCGCATAGCTACACATAGTGTTAACTTTCATTCTGGTTGACAACATCAAATTCTGCCTAACCTTGTTACAATCAATCATGACTCTGATGAAGCAGTTTGAATAAACAAGTCTGTTATGACTGTCATATCTTGTTCAAGGAATATAACAGCAGAGAGCTGGGGAGACCACTGCATATGGTCAGGAGTTTGTAAAAGCAAGCGCTAACTAGAAGCGAGAAGAACAGCCTACATTGTTGTGCTGGAACCATCTGCTTACCAACTTACACTTCAGATCTTGCAAGCTTGTTATTTCATTAGTTTAAAAGAGTCATATGTATGTTCATATAATTGTAAGTAGTTAAAAATGTCATTAATAGAGGGAAGTATTTGGAATGATAGCATGCAGACTCTGACTCACTCCAAAAATGAAAGGTCTCAGGAGAATGGACCTGAATTACCTTTAGTGTATTTCATGTCTTTCTCTGCTCCCCGCACTATGTCCCTGTTAATACTGAACATCAGCAAGTCCCACGTTTTCATGCTCAAGTCTTCTTCTTGGCTTTAAGTGATCTTCAAATTTGCATACAGGCTATAAAATGTATATAATGCTCTTCTTATTCATTTTTAAGCCATCACCACATGAGCAAACTATTGTTCAATTTTTCTAAATCCCGAGGAAAGTTGTACATGGCTCCTTCTCTTGTGGATGGGCCAAGACTTCCCCAACTTCCCTAAATCTTATTATCTATTGGTTTTCATGACATCATGATTTTATTCAATCACATGCAAGCTTTTTTTGATTACCCATAATGGGTTGTACATAACTTTGACAAAAGTGCAAAATAAGTGACAGTAGTTGGAGATTTGGAGGCTTTTCAAATCAGAGAATGTCCTTATGTAACTTTCTCATGTGAGTCATGACTTGGCTAGGAAGAGTATTTCTGAGATATAGCATTTTTTTCTCAAAAGTCACAAGTGGGCTAATTGTTTTCCTGGAAATGATTCGGTAGAGAATTCTAATATTGTATTTGTGAGATATTGCATCATTTTGTGTGCACTTGGTGCTTAAAAAATTCATTAGTTGACCTTGAAAGTTATAGTTTCCACAGAATACATTTGTTTTAGCATTTGCTGATGTTTGGTGAAACAATACATTTAAGAAGTATATTTGAATAAAGTCTTTTTTAATTTATTTTTTAAATACATAACAATAGTGGAACACATTACACTCATTATTACCCATATACAGCACAATTTTCATAACTCTGTATATAAAGTATGTTCACGCCAAATTATGCCACTATATGTGTACTCTTTTTTTGCATTACAATTCTTAACACACATATATACCACAGTTTTTCATATCGTTGTTTGTATGTAAGGTATGTTGACACCAAATTCAAATCTTCATACATATATTTTGTATAATTGTTTCCAACATTTGGTAAATGGAATACACCTTGTCATTTTTCATGAAGAACTACTATGCATGCTAGTGTATCAGGGGACTGAGAGGCTCTGCATTCAAGAAACCCAGTGAATTTCCCCTTCTCCTGAAGCTTTCCAACCTCATTTCAATATTTAAACTTCTTGTCACTTCTAGTCAGATCCCTGTTAGAAAATCCATATTTAGAAGATTTAAAAAATATATTGGCATCTTCTAAATATTGTTTTTCTGGGACACAATTAGCTTTTCCAATATATAAATTTTCATATTATTTCTCACTCTTAAAAAATTTTGCTTTATTTATTCATTTATATATTTATTTATTTACATAGGCACTGGAGATTGAGCTCAGGATGCCCTTTCTTCGTCCTTTGTTTGTTAACATTATGAAACAGGGTCTCGATAAGTCAATAAGGCTTACCTTGGACTTGTGATCCTCCTCCTCAGCTTTCTGAGTCTCTGGAACTATAGGCATACACCATTGTCCCTGGCTAAACTGTACTTTTGGGTATCATTTGCATTTCATCTTTTTTTTTTTAATTTCCATGCAAAATATTTGATATCTATTGCCTCTCCTTTCTTTCCAACATCATATTGTGTTTACCTATGCCTGTACATTTCTGAGAAAATTCATCCACAAATTATTTTACACAGACTTCTTGGCTTTAGACAACAGAAATCAACTTTTACAGAATGAAGCAGAAAAAGCATTTTTAGAAAGCACATTTAAATACTCAGGTCTCCCCTGAAGAACTGGGTTGTCAAGGGAACTAGATTCAGAGGCAGCATAAACAATGGTGAGGCAGAGCTGAGAGGAATCATCTACCTGGGATGCTTTCTGGGCAGCATGATTACTGGGCACTCTCTTGTGTCCCTATTGGCTCCAATAGTAGTCATCTGTAAATGTCCCTCAGAATTCTGTTCTCCCAACTCCTCACTATCACACTGTTGATTTCTCCAAAATTCCCCCATGGAACAGTCTCAAAATTCAGAATTGTGTTGTGTGTTAGCTATTCATCCGTTCTATGACAAAATGACTTTACTACCTGTCAAAGAGAAAAAGCAAGGAATATCTACCCTTCCCCAGCTTTCCCAAGGGCAACCACACTTTGTCTCCTCATTTTGAGACATCCCAGATATAAAGGGTGCTTTTTGGTTAGACAACTAACTGCACACATAGGCAAGTGTCCACTAAATTACTAATTTGCTTCTTGAATTATCTTTTTTTCTTTGGTATAATGTAGTATAATGTGTATTGGATATAATTATGTTGATGCATATTTGGTTTTACAACATTCTTCCTTTATGTTATCTTGCTTCTTTGTTTTTAAATTTCTGCTTGCCTTTCAATTAACTTTTCACCTCACACTGTTATCCTATCTTATCTCACATTTTATGGAATCCATGCTCCATAAATTTGACTAAGATAACAACAGATGCTGTTTAAAGTTTACTCCTCTTCCCTACAGTGAATCTGTTGTAAAATGTGTACTTCTGCCTTTGATTGTTGTGCGCCGTTGATTTGTTTCTTTGACATAATAGAAGATTTCCTTGGGCTTCATATCATTTTCCTCCCTTTCCATTTATTCGTTTTAAATGGGACTACAGTGATTATTCCTAAAACAAAGTGAGGACGACATCTTTGACCTTTCACATCTCGATTTAGATGTCTTCTTTTGCATTTGTAGCTGGAAGACAGATTCAGCATGCTGTACATATGGGAAGGGCCAGGGTCATGGACAACCTAGCAAGGGAAATTCATGATACCAGCTGGGTACCAAGTCTCCTGAGGCGTCTCTGCTTTCTTGTTCCTGTCCACTTCAATGTCAGAGAATGACATTCATTTTTTTTTCTTTTTAATGGAGAAACTCTGGTTATTTCTCCACCCCTTGCATCAAAGTTTGATGGGAGATTTCTTCCTGTGTCACTGCCTTTCACAAAATGGAGAGATAGAACCATGTTGGAATGATGTCATGTTTGGATATTCCATGGTGTGAATTCCTGAGTCCTGGGTCTCAGGTTGTTTGTAAGCATTGTTCTAGTAACATTCTTGATACTGCAACCTGATATGTAAGGGAAAAATTATCATCTCCCTTTTCCTCCTTCAATAGCCACAGCAAGTGGGGCACGGTGGTGTTGCACATCTGGAATCCCAGCTACTTGGGAGCCCGGAGCAGGAAAATCACATTTATAAGGCCAGCCTGGGTAACTTAGCTAGACCCTGTCTCAAAATAAAAATAATAAGAAGGACCAGGGATTTATCTAAGTGGGGGATGTTTGCCTAGCATGCATGAGGCCCTGGGCTCAATCTCCGGCATCACAAAAAAAGTTAAAATAATTTTAAAAATTAAACTCATAAAGGGCTGTGGATATAAATCAATGGTAAGCCATCCTTGGGTTTAATCCTCAATATCACACACATACACAGGAAATCATAAAAGATGTTTATATAGCTGGGGATGTGGCTTAGTGGTAGTGTTTTACTGGCTTGCTCAGGGTCTTTCAATCTAAAGCTCAGTATCTCAAAGTAAGAAGAAGAGCCATAGTTAGTGCTCTCCTGTTAAGTGTAGTCAACTACTCCCTGGGCATACAGTGTACAATCCCCTTCAGTCTGATTGATGTGCATTCAAGTGTTGCCGCCTGCCCATCAGGGTATCATATTTTTATTGTGGAAAATTTCATCAGTTCAGTACCTACCACTCTTTTTGGGGGTAGGGGTACCAGGGATTGAATTCAGGAGCACTCGACTTCTGAGCTACATCCCCAGACCTACTTTGTATTTAGAGACAGGGTCTCACTGAGTTGCTTATCACCTCGCTTTTGCTGAGGCTGGCTTTGAACTTTCAATCTTCCTGCCTCAGCCTTCGGAGTAGCTGGCATTATAGAAGTGTGCCACCATGCTTAGCAGTACTTACCACTCTTACCTCTCTTCTACTTACTGAGCCAATTGGTACATTCTCTAGGTATTTCATCTCATCTATTCATCACAAATTTTATAGATGTATTGGACTCCAGGATTTATATCATTGGCTTCCTTCAAGTCCAAGTTGTTTTCTGAGAAACAAAGCATCAGTTTTGTCTTTTCTCAAAGATAGTTGATCTCAACAACACCTTTTTCAATTTCCCAATAGTCAGCAAAAATCTCTATGTTCACATCCTCTTCTTTGTTGCTGCAGTAATAGAAGAAAAGAAGGTATGTATCTCTATCCAGGCTGGATCTGTATCAACTTTTCTATATTGCCACTAGATCTCTCTCTTTTTTTTTTGGGGGGGGGGGGTACCAGGGATTGAACTCAGGAACAGTTGAGCACTGAGCCACATCCCCAGCTCTATTTTGTATTTTATTAGAGACAGGGTCTCACTGAGTTGCTTAGCACCTCGCTAAATTGATGAGGCTGGCTTGGAACTTGTGATCCTCCTGCATCTGCCTCCCGAGCCACTGGGGTTACAGGTGTGTGCCACCGCGCCCGGTTTGTCACTAGATCTCTTAGCAATCAATAGGATCAATCTATTTCCTTATTTGAAATTGTACATAAATTGCCATTTGCAGGCAAATTTCAGATAGTTGTATGTCCACTCTTAGAGACTATTGGTTTTTGTTTTTTTGTTTTTCCACTCTATAGTCTTAGTATTCTAATAACTTAAACTCTACCCTGGTGCTTTCCATTGAAGTCTTCCTGAACATGCTCCTATTTTCTTGATGAAAATACTGAATTTTAAAGACTAGAGTCAGATCATGTTGTAAAAGCTCTTCTTTCAAAAATTACGGTTTTTAACATTTCTATTACTACCTATTTCTCGGAATGATTAGTGAAGTATAAATTGTGTTTATTAACATGTGTATTTAGCAGATTTTTCTGAAAACCTCCCTAATCTAACTTAAATTATCTAATCATAAATGAAAACATCAATGGCTTTATGATTTTCTTTAGTGGGTATAACTCTCTTTAATTGTATTCATAAACTCTAGTATCAATCATTTTTCCTATGAGCTCTATTGTTTCTAGAGTCTATTATTTCTATGTGTTACTCTCTATTTTGCCATAATATTATTTATTATAAATATTATTTCCTGGTAGAATAATAATAATGATGATGAAAAAGTAAGTTTAGTAGTGTTTTCTTTTGTGTTGTTGTTGTTGTTGATAATGGGACAAATGTCAATGGGTTCCACATTTTGGCCTGATTACTCTTTTTAAAAAAAAATGGCATGTGTTTATTGTATATATGAATTGCAAAATAACTAACCAGTAAACATACATATTACCTCACGTTTATCATTTTTGGCCTGATTACTCTTAACATAATTGTACAATGAGAACTCAGTTCAGAATCTTTTGGCATTTTTAAAAGTGTATATATGTTCCCCCTTGTCCATAAGATCCAAAATATGACAGAGACTTCTTCCTAGAACACAACTATCCAGACGAATAATCCTTTAAAACCCATTTAATTTTAATTCTAGGTCACCCTGGGAAACAGATACGGGAGCATAATAATGGAGAAGGCAGTTAAGGAGCAGCATTTTTAGGACTTTAAAGTAAGTTTTTGCATTACTCATTATGGGTTGATGATTATTAATAATCTTAGGTTAGCCAAGTTATGAAGTTTATTACAAACCTCAGAGAAGTTTATCTAGACTTCACGGAATGTGCAGTTTGGCAAGTAATTTTTCATTATGTTATCAGAGAAAGAGAGCCTGAAACACAGTATGAAATAGACAGCATTATGAGCAGCCCCAGTAGGCAGGCTGCCTGGCTTTAAGAGGGCTCTGGTACAACTAAAGACAATGTGTGCTTGTGAGTACCCAAGAGACGGTAGAGGATAGTGGCCTGTATCACCTCATTCTTGCACAAAACTGAGAATTTTATTGAAAATAATTGAAAAAATCATGCACTTTACTGTTACTAGATAAGAGCATATAATTTTCACTTCAAATCTAAAATGCCTTTGAGTTCTAGTAAAAGTTAAGGATATAGATTAAAAACACTGACAATGTCAATGGTTGGAAACAATTGCCAAACATAGAAAAATTATCAAATCAATGGCTTGAAATATTGCCAATTAAAAAAATCAAGGTTGAACACTTCTTTGGAGTCAACTGTTGTCATTAAATTAGACATGAGAGTGATATATAATTGAGATAGATGTGAAGAGGGAGCAGAAAACCAGAAAGTTATTTAATTATTATTTGGTTATTATAGTTATTTAAATTAACTTTTTTAATTATTAGAGTTTTATGGTTATGCATAGTACTTGGACTCATCTAGACAATTCACATATGCATGGAAATTGATTTCAGTTCATGATCCCCCTCTTCCCTTTCTTTTTTTCCCTCCTGCCCTCCCCTCGTCTCTTTCCTTTGCTCCACCAGACTTTCTTTTGTTCATCTATTTATTTGTATTTGATTATTTCTTTAATGTATCCTAGCTTTCCTTCCCACTTTATTTTTACTCTGGCTTCCACATATGAGAGAAAATATTCAACCTTTGAGTTTCTGAGTTTGGCTAATTTCACTTAGCATGATATTCTAGATTTTCATCCATTTACAGGCAAATGCCAAAATTTCATTTTTTTAAGAGAGAGAGAGAGAGAGAGAGAGAGAGAGAGAGAGAGAGAATTTTTTAATATTTATTTTTTAGTTTTTGGTGGACACAACATCTTTATTTTTTTTTATTTTTATATGGTGCTGAAGATCAAACCTATGCCAGGCGAGTGCGCTACTGCTTGAGCCACATCCCCAGCCCCCAAAATTTCATTTTTTAATGACTGAGTGGAAATCCAACACACACACACACGCGCACACACACACACACACACACACATTTTTTTTTTCTTTTTCTCTTAACCACCCATTCATCTATCGATGGTTATCTGGGTTGATTCCATAACTTAGCTAGTATGAATTGTGCTGCAATGAACATTGATGTGACTCTGTCACAGTAGTATGCTGATTTTAGATCTTTCAGGAAAATATCCAGGAGTCAGATGGCTGGGTCCTATTGTGGTTCCATCCCTAATTTTTGACAAATCTCCAAACTGCTTTCCAGTGTGCTTGTATTAGTTTGCAGTCCCATCAACAGTATACGAGAGTTCCTTTCCCCCTACAAACTTTCCAGCATTTATTATTGTTCATATTCTTGATTATTGCCATTCATACTGGAGTGAGGTGGAATATTAGTGTAGCTTTGATTTGCATTTCCATGATTGATAGAGATATTGAACATTTTTTTCATGTATGTATTGGCCTTTTGTGTTTCTTTAATTAAACAGTTTCTGTTTAATTCTTTTGCTTATTTATTGATTGGGTTATTTGTTTGTGAGTTTTTCTTTTGTCATTAAGGTTTTTTAGTTCTTTATATATTCTGGATATTACTCCTCTACTAGAGGAGTAGACAGTCATGATTTTCTCCTCCATTCTGAAAGCTTTCTTCACATTCTTAATCATTTCCTTAGCTGTGCAGAAGCATTTTTGTTTAATGGCATCCCACTTTTTGATTCTTGGTTTTATATCTTGTACTTGGGGGTCTTGTAAAGGAAGTCTAGGAAAGCACAAATATGATGGAGTTTTGAACATTTTGCTTTGTTTTGTTTTAGCAGTTGTAAGGTTTCTGGTCTAATCCTCAGTCTTTAATCCATTTTGATTTGAGTTTTGTGCAGAGAAAAATAGAGGTCTAATTTAATTTTTCTGCATATAGCTATCCAGTTTTCCAAGTACCACATGTTAAAAAGGTTGTCTTTTCTCCAAGATAATGTGTCCCTTTGTCAGATATCAGATGATTGACTATAGCTTTGTGGGTTTGTCTTCATGTCTTCTAATGTGTTCTGTTGGTCTTCATGACTATTTTGGTGCAACACCATGCTGTTTTATCACTACAGCTCTGTAGTATAATTTCAGATTAGTCATTGTGATGCCTCCTGTTTCACTTTTCTTACTTAGTATGGCTTTGGCTATTCTGGGTCTCTTATTCTTTCAAATGAATTTAATAATTTTTTTTTCTAATTCTGAGAAGAATGTCATTAGTATTTTGAGAGGAATTTCATTGAATCTGAGTAATGCTTTCGGTAGTATGGCCGTTTTGACAGTATTAATTCTGCCTATCCAAAAACATGGGATGTCTTTACATTTTCTAAGGTCTTTTTCAATTTCTTTCTTCATTGTTCTATAATTTTCATTGTAAAGCTCTTTTACCTCTTAGATTAATTTCCAGGTTTTTTTTCTTTTGAGGTTATTGTGAATGGCATGGTTTTCCTAATTTCTTCTGTGACTGAACAACTAAATCACTGTTGTGTAGAAAAACTATTGATTTATGGATGTTGAACTTTTATACTTTGCTGAATTCATTTACAAGTTCTAGAAGTCTTCTGGTAAATTTTTTTAGATTTGATAGATATAGGATCATATTATTGGCAAACAGGGATAGTTTGACTTTTTTTTTCTTATTTGTGTTCGTTTAATTTTGTTTTGGGGGCTGATTACTCTAGCTAATGTTTTGAGGACTATATTGAATAGGAGTGGTGAGAATGTACATCCTTGTATTGTTCCTAAACTTAGTGAAAATGCTTTTTAGTTTTCTCCAGTTAGTACAACATTGGCTTTGAGTTTCTAATAAATGGCCTTTATGATGTTGTAGTAAGTTCCTTTGATCCCTAGCTTCTCTACAACTTTTAACATGAATAGGTACTGAATTTTTTCTAAGGCCTTTTCTGCATTTATTTTTTTCACTCCCTTAATCTGTATGAAATATACTTTTTATCCCTTTTGATTAACTTTTGCTCAAAGTCTACTTTATTTATTATGAGGATGAAAACCCCTGCTTGCTTCTGCATTTATTGACATGACCTTGTAGTTTTTGTTCTTAATTCTTATGAAGTGATGAATTACATTTACTGATTTGCATATGCTGAACCAACCTTGCATTCCTGGAATGAAACCCACTTAATTATGGTATATCATGTTCTTGATGTGCTTTGAATATGGTTTGCTAATACTTTATTTAGGATATTTTCATCTATGTACATCAGGGATATTGGTATAAAGTTTTCTTTCCTTGATACACTTTGTCTGGTTTTGATATCAAGGTTATACTAGCTTCATAAAAAGTATTTGGGAGTGTTCCCTCTCTTTAAGCTTCATGGAATAATTTGAGAAAGACTGGTGTTAGTTCTTCTGTAAAGGTCTTGTAGAACTCAGCTGAGAATTAATCAAATCCAGAGATTTCCTTTTTGGAAGGCTTTTAATTGCTCCTTCAATTTCATTACTTTATATTGATATGTACAGGATTTCTATATCTTTCTGGTTCAATTTGGTCAACTCATGTATGTCTAAAATTTGTCCATGTCTTCCAGATTTTCCAGGTTATTGGAATATACATTTTCAAAATAGGATTTGATAATCCTCTGGATTTTGAAAGGATCTGTGGTTATATCTTCTTTTTCAACTCTAATCTTACTAATTTGATGCTTCTTGCTCTTGGTTAATTAATTCTGGACCCACTTCAGCTGGACTGGTATTCCACTAGACTGAGAGGAGGAAGAGATTTGGGCTCCACTTCACTTTCTGACTTGAGGATCCCTAGGTAAAATAGTCTCTGTGCCTGTTTTGCTCTTGTTCTGCTAGGTACAGCCAAGGTCATGTGGCAGGCACATGCCAGGACCATGTGGCCAAGAGATTTTTGCTGAGATCTCTTGATTCCTGCAGTAGCAACTTTAATATAGCACTTCCTGACTTGGCTGTCTGTGGTCAGTTGGGAAGCATGGAATGCTTTTCGTGCACCAGTGTACAGTGCAGCCTATGGATCATCCAGCTTGGCTTCAATGTAGGCCTTTTTTTAAAATTGTACCCAAATTTCTTAGTCTCCAAGGCACTCTGTCTAATATTGAGTTTTAGTGAAATACCTCCTTCACCCACCTTGCACAGAAACAGATTCCTGCTGCTTGAATCCTGGGTCACAGAGCAACAAGGAATATACACTTCTTCTAGTTCACCATCTTGAATACTTCGTGGGTATGGAAATGAAGAGGGGTTAAAGAGAAAGATTAAGTAGCACCGAAATCATTTTGAAAGAGAGGGGAGATCCTACTGTCAGCATTTCCATTTGTTCCAACATTAAGAGGCTTCAGCCTAAACTACTACATGCCCAGAAAACAGTGCTTGGTTTATATGGCACTTTTTCTTACATATAAATTTGGGTTCATCTCTACCAATCAATGCTTAAACAATCTCATGATTATTGATGATATTATTGGTAATAGTACAAAAGTATAAATAAACTATCTACCAATAATATATATATATATATATATATATATATATATATATATATATTGCAGCGTATGCAGTAAAGCACCTATTGTTCATCTTAAATCTAAATGGACTTATGGTACAAATAACAGAAGGATCTGAATAAATACATAAAATATCAGCTGTTGAACTATCTGGCTGATGATAAAATTGATGCTTACAAATGAGAAACCATGCTGGAATATAATTTAAGAATTCATAAAATTAAAGTGATTGTGCTTAGGTATCCAACTAATTTTTCTTGTTTCAGGGGGCTTATAGAATCATTCTATTCAGGTAATTTACTTAATAAATTACATGATAGCAATAAAGCAATGTAATTAAACACACTGAAGTAACTTTGAGAGATGTTCCAAATGAACCACTAAACCTCAGTGTTTTAATATAACAGAATCTTGGCGCAACTTTAGATTTTAAGATAATTTTTGGCAAAAATAAAACCATTTGTGGTAGTGACAGCAATAAACATCATCATGTATTCAAAACCTCATATAATACATGCATATTATAATGTAATATTGTCTTTGCTATTTCCCATTTCATAAAGTCATCCAATATCATTAATTTTTTTCTTTTTTGGGGGGTACTTGGAATTGAACTCTAGAGTACTTTACCACTGAGCTACTTCCCCAGCAATTTTATTTTTTTGAAACAAGGTCTCACTAAGTTGCTTAGGGGCAGGCTAAGTCGATTAGGGCATTGCTAAATTGCTGAGACACTAAGATTACAGGCATATTCCAATACTCCCAGATTCAATGCCATTATCATATATTCATATGTTAGTTTACAAATGTTGACCTAAGAGTTGGAAAATTTAAGTCACTGCCAAAGATCACATTGCAAACATGCCCAAATTTAAGACTATATCTGCATGACTTCAAGTTCAATATCTTTTCCACCTAAGGCCACAACTTCAGTATTCACTCATACAGGCAAAAGCCTGTACCTTTACGCTAATGACAAGAAACGCAAGGTGACATTGCCCAAGGCTTCTTTCATGAAGCGTTTAGAAAGAACACACAGCTGCCTTCACTGTGGCCAGTGCTGGGAATTGTTTTCACACCACTTTAACTTCCCACTGTGAGGAGGCCTCCATCTGATTAGCTATCACCATCCCTTGATTTACGACAGCCATTAGTTGTGGCTAGTCACTTTTACGGGCACCTATGTTCCAATGAAGTGATTTGTCCATGGTTGTATATAATTATAGTCCAATTGGTTCAGGCACAGACCAGAGACCATCATCCAACGGCTCAGACATTCGTTTTATTATCAGCCTTGATTTGAGCTTTAATTAAATAATAATTTATTCAGTACCTCCTTCAAAGGATTCTGCTGCGATTAATACTCATACATCTCTTCAAGTGTCTATACATACTGTGGAAACTCAATAAATACTGCTGACTAACTTCATGCCTGACAGAAAGAGAAATATTGTGGCACAGATGAGATGGAAAGAAAGCCAGTAGTGGGATAAGTAAAATGGAATCAGTTGATCTTTCATTGGTTAAAACAATGACAGAGCCAAGCATAAGCATCAGATAGGAGACAGCAGTTCAAAGCCATGTAATATCAGAAACAACTGCATAACCTCAACTGCTGTGCTCATTGGCTTCTTTCCCTTGCTATTGGAAAGAATCAGCTCTGGTGTTTTCATAAGCACTCTGTCATTTGACAGAGCGCTACCTAGTTACATAGTGACCCTGAGCTTTACTGCGAGAGGGTACTTATTATCCTAAATTCTGGGATCTTGCAGAAAATGCCAGGTGTATGCTGCTGTCATTAATAACATCATGTTGTTTATTTGTAGGGAAAGGAATTAAGATGCATCTGCAAGGGAGGGGGCTCACTAGCTCAGTACACACCATCTGCATCCTACAGATAAGAATATAAACACCAAATTATAAATAAAATATACATAAAACAAATGAAGGTAGTCATGTTGCATGCACGCCATTCATAGAGCTGCAAACATTAGCCATTGTAATTGAGAAATCTATGTGGCAATGCAAACTCAAGAAAGCAGTCACTATGCCAGTGGGTCAGATAGATAAATAGCTAGTGATTTATTACCAGATGATTATTAGCTAAACATACGAATGGATTAATACACAAGACCAACTCTTATTTGTACCTTTAATTTCTTTGCTTCTGGGGGATTAAGAGATTATTCTACTCCCTCATTTTCCCTTCCCAACATCTCCCTTATGCTCTCTCAGCCAAAGACAACTATGATTTATTTCCCATGAACATGTATCTCATCTGTTTTTACTTTAAGGTCAATTATTAGTTTTATTTCCTCACAGTTTTGTGAATTTCTGAGCAATGAAGGTAGGAAACTGGAGAGTAACACTGGATTTCTTTCTTTTGTGAAGTT
Source organism: Marmota monax (assembly GCF_021218885.2). NCBI lineage: Eukaryota > Metazoa > Chordata > Mammalia > Rodentia > Sciuridae > Marmota > Marmota monax. Next base: position 14,741,462 of record NW_026693934.1, on the reverse strand, counting down.
AGGGATTCTTAGAAAGTCAGGGAATCCAAGTCTTATCTTGAGCTTCTGTATCCTTCCTTGAAATAAATACCTGTCATATCCCACCCAGAACCTGCCCCAGCTTTGAGTCCTATCCCTGAGTCTCTGCCTGGTTTATTGAGTTCTGGTTACTGTTAGAACTCATTGGCTACTGACACAAGCAACCTGAGTGGATTTCTGTGTCTGACCTGTAGGGTTAGCAATGTTCTCATGTTCTAGTTGCAGACAGAGCACCCTCAGGATTTCAATAGTATCCTATATGCTACAGAAAATGTACCTTTCCCACTTGCTATTGTCAATTGCCACAGATTCTAGATAACATGTTTTGACTTCTGAATAACATTTTCTTTTTAAAAAAGAAGAGTCAGATGATCCCTGCCTGCACTGGACAATTTTCATGAGCTCCTGAAGTGCTTATCCAGAATTAAAAGCATGGCACTGTGCAGTACAGACAGCATAACCGGTAAAAGTAATAATGACCATGCCAGACTCTTGCCCTACTATTTAGACAAGATTGACTACAGAAACAACAGAGAACATAAACAAAACCAAAAGTTGGTTATTTGCCAAAATCAACAATATTTACCCCTAGCTAAATAGATCAAGAAAAAAACAAGAGTCAAATTTCCAAAGTCAGAAAGAAAAGTATGTACATTAGTATTGACTTTACAGAAATAAAAAAAAAGTACTCAAAGAATATATTGTGAACAGTTTTACCTCCATCAGTTGGATAACCTAAGTGGGCAAATTTTTTTATTTATCGAAATCAAATCATAAAGATGCAGAAAATCTGAACAGATTCTATAACGAGTAAGGTATTTGAATTAGTAATCATAAACTTGCCAACCAAGAGAAAACCTTAGGAGCAAAAGCCTTTACTGGTGAATTATAAAGAAGAATAAGCACAAATCCTTAAAATCCTTAAGCTCTTCCAAATACATATATATATATATATATATATATATATATATATATATATATACATACATATATATATATAATTTTCTATTTTATTATTGTACTTTTAAACTCCAAGATATATTTTTTTTTGCTTTTTGTTAAAATCTATTGATACTTTATTTTTGCAATATTTTATTTCCTCTTTGTTCACATCTTCCTTTAGCTCTTGCAGCATCTTTATTTTTTTATTTATTTTTTTAAAATTTTTTATTGTTGGCTGTTCAAAACATTACATAGTTCTTGATATATCATATTTCACAATTTGATTCAAGTGGGTTATGAACTCCCATTTTTACCCCATATACAGATTGCAGAATCACATCAGTTACACATCCATTGATTTACATATTGCCATACTAGTGTCTGTTGTATTCTGCTGCCTTTCCTATCCTCTACTATCCCCCCTCCCCTCCCCTCCCCTCCCCTCCCCTCCCCTCCCCTCCCCTCCCCTCTTCTCTCTCTGCTCCCTCTACTGACATTCGTTTGTCCCCCTTATATTATTTTTCCCCTTCCCCTCACTTCCTCTTGTATGTACTTTTGTATAACTCTGAGGGTCTTGCAGCATCTTTAATACAGTTGCTTTTGAATCTGTGCTTAGTAAATCTAACATCTCAGCTTCTTTGTGTATATTTCCTACTAAATTAAATTTTTCTTCAAATGGATTTTTTCTTTCATTGCATGAGTTGTATTTCTTAAAATTTTTATTTTTTAATCTTATAGTATGGAAACTCAGAAGATCATATTCTCCCTATTTCCCAGAGTTTGCCGTTTTGTTAATTATTTTAGAGTGTCTCTGCCCAAATGAACATCAGGCGATGTTTACATTCCTCTCAGATCTTTTGCAGAGATGGTTTATGTTTTTTGTTTGTTTGTTTGTTTTTGGTTGCTATCCCCACAGCTGCCTGACACAGGGCTGGAATGTGGGGGGGGGGGGGGGCGGAGCAAGGGGGTAGCTGCTATTATAATGAAAGTTGAAATTAAGTGATGTCAAGCACAGTTTTCTTTTTTATATATTTTATTTTTTAGTTGTAGATGGACACAATATCTTTATTTAGTTTTTATGTGGTACTGAGGATTGAATCCAGAGCCTTGCACATGTTAGGCAAGTGCTCTACCACTGAGCCACAACCCCAGCCCTCAAGCACAATTTTCCACCCAAGCTTTTCCTTGGAAGTCTCAAACACTAAAATAGATTCCAGAATTCCAAAACAATCACTTCAGACAGTGTCTGCCTATCTGTACTGTTTCTGTTTTATTTTTTAACATTTCTGTGCAGGAATGGAAACTTCCGATTTTCTGGTTTACCACTTTCCTTTTTCATCAGTTTCAAATTTGTTGAGATCTTTTTTCAACTATCCCCTTATTGGAGAGAAATTATCTGAATGTATTCTCTAAAATGGTATCAGGTAATTACAATAATTTATTCTTTTTCATGCTAGTCCTCCTTGTATATATTTCTTTCATTTGTTTATTGTTGTCACTTTGTTGAAAACGAAAGTTTCATATATCCGGGGACATTCTCCCTCTCTTTCACTCTCAACAGAATAAGTTCATATCCAAGACTACCTGACTTTTCCTGAAGGCTCGGGAAAAATTGGCTAAATGAAGGTAACTATTCCTATTACATTCATGTGAACTTAATATACTCAAGAGAAATAAGTACTTTTCTCCTCCCCTCTCCTCCTCCTCCTTCTCCTCCTATTCCTCCTCCTCCTATTCCTCCTCCTCCTCCTCCTCCTCCTCCTCCTCCTCTTCTTGTTTTACTACAGTTTGGCATCATTTTTTACTCTTTGTATTTCAACTCCTTCACTTATGGATTCGCAGATGAAATTAATTTGAGGTTATTAGAGACAAAGTTGAGGTTGCATTTTTAAATTTAACATTGTGGGAGTTATCAGTTGCTTATTCATCAGTGAGGAAAGCTAATATTTTAAGCCTTATTTGGCTTGACAAATCCTAGCATCTGAAACTCACAATAAATTTATATGAAACCATAAGACATTAGAAATCCAAAATAATGATAAGAAATAATATATTGATTAACATGAATGTTCAATACCATTTAGTAGAAATAGTTAATGTAATTAGAAGAAAAGAAACAAGGTCCAAATGTTGGTAAGAGACAGCTATCATTATTAATTGCTTTTAATATAATTGTCATCTTTACAATCCAAGACAGTAGATCATAAGCTGTCAGGGCTAAATAGAATTTAATAAATTATAAGAATATAAAAAACTGAAAACCAAAAGTTTTCTCTTTGAAATAACAAATTACACAATTAACTTCAAAAAAATCATAATTTTGTGGTAAATCTAAAATTAGCTGTTATCACATTTCAAATAACGTAAGAAAAAATGAAAAAGTTTAAGTAACTAATAAATTATAAAATGAAGAGAGAAGAACGTAATACATCACATAAAACTGCTTTCATATTAGAGTACACATTATAATGACATGGATTATAAAATAATCTATAAATGTATGCTATTCACATTAAAATACTTGCAGTATTAAATTATGAAATTTGTATGATAGTTTATGTAGAATATCCAAGTTTTCTAAATGCAGTAATAGCAAAGAGAATTGGTATTATACATATTAACAAATAATATACAGCTACATTAATTAAATTGTGGGATATTGCTCAAAATTGACAAATATACCAATGGAACAGAATAGAGAGTCTAAAATATGTAGAATTGGTTACACAGTAAGAGTGGCTTTTATAATTAAGGGAAAATAGATGCAATTTGTGTGTGTGTGTGTGTGTGTGTGTGTGAATGTTTGTACATGTATTCCATTGGAATAATTAGCTAAATATTTGGAAAAAAATAAATGCTTATCTTATGTCATATTTTTTAAAATGACAGTTTAAATATTAATGTTAAAATCAGAATTATAAGAGCATTAATAAACATTTAATATATTACTTCAGCTTGAGAATAAGTAATAAACAAGACAAAAATTCAGAAGGTATAATAAAAACATTGGAAGATTGACTATATAAAAATGAAAGAACTGAATTAAAAGATAATGCACATAAAATAAAAAAGGCCACATAACAGAAGCAGATACTTTCTGCTTGCAGTCCTAGCAAGGACTTACTATCTAAAAGCTTCAAAGATTTAGGCAAATAAAAAAACCCAATATTGGGCTGGGGATGTGCCTCAAGCGGTGGCCTGGCATGCATGGGGCGCTGGGTTCAATCCTCAGCACCACGTAAAATAAAATAAAGATGTTGTGTCCACCAAAAACCTGAAAAATAAATATTTAAAAAAATTCTCTCTCTCTCTCTCTCTCTCTTAAAAAAAAAAAAACCAACATCTCCAAAATAAATAGGCAATTGATTAATAAGTAATGATTCATAATTTAAAACATGTGTATGGTCAATGAATATGTGAAAAGATGCCTGAGTTCACCAGCAATTAAAGAAAAGTAAATTAAAATAATAAATCTATCCAGATTGGCAACATTTTTACAGAATTTGATAATTTGAGGGTTTCCATGGGAATAGGAAGACAGGGTGGCTATTTTCATAAAGTGTAGGTGCAGAGGGAACATTAGTTCAGTCACTTTGTATTTTAAATATGAATAGCCTTTGCCTCAGCCATTCTGTTTCTCTGAAACAGAATTCATATTCTGAAAATATGAATGCAGATGAACATGATCCACGTGTTTGGTGCAGAACCTTGGTAGCAGGGGATTTGGAAATAATGTGAGAAAACTAAGCACAGTAAAACAAGTTACTATTTAGCAATTGTTTGGATTAGTGTGAAGTCATTTTTAAAATGTATTAAATCTATATTATTGACACAGAAAGTCAGGTGAACATTATATTATAGAAAAAGAATTATAGTAGTTATATACTGTTACCAAGATCCCCTATGTGCCTGAAACTAAAAAGTTTGCAAAGATGCAGTCCTAACCATTAACAGTAGTTACCTCTAAAGTTAGTGCACGAAGAAGAGGAAATGAATGTGGGAAAATAGAGAAGTTTCCTTTTTCTCTATAGCCTTCTTGAACCTTTGGAATTCTCACTATAAGCATCCATTACTCTATCATTAAAATGAAAAGGCTCAATAATAGCAAGTCAAAACTACTTTATGATTAGTATGCACTGAGTATTGGATAGAGTGCTCAAACTCACAGAAAAGCAGCTCCCAGAAAAATTTACTTACAGGTCAAGAGCACAGGGTATACTTTCTGCAACCACTTTTAAGCCTTCTCTGGGGAGTGTGATAATTAAATGTCCATAGAGGAGTATCTTCTAAGTCCCTACTTGTCTGTATCCTAGTATTTTATCGGAAGTTTCTATATTACGATCCAGAATTTGTCTGTGAATGATTGGGTGTATGTATGCTCACAAATCTAAGAATTAGAAAAAAAAAAAAATATATATATATATATATATATATATATATTTATATATATATTTATATATATAAATATAGATATATTTATATACAAGATATATATATATATATATATATATATATATTTATATCTATATATATACAAGATATATATATATCTTGTATATCCCTTACTGTTTCAAGGAGTGAATTAAGCAAAACTGCAGGTTATTACATCTTCAACCTGTGTATGTCTACCTATTGCTTGAGGCATGGTGATATTTATTTGATACATAAATTGTGGAAATAAAACAACAAAGGAATGATGTTTTCCCTAGAAATGAAACAATTGAAAAAGCAGTTTTTGATCATTTTGGAAAAACTGAAACCTTTCTGTCTCTATTAAATGTGTATATATATTATTTTTCTCTAAGGCCTTTTACTCTTTTAAGATTGACTACCAGCAGCTCACCCTAGATGTATTTATTGAATTTAGGAGTTGATTTTGTTGCCAGAAATGTCATAATTGTGAAGAATGGCAAGAGATAATAAAATATAGATAGAACCAGTCTGATCCTGACATCCCTGGAAATGGGCCCTAAATTTGGAACCCAGCTCCACTTCAGTATGTTTAGTGTTGTTGAAACAATAAAATGTAGACCTTAGAAGTCAAGAAAAATACTGCCCCAATCATTAGGTAAGTGTGTGGCAGGTGGCTATACTGAAGTTGAAACTCAATAAATCAAAAATCCGTGCAAACATGGAGGCAGGAGCCTCCCAAAACTATTATCTTAGATAGCATCTGTTCATTTTGCCAACCCTCAAACATGCGTTCGAAATCCTACAACTCCTGAAATAGCTGAAAACTGGAGTTTTCATTTATTTTGAATAAATCTGGGCTATAAGTACTATCTGTTTCTTATACTCAGTTTCTAGCTGAAACTGTTTTTCTGTGGTTGCAAAGGAGTTGGTTATACTTGATGCATCTTTTAGTCAAACATTTCTTAACATACTAGCCTATCATATCTAGGCTGTAGCTAGAAAGATTAATAATTAATCTTCAGTATTTTAGAGGTGTGAACACTAACACAGAGGTTAAATGGCTTGCCTATGACAGCAAATTGGCCAAAATATCTTCCATCCCAGAGTCTGAGGCTGTTGTTGGAAACATACAGGTGTATTACAATGGAATCCGAAGTCCAGAAGCCACTGCCAATCAAGGGGAGAAGAAGGAAGTTTAAAATGAGGAAAAGTAATGGACTGAAAGGAGGGCAGACAGAATAAAAAGGATAAGGTCACAAAGGCAAAAAGAAAAAAATGAAAGATAAAATAAGATTATATTAGAGGAAAGAATGAAAACTAAATTTCAACCTCTCATTTAGGCTATTACAATGGACTGGGCATGGGCACCATTTTTTCATATATATAATTTACTCCAGGAAAATGTATTAGTGACCCAGCAAAGAAGATAGACCATACTAATTTTCAATGCAATCAATGTCATCAAACATTTACAAATACTTGAAACTTAGCTTTTATAAAATAAAAAGCAAAAAGGTCTGGTTATGTAGCTTGGCCAGAAAGCATATGCTTTTCATGTCAACCACCTGGATTCAATCCCCATAAATAAAACAAATAAATAAATGAAAAATAAAGAAAAGGAGAGTCAGATCTCTGTTCCTTATCGTACTCATGAAATTTGTTCATGTAATGGTTAAATTGTGTAAAAGCATGAAAATTTCGAAAACAATTACATTTAGAGGAAGCAGAGTTTAGTATAGATATATTAGATAGGAATTTGCAACCAGTAAAGATCCAGAATGCTATTAGCATCAGTCTGTGAGGTTTATGGAGTGTGGATTAATTCAGTGAATTATTAAGTGGAAGTCAGTTCAGAGAGCTTGTAGTGTAAATGCCCAATAACAATAGCTTGCCCTTTTACAACTGGCTTTCTGAAATTGTTGTGGAAATATACTCAGTTGGGAGGCAATCCTCTAAAAGAGAGGGGTAAAAAAGGATGGATTTAAGGCCTCAAATATAGAAAAACTGAATAAACTCTCTGTTATAGTTTGGATGTGAGGTGTCCCCTGAAAGTTCATATATGAGATATTGCAAGAAGGTTCTGAGAAGAAATATTTGGGTTACAAAAACCTTAACCCGATCAGTGAATTAATCACCTGAAGGGATTAATGAGTGGTGACTGAAGGCAGCTGAGGTGTGGCTGGAGGAGGTGGGGCACTGGGGGCGTGGCTTTGGGGTATACATTTTGTTTCTGGAGAGTGGAGTCTCTCTCTGCCTTCCATGTGAGCTACTACCCTCTGCCACACTCTTCCACCATGATGTCCTGCCTCACCTTGATCCCCAAAGAATGGAGCCAGCCTCTTATGGACAGAGACTTTCTGAAACTGTGAGCCCCTAAAAAAAAAAAAAAAATGTTTTCCTCCACAGTTGTTCCAGATGGGTCTTTTAGTCACCTCAATAGAGGTTACCCTGTCTTCTGCCAGCCAGCAGAGCAGTTCAGGGCACCATCAGCAAACACCTAGGAACAGAGAGTCTAACCAGGTGTTCTTTCATAAGACATCTATAACATGTGAGCCAAGCTTTGGTAATGTTTTTCTCCACACTGAATGAAGGCAAATTGCTTTGCCAGACAAAAGGTAAGTTGTCTGTAAGCATTCTTTTGAATCTTTGGGCATTGTTTGATAACAGAAAACATACATCTGATAGAATGAGCTGAAAGTTTCAAAATGAAACAGGTATAAAGCAGTATTAATCAAAATCTGATGACTATGGCCAAATAATGTGTTTCTGTGTTTGTATGTGTGTGTACATTTCTTATTAAACCCTATTGTGCAATAATCCAAGTAAGTTAATCAATACCTGGGAAAGATTTATTTTACAAAAAAGTGAATTTAATATTGGTTGAAATTAAAAGATCCCTGGAATGTATATGTCATTTGACTCAAATGTGGCATTTAATGACCACATAAATTAAAATAATTTGGGAATGATGCCTACCACAAATCTTGCCCAGGACAATAAGGCTTATCCAAGATAATATATATATGATGTTACAATGTTACACTGTCATATATATATGACAGTATAAAATTATGTATAATATATATACCCACTAAATATCCTCATAGTTATTTTTGTGGATTAGTATTTTAAATCCTATAGAAAATAAATGCGATATAACACTAAGATTACAATACACCCTTTATATTTTCCTATTTAATTACTTTCATCAGAGATTCCACTATCTTTCCACAGGTTTATTTCTCTATCAATACCCTTGAAAGACTTCCTTTAGCAGTTCTTACAGAGACACTTAGAATAACAAAGGCCAATGAGTTTTGTTTACCTGAGAGAGTCTTACTTTCTCCTTCTTTTTTAAAAAGCAGATCTTTGGATACAGAATGTTTTTTCATCATCAGAGATGGAACACAGGGCCTTGTGAATGCCATGAAACACTCTAACACTGAGATATACCCCAGCCCTAGATACAGAATTTTTTTATAGCATTTTCAATATAATTTACTGTTCTATTGCCTCCAATGCTTTTATTGAGAAATCTGATTATTATCTTATTGAGGGTCCTTACTCAAACACATTTATTTTCTTTTAGTGCTTTCTATAGATTTTCTCTTTCTGTTTTGCTTTCAACAATTTGATTGTAGTGTAACTCCATATGGATATCTTTGGGTTAGTTTTACTTGCATTTCATGAAATCTTTTGTAGATGTGAGATTTCTCTCAAATTTAGGATGTGTTCAGCCATTATTTCTTCAAATAATCTTTCTTCTCCTTTCTCTCTCATCTCCCTTTAGGACTTCAATAAAGAATATATTAGTCCATAGGTTCTGTTCACATTTCATCTTTTTTTCCTTTCTGTTATTAATCTAAATGAATTTTAATTGTTTAGAGCTCAGAATCACTGGTTCTTTTATCTATGGACAAAAAAAAAGGAAACTCAACTTTGCTGGTAAAATTTTCAGTTTGTTGTGATTCACAGGCCCTGAATTTCTGTTCATTTCCTTTTCATCTTCTTTTTATCTCTTCGTTGATATTTTTCATTTTTAACAAATTGTTTCTCTCATTTTTTAATGTTTTTCCATATTTTTCTTTAGTTCTTCAAGAATTCTCATGATGATTGCATGAAATTATTTATTTATTAAGTTTGATACTTTATTTTATCCTTTGAATGGATCATGTTTTGCTGTTTCTGTGTATGCCTTGTTTTGTTTTGGTTTTAAAATTGGGCATGTGGAAACACAACCACCTCTCTTGGTTTTTGCAGACTGACTTTGTTTCAGGTTTTTAATATCACTAATTAGTTAGCTTTGCTTTGAGCCCCGGGATCCATATCAAGGTAAAACATGAAATATTTTCATGTGTTTTCTTAGCATGTATATTGACTAGACCATAGGTACCTTTCCTATTTCCACTTCATACATGATGGTTTTTATATAACCTAATTTTCCAGAGTCTCATTGCAGCCTTTACTCCAGAGTCTTACATAGTCATTTATATGTCTCTACCATTCTTTCTTGCCCAGGAGTCTATGGATCTGTTGTTACTCTGCAGCTTTCATGGCCATTGGGCTCTGCCTCATATCTGTTTAGTGTGACAGAGACCTGCCCTTAAGGAAGCTCATGAACAGATTAGAATACTGCAAATGTCTGATCTACTCCCTGTAGTATGAAGGACAGCTGAGTAGAGATCTGGGAACTAGACTATTGCATCCTCTAGACCAAGGCCCTTCCTCGCCACTCAGAAAAGTGTGTGACCCAAGTGAAATAAAATATAGTTCAGTTTCCAATCATCCTTAAGGTATTGATATTGATCTTTGTTGTTGTTGTTAACTAGCTGTTTGCTTAATTCATACAAATCTTTATGACTATTTTTCAGAATTCTTATGAGGTTAGTTCACCCATGTTTGGTTACATAATCAAGGTCTTTGTGGGAGTGATCATCAGCCTTCTTGGATAGCCATTTGGTTGACATACATCTTTCACAATTACAAGCAAGGTATTAGCCAAAAAACATGCTGTTGCTACTTTTGCCCCACAAACTTGTGTCCATATTTATGTGTGTGTGAGTGTGCCCACATATACACTCACATGTGTCTCTGTTCACTAAATTATACTTACAAATAGAAAACACCATGATCTTTTTTCTGCTTATGTTAGCTGCAATTCTGAAAGACAGGTTAGTTCAAGTCAATAATCATTTCTTAAGAACCACATGAGTAGATAGGCCTTGTGCTAAGGGCTAAATACACAAAGGTAAATAGGATAAAATTAGTATCCGTATTAGTCAGAATTCTCCAGAGAAACAGAATTATACTACAGGAAGTATAATTATGAAAAAGGGGACTTATTAGTTGGCTTGCATGACCAGGAGCAGGATAGTCCATAATGGCCGTAACTGCACAGTCCAAGAGGCTAACGTCCCAGAACATGAGGGCTCAACAGTGCTACCTCGTCTGAGGCTGAAGGCTTCTGGAGAATCACTGTCAGAATCCACTTTGTAAGAGTGAAGAAGCTCGAGTCTGATATCCGCAAATGATTGCAACAGCAATGGAGAACCCATTCAAGAAGAATCAAACCTTCATCTGCTGCTGCTTCCAATTTTTATTCCATCCAGGTCATTATCATATTAGACAGTGCTGCCCACACTAAGGGAGGGTCTCCATTTCAGTTGGCTAACGCACATGCCAATCATTCCTAGGCACACCTTCATTGGCAAACCCATAAGCCTCTTAGTCCTTGGCATCCCTTAATCCAATCAAGTTGGCAATTCAAATGAACCATTACAGGATCAAAAGGCTTTTGAAATTTCATGGTGATACAGGCAGGTCAACACAACATATTATAGTTGGAAAATGTAAAGTAAAAATATTCCATGGGAGGCAAGCATGGGGCATTAAAAAAAGGTCATTGGGTCTTTCTTATATATATCATTATATATAGGGCTGTCGGGAAACATTCCCAGAGAAGTCAATACCTGAGCTAGGATTGGAATATAATTAATGTATTTTTTAAAAAAATAATTTCTTTTTTTAGTTGTAGATAGACACAATACCTTTATTTTGTTTATTTATTTTTTAATGTAGTGCTGAGGATCGAACCCAGTGCCTCACACATGCTAGGTGAGTGCTCTACCACTGAGCCACAACCCCAGCCCCTCTAATGCATTTTTGAACAGAGAAAAACTATAGGGTCTAGAGGCAAGAATATAGCATTATAAAATTTCATTTGTGTGACAGCCTTGTCGAAACTGAAGAGATTCACTCACTCATTCAACACATGTTTATTGAGTTGTTGCTAGGTGTCAGGCATTGCCCTAGGTTCTGGGAATGCAGTAGCAGAAAACACAAAGTCCCTAACCTTATAAAATTCAAAATATTTAAATGGGAGTTGAAAGTTAATCAAGAGGTTCTTCTTTGATAATCACCAAAGACTATGCAGAGGAAGTAATATTTGAACATCTTGAGAAAAAAGGAAGAAAGCAGTGGTAATACCTAGGGGCAGATAATCTCTGATTAAGGATTCTCTAACTATGACAATTTTGTAGATGGAGAACATGTGGCTAATAAAAGGAACAACAGAAATTCCAGTGTGTTTAAGCAGTGGGAAAAGTGGAATGCAGATCATTGAATAAGCAGATCAGGTAGCATTTTATTGTTCAGGAATTCTTTTATGTTATAAGGTTGAATGTAAATGAAAATTGTGTCCTAGGACTGCAGAACTGACAGTGAAAATTGACAAGGAGGAAAGGCATGGGGAGTTAAAATCCGCATGGCAAAGAGTGCGCATCTGGGAGTCATGCTGAATTTCCATGGGAGAATCCTCATGATGTTTTATGCTTGGAGATATCACGTGGGACCATGATAGTTAGGATAATGCAGAAAGCAGAGAGGAAGATATTAAGAGACATATGACATGTGCTCACACACACACACACACACACACACACACACCTCGTAAGTAGCACATACCTACCAACGTGGCACACACAAAGTAGCAGTACTGCTAAATGGCTTGAGACAAGAGCCATTTCTTCCTAAAATCTTGGAGTATTCCAACATTTTCTATTATGCAACCTTAAGTAATAATAGTGTGTTTGCCTTATAAATTTAGCTTCCAAGCTAAGATATAATGCAACATTCAATTAGATTGCTACTCATGAAATTCTTGGATGGAAGTCCCTGGGCTGGCATTGGTTTTACTGTGAATCCAAGTGAGAAATGCGAGGACTGAGATATGAGGCAGGGTGTATTTTTAATAGACCAAGCACATGGTCAGAATACTTGCCAGAGAGTTGTACCAAAGTAGGTGAGATTTTTGTTGTTAAGATGTCCAAAGAAGTGGTATGTTAATTTGAATTATTGTATTTGTTTTCAGGAGTGAAAGGGATATTATCATCATCTTTTTAACTCCTGTGGCAACTTCAGTTGTTCTTCCATGTGTGCAACATGGCAATAGTAAGTTGGGATATGGAGAGGGGCAGCATATTTGAGTGATGAGGTGAATGCAGAATGGTTTTAGAGACCTGTTTTTGGAATAAGGTAGTTTGAAACATATAAAGAGAAAGTGATATCAGTTAGAAGAAAGAGAAAATGACTGCTAGGGGAGAAACAAGAATCACCCTAAAACAACTGACCAAGCTAATGCCTAGGAACAGTGTTCAAGAGCATATTTTTAAAGTGTGTGGAGTTTCACGGATGGTGGATTCATATTTGAACATAGAAAAGTTATGTCTTATTCATTTTACACGTACAACCATGAGAATGGAATCCTAATTAGAATAACTTATTCTCCATGTATATATAATATGTCAAAATACACTCTACGGTCAGGTATATCTAAACAGAACAAATACCAAATAAAGTATATAGAAAAAAATGTGTAGAATTTGAGACCCAATGGTTCAAATAAATGTATTGAGGTTTCTTTGTTTAATTTCTTATTGAAGATACTTCTAAGAGTTTTTGATATATTAATAGACATTGCAAATAGGGTAGACAGCATTTTCCCTGCTAATATGATCAACATCCTGTTATTTTTGCCATATTCAAGAGCATCTCCTGAGACTAGTGTCCACTCTGCACATTTTGAGAAACTAGTGATTTTTCTACAGACAGATAATTTTATCCTCTTAATCCTCTACAAGGAAAAGGACTCCTTCAGAATAGACTGTCTCCCCAAGGATACACTACTAATTCAGTTCTCAACTTGGTTTTACCAAACATCAGTGTTTATAAACAGAAACTTGTATATTTCTAGCATTTAATGAGGACTGAAATTGCATATTTTATGAAGAATGCTGATTTTTGCACAATTTGCCTCCCACTATATTTGTGCACATATATTGGTTGTTCATTCATTAATGTCTTTTAATATTAAGTGGGAAGTCCTTTGGTCTCCTTCAAGTTCTAGGGGAGATTATGAAAAATACACATTTTAGTGATAATTTGGTCATAGTTATCAGTTGCTGCCACCATATGTAAATACATTTGTTAATATGTTTTGCAGAATGTTGTATTTCCACTTCCTGTTTTAATGTCCTTGGTACACTGTAAGTATTTAGATTTCTTTTCATTGTGTTGTATTACTGAATAGCAGTGAGCTTTTATTCATTTTCCTAAAATATATAAAGAGTGGAATAATTGAAACTGGAGTGCTATCATTGGAGTAGGGATGAAAGAGAAAGAAGGAAATTAAACATAAAAAGGAAGGAAGAAAGGAAGGGAGGGAGGGAGGGAGGGAGGGAGGAAAGAAAGAAAGAAAAGTTTTAAAGAACCACTAAGTCACATTTGCCTCATGTGGAAATCTACAGGAGTCATCATGAGAGTTTATTTCTGAAATTTGAAGAGCCCTTCTCAACTGTTTTATGTAAGATAGACAATTCTTTCATCGCCACCTATGTTATCGGTCTTCTATTTGTTCAAGGAGTGTAAGTAATATGTATGTTTTAAATCAACTTTTTGATTCATTTGTTAACTGCTACCTCCCTTAAAAAAGGTAAGATCCATAATGTAAGGGATATTGTCTTTCAACTCTTGAGTCTGCAGTGCCTAGGGACATGGGGCAGAAAAATAATATAAACTGCAAGAAGAATGAGAGAGATGAATGAAAGATAACCGAAGAAGGTAGAATCAGAGAAAGAATGAAGAAAGGAAGGGAGGAAAAGGAGGGAGGTAAGGGAAGAAGGAAAGGAAGAAAAGGGACAGAAAAAGGTAAAAAGAAAGAGGGCAGAGATCTTGAGTGTCTTATCCTTTTTTTGTACACATAATAATTTTCAGCACAATAATTAGCAGAGTGATTTTCATACTTAAGCCTTTCAATAAATATTTACCCACTGACTCAGCAAAAATTCATTGTTTGATTACTGGTACCCAAATGCTGAAAGCCAAGTAGCATCTTATCCATCACATTTCTTTGCCTTCTGTGTTCAGCATGTGCCATCTCTTTGAAGCTCTGGTGGATTTCCCTTCTGCCCTCCATTTCTACTGCTATCATCTTTCCCTAGCCCTCATATGCATGAGGTTAGCCCTAGAGTAATGCCCTCAACAAGAATCCCTTCTTTCTCAAAATCCACTCAAATCAGTCTTCCTTAAAACATATGGATTCAGTCCCCTCTCAAAAATAATTTTTAAAAAAATGCAAGGCCCCCAAACATAAACAGAATAAGCGGAACCTTCTTGTTACGACATTCTAATTGGCACTCTCACAAAACTTCCCCATGAGATTTCCAAGTTGATTTCTCACTCCTAGGGGTGAAGCATGTAGGCTATATACAGCAACAACAAAATCCTGTTCTGAGACCGTATGATCCTGAGCACATTATTTCTATTCTATGTACCTCAATTTCTACACAGATAAAACTTAGATTAAAAAGTGTGGCTTTGTTGCAGGGTTCTTACAATGATCAAGCTCTAAGGAATGACTGGCTTCCAGGATTCAGATTCCAACTTCGACATATTTACTGTGTAATTCTAGTGTGCTAATGAAGCTCTTTGCTATATTAGGCATGTCCTTTCCTAAACTAACATTGAAATTTAGTGGCCATTGTAACAGAATTAATGGGTGAGTCTGATTAAGACATGAGGACTTTGCCTCCTGAATGGATCATGTTGTTGTCAATCATGGGAGTGGGTTAGTTTTCTCAGGCATGGGTTTATTACAAGTGTAGTCACCCCCCCCCACTTCCACCCCCACACTCTCTGTCTCACACATACTTTCTTGCCCTTCACCATGTAATGATGCAGCAAGAAGGTCCTTACCTGATGTGCCTCCTCCATCTTAGGCATCCAATCCTCTTAGAACTCTAAGACAAGTAAAATGCCATTATTTATAACTCACCCAGTTTGGGGTGTTCTCTTGTAGCAGGAGATAACAGACTAAGATGCTCTCTATGCCTCAGTTTCTCTAGTTTAAAATGGAAATAATACCTAATTTATAAGGATTAGATGAATAAAAGTTTAAATGATTCTAGAACACATAGTTATAAATTCATATATGCATATTCATTACATACTTTTAGTTTCAACCCAACTTTCCTATTTAAAAAGTATATTAGATTTTTTCCCTGGCTTCCTGCTTTTGCTTGTATTTATTTCACTGTAGGGATTCTGACACCTCTGACTGCAAAAGTCCTCTTCACTTTTCAAGGATCCTGCATGATGTTTCTCCTGGTCCCTTATTGAAGTCCTGCTCTCTCAAAGAATTGTGATTTCTCTCTGACTTTAAGACTTTAGCCACCTTTTCTTACAGAATTTCCTTTTTTGACTTATTGACTATTTTATACTTATTCCTAATTGAGACCTGCATTTTTCACGTAATATGGTGTTGTTATAAAGATAATAATTTTTAGATTGTAAATACAATACCACATCAAAAAGAAAACAGGCCAGCAAGCTGTAGGATCTTGGAAACAATAATAACTAAAGTTTGGCTACTGTAAGAGAAAATCTGGAAATTAGTTTAAAACTGCAACCACCATGAAAATGTCCCCAAAGATTAATCCAAACTCGAATGAGCAAAAGTTTCAGAGCAATTTACCCAGTTGATTCTCTGGCAAAGCATGAACAGGCAGAAGTGACTCAGCTCCTCTCCTCTCAAGAGGAAAGGAGCACAGAAGAACAGCACTTTTTTTCTTTTTTTCCCATAAGTCTGAACTTTCTATGGGATGGTCATTGGAGCAGTTTATGTTTTGCCTGAGTGGGAACATATATGGGGAAAGGTGAGCTACCTGTCTGGAAAGCCACAGAAGAATGTTTCAGATGCTATGTGAATGCTGCAGGTAAACTGGAAAACTACAACCTCTCAGGCCAGAAGATGTTGTCTACAGTCATACAATAGAATACTTCAGTCATGCAGAAGAGCTGAAGTGAAACCCTGAGAAATATAGACTTTTGCAACCCACCATATATATCAGAGAAAATTTTCTTAAAAGTATATTAATAATCTCTGGTCAAACATAACCCCCTAACCAAGATACATGAAACTACCTTAAACATTCATCCAGGGCTGAAGTAAAGGCTCAACACAACATAACCTATTAATTAATGAAGGTCTTCCTCGTATGTCTGTAAAAGCTAGGAGAGGTGGCTGTTTTCTTATTTTTTTTTCAACGTAAGATCATGAAACATGTAAAAAAAAAATAGGAAAATAGTCCATTCAAAGGAAAAAATAAACAAATTTCCAGTAATCATTTTGCAGAAACAAGTCAGACAACTTACTGAACACCAACTTTTCTTCTGAGATATCTGCTGATGATCTATTTGAAGATCCAATTTCCAAGTCACAGTTCTCTTCTTACTTTGAAAACGCTTCCTTTGGGTTTGATCTTCAACAGTTTGAGTATAATCTATCTGTTATAGATTTCATGAGTGTCTCCCAAAAACTCATGTAAGACAATGCAAGAATTTTCAGAGTTAAAATTCTTAGAATATGAGTGAAATAACCTAACTATTGAATTAGTTCATTGATATGGGATGGTGACTATCGATAAGTAGGGAGTTTGGGGAGGAAGTAGATGACTTTAAAACTATTCTTAAATCCTCTTAAAGTGCTAAAGGAAATAATGGACAATGAATTAATCAGATATAAAATATAAATGAAGAAAATTAAAATATCAACAAAAAGTAGATATTACAAAAACACCAGAGGCTGGGCATGGTGGCATATGCCTGTATTCCCAGCAGCAAGGGAGGATGATGCAGGAGCATACTGAATTCAAAGCCATCCTTAGCCATTTAGTGAGGCCCTAAGCAACTTAGCCAGACTCTGTCTATAAATAATAAAAAACAGGGGGGGGGCACTGGGGATGTGGCTCAGTAGTTAAGCGCCCATCGGTTTAACTCCCAGTAACAAGAAAAAATGAAAAACACCAGAAATTCAAAAGCTAAAAAGCACAATTACTAAATTGAAAAAAAAATAATGAGATATGTTCAATAATAAGTTTGAAACAGTGCAGGGAAAAAAACAGCACTAGGGACAGAAAAATTGATATTTTAAGTCTGAGAACATAAATAAAAATGAATGAAGGAAAGTAATCAGAGTATAAGGGACTTTGGGGACACCATCAAGTTGATCAAGGTAAGTATTATGGGAGTGCCAAAAGGATAAAAAAAAAGCAACGAGACATTATTTGAAGGAATATGGCTTAAAAAAATCTTGAATTTGAGAAATGACACAAATTACCAATTCGAAAAGCTCCTTGAAGTCCATGTGGGATGAACTCAAGAGACCCACAGTGAAATACTCTTTTGGTCAGCTTTTGTGTTGCTGTGACCCAAAGACATGATGAGGAAAACATAGAGGAGGAAAATTTATTTTGGTTCATGGTTTCAGAGGTCTCTTATCTGTAGATGGCTGACTCCATAGCTCTGGGCCCAGGGTGAGGCAGAACATCATGGCGGAAAGGCATGGCAGAGGAAAGAAGCTCAGAACATGACAGTCAGCACACAGGGAGAGCTACACTCACCAAGGACAAAATATAATCCCCAAAGGTGCACCTTCAGTTCCCTATTTCCTCCCCAAACTCCCTACTGATCTACAGTCACCACCCAGATTAATCCATATCAGAGGACTAATCCAGTGCTTAGGTTATTTCTCTCATATTCTAATCATTTTACTTCTGAAAATTCTTACATTGTCTCACACATGAGTTTTTTGGAGACACCTCATGGAAATCTATAACAGACAGATTAAACACAAACTGTTGAACACCAAACCACCAAAAAGAGTTTTCAAAGTAATAAGAGAACTGAGACTTGGAAGTTGGATCTTCAAATAGATCATCAGCAAATCTCAGAAGAAAAGTTGGTGGTCAGAAAGCTGTGAGAAAATATATTTAATGTGTAAAGAGGGTAAAATCCTGTAAGCCACTAATTTTATATCTGGCAATGTTCACCTTCAACAATGAGGGAGAGCCAAGGACCTGAACAGACACTTCTCAGAGAAGGACATACAATCAATGAACAAGTACATGAAAAAAATGCTCACCATCTCTAGCAGTCAGAGAAATGCAAATCAAAACCACCCTAAGATACCATCTCACTCCAGTAAGATTGGTAGCCATTATGAAGTCAAACAACAACAAGTGCTGGAGAGGATGTGGGGAAAAGGGTACACTTGTACATTGCTTGTGGGACTGCAAATTGGTGCGGCCAATTTGGAAAGCAGTATTGAGATTTCTTGGAAAGCTGGGAATGGAACCACCATTTGACCCAGCTATTCCCCTTCTTGGTCTATTCCCTAAAGACCTAAAAAGAGCATACTACAGGGACACTGCTACATCGATGTTCATAGCAGCACAATTCACAGTAGCTAGACTGTGGAACCAACCTAGATGCCCTTCAATAGATGAATAGATAAAAAAATGTGGCATTTATACACAATGGAGTATTACTCTGCACTAAAGGATGACAAAATCGTGAAATTTGCAGGGAAATGGATGGCATTAGAGCAGATTATGCTAAGTGAAGCTAGCCAATCCCTAAAAAACAAATGCCAAATGTCTTCTTTGATATAAGGAGAGCAACTAAGAACAGCGTTGGGAGGAAGAGCATGAGGAAAAGATTAACATTAAACAGGGACGAGAGGGGGGAGGGAAAGGGAGAGAGAAGGGTAATTGCATGGAAATGGAAGAAGACCCTCATTGTTATACAAAATTACATACAAGAGAAAGTGAGGGGAAAGGGAAGAAGAACAAAAAAACAAGGGGGAGAAATGAATTACAGTAGATGGGGTAGAGAGAGAAGATGGGAGGGGAGGGGAGGAGAGGGGGGATAGTAGAGGATAGGAAAGGCAGCAGAATACAACATACACTAGCATGGCAATATGTAAAACGGTGGATGTGTAACCGATGTGATTCTGCAATCTGTATATAGGGTAAAAATGGGAGTTCATAACCCACTTAAATCAAATGTGAGAAATATGATATGTCAAGAACTATGTAATGTTTTGAACAACCAATAATAAAAAATTTTGAAAAAATGAGGGAGAAATTAAAATATTGCAAAATAAAAAATGTTGAGGCTGTTCAATATTTCTGAACTTAAGAAATTCAAAGAGGGACTCTAAGTGATTGAAATAAAAGAATGATAGTTACTTGGACTCATACAAAAAATTATTCTCTCTTTATAAGGTATATACATGGAAAAATATAAAGCTAATATTACTGTACTTTTGATTTGTATCTCCTTATTTTATTTTCAACAGAATTTTAAGTGTAACTACTTAAACATAATTCAAATATGTCTTAGTGAGTTTATAATGTATAACAACATAATTTGTAACATCAATAACATTAAATGGTAGAGGAATCTGGCTGTTAGGGATCAAGTTTTCATATTCAATTGAAGTTAAATTGGTATTAATTTAAAGCACATTGGTAAAATGTCATGAAGTTACATGAAATCCTCATAAAGAATATATCTATATTGTATGTACAAAATAATGTAAATATATTTACATTACTACATAATGTGTTTATTTTTTGAAACTTGAAATAAGTGATTTAAAAAAATGAATAACAATGAAGGTAAAAGATATTGTCAGAACAAATAACAAAATGGCAAAAGTAACTCCTTCCCTCAATTTTTATGTTAAAGATAAATGGTTTAAATTATTCAAGAAAATGAAATAAATTAGAAGAATTTTTTAAAACAAGATTCAAGTATATGGTGTCTTTAAGAGATTCGTTTCATCTATGTATACCTCTATAGGTTGAAAGTGAAAATGGAGAAAATGTTTTTCTTGAAAATTCTAATCAAAAGAAGGCAGGAGTATTGATACTAATATCAGATAAATAAACTTCAAGTCAAAACTGTAACAGTAAGTTAAATACTATATAATTATAAAGGGGTAAATTTGCCATAAAAATATAACAATTAAAAACATACTTTCACCAAATATTAGCATTCCAAAGCATATACAAGTATTGACAGAATTTTTGGGATGAATTACCCTACAATAATAGAAGGTGATATCAATGTTCTACTTTCAATAATGTCTAGAATAACCAGACATATTATCCATAGGGAAACACAGAAACTTAACATCACTATAACTAATTTTGTTCAATATAATTATTGAACAAAAATTCTACACTATTTCCTGATAAAAATCACTGCGTGCCTGGGGATAAAAGGAAACATCCTCAATAAGATAAAGACCCTACTTAAAGCACACAGCTAATCTATACTCAACATGATGACTTTTCCCATTAGATCAAGAATCAGAGAAGTCTGTACTTGGCCTATTTTGTCAACATAGTACTAGGAGGAACAATTAGGCTACAAAAAAGAAAAGGAACTCAAAATTTTAAGGAAGTAAAAAATTTCCTCTATTTTCAAACAGGATAATTTTATATGTAGAAAACCCCAAAATTTTCACCTGAAAAGGAAAATAATAGCAGTAGTAAATGCAATTTGAAAAGATACAGGATACAAAACAAACACACTAAAATCAGTTGTGTTCCTCTCTGTTGCCAACGAACAAACATGACAAAGAAAATACAAAAAGATCAACAACATCAAAAAGAATACATATCTCAAGGGGAAAAAAAAAACTACATAACCAAGGAGACCAAAAACTTGCACTTTGAATTTGAAGTGGTGCAGTTGCAATGGAACACTGTATGTAGTGCCTTGTAGAATTAAACATAGTTACTCTACCATCCAGCAATTACACTTCTACATATATACCCAAAATTACTGAATGCAAAGACTTGAACAGATTCCTTGTTTACCTGTGTTTATAACACCATTTTCAATAAGCTAAAGATAGAGAAAACCCTGGTGTCCATTGACAAATCATTGGATAAACAAAACAAACAATAAATTTTATTCAGTCTTAAAATGGGATAATATTCTGATACATGCTACAACCCTGAGGAAGCTACATTAAGTCACAAAAGGACTAACACTGTGTGAATCCTCTTATTTGAGTTATTTACAGTAGTGAAAATCATAAAGACAGGAAATGGAGAAGTGGTTGCCATGGGAGGGGCAAAGAGGACAAGGAGGAGCTTGTGTTTAATGAATGGCATGTTTGAGCTTGGGAAGATGAAAAGGTTCCAGAGATGGATGGTGATGGCTGCACAGCAATACCAGTGTACTTAATGCCACAGAACTGTACACTTGAAACAGTTAAAATTGTGGATTTTAGATTATGTACATTTTACCCTTAAAAAAATACCACCACCCCAAAAGGCAAATACTATAAAAACACATTATAATGCAAACTCACATATCTTCTCCAGAGAATCAGTGATGCAAGAGAATAGCCTAATAAAGATGTTAGAAATAGAGAAAGAAGCCATGTTAGTGGCACACAACTCTAATCCCAGCATCTTGGGAGGCTGAGGCAGGAGGATCACGAGTTCAAAGCCAGCCTCAGCAACTCAGTGAGACCCTGTCTCTAAATAAAATACAAAAGAGGGCTGGGGATGTGGCTCAATGGTTAAGTGCCCATGAATTCTGTTCCCAGTGCCAAAAAAGAAAAAAAGAAAAAAGAAATAGAGAAAGAATGTCTCATTTAATACTGTTCAAACTGAAGCAAACACTATAGCAGCTAAATAAAGTAATTCAGTTCATATTTTTTAGCTCAGAAGGCTTAAGTTTAAAAAATAAAAGACAGAAGAGAGAGAGGGAGGGAGAGAAAGGAGAGAGAAAATGACAACTTGTAGAATAAAAACTAGCATTCAATGACAATGCCAATTAGAGAGAAGGGAGCTCTGGAAGCAGGTGGGTCTTGTCAAGGTGTTCCAGACAGAATGGGTGTACTACAATGTCCTACAAGGCTGTAGCACCCTGCCTGCTTTGCATCTGCTACAGTGCAGAGTAGTCTTTTTCTGGGTGGTAAGGTCGCATGTATTGGAGATATACATCACTGCCTGGCATCCATGCCTGATTCAGTCTCTTGACAGCTCATCCTGCCTCTCCACAGATGAAGGCCTAAGCTCTAAATTGACAGTTCTCAAAATCGTTCTGAAATCCTTCTATGTGAGAAAGACCCTGCTAAACCCTCCTCTGTCCTGCTGTTCTCTGGGTTGACATGGGCAGATCTGAGGGGCTAATCATAGGTGATATAAACAGACATTTTCTTTCCCCATGTTTATGGTTTAAAGGGTCATTGCATAAAAGCAGTCATATTAAACCCCCAGAGGAAAAATTCAGTCCTGAACCGAGCTGTGCTATTATTCATTCAGTTCTCCCACCCTTTAAGCAGACATGTTAGGCTTACTCTGCCTTTTCCTTTACCTATTAATAAAGAAAATTATAGAACTCCATCCACAGTTGATACTTAATGGCAATGCCACTTGAAATGTGCTGATTAGGCCATTGTGGAAAGAACCTTAGCAATCCTGCCTCCTGTCTGCTTCAGGGGAAAAAAAAATTACCAAGATTGTTGATATGCCGGTTTGATGTGATTTATTCTTCTTCTTTTTTTCTTTTTTTTTTTTTCTTGGTGGTGCTGGGGAATTGAACTCAGGGCCTTGTGCATGCAAGGCAGGCACTCTACCAACTGAGCTACATCCCCAGTTCCTGATGTGATTTTCATGAGGTGTATGTCATAGTTTTCTACCACTGCTTTTATTCATATCATTTGGGAGAAAGAGTATGCTCACCAGTCCTCCCCACACCAGCTTGCACACTAGTTTTAACATAAAATACATTCGTAAAATAATGTTTTTTAGTTAGATTGTTAGGACTCTCCATCATTTCCATGGCTCATTCTTGGAGAAAGTTCCTGTCCCCTCCAAACTACACTTACACCCACTATATGTCAGAATTCTGGTGCAAACCAGAGACAGTTTCAGCTTATAGATAACAGCTTCACTTTGCACTGAGATCTTGGACAGGTTTTTAGTATCATCTGCCTTCTTTCCTGTACTCTTGATGTCTAATTTGCTAATTCATACAAATATAGTTCCTGCCAATATATAGTGCTGCAAAACGTATGCACATTTTACGAAGAGTAAAATTGCAGAATCTAGTCATTTAGTGTTTGGGATTAGAGAAAGCTCAGAGTTGTAGAGATTAAGACATAGAACAGTACTCATAGGATAACACAAAGGCTATGCTTTTCCTGCCAGAAGCCTGTGAGGCTTGTATATTGGTTTTAAAGTCACACTGTTTGGGATTGATTCCCAGAGTTAACATCACTGGCTATGTGACTTTAGTAATGTTGCTTGTCTTCTCTGTGCCTTATCTGTTTTTTATCTATAAAATAAGGTAGATAAATCCATTCATTATTAGAGACCAATAAGTTAATTCACATGCAATACTTAAGTATTTGGTAAATTTTAGCTACAGCAATCAAACTAAGTTCGGGATCAAGCAGACTTACTTCTAATTCTAAATCCTACACTTAGACATTTAAATACATAAAACCTCCTTTTTCTTCTATTCAAAGCAGAGGCAAGAAGGTAATATAAGGAGTCCATGTCTGTTGTGATACTAACTTTTTCATCACGATTGCTGGTAATTTGAGTTTTCTCTCTCCTTCTCTTCATTAGTGTAGCTAAGGGTCTGTCAATTTTATTTATTTTTTCAAAGAACCATCTTTTTGTTTTGTCAGTTCTTTCAATTGCATATATACACAACGGAATTTTACTCAGCAAGAAAAGAGAACAAAATCATGGCATGTGCAGGTAAATGGATGGCGTTGGAGAAGATAATGCTAAATGAAGTTAGCCAATCCCAAAAAATGCCGAAATGTTTTCTCTGATATAAGATAGGACTCACTCATAGTGGGGTATGGAGGGGGAGCATGGGAGGAAGAGATGAATTCTAGATAGGGGAGAGGGGTGGGAGGGAAAGGGAGAGGGCAGGGGATTAGCAAGAATGGTAGAATGTGATAGACATCTTTATCCAAAGTACAAGTATGAAGACATGAATTGGTGTCAAAATACTTTATATACAACCAGAGATATGAAAAATGGTGCTGCATACATATAATAAGAATTATAATGCATTTCACTGCCATTTATTTTAAAAAATCAATAAAAAAGGAGTCCATCAGGTAATATACATAAAAGTGTTATCACAGTAGTGGGCATATAATAATGAATAGCTCTTTATAAACATGATGATAATATATTTAAAATAAAAGGTTGGTGTTTTCTAACCTCTCACTGTCCCAGTGTATTAAGTTGGCATAAAATACATGACAATAGAAGGAAAAGCAGGTCATTTCACCTACATTAGCTAAAATACTCTGTGCTTTGAAATCCACCCACATTTGAAATTAGCAATTAAAACAGTCGCCATCCACTCAATATATTCTTACTCATCACACACTGTCATGGAGTGTGGTTGAATCCTAGAAACATGTCCTTCTGTAATAATTACTACTTCTGGTTTTTTGATAAGCTGACCCAGGCAGAGGATACACAGCTCATGCATGGCAAATGCTGAAAATATATATATATATATATATATATATATATATATATATATATATATATATATATATATATATTCATGTTTTTAGTGACATCTGTCCCAAACTAAAACAAATGCCCTCTATGATTGTTTTTGATATATATATATATATATATATATATATATATATATATTCTGTATTCATTTTCAGACCTCACAGTTTTTCTAAATTATTCTCAAATATTGAGACTATTAAAAATAAAAATGGAGACAGATTCCATTCTGAAATACAAGCAGAATACCTAAGAAGAAAATTGGACTATTTAATGAAATGGTTACTGGGAAAGACCCATAGAACTACTTGTACTTGTAATTATCTCTGGAACAGCCAACTTTCTTTAAGCAAACAGAATGGTTGGTGATTATAAAATGATGGCCACCTCAAAGAAAATTATACCTGCTGAAAAGTTTAAAAAGACCCCTGGCCTGAATCTTTCTACTCATTGAAATGTCGGAGAACTCAGAAAATAGTAACATGAATAAAATGTTGTTTTCTTTCTAATACTAAGATCCACTGAGCAGTGAATACTATACAAACTATTGATAGCCTCCTTCATGTATTAGAAAGAACTGTGACTTTAAAATTATGAAAATTTAAAGTTATAGCCCTCAATTATGCCCTCAATTATGCCCTCAATTAACACCTTTTATTTTAAAATGCAATAGAATAAAATTTAAAATATTTTTTCTAGAAGCAGAGAGTCTAACTTATCTTTGTCTAAATTTCACAGAGTTCTATTGAATAAAAATAACAAGGGGAAAAAATCAAGTTTTTGATATTTAAACTTTGGTGAAGGCAATTCCCCTCTCACTGTCTTGACAAGGTCACAGTGAAGATAAGTGCTGGCAAAGCTGATCTCCCACTGTCTTGACAAGGTCACAGTGAGGATGAATGCTGGCAAAGCCGTGCTGGTTGATGGGAAACCAAAACCATGAGACCCTTTTTTATGTAATTGGGACTTTTCATTTTTATGCTCATGTTCCTGACAGGAGGCATGAGTATGTTAAATGCCAAACCAAATTAAATTTCAGATGGCTAGAACATAACAAGTAGTTCATGCCTTGAAGGCTGTTCTACTACCCCTCAGAATATCAAGGACAAAATAGAAAGCTGCTCTACTATCTCAGCACATTGAGGACCAAACTGATAATGGACAACAATCATTCTCCGAAAAGTCATGAGAATTTTAGGCACCACACTGATTATATCAACTAGAACCCAAGCCCATATTTCTGGCCTCTTAGAAAACCTAATCATTATGCTCACTGTACAAAATCCACCATGTGTAGTTTCATTCTTGATGAAGGAAAGTTATGTTATACACTTAGGAAAGTTAAGACATATAAGGATACATTCTTCTCATTTCTATAAACCCTCTTTTACTTTACATATGGATTTATGATGAGCATAATTAACATTGGTGGAAATTGGACTGATGTTTAGAACATACTTTTTGTTGAGAAAGATTATAAAGATATAAGAACTAGTGCATCTTGGCTGAGAAACAAAGAAACTCTTTGAGAAAGCAGCTCAACCAGTTTTATGAGAATAAATTCAGGAATTAATTAAAGTAGCTTTATTATAAGACATATTTTTAGAATAATGTTAGAAATATTATTCTATTTAGAGTCTTGGGTTTAAAATTCTTAAGTTTTTAGCTGTATGAGTTTATGATGTGTTTTAAGGATGGTTTATAAACTTTAGGATATTTTAAGTATAAGATTTAAGGTGACTTTTTTAGATGGGAATTTTAGATTAGAAATAAATGTGCAGTGTACTTTAAAACTTAAAGGTTAATGATAAGTTAGGAGACTTAGAGTCTGGTTACGTAGTTTGGCATTAGTTAATAAGAATACAACTTGGGAAAATCTGAAAAAATGTAAATTAGTGACGCATTTTATTAATGATTGATAACTAAAGGTCACTTCCTGGAAAAATGTAAATTGATGTTACATTTTTCTATACCCCAATTATGGTTAAGGAAACGTTATGTCTGTGTCTTGACAAAGTTTTGAAATTGTATAATCAATGATGTATTCTGAATTTATAATGATGAGAAAAATTGTAATAAAAGATGACCCAGAGAAAGCTGCATTAGAGCTCTCTCTCTCTGGAGATTGCTCCTACAGAACGACTCCCATCTCATCTTTTCAATGATGCCACTCATCCTTCAGGAATTCCTGGACCCCCCTAAGGCTGGACCCCAGCAATACTTATAACATCAGAAGTAATTTTCTAAAAGTTCTTCAGTGTCTGTGTCTATGTAATTTTATCTGACTACCCTTCCCCATTAAATTTGGTGAGTTTGTTAAGTCCACCTACCACCAACATCATTCAGTTCAGACAATATTCAGTGCTGGCTTCTCCATTAGGCACCTGATACTCTGCTCAGCAGTGAGGATTCAGCAATAAGATGCATTCTTACACTCACGTTCACAGCCTGGTCTTGTGGAACCTCTCCTCCAGGAAAAAATAAGTGGGAAGATTTTTCCTTTTACATGATGCATGATTTAGCAAAGTAAAATGGGAAAATGTATAGAACAGCTCTGGAATCAGATTAGGCTACTGAAGTGACCTAGCTTTCTACACTGAAATAATAATATCCAGTTTTTCCTTGTGCTTAGGTCTATACTTAGTTCCTAGAGAAATTTGATATGGCAGATGACAACTAGGGGATTTAATACATCTTATAGCATTTAAAATCCATTATAGAATTTATAGAACATATTGCCAAAATTATAGTGAAGTGGGTTAACTCTGAATTTGGTGTTCCTAACGTTATGGTATAGATATTGTCCCAGCCCATTCTTAATTTGCATATCTTGCAAGCAATATTGCATTTCCATATTCATCCCTAGATGAGACTAGTTCCTGTTTCTATTGATTTCACAATTTACATGTCAGCTCAAGGTTATGCTCTGAATCTAATCAGATTCTTTCTTTTCTTTTTTTAAAATTTTTTAGTTGTAGATAGACACAATACCTTTATTTTATTTATTTTTATTTGGTGCTGAGGATCTAACCCAGTGCCTCACATGTACTAGGCAAGTGCTGCTCTACACTGAGCTATAACCACAGCCCCAATCAATTAAGCTCTTTCTTAAAAGCTTCAAACTTTATCAAACCTTTGGTGATGTGGAAGGATTAAATCATAACAATGCAAATATTAGCTATTTCTATGGCTCATTCTCATTTTTCCAAATTCAAATTCAGATTCTGATAATATTATCCTCCTCTCTTCTTCCGTGGTTCAATCTTCTCACTTGTCCTCTGTGTTCCAGTATCTGTTTATTTCTAATGTAGGTCATTCATTAAGATATTAATCGTTCTCAGTTTCTTTGGATAGCAGGAGATAATGTAGACACCCAGCATTCCCCCCGCCACCAAATATTTATTTAATGATATGTACAAGAGAAAGAGAAAATTTGGCCACTAATTTCAAAATAATATATGGTTTTATTTTCCATATGAGAAAAAGCAGATTCTTTAACAATAGAGATCACATATATACATTTTTTTCCCAGATGGACTTTATGTTTCTAGTGAATGAAATCCATATTTTAAACTCCTTAGGATCTCCTATTTCATTGAATATGGCACCTTGAACTTGCTGCTCATGGAAGGAAGAGCAGGTTCTGCATGCTAAGTGAGCATATGTTGTACTTTTTGTTGAAGCAGCAGCATGTAGGAGGTAGAGTTCTATGGGAAAGAAACATGCTTTGCAACAGGATCTGTTAGCCGCTTACTATATAAATTTAGGATAAATCATTTAACATTTCTGAGCTTCAGTGTCTTCATCTGCCAAGCTGACTTCATATGTCACAGGAATGTTGTGAGAATTAAATGAGGTAAGAAATCAAAATACAATTAGGTTTCTTCCTTCCCTTCACAGTATGCAGTTTTGTGAATGAAAAAAAAAAGATCCTTTTAAAGTACAGAATGAAAAGTTTAAAGTATTTCTTATGCCTATCTTTCAAACATAAAGAAAATTTTCAGTTGATTGAGAGCCTGAGTGTTATGTTTCTGTTGCTTTTCAAGCAACTTGGCTTCGTTTCCAGTGGATGGCAATGGATTAGCCATGTTTCCAGCCTCTGTTAACTCAGCGCTTCAACATCTGCCCTAAGGCACGTGGCATACACATCTTGGGCTGGGGCAATCCAGTAATATCCTTGCGTCTTCGCATCTCAGTCTCCTGCTCCTCTGTACGTTTCACTCCTTGAGAGAGGTCATCCTTCCAGCCTCACTTCTGAAATACAAAAGAACCAATTCAGAGCCCACTTCTCCAACCACCTCCCTTATTAAGCTGTCACATTACCCCACCAGCCCTACCCTTGTCAACCCAGAACCAGGTACCAGACATCTAGAGGTAGTCCCTATGCCCCAGAGACGTGATGAATATTCACAGTAGCCAATATTCACAATAGCCAAGTCTGCGGACCTTCACTCATCTATTCCTTCCTGGAAAACGAACAGCAGAAAAAGCACAAGGAAGGTCCCTGCCCAGGTTTTTCTCTCTTCTTCTGCCGCTTGATCCACCCTGGTGCTTCCCCTAGTGCCCCCCACTCCAACCTCCTTTGAACTCTAACAAACTCTCCATGGGTGTTCATCTCTTGATCTTTTGGCCTTCCTATACCTCAGATTTTCTACTTATACACTTCATTTTAAACTAAAAGCATACTTCAGTGGGTTATCAATGGGAGTCTCTCATTCTTGCTGTGTGTCATTAAGCCAAGAAGTTGAAGTTGACTTTTTCTCATAGCCAGATTCATGAAAGTAGATTACATTGGTCTATATGTATATGGTGTATTTCATTAATTATTTTTTTCCAATATTTGGTTTCTTATCATACCCTAATGTTATCATATTCATGCTCTTTGAACATGTAATAACAAGCACATAAACGCTCATGGAACTCAAAACAAGTAGGGAGACAAAAACAATCTGATTATTCAAATAAATATAAATAAACTGACATCCATGAAAATCGCCATACAGAAGATTAATGAGACAGTGAGGGTGTTGGGCATAGTTTAGCAGGTCAAGGAAAGCTTCCTTTTGAAAGTAATACCTGAGCTGAGAGCAGAAGGATCAATAAGAAGAGCCCCATGTCAAGAGAAGAAGTGTCCATCTCTTGAGTGCATGGTGGACCTCCACTTATCACAGAGTCTTTTTCAAAACTCTTTACATAAATGCAGTAGTACATGGATATTTTTTTAACAATCCACAGAGCTCTCTTCAACTGGTATAGTTTGATGCTGAATTTTATAACAAAGGTACATTTATCATGATTAGCAGCCCATGGTCCATGTTAAGCTTATTCTAAGATTTTAAAAAAAAATCAAATTAATATAATATTAGAGTACAAAATTTGAAGATAGAACCAACTGGAAACATAGTAAAGTGTTGACTTTGGGGTACTCCTATATCGTTACTGTGCTGCCAACACCAAGCTCATTTGCATCTTCATGTTTTAAAGGTTTACTGAGCAGGTACTCAGTTCTAGGTCTGCAGCATTCATGAAAGCTCTAATTTTTCATGTCAAGTCATTTCCAGCACATTTGAAGGCACAGAAAAGAGAAATGAAGGATCAAAACATGAGGGCAGCTATAAATGAAGAATCCTTGAGGAGACACCAAGGAAGGGAAATTTGTCAGACATGAGAGCCCCCAGTGATGGGCTTTCTAAAGGAAATGGCACTCAAAATGAGATTTTAATAATTAAATGGCATAATTCACTGTGAAATCCCTGGCACATCTAATATACAACTAGAGGAGACAGGCTGAGAATTTGGGAAATGAGGACACAGGGAGCTCAGAGAATCTCTATATAATTTCATAGTCAGACTCTCAACACTGGGTAGCAGTTTGTTCTTCATTTTATAAATAAGGATTTGCAGAAGCCTGGGAGGTCAAGTGACTTGCTAAGGGCCACACAACTAATTAGCTCTTTAGCCACATCCAGACTCTCTGCCTCCGGACTCCGCAGCATGTGGCAGCAATCGGGGCCACGCAGGAGAAGTCAAAGTGCTATGGCATAATAGCGAGGTATTTTAGGGATGTGTTCTCATCCTGGAGTCTTTTTCAAGTCTTTATTCTGCCAAACATGTTTGGGAATAGATGCACTTCCCTGTCACCATGTATCCACAGAAGGTTACGGTGCAGTTGACCCCACTAGGAAATTCACAGGTGACAAAAATGCATCACTGCAGAGAAGCTGGCTCACCTGCAGGGCTATTCAATAGAGAAATCAAGTTTTAAATCAAAGTTGGAAGAATTTTGTAAAAGGCCAGAAACTTGGACCTTTTGTAGTCATCTTGACTGTTACTGTCTTCTGATAGTTTTTCCATTATATGTCGGCACACTAGGGGAATAGAGAAACATTAAAAAAATAACTAAAACACACACAAAAACACACACACACACACACGTTTTTTGTTTTTGTTTTTGTTTTGTTTGTTTTGTTTTCTCTACTCCATTTCTGCCTAAAGGAGTCATGTAGGGACTGGAACTGATTTTGTTAGTTGTGTCTAAGGCAAGAGGCTTGAACAATAGGTCCTGACTTAAATTTCACTTTAAATAACTAGTTAATGTATTCACTCACAAAATAAAATGTAAGTCAGGCATGGTGGTGCATGCCTATAATTCCAGGGCTCAGGAAGCTGAGGCAGGAGGATCGAGGTTCAAAGCCAGCCCCATCAACAGCGAGGTGGCTAAGCAACTCAGGGAGACCCTGTCTCTAAATAAAATACAAAATAGGGCTGGGGAGGGGGCTCACTGGTTGAGTGCCCCTGAGTTCAATCCCTGGTACCAAAATAAAATGAAATTTAATTTTTATTCTACTTGCACATCATGTTACCTTGTAAGAAAGATCATTGTTGTCACCCATTAAGAGCTTAGTCTTTCTTAAATTTGGATAGGGAGAAAATAAAACCAAATCCTATCAATAGGCCTTGAAACCCTCCAACCCTGGTCAGCCCTGACTGGGATTACTCTTTTGATCCTTTCAGATTAAGTTCAAGTGCCATCTCCTTTTGGCCTAACCTTACCCAGTGGATCTAGCATTACACTGTGCTTGTGCCAATGTTAGTAATGACCATGTTAGACCGTGATCATGAGCTTTTGTGACCCCCCCCACACACACATTACAAATGTTTAAAGGTCAAAGAAGGCATTTTTATTTATTTTTATGTTATGAAGATAAGAATATAGAGCACTTTAAATATCCAAATGATGTTGAAGTGAAGAAAATTTAACAGATGCAAAATGTCTGCATATTTCATATGGTTAGAGAGGATGTCACATGCATGTTTTCATCCATGACAACATGACACAGTCTAGAAACTCAATAAATAATGAGTAAATGTGAATGAATAGGAGGTCAATTGAGGGGGATATCAATGTTACTGAAATATTTATAGCAAATGAGAAAGTATTAGCTGTGTGTTAAAAGATTCTACATTTAGGATAGGTTTGGAAGAAGAGGGCAGGACTTCAAAGCGGTGACGACTTTATGACAACATATTAATGAGAAGAATTCTAGGAAGTTTAAGGAAAAGTTGATAGAATAGTGCCTTATAGGTATGCAAGACCAGTCAGTCAAACTCACATAAGAATCACTAACCATTGCTCAAAGGCCTTTGAAGGGTCCTGACAGGAGATGTCATGCAAGCACCAATTAATACTATAACTTCAGTAAGTCAAGCATAGTTATTGCCTAGTGAACCAATGACAAGCTTTTACACAATCTCCAGAGGACATTAATGTTTTAGTTTCTTAATTAATGTGAGTTTGAAGTTCATATTTGTTAATGATGGAGCTTTTACCTGCAACAAGATTTAGCAATGTGGAAAAATAGTCCAAATTTCTTTGGCAATACAGAAAAATACATAAGGTCTTGTGAACAGGACTTAATTAGACACTGATATTTCATCCCACACATGTGACTTCTTTTAGAGTCAATTAAAGGAATTTATCAAACTACAAGACTTGGATCTTTCCTGTCTGTGACTAGGATATGAGAGACAACTTCCTGTAGAAGAGTTAGTGGCTACCTTGGGAACAGATGGGTCTCTTCTCAAATATATGATGTATACTGTATTATTACAGAAGTGATTTAGCATTTCTTAGTATGATGCTCATTTTTAAATACCAACCTTGAGAGACTGACTTCAAAGGATTGCCGCTGAGTGGAAGAAATAATTTATATGAAGTAAGTATAGTATCTTAAATATTCTGGACAGCCATATATATGTACACACACACACACACACACAAACATACATATGTGTATATATATATATATATATATATATATATATATATATATAATAAATCATGTATAAATTACCATTCATTTATGTATTCATTCAAATGTTGATTATAACTATGTGTATTTGAATCTATTACCTGTGCTAGTGACACATCAGTGATCTAGACAAACAAACAAACAAAAACCATCCTACTCAGGGAGAGGGGGAGAAAAAACAATCAGCTAAAAATAGAGGTAAAATACATGACATCTAATATAAGTATCATCTCCCGAGAAAGTGATACAGTATGGAAGGACATAAGGTATGTCAGAGATTGAGTGGTCACAATTTACAGTAAGTTATTCAAGGAATGTCCAGATAAAAGTTGGCACTGTGCTGGACCTTTTATCCATACATTCCTTGAATAAATCTTTTATCTTAGGGCAAGTCATCCAGGAATCTGAGAGAAGAGCAAGTACAAGAGCCTAAAGGTGAAGCTGGCTGAGTAGGTGAATGTCAAGGGAAAAGTCATGGTTATAATCAGGGTCCTTGGAGAGCAGAAGAAGGACTCCAAGAAGAAATAGGACCAGCCATTAATTTTTATTTAAAAACAAACAAAAGGATGACTTTGACTTTCTGTGTGACAAGGAAGAGTGGACAGATTTGAATATAGAGATGACATGGATTGACAGCAGTCATTTTTAACAAAGTGCTTCTGGTTGCCCTGTGAAAGCCGACTACATAGGAGAAAGATCAGCCAGTTTGGCCCTTGGGTGGAGGTTCACGGAGGTCTGAATCAGGGGCAGAGTCTGGACACATGGCAGATGTATTAGACGTGGAATGTGAAAGAAAGAGAAAAATAAAAAATGACACAAGGTTATTAGCCTAAATCACTGTAAGAATGGAGTTACTCCCAGATGCCTATAGAAGACCATGGATGGAGCTATCAGGCCCCCTTCCACCGCCCCGTGTTTCCCAAGACGGCCATGCCACGTCTACCTTCCACCTGTATCCACATCTGTCCAGAAGCAACTGTTGATCTCCTGTAGCAAGTGGTTGGAAAGAGTAGGAGAGGAAAAAAAAATCTAACTTATGTTCTATAGACTCTCTCTCTGTGCCACCATAGTATGTGAGGCACTTCACATGAATTCTTGCATTTACTGTTTGAGTGGTGTGGTGACATTGGTCTTGTTATTAAGGAAAACTTAAGACTCAGACTGGTTTGTCTAAATTTTCTAAAATGGTCTGTGACCTCAGGCCTCCAAAGCATAGGATGTTATTTTTGTAATAAATTCCAAGTCTATAGGATCAGAATTTCTTACATTGAGTTTATTTAGGGGTCCCCAGTTTCAAAGGTCCCAGTTCATGGACAAGCAGCTCCATTCCTCCAGGTTTGAGGTGAGGCAGAATATCATGGCAGAAGGGTGTGGCAGAGGGAAGCTGCTCATATGATGATTAGGAAGCAAAGAGAGAGACTCCACTCACCACTCCACTTCTTTTGGGGGAAAATATTTAAACGAACAAATAATATCTATTCTTGATGTCAGTTTTTAATAACCAATATTTAATAGGATAAAATGGTGGGTTTTTTTAAATTCAAAATAACTAAAACTTGTAATATCAATCCCAGGACAGGCATATGTTTTCTTTCCAAAAAACCAGAAATAAGAACTAGTTTTTGGAGAAAGAGTTCATGATAAAGAAACAGAAAGTAATTGTTACTTAAATAAAATAAATTAGAGGCGATATATTTAGTTCTGTTATTTAGATTGCCTTGTTCATCAATCAGTGTCTACTCCCCACCACCCTCACTTACTGTTTGAATTAGAAAAGCGTACCTCTATCCTAGCTGAAGATTCAGCTCTGCAAACAGTCCAGATAGTTTTGATAAAGATAGGAGTTTAATGAAAATCCTCCCACAATGCTCACTGATGGCAGTGTAATATTGGAAGTTTTCATACACTTTGTGCCTATGGCCTCTTCTTTGGAGTCAGCTCAAGCTTCTGTTATGACTTAGGCCCTTCCCTGAGCATCTTAGTTCCCAATGGGCTAGACCTTTATTTGTTTACTGAGGCAAACTGTTCCAATTCGTGTTCTAAAGAATGCCAGTTCCAGATCAGGTTCTGAGGATACAGGAACCATGTTCTCTCTTAGCGTATACCATACACATTAGACAAAGGACCTGAGATAGAATGTAGAAAATGCATGTGTTTGAGCTGGGGTTGTAGCTCAGTGGTAGAGCGCTTGCCTGGCACGTGCAGAGCCCTGGGTTCGATCCTCAGCAACACATAAAAATAAAATAAAGGTATTGTTTCCAACTAAAACAAGATTTAAAAAAGAAAAGAAAATGCATGTGTTTGAGTTTGTTTAATCTGAATGTAAGATCTTATTGTATTATGGAACCATTTTATCACTCAATATTACAGTCAAACTGAGTAGTAGGAAATACACCAGGGAAGCGCTGAAGTTCTCAGCTTAATTTATTGGTAACTCTGACCCTAAGTGTCAATAGGTTTGCTTGAGTATATACAATTGCCATACCATTTCACACTTCCAGAGGCTCCCCAAGTATTTATTCTCAAGAATTCTTGAGTCCTATAAACTTATCACACTGCTTGTGCTCATTAATCCCAGCATGTTTCAGACTTTTCTGTAGATACTGGGGATACTACAGTAAATATAATTTCCCAGCAGCTCTCAGCTGTGAAAGGACAAAACAGGTAAGAGTTGAAGTTATTAGTTAGGTTTATTTAAATAATGTATGTAGACAGCAAAGGTCAGAGCCTGGCAGCTGGCATATACCTTGCAGTCAATTTTACCCTTTCTCTTATCCTCAGTACTGACAAGTACCTGGAGGGCAACATGAAAGAGGTGAGCAATAGCCTTAATGAGATCTTAGCACCTGCTTTAAGCATTGGCCTATGGAAAAGAAGCAGAGGGCAAACCAGTGCAGAGGTGATGGTCAGAGGTTAATAAATATATTGGAGAGGAAAGCTTTGCATAAGAAGATGAGGTCTGGGAGAGAACTGGTAGGTAGCAGTTGGGAGCAGAAAGAAATCTATTCTCCATGCTAATGTTTCCATCTGGAATGTCCCTCAAAAGTTCATGAATTAAAGTCTTTATCCCAAGCTTAGGGCTACTGGGAGGTGGAAGAAATTAAAACGTGGGGCCTAGTGGGAATTTTTTGGTCATTGGGGGCATGTCCTCAAAAGGGATAGTGAGACCTTGTCCTGCCCTCTTTTTAAATCCCCGGCCAAGAGTTGAATGATTTGCTCTACCATATGCTGCTGCCATGATGTACAGGCCCAACAGTCACATGGCCAATTAATCATGGATTGGAACCTCTAAAACTATAAGCGAAAATAAATCTTGTCTCTATATATTGATTATCTCAAGTATTTGTTATAGTAAAGCAAAGATAACCCCTCCTCAATCTCCATTTCCAGTTCTAGAGAAATAAGACTCCTAGTCAAATTTACAAACTGAGTTAAGATGATCAGCATGTGGTCCACAGGCTGACTTGAGGTATTGATACTGGCTACTGCCTCACCACTTCCTGAAGGACTCCTATGCAAAAGTCAATCTACCTCACCCTGGGACAGATCTCCAAGCAGGAGACCTAAGAGGACCCCAAAGGCTCTGAATCATTTTCTCCAAAGCTTACTTGCTAATATAGATTTGAGAAACATGTAAATTGGTCCCATGCTAGATGTTTAGAAGCCCAGTAGGTGATAAAGGAAAATCAAACTGAGTCTACAATAATGGGTTCTAAACATCCAGACTTTGAAGTTATGAAGAGGACTCAGGAATAAAAGCAAGATGTTGTAGTCCTTTGGGCAGCCACCTAGGGCTCAGCTAAGCTCTTTTTCCTAGGAAGCCTAGATCCATACCCATGCATGCACATGTGCATGTGCGTGTGTGCACGCGCACACACAGGTACATACTCTGAAAAGAAACCAGGAGCCTGTGCTGTCTCTACCTTTGAGTAGTCTCTTTTGATAGACTTTGGGCAGGCTAGTCCAAACTGACCTAGATATACTTTCCAGTGAAGAGATTATATGACAACATAGGCATTTGAGGAATTATTTTCAACAAATTGACTTTTAGCAAATTCTGTGTTTCCATCAAAGCAAGGAACCAAACAGATCTTTCATTGTTCTTTTTTGTTTGTTAGTGGGAATTGAATTCAGGGACACTTAACCACTGAGCCACATTCCCAGCCATTTTTTATATTTTATTTAGAGACAGGGTCTCACTAAGTTGCTCAGTGCCTCACCAGTGCTGAGGCTGGCTTTGAACTCATGATCCTCCTGCCTCAGCCTCCCAAGCTGCTGGGATTATAGGCATGAACCACTGTGCTCAGCCATTTTATTGTTCTTATTGTTTTTTCTTTCAGGAAATTTTATCAAATCAACTAATAGTGGTAATCAGAGAAGTCTGTTTGCAAGATTAGCAAAATATACAAGATTTGACATTGGATATTTTGATTATTCTTTCCTCCTGCTGTCATGTCCTAAGCGTAGGACAGGGCAAGGTTGGAATTATCGAGCTACCCTGAGCTTACTAAATTCTTCTACTTTCACATTCTACTCAGGCATCTTATGTTCAATGTTTTGTCTGTTGTAAAAATTCTCTTCCCTTTTTCCTCTGTTCCAAATGCTGATTTCTTTGGTAAGGTGATATAAAGAAATATGGATGATTAAACTAGTTT
The DNA here is from genome assembly GCF_021218885.2 of Marmota monax. Taxonomy (NCBI): domain Eukaryota; kingdom Metazoa; phylum Chordata; class Mammalia; order Rodentia; family Sciuridae; genus Marmota; species Marmota monax. The sequence continues at coordinate 14,703,203 of NW_026693934.1, read as the reverse complement.
GTGTTAAGGTGTGAATGACTCATAATTCATTTCATGCACCAATGGATATTGCATCTTAATGAAAACCTTTCTGGCAATGATAATGGTAGTAAAGAATTTCATATGGGAAGTGGGTAGAAAGTACCTTCATGCCTAGCGTTTTCTAAAGCATATTAATAAACTCCATTATTTTTCTTTAAGTGTTCATTTTTTGACCAGGTCCTTAAAGCTAGATAAAATTTGAGGTAACATTAAAAGAAGGAAGAGAGAGAGAGAGAGAGAGAGAGAGAGAGAGAGAGAGAGAGAGAGAGGGAGAATGAATTCGGGTCCAGAATGATCTACATAATTGCTTCAGTTGTGTTTTATTTCAGCTTGTCATAACTGGCTTTACTAAGCAAAACTTCTGCAAGAAGCAGAAATTAACAATTCTAACAGAGCAGCGAAACTCCAAGAAGTATGGCTAATGGAGGAGCCATACAAAAATAATGAGCTATGAGTTTCAATTGTTGTCAAACTAATGCTGCATCTTTACGTTAGAAACACTAATCAAGTTGAGAGCATCTAGTTCATTTTTTATTTTTTTTTCTTAAGTAACAAAATTAGTCACCCATACAATATTAAAGTTCTTGTTCATTATCCATAAAATGTTTTGCTTTATTTGGGGATAGAAGTTGCTGAAATTAAACACGAATGACATAAAGTTATAACTAGTTTTTCTGTAAATGGGATGTCTTAATATGGCATATATTTTCCCTTTTGGAAATGTAGTTGGCCCACACACATATCTTAGCTTCTGTAGCAAATTCAATTTTGATACTCAAAACAGAAACAATCTTGCAAGTTTTATTGTCCCATATTATCTACTGTAATTTTTTTTTCTTCCTGAAGTTTTCAGTCACTTAGCTAGAAAAGGGGCCCACCGAATTGCTGATCCTTTTGCTAATGGAAGCGTGAGTGTGAATGTGTAGGTTGGATATTTAGCAGAGGATTTGAGTTAGAGTTGGGTCAGATTCAAGACCATGCCTCTACATCACTGAAGCTAAATCAGGATCCAATTCTTTGGGCTATCACCAAAAGCATTGGAGATTAAGGAAAGGGAGATAAAATGAATAGCAAGAAAGAAACTCTGCTTTCTATAAGGCAAGCCTGAGATAGGTGAGTGATTTTATACAGCAGATGGTGCTTCTAGCAGTTGGCAGAAAGCTGACCTTAGTAATGCAAGCATTGGAGTGGTGGGGGATGTCCTGTCTACACTGCTGTGTACCTGCTGAGGTCATCCTGAAGGGTGCCAGGGAACGCTGCCTTTCACATAAGTGAAAAGGACTACTCTTTTTAGGCTACACTTCCCCAATGATATAAGCAAAATCAGGATGCAAATTTGCAATGCATGTCTATGTTGAATTTCCGAATTACTTATGCTGAGGCTATACTTCCTGGGAGAAGAACAAAAGGTTAATCTTCAAACAAATTTCATACAAGCTACTGTCCTTTGGAACATGAAGACGACCTGAAGAGCACCTACAGGTTGATATGAAAATGCACACATCTGTCATATTTAGCAGCTTTCTTGGACAATATAGGACACTGTGCTGATTTTGGTTTCTTGGTTTATTCATTTATTCTTAATGTTTCATGCCCTTTCCAGATACCATTTTTTCTTTAGTTATATTAGCTTTACATTTAAGCTACGGCAAGTAACTTCTGTCCATTCAGGAAATGCTCTGACTCTTCCTAGGTGATAGGAATTAGGAATACTTCATAGAAAGAGCAACAAAATTGCCTTTGTCATCTGCTCCTTTCAATTGCAGGTGTTGACATTAGTGGCCAGAATTCTCTAGTTTCTAAACAGTATACACAGATACCCAAGTGCTACCACAGCTGCCAAACCTTAAGGCAGACTAGACTAGAGGGTCTTTCCACTTTAGATACTGAAGTTTAATGAGCAACATCATACGCTCTTCGTTGACCTCAAAAAAACATCCAGTATCATTATGAGGCTTTCACTTGGCAACCCCTGAGCAGAGTTGGCTGCCATGAGAAGTTCACTGTGAACCTCAGGCTATTGGCTATGCTGGTTAAATGTCATTTACAACTGGTATCCCATAAAACTGCACTAACCACAGCCAGGATCCTCTGAGCCTCATCACCCCTTTATCCATCTCCATTTGGCTCCTTACTTCACTCTCCCAGTACTGAGATACTCTCAACAGATGACAACTTACGAGTGTTTCTCTAAAACCACTCCTGTGTTTCTATAGGACTTTTTGATATCAAAATAACTTCTCTTATCCATTTTATTCTTTCTTTCTCCCTTTTTTTTCTCTCCCTCCTCTGCTTTTCCTTTATGCTTCCTTCCATTTTAATTTAAATGTAATAATCACCTGAGCTGTCATTCTGTGCTGACTAATCCTGATGTATAGACTAATGCAAATTCCCATTCTCAGAGGACATGTCATTCTTTTCTGTAAAGGTGTAGAGGCTCAAAACAAATGTTATTTCTTCTGAGAAGTATTCTCTACACTCCCTAGGTTGACTTGGATTCTTGTCTTTGCTATCAGAGACCCTAGGCTGACAACTCTCTTCATCAGATTGTGACATAATTGCCACTTACTCTTCTGCTTCTGGCTCCTCTCACCTCTTTCAATTTCAATGGCAGCCTCAGGTTTCTTCTGTGATTGACAGAGCATTAGGCACACAGTAAATTCTTAATATTTATTGGATTAATGAACACACACATAATGTCTGATCCCTCTCCATTCTTTTCCATGATTTTGCTGAATAAATTTGTCCCTGTCTCTGCCTTGAATATTCCACCTTCCTACCATCTTTCTTTTAACTGCAAATGTGCTCAATCTTCCCCTTTTGAAAATAAATTATTTTCCTGACTCTGAGAATAATTCAAAATATTCTTCATTTCTCAAGAATAGTTTGAGAATAAATGTGGACTCCAGGCTATCATTTCTAATTCACTACTCTCGTCATTGGTTTCCAAAGTTTCATTCCCAGAGAAGCATTACTATCATCCCTGGAGGACTTTCTAAAAATGCAAATTATTGATTCCTTAACCAAGAACTAATGAAACAGAAACTCTGGGGTGGGGCCCAGTCATTTCGCTTCATAAACACCCCCAGTAATAGCCAAGCATGCTCATGTGTGAGAGTCACTGCTCTTCCTGAATTCCTTTGCCCAATAAGATTTTATTTCATTGTAAACTAAAATACCACATTTCAGTTCTCCCGATGGATATTTGCAAACATTCATACATCTCATGATGAGACACCAACTACGAGTAATGTTTATGAAATTCAAGTAAATAGTACTTTTAAGGAAATTTTTACATTGTTATTGAAACTATTAAATGAAAGACTGATTTATATTTTTCCATAAGTGTTTAGAGTAATTCCAAATGTCTAAATATTCCAGGGAACATTTTTTGGTTGCTAATTTGATTTTATTGCTATAAGACAATAGTATCTATGTATTGATTCTGTTATTTTATATGTTTTCTTTGTGACCTAGCAAATGATTAATATACCTTCTATGCTTGAAAAAAATGTGTAACCTATAATAGTTGATTATAGGTCTTTATGCTCTATTAATTTTAATGATAGTGTTCAAATCTATAAATTTACTAGGTTGGCACATTGAAATTAACATTATTGGCAGTAATGTTAATTATGGATTTATTGACTTCTATTTCAAATTCTGTCATATTTTGCTTTGAATATGATTATGTTATAATAAAATACAAGTTTTGAATTATTGTATTTTATTCACACATTGTTCTTTATTCATTGGTATCCCCCCTCTTTATCTAAAAATATTTTTTTCTTTAATATTTTTAATAGAACTATATTTATATTATCTTGGTTATCATTGACTTGTTATGTCATTTTTTCCACTTTTTATTTACACATATGTCCTCTAGAAGAAATTGGTAGCATGAATTCAGTAAACAAGAGCTTAACATAAAGGGTTGGGAACTAAGTGAAGAAAAAAGTAGCATTGACTTTTGGTGGAGGTGAAAGAAAGTAAATACAAAATATTATTACAAGAAGAATAGGAATGAAAAACCAAAAGGGAATTAATAGATGTGATAGAAATAGAAACACTGAAGAAGAAAAAAAGACCTGAGGTTGTAAAGTAAATGCAAAAGAAAATGACAAAGAAATTAATGGGAATAGAGAGAATGTGGTAAGTGTGGAGGACAAGGAAGAAAAAAATAACCAACTGTGTTCTCTGCTGCTGACATTCCAAATAAGGTGAACGCTGAGAGTGAACCACTGGAGAGGGATCCTGAGTGATCAAAGGTGGTCCACTCAGAGTGGCACAAGGAATGTCAGACTGGAGGACAGCCAGGAGAGAATGGGCAGGAGTGGAGACAGCTGAGTATGGACCACTCATTGAACTTCCCAAATAACAAAAGATTGTTTAAATCATTCAGTCACAAAATCAAGTCATTTATGAGGGAAAACACAAGTGTCCTGTGGCAGAAGAAAATGGAGTGACGTGGAGGAAAGGAAAATAATTATAGTCAAAGAACCTTCCCCATTAACAATGATAAACGAACTAGCAGTGAAGATTCCATCCTCCTATACATGAAAATGAGGCCCTAAAGATCAGGCAATAACAATCACACACACAAAGAAAGAAAATGTGTTGAACTCCAATAGAATTTTGGTTTTTTGTAATTAAAAAAATGTGGAGCTGAGAGGGGAAAAGAGGTGAAAAAATTTATGATAACTTATGAGCTCCCTTTTTGAAGGAGGGAGACTATTACCACATGTGAAATTGAAACACGTAGTAATATGAAATCAATATTAATAAAATATTAAAATTTTCATAATAATGTTCTTTAATCAGGAACATTTTAAAAACAATATTGCTTGCTTTAATTAAATATTTATCAAACGTTATCTAAATTCTTAAATTTTATTTTTATTTTCTGTTGTTATATATAATAAAATAAATATAATGATTTATACAATGATTTTTTTTCTGCTTCTAAAAATTATTTCTGAATGCCCACTAAGATATTTATATACTCTTTTATGTATCTTTGAGTATATTCCCTTAAATTGTTTTTGGAATATGTTTTAATTTTTTAATTAACATAAAAGTTGTACATATTTGTAGGTATGTGTGATATTTCAGTACATATATAGTATGTTTGAATAAGGTTAAACATATCTTCCTCCTCAAAAGTGTCATTTCTTTGTGTTGGAAGCAATCAGAGTCCATTTTTTCTAGATTTTAAAAATATATACGGTACATTATCATTATCTATAGTGACGTGGAGTCATATTTTGGGAAAATTAATATAACAATAAGATAAAGACTTTCTTTCTCCCTTTATATTTTCAATATTGCTGAGTTATTTTTTTAAACAAGTAGTAAAAATCACCCTTATAATCTAGGTATTACTGAAACTAATATGCTACTGCAAAAAAACTTCAAAGACAAAGAAGAGAATGTAGGCTGCTGGTAATCCCTCCACCTGGCATCCAATTAAGTTTCTCATCAAGTCTTTCGCTTCCCTCCATCGCCCCAGAGTGGAACTGAGGTAGCCTTCTAAGTCAAAGCCAGTGCTGTCACATTGTTCTCCTCTGGGCCCTGAAACGTTTAAATCTGCATTGAATAGGTAATTTCAAGTGAATTTATTCAAGTGAGTGCATAGCTACAAACTCCTTCCACTCATTTCTTTAAAACAAAACAGAATGCCTCTGACATAGACAGTTACCCTGGAGTTAAGCTCATATTGAAGAAAAGGAAAAAGGGTTATGTAAGTTCCTGATCCAATGACTTTAGAGTGATGGTAGGAAAGAAAATTACTGCCTTGTAATGATAGAAATTGGGTAAGTGCTTTTGGTCAGCACTGTAAATTAGAGACTATGATAATAGAAGATTCTCTAAACGAACTTGTGTGGTGGTGGTTGGGGGAGGGAGTAGAGAGTCTCCAAAAGCCACCAACCAACACAGACAAGCAGCACAGGATGTCATTATTATTTCCTAGATAACACCTTATCTTTGACAGACATTGGAGGATAACATCAAATGTGCTTGCTCTAAGACCATGAATTGTAGTCTTTCAGACAACACAGAATAAATGTGTATAATTACAAACACCAGTTGGGTGTAATTATATGTCTACCAGAATTTTTAAGTATTAGGCTATCTTCCAGTGGTAATATGTATAGTAGTTTTAGTATTTCTTTTGAGCTGGGTTGATTTTTGTCATGATAATCAAAGAAAATGATCTTAATTTATTCTGTATTTCAGTAGTGAGATATGTAGAAGTTTAGGCATTCAGATATTTACTGAGTTCATGTTTACCAGAAAACCAATATGATAAATCAAAATTAGTAAAACACAATACATGTACCAAAAGATGCTCTTGTAGACAATAGAATAATAAAAGTAATTATTAAAATAATTTGTTAGGGTCTTCTATTTCTTCTTTTATGTATAAATTTTGGGGAGAGAAAATCAATAAAAAGCTGAACTGAATTCAAACACTATAATCCCACCATTTAGTGCCTATGTGACCGTGGGCAAAAAAAAAAAAAAAAATCCCTTTTGTGTCACATTTTCCTGGGTGGTGATACGAAAAATAACCCGATCATATTCAGAAATCGTGAGGATGCTGTGGGACCTTATATATATAAAGAAGTTTCTGTGCAGTAAGTGGCAATTAATAAGGCAACAGATGATAGAAAAATAATGTTTTGAAAGTTTTGTCTCTTTAAGAGAATGTATGATTTGACATCCCCAAATTCTTATAAAATTTAACTATTTTTCATTAGCATTTTTATTTCATTAGCAGACTACTGTTACTGGCACATGCTGCTATTTTGTAGATAGAACATTTGCTTGCAACTTCTCTGGCTGACATTCTCAGTTATATCCTAACTAACAATGATTTCATATTCTGTCCCTGAATTACCTAACACTCAAAAGCACATTCATTTTCCCTGAACACGTGATTGCTCAGTTGATGACACAAAACAGTCATCAATATGGTTTACTCCTCTCGTATATGTAAGTCATGAATTTGGGCTCAGATTCAACTTGGTGAATTCCCATGTTGTGCCCCAAACCTTAAAACAATTTGGATGAACTCTGAAGCAGGAATTGAGCCATGTGTTTCCCCTGCTTGCAATTTCTCACTCATTTTAACTCAGTTTGCACCTTGAGCAGCAATGCTACCATTCAGTAATGTCTTACAGTTGTTAAAAATAATCTTGTGTGAGGCAATGTGTTAAGTGATTTACACATTAATATGTTCAATACATACAATAACTTTGAAAATTATAAGTATTTCTGTTTTATGATGATAAAAATAGAGTCTTTAAGGGTTTATATAATTTACCAGACATCACACAACTACAATGTGGCAAAATTGTAGATTTTAATTCAGGTCTCTCTGATTTTAAGACAAAACACTTTTAGTATAGAACATTTCAATAATTGTGTGTGTGTGTTTCTTATAATATTCCAATCAAATACTCTTCACTGGTGCCCTGTTGTCTCCTAGATGAAGGTGACGTGTGTAGGTCATTCACAATGTTAATCCGAACTTTGATTCAGTTTAATTACCTACTCTCTCATGAAGGATGACCTGAATTCCAGCAAGGCCACTTCATTTACCCTCCAGTGAGCACCTGCTATCCACAACTCACTCAAGCTTTGAAAAATGTGCTAAATCAAATTCATCCTGAGGCAGGATGACTTCAGAGGGTTTCACAAAGGAAAGTGAAGAACTGCAGGAAGCATTAGGAGAGACAAATAGAGAAGATCTTTGGAAGGACCTATAATTGCCTTTTTAATTCCTTTTCTTTTCATCTATACTAGCAAAAGAATTTTTTAAATGTTAGAAATGATACAAAGTAGAAAAGAGAATCCTTGTAGCCGATTAGTTTTAATTCATTTCATGTTTCTACTAATATACACTAATATGTGAGATGTGGCTGAATGGGAGGTTGAATTAAATAATCCCTTTACTTAAAGAACACGATATATAGGAGAGTCTCTATTTAGACCTATCAATTTTTTCTAACTATGCTCATAAATGATCATGCTTGCTGCCGAATGTTCCAGTGAGCTTCAATAAAAAGAATGAGAAAGACAGAGTTGGCATCCAGAGGAAAACTTATCAAAGACCTTCATTCACCTCCAGTTAACAATTGCTTGAGTTGTTACCTTCAAATAAACATTTTAATTAGTTGATGTTATAAAAGCAACTGATACTGAATTCATGTACTTATTTAAGTCAAATTTACTTGACTTTGCCACATAAACTGTTCCCAATGGCATTCTTTATTGTTAGGAATGGAATATCCTTTCCCATGATTGAAATATATAGTTTCATATTCAGGGACCATTCATTTTGTGGTCAGGACCCTTGAAATTGAATTCAGAGTCAAAACACTGAAAAGAGAAGAACAGACAGCATTTAGGTATTGTGTATTGCATCTTAGGCAATCTTTGGTGAAAAGGGTGGTCCTAACATAGGCTATAGGGATTAATATCTTGGTCAATATAATCCTTTTTATTTTTATAAATATTTTCTGCAGTAATGAAGATATTATTTTTCTACCTTTTATTTTAAACATTTTTTTTAAAAAAACTTGAGTTTGAGAACTAGAGCTTCCTACTTTTTTGATCTATCTTTTCTGATTACATTTGTAAGAGACTGAATCTTATTGTGTGTAAGTGGGGCTTTGGGGGTTTACTCAGTCATCCTGGGCAAAGTGGCATCTATCTAATGTTCACAGTAAGGTGGTCCCATCTGTTCTCTGTGGCATCAATAAAGAGAACCCAGGCTTTTCCTGCAATGGTGTTTTTCCTCCCCACCATCCATGGTGACTCCTACTTTGTTAAAATGAGTTAAATTTTTACAGTGAAGAAGAAAGTGGAGTAAGGAAAAGTATTCCCCGTAAGTGCTCCTTTCTTGACACTTAGCATGCATCAATTTTATACCAACAGGAAAGTTGCCTGATTTCTAAAAGTTCATAGAAAGTGTTAGTTGTTGTTGTGAAATTATGCATCTTTTCTCAGAAGAAATACAAATAAAAGAAATAATTTTGAAATTTTATTTTTTGTCCAGGCTATAAAAATAATACAAAAATTGAACTATTTATTCTCTTAGCTTGATAACACATTACTATTACACTTGCCCACTATACATAACCCTTTATGCTTAATATATATTTTATTATTTTTGCAAAAGGTATATTTGTATGTTTATTTTTAATTTATGTAAATAGCATGTAATTATATACCACATTTTTTCATCAATACTTTTATATATCATTTAGAATTTAAGTTTACCTCATGTTCCTACATACATCAACTCTAATATTCCCTACTACTGAATAAAACTCTAAATTTTCACCATCAATTCTCCTGGTGCCAGTTGGACAGTTGGATCCCAATATGTGGCTACCATACATAACACTGCAATGAATATATATATATATATATATATATATATATATATATATATATATATATAGTGCTGGGGATCGAACCTAGGACCTTGTGCATGCAGGGAAAGAACTCTATCAACTGAGCTATATCCCCAGCCCTGAATGAATATTTTTTGCATATATTCCTTTAGGTACCTGTGCAAGAACTTATTTGATGTTTATACAAGAATATATTTGAGGTAAATACCCATTTATTTGAGTATTCAAAATATTTGAGATGAACTGCTAAGGTGAAATATATGCATGCATTTCCTGTGACCACCCAGGCTAGCCTCTCCAGCTCAAACCCATATAGCACTAACATAGGGTTTTTATATCCTCCATATTATAAACACTCAGCTTTATTCTAGTTTCTAATCGTTGCCATATTAAAAGGTATAGCTTGGTGTTTTAGTAGATGTTTTAATTTTAAATGATATTATTTCAACTGCATTATATGGAGTAGCATCTTATAAGTAGCACAAATACATTCTTTCCATTTAGAATAAAGCAACAAGGACCACATCAGTAAAGAGGAAGTTATAATTCTACATTTAACATTTTTTTTTCTTTTTCGAACACTAGTGCTATAGTTTAGGTATTGACTAACCTCCCAAAGACCCTTGAGTTACAGGCCCTCAGGATAGTATTAATGGGATGGGGTGGGACCCTTAAGAGGTAGGCCTAGTGAGGTCTTTAAATCATTAAGGGGGGTGTACCTTTGAAAGGAATAGTGGGACCCTGCCTACTTACTTTTCCTCTTTTTCATCTTAGCAATGAGGTGAGCAGTTTACTATGCAACAACAAAATGCTATAATTTGGATCTTGAGTATCCCCCAAAAGTCTCATTGTTAAAGGTTTGGTCACCAGTTTATGGTGCATTTAGGAGCAGATGAACCTTTAGGAGGTGGGGCCCAGGAGAAAGAAGTTAGGTTATTGAGGGTGTGCCCTTGAAGGGGATATTTGAACCTCAGTACTTCCTCTCCACCTTTTGCTTCCGGATTGTACACATGCCTCCTTCATTGTGTATTCCCACCATGAAGTGCTGCCTTGCCACAGACCCAAAAGCATTGAAGAACCGAAACCTCTGAAATCATGAGCCAAAGTAAACCTTTCTTCCTTTATGTTGGTTATCTCCGGTATTTTGTCACAGTGGCAAAAAGTTAACACATGCTTTATTGACCCAGCTTTGGCCTCTGGAATGCCCACTAGTGGCCTAAAAGTAATGGATCTTGCCAATTCTTGATTGTAACCTATAAAATTGTGGGTCAAAATAAACCTTTTTGCCTATAACTTAATTATTCAGGTGTTTTGTTATAATGATGGAAATCTGACTAACACAACTAGAGAAGGTAAAAGTCCAAGTACTTGTACAGGCAACTGAGAGTTCAGCTCAATGCTAACAACCCTACAATTGCAATGCGACCTTGGTAATCAATGCTTCACCTCGCCCTTTCAGTGTTTTGAAGTTTTTTAAAATGTCATACCAAAAGTAATATAAAGAAGGAACAAAAGGAAAGTAATTTATAATGAAATAATACGCTTTTCAATATGTAAATTACCAAGCAGGTCTATAGTAGAAGACATGAAAAAATAAATGCTTGTGCCTGTACATAGAATCATAATGAAAACAATAGCTATGATGCTGCCTGAAACAGGTGCATTGTATTAGAGATTCAAATATTACAGCTTTGCTACTCATGATGTGATTTTCCAATCCTGTGAACAATTCTGGGCAGCATACTTAACACAAAAAGAAGAAGAAAAGAAAGTAAAACTTCACCTCAATTTATAGATTAGTTGCATTTCTGGAAAATTCAGTAATATTGAAATCTAGCCAAAATGATTTTTATTTAAATGTAACAAGGAATTTGATTGCAGTATCAATATTTTAGAACAATTTTTTTTCTCCTGCCTGAATATCTGACAAGATATTTTAAAATGATGTCAAATGTAGGGAAATTAATTTTGCAAGACTCTCCCATGTTTTACTCTATTTGCTTCTGCTCAAGAAACACCTCCTGAAACAAACAAACGAACAAACAAACAAAAAACCCTCTTGAACTTGGAAAACCACTATCAAGGCCAGATGAACTTTGAATCCAAATCTAAACATCTAACTAATGTTTCAAAATAGTTAAGTCTTCATAATCTAACAAATCACTAAGCAGTTGCTGTCTAAGCGGGGGAAATAATATTTTTTTCTTTTTCTTTCTTTTCTATTCTTTTTTTTTTTTTTTTGAGTTCCAGGGATTGAATGCAAGGGCACTCAACCACTGAGCCACATCCTCAGCTCTATTTTGTATTTTGATTAAAGACAGGATCTCACTCACTTGCTTAGTGCCTCACCATTGCTGAGGCTGGCTTTGAACTAATGATTCTCCTGTCTCAGCCTCCTTAGCTGGGAATACAGGTGTGCTCCAATGTGCTCAGCAAAAATAATAACTTTTAATTGTTCTGTTCAATTAAATCACAATCCAGGGCATACCTGTAGAAAAAAATGACTAAGTATGCTGAAACCAAGATGGATCTCTCTCATTATCAATGGCAGAGTTAATAATTGCCAGGAACAGAGAACACAGGTATTTGATATTGTTAGGATTGAATTTCAATCCTAGCTTTGTCTAATAGTATGAAATCAAGGGCTGGGGAAATAGTTCAGTTTGTAGGGTGCTTGCCTCACATGCACAAGGCCCTGGGTTCAATTATCAGTACCACCACAAAAAAAAAATAAAAATATTAAAAAATCAAGTTACCCAACCTTCCTGAATCTCTAACCTAGCTTTGAAGGCTGGATTATTGATATTTGCTACACAACAATGCTATTTAGACAAAATAATATATGCACCATCATGCACCAGAGCAAGCAGTCAATGAAAGTCAGCAAATGGATATCCCATGATAGATGGCAGTCCTACAAATGGAACCTCTGTCTATAGGAATTGAGTTTTGCCTGACTTCTTCCCAGTAAGAACACAAGAAGTTCTGTTCATCGATCAGTTTCTAACTAATTACAGGACAGGATCACTTAAAGTAAAATCTGTTTAAGCAACTTTAATTCGTATTAATGCAAAAGAGAAAAAGATTAGTGAGAAGAAATATTTAGAATAAAAAGGGCTGGTGAAATATGCCAGGCCTTAGGGTTAGGATTTTATCCCAGAATCCTTCTGTAATATGCGGTCAGCCTTAAATTCATGAACTGACTTGAATTCCATATTGAATGTCTAACATTCTTTGAAACACTACTTAAAGATGCTGTTCCTGAAGTTGTTCTTCCTTCTCTAAGTGCCCAGTGTACGTGTGGGTTGGGGTGAGGCATGTTTAGCTCTCTATTTAACTTTATAATGAGCTTTAGATTCTTAATGCATCTTAAGTCTACTAACTGCCCGATATCGGTTCCATTATAGCGTGCTATTTAAAATCAATTTCTTTAAGTAATCACTTGCTTGATCACTCAAAATAAAAAGTCAGTCCTAAAGTGAATTTTCCAAAATTCTTTCTGAGACATCACTCTTGCACAGAAATTACCTTTTAATTTCTAACATTTTCCCTTACACAATTAACATACATTGGAGAAATTGGAGCAGCTCCAAAAAAGCTTGTGTGTCCTTTAAATTAGTGTTGCGATCCATTGCTGTCAATGAGATGTGATATCATAAAGCGTGTGGCTTACATTCAATTTCCCCTTTGGGTACTAAGGACAATAGCAAGTTTTGCAGAGCACTTATGTACTGGTTGGAGATCCCTGGATGAAACGTGTAGGAGAAGAGAGAGACATTATAAATGGAGCACACTGGCTTTTATCACTTGAAAGTACAGTCTGATCTCTGCCTCTTGCATCCTTTTAGCTGGGTACAATGGGACGAAGGAAGAGTTCGAGAGAGTGCTGGCACACGGTGTGTGGAGGGGAGGTGGGCAGAGAGAGATGAAAAGAAAGTGGAGTCTCAAAGCTTCTTTCCAGAGTAAGAAACAGAGGCTTATTGCCAACGGACAAATTTCCGAATGGATGTGATGCTCTTTTATCTTGCTGTTGCTTTTTCAAAAGTTGAAAGTGTTTGGGGGCAGACACAGCTGTCTGCACTGAGACAGCCTGTTTGTTTTAACAGAAGGCTGCATTCAAAGCCTCTTGAACAGTGAGAGTTCAGATGAACTTCTGCCTTCACCTGGAGCAGAAAATAATCCAGTCTCACACCTCCACTGCTGCCAATGTGTGTGACTAATTATGGGAGAGACTTCCTGGGAAGAGGCCAAACGTAGCTGGAGATTAGAGAGAGACAGGGGTAGAAGGAAAGATATTAAAAACTGAAATCTGGATAAAGGTGCTATATCTGCAAAGAAATGGGGTTCCATAAAACCAGATTTGCCATAATGCCACTTCTGAATAGTTAAAGGAAGATGGCAAATTTAGAGAAGTCAGGTGAAGGAGCTCTTGGGGACAGGAAGTTCCTTTGGATCTATTCAAATAGTTAAGTTCATGAATGCCAAGGAGGAGAGGGAAATAGCACTTTGACACCCTACAGATGGCTCTGCCCTTTGCTGAGCCTGTCATTTTTATCAGTTCAGTGGATTTCCAAATAGGTTCTACCAACCAGCCACATCAGTGTTTCTGGGTATTTCGCCTTGAATGCAAATTTTGGGGAGCATTCAAGAGCTGGGATCAGAACTTTGGGTGGATGAAGCTCAGAATTCTGTGGTTTAGCACACTTTCCAGAGATTCTGATGTGTGCCCGTACTTGAGAGCTTCAATGTTAATTTAAGTCATCTCCATAACAGCACTGCAAGCAGAGTATTGCTTAGCTTGAATTTTAAGGTAATGAAGCAAAGCCAGTGCGAGAGGAAACTGCAGAACAGATAATTACACCCAGTTCTGACATCTCAACCTGTTTCTTGTGTCTCTCTATTCATTCGTTTTTCCCATCCTGCCTCCCAATAAGCACTATACACATTTGGCAAGAATGTTAGAGGAATACCAGGATTGTATACATAATTGGGCAAGTGCTCTACAAATATATAATAAGGCAAAGAGTTGAAAAGGAGGCAGCCAAGATTTTACACTCTGACAAAGGGTTCAATTACAATGGGTTCTCCTAGCAATCAACCAGGTGCTAAGTCAAAGACTAGCATAAGTTAGGGCAGCAAATAGCAGCATACTGAGCCAAATGCCCTTCTGATTCTGGGTCCCTCTGATGAGTAGTGACTTTCAAAAGGTGCCCTGGACCAGCATCATTGGCCTCCCTTCTAAGCTTGTTTGAAATGCAAATTCTAGACCTAAGAATAAGGAACTCTAGTGAGGTCAAGCAATCTTTACTTTTGCACAATCTAATTGAAAGAGATGAAAATAAAAGGAGAGAATCACTTGGGGTGGAGGCAAAATTGGTCTCCAAGGGAGTATTAGAGAGAGGCCATAAACAGGGTAATTTGTAATAACTGGCTTGCATGAGCAAGGAAAGGTAGAGGCAGCAAGGCAGGCTATATAACACAGAACTGAGGGGAGGAGGAATGAGAAGCAGACAAACAAGCCTGAGAGGCACAGGGCGAGCAGTTGAAAGTGGATCTGAAGACTTCCTTTCCTCCAGCATCTTCTTTTTGCTTGATCAATGCACACTATGTGTCAAATGGTAATTTATTCACCATTGGTGAAGCAGTTAATAGTGCTGTAATTTTGCTCTGAATAAGATGTTGTACACTTATTATTTCATGTATTTAACAGAGCTTGAAATTAACACCATCAGTAGAGCAAGACTCATTGATGTTACCTCCAGCCCCTGGCAGGAAATGTCCTTTGCCAGAGGGGAGTAGCAGCCACTGATCTTCTCTTGGCAGGGATGCTCCCATAGTACCCGTGTGATAGAATCAGGAGCAATTAGGTTTCAAGGATCATTATCATTTTTGTTAATAGTTCTTGCTTGTCAATTTCTATAATGATCATTTCTCACTTTATGTGTTTATTTTGTTGGTGAGTGAGGTTCATTTTAGGAAAGTGGCCATACCTAATAGTCTAGCTCACTATCAAGCAAAATAAATTTAGAGCTCTACCATGGTACTCTTTCTCTTTACTCAGATGGGAGAGGTGGTACAAGGAAAGACAGGGCCTGTAGCAGCAGGAACCATGGGTCTTCAACTCATCAGTGAACTGCTCTGCTCTGCAAATGTTTCTTGACTTCATGGAGTCTCCCTTCCCTCCTGTATAACTCGCAAATAATGAAACCAATGCAAAACTTACTTCTGATAGTTACGCATGATGGCAAACATAGATAACTTGGAATATAATAAGAGTTGGTATTTTTTGAGCACCTATGCTCCACCAAATATAAACTTCACTCAAGCATTTTTGTGGCTTCCCAAACATTTTACCACTGCTATAATTTTAACAATAAAGGAGAATAAATAATTCCACAAAAATCTATAGTAGAGCCAGTGTCCAGCATGACCTGCAATTAGCAATCTATTTTCAAGAAAGTGTATTAACTTTTAGAAGAGTTATAAATGTAACTTGAGCATAATTATGTTTGCTCTTATTTAAAAATATACTTTAAATTACTTTTTTCAAGTCTACAAGTAATCTTAGAGGTGCCAGATTCCCACATTGCTTCAATAATAATATAATAAGTGATGAAAGCTAACTGAAGAGAAAATCTCCCCTCCCAAGGACTACGTCAAGTGCTTCCTGGTATGATCATGTGCAGCACTGGCAAGTGGCCTCCTTTGGTAGGTTCTCCTGTTATCCCCAAGTGTGTCTGAAGAGGCTGTTTCTGAGAAGTAAAGTGAACTTCTCCAAGGTTAACAGAGTTTAGAAAAGATCAGGATTTGAACCCAGGTTGTATGTCCGCACAATTCCTGGAATCCTTCATCTCTCCATGGAGATTTTATGTTCCCTGCGTAACTACCTTATCTTATATGTGTTTATTTCTAACTAAATTTCTAAATTGCTTTTCAGAATCTTTGCATATTTTCTTTTCTTAACACTCCTGATTTTGTTGAGGATATGCCCATTTTCCAATGAATTTTAAGCCAGTAAGCAGTTAAAATATGTTTGTTTTTATAACTGAAAACTATTGGGTCTCCTCCTGCCTGCTTCCACAACAAATAACTTGATGAGTAATTAGTAGTAAATCCAGCACCAAGATAAACACTTCCACACAAAGAGAACTTCAACAAATATTTGTTTAATTTAATAAAAGCTCATAAGTTAGGAAAGTTAGCAAACTAATTTAGTCCTCTTAGTAAGAAATTTCTATATAAAATTCATATGGTAACTGGCTGTCACCCAAATACAAATATTTAAAATAAGTTTCCAGGACACTTTAAAATCCTTCAGTGTAATGGAATTTGTTCATTTACTCATTCATTCATTAATTTATTTATTCAGGAGACATTTATCTGATGCTTCGCAGTGTTGAAGAAACCATGGCAATTCTAGACAAGTTAAAGAAGAAGTATCAAAGAGCATTTGCTTTTGAGAAATCCACAATATTGTGACTTAGGCATTCAATATAAATAGGTTAATTTGTATATTACCTGGATGTAACAAAATTATCTTTGCAATCATTCCATACAAGGTTTTACTAACATACATTGACAAACAAGTTAGATAAAAATGTTTGAAAATATTAAAAGATTTATTAAATAAAAGCAAATAGCATTCGGTTGAATTTTATTTGTACATAAATAATGCTTTTTTAGTATAGCAAGTATGCTTATTATTTATTGGGAAGGGGAAATGAGGACATGCAGTTTGAGAGACACAAAATAGCGGTTAATGCAAGATGAGCATGTCTATAGATCTAAGGCTTCATTATAATAACCATTTTATTTTCAGTATGTATCCCATAACATGATGTTCTAAACCTCAAATATGCACAATAAAATTTATTGAAGAAAAAAGAAAAAGAAATGTACTCATTTGAAATGCACTTGTATAAAGTAATTGTTTGTTGTTTATCTGTAATTCAAATGTAACTGTGTGTTCTGTATTTCATACGATGCTAGTTCCGGGCACTTATTATCCCACTCCTTCTAGTTTTAATAGAGTCATAAAGGTGTAGAGAAAAAAGCACAGCCTACTAAGGCCCTACTGAGGTCTACTAACCACAGAGTCTCAGGCACCTTAAACAAAACTAATGAGGTTTTGAGAACCTTGTATGAGAGGCATTTTTCTGAAGGAAAATTATGTACCCCATCAGACATATTTTCTACTCAGAGAACAATAGTTTTCTCATTTAAGTCTGCCTGTCAGGGAATATTTTGAGCACTGTGATATTTTTAATATCATATTTCACTCAAGAATTTCAAAGTACTTTATAAATAATTACATTATTAATGCCTTTGTGACCCTTATGAAGAAGCTAGGGGACATGTATTATTTATAATCACATTATGGATGGAGAAACTGAGATAAAGAAAGGTTTAGTGGTTTGATCAAGGTCATGGAATGAATCACCAGTGACACTGAGGAAGGAACTCAAAGCCGGTGAGCTGTGCAGTTCTGCACACTTAGAGCATGGGGGCTTTTCACTGAGGATAAAATTTAGCTGTGCTTTTACATAGAGGGCAATCATAGTTAAAATAAGCTGCAATTATTCTTGATGTCCTTGTAATGTGTCTCTGCTCATCTGCCTTGTGCTGTCCTCCACACTCAACATGGTGAGTCTCCTGTGAGGGCCTGCTCCCGTAGCAGCTAGAATAGAAGAAGCACTTTCCTGTAGGACACAGATCTGGGGGCTAGAGCCGACCCTATTCAGATGAGCTGGCTGACAACAGAAGAGGCTGAGTGCTTGAGCTTAAAGGATGCAGGTGTTAGAACCGAAGGTTGAATACCAGCTTCATCACAGCCAGAGGTATATCCCTGAAAAAGCCACAGGGAAGGCTTCCATCTTCAGAGTTCTTTTCTTCATTATGAAGACATTTATATTAATCTTGACATGCTGCGCTGTTACCAATGCTATTCATAAAACTCTAGGCAAATTAGGAGAACATAATATGACCAAAAAGGCTGCTACCTAATATTTTATATATATTTTTTTCTTGTCTCTGGATCTTGTTTTCATCTTCAGAAATATAGATGAGATTAGAAATAGGTGATTTTGTCGGTTGTCTCTGGCTTTGAGATGACATGACACGATGGATTGAAAACTTTGAAAAAAGAAAATCACTGAGGGTTGTCTTAAAATCCAGGTGTACAGTTTATATCTTAAGCAGACTTCAATTACATGGGCTCTGCCTCAGGTATAGTGTTGCTGTTACCAATCATCCATGAGCAGCCACATGGTTTTACACACACACACACACACACACACACACACACACAGGCAGCTTCTGGTAGTTCAAAATTTAGATCTACCATAAATAGAAGTTTTTGTCTTTCTCAAAAAAATCCTCCTGTGCTGCTGTTTGCATTCAAGCTCTTGCTGTGGAAAGCAGAAAGCTCTGCTGAACACCACGTTTGCTGCATATTGGTTAACATAGGAACAACCCTGGGCTTTGGAGTTACACATGCATTTGACCTGGGTTTAGATTGTTAACTTCTCTGCACTTCATTCCCTTTATATGCAACATGATGATAAGAAGACCTAATTTATAAGTTTATTATATGAATTAAATGACATGGTTTAGTTTTGCTTGACTTAGGAATTAAGTGATGCAGTGTCATTTTTTTTAATTCTCCAATTTAGTCAAAATTTCCAACAGGATTGGGCTGGAGCACTTCATCCAGGGTGGTCTTTACAGGGCACAGACGAAAAGATTCATGTATATATTCATAAGATTAGTCTTCCATTTATAAAATAATAGTACATTGTTACAAACGAGTGTATTTTGCTGAGATTAACTGAAATGTTTTATAATCTTAACAATTCAGCCTGTGGGAACACGTGTTTATTAGATACAGTATCTTTTTTTCCTTTTTCTTTTATTATCAGTTCTTTAATCTTCCTCTCACATTCTGAAACATCTGCTCAACTTATAGCACTATACTAAGTAAGAAATAGACAAGACATTTTGTTTAATTGTTCAAAACCGGCAGCAAGTTCACACTCCATGTACACACACACACACACACACACACACACACGGGATTCAATAGAAAACTTGGTAGTGAAATAGCACATTTTTTTATGCAAAATGCTCACCAAAACCCCAAATATTGACTCACATTTCAAACTCCATTTCTATAATGTCACAGCACTCTGATGAGTCTATTTTACCCCTTCTTGTGTCAATTAGAATTCATATCTCCTGGGTTGGACAGATAGAGCCCAGAATGTCTATCAGAGTGGTAACATATCTGATGGTCTTCCATGTAGTACCATCATGGCTGGACCATACTGCTTGTTTCATCCTTACCCCAAGTACTCCCTTTGTCTGTTAGCTCCCTTGCAATGGCACCCAAGTTGTACCTAGCCCCATCTGACACCACACCCACTCACCTCTCCATTCTTTCATAATCTATAGCCAATTGATTAACAGGATTTTCTCAAAATGGTATTCTGGCTCATGGCTCTGTGGCATTGCTTGTGTTGTTGTCTCTGTTCAGAACACCTTTCCCGGCACCCTTCTTTTCCACATTTGACTTTTCTTCACATTCCACTACTTCCTTAAAATCCTCATGGGACAGCCTTTCCAGGCTGCCCCCATACTGGTTCTATGAGCCATGACTCATGATTCCTCTATCAGAGTGCTGGTCACACTGACTGCTCATGCACCTAGTAGAGTCACGGCTGATTTCCAGCAAGTGAGAACCAAATAAATGTTGAATGGATGAACAATGGGCACATCATGGATAAATGAATAAAGACATTGCTATAGTTTAAAAGCATGTGAGGTTTAAATGTATTGGTTTGTTGGAATTTAACCCCCAAAGTGATGATGTCAAGAGGTAGGGTCACTGGACAGTCATTAAATTATGAGGGATCCTCCCCCATGCATGCAATTAAGTGTTCCTATAAAAGGATTCAAGGAAGGGAATAGAAGCCGTCTGCTTCTTCCACCATGTAAAAACACAACACGAAGCATAATATACAAAGCAGAGAGGGAGACTTCACCAGAAATATTTCCTCTGCTGATGCCTTGGCCTTAAACTCCCCAATCTCCAGAACTGTGAAAAATAATTTTCTGATTTTCATAAATTACCCCCATCTAAAAATATTGGTTATAGACACAGAAACAGACGAAGCCAATCACTCCCACTGATATCTTCCATATGAACCTCTTGAAGTTTGACTTTAGGGTGGCCAGGAGCATGTGAAGAGGCTCTGTGTAAGGAGCTGGGAGCTATGAAGGCAGAATCTAGAGGATCATATTTGAGTCAATAAAGAAGATTTCTGTTTCAGGCAGCTTTTTTGCTGCTGTGACTTAAATACTCAAAAAAAAAATTTGGAGAAGAAAAGTTTATTTGGGGGCTCACATTGTCAGAGGTCTCAGTCCAGTGGGCTCCATTCCTTGGGTCTTGAGGTGAGGCTGAACTTCAAGGTGGAAGAGTATGGCAGAGGGAAGAAGCTTACATGATGATCAGAAATCTGAGAGAGAGACATGCCCCCAGGGACCCACTTCCTCCAGCCATACCCTAACCATCTCCAGTTACCACTCAGTTAATCTCATCAGGGGATTAATTCACTGATGGGGTTAAGGCTCTCAAAATCCAATTATTTCTCTTCTAAACTTTTCTGCATTGTCTCACACATGGGCTATTGTGGGGCATCTCATATCCAAAACAGAATTTTCCACCTCTGGTTCCCAAAAGCTCATGACCATCTCACAATGCAAAATACCTTCTGTCCATTTCCAAGAGTCCCCATAGTCTCAACAGTTCCAAGATTGCCCAAAAGTTCAAGTCCAAAATCTCCTTTGAAGACTCATGGAAAGCCTGAAGTGTGAGCTCCTGTAAAAATCAAAAGCAACTTACAAGCATCCAATATATAAAGATACAGAGTAAACCTTTCCATTCACAGAAATAGCAGCATAGAAAGAAAGGATAGGAGAAAGTCAAGACTCAAAGCCAGCTGGGCAAACAAGTCCTGAAGTTCAGTGTTCAGGATCTGGAACACATGGTTTTGGCATTGTGATATTCTATTCAAAGGATTTGTGTAGCTCTGCCTTTGTGGCCTTGTTGGATGCAGCCCAAGTGGCCTCTATGTTGACTTGTCTTTGCTCAATCCCTGTAGTTTTCCTAGAATGATGTACTGTGTTACTATCATTTCTTAATCTTGGGAGTCTCCAATGCAGCTTAGGCTTCCTCCTTCACCCTCTCAGGAACTGCTGCCAGGGACTCTCACCCTGCTGCATTCTGCCTTGCCTCCTAAGCCTTTGAAATCTTCCTTTGAACTCCAGTATAATTAATTGCTGCAGAACCAGCACCATGTGGTTTTCACCAAGGACTGCCGCCATCTTGAGAACAAGAAAATCCTCCTGGGATCCTGGCTGCAGCAACCTCTGAGTGTCTGGGTAGCTGAGCACTTTTAAAATAATTTCTAGGTCTCCTTATGCAAGAAGGTTGCCCCTCTCGTCTCTTCTCAAGAAAATTTTTACTTTTACTTTTTTAATCTGAGATGAGTGTGGTCTTGCCAACTCCTGATGTGCCCTCAAGCCATCTTTCTTATTGTCTCTGGGCAAAGTCTTCAGGATTTTTTTAGTAGCAGTCTTTAACAACTGCAACTTCCTTAGGCTCAGTTTTACTCCTGCCTTTCAAGTCGAAGTTTTTCAAATCTTTCTGCTCTTCTATCTGCACCTGAATATCAAAATAAACTTGGCTAAAAGCCACTGTCCAAATGCTATGCTGTCTAGAAATGTCTACTGCCAAATTAAGAAATCCATCACTTTTAAAATCAGCTTCACAGACAGTCTTGGGACAGGGCAAAATGCAGACAACTTCTCAGCCAGAGCATAACATGAATGACCGCTAGTCCAACTACCAATTGTGTCCTCCTTTTCTTCTAAACCCTCTTTAGTTCCATCTTCATTGTTCATGGTCCTATTGGCATTCTGGTCTTCTGAGTGCCCACCAGAATCACCTACTGAGCTCCACTTATAACAATCTAAAGCATTTCCAGCTTGCAATGCTAAACATCTCAAAATTCTTCCACCAATTCCAAAAAGCTCCAAATGCTTATGAACCACATGGTCAGGTTAGTCACAGCAACAACCAAACTCCTGGTACCAATTTCTGTTTTATTCAGCTTTTTCACTGTTGTGATGGAAGTACTTGATAAGAACAATTTTAGAGAAGAAAAGTTTATTTGGGGGCTCATAGTTTCAATGGTCTCAGTCCACAGACAGTGGATTCCATTCCTCAGAACTTGAGGTGAGACTGAACATCAAGGTGGAAGAGTGTGGCAGAGAGAAGCAGCTCACGTGATCAGGAAGCAGAGAGGGAGAATCCACTCTCCAGATATAAAATACATACCCCAAAGTCACGCCCCCAGTAACCCACCTCCTCCATCCACACACCCCACCCATCTTCAGTTACCACTCAATTAATCCTATCACAGGATTAATCCAGTGCTTGTGTTAAGACTTTCATAGCCCAATCATTTCTCCTCTGAACCTTCTTGCATTGTCTCACACATAAGTTTTTGTAGGACAACTCACACCCAAACCATAACAATTTCTCTCTAGTATCTGCATGGAAGACATGAAAAGAGACATAAAGGGAGATATATTACAAACAAAGAGATGGTTGGTGTTTGGAAGCAAAAGCCAGAAAGATATGTGAGGAAAAGGCAGTAAAAGACACGTGCCATGAATTATGAGAAATCATTTGTAGT